>NC_091712.1:33765000-34390000 GCF_041296265.1 Equus caballus
TTTCAACAAGGAGGAGTATCCACATCATGAAGGGTCTTGTTTGCCTAGCTAGGGAGGTTGTACTTTATTAGACAATAGGGAGATAACAAAGTGTGGACACACGAGAGGGAGAGCGTTACATTTAGGAATATCACTATGGCAATGGTCCCGGATAGCTTGGGGGGAGGGGTGCCAAGTTGGGAGGCGGAGAGACCAGTAAGAAGGCTTGTAATAGTCCTGGGGAGAGATGTGGGTCTGCCTAATTCCAGTGGAGGAGAGAAGAAATATAAAGATATTTAGGAGGCAAGGCCAATATTACTTGGTGACATTGAAAGTGAGGAGTGAGGGAGAAAGAAGCCAGGATGACTCGGGTGTCTGGCTTTGATGACTAGCTGGATGGAGATGGGAATGCCATTCAATAAGACAGACGGAAAAGCAGGTGGCGTGGGGTAAGGAAAAGATGGGCAAGAACTATGTTTGCTTGCGTCGGGTTGGACACATGATGGGAGAGCCACACAGAGATGTCTAGTAAGCAACTGGAAACAAGGAAACTCAAAAGAGAGGGAAGAGTTGAAGATAATTATCTGGAAGTAATGGTCATATGGGTATAAGAGCTGAAGTCAAGGGAGTAAACAGAAGTGATCACCTCAGGCAGATGACAGAATCCTGGGGTATACTAACAATTAAAGAGTGAGCAAAACCTGCAGTCAAGAGACATTTTTATAAAAAAACACAAACCAAACAAAATAGACTTTTAAAGATGTCTTAAGCATTTACAAGTAAATTGAGTTTGAAAAGCTTTTAAATTTCCCTGCATATTTGATTAGGTTGGAATTCTCTGCAATCATCAACGATTTATACTACAAACAATAACAATTCTAATTTATTAGGTTGGCAGAAGTCCTCAGAAAATAAGAACGTCTCTTCCCCCTAGCAACTGGGTACTGAGACAATCTGAATTCAAAGAAAGGTGCCTACGGGGAGCTTCGTTAAAAAGCGTGGGTTTTCTCCGTCCTAGTGAAGGCACCGTGTGAAGCAGTTTACATCTGCTATCTCATTTAACCCGTACAATAATCCCATGAGAAAGGGGCTATTATTATTATCACCCACATTGATCACAAGGAGGACACCAAAGGGGAGAAGTCAGGTAAGCAGTGGGAGGGCACTACGTCGCACGCTGCACCTCTTGCCTCCAGGATGGAGGATCTAGGGCTGTTGTTAAAGCTCAGATTTCAGCCAAAACAAAAACCAAAACCCCACAAAGACCAGATGGAGCCGAAGAAACAGTATGTCCTTGATCATCTCCTTCAGTAGTTCTACATAAGAAACTTTTCTCCACTTCAAAGGATTCCCTTGCCGAGCCAGCACTGATGGCCTAGTGGTTAAAGGTTGGTGCACTCTGCTCCAGCGGCCCGGCGGAACCACACCACTCGTCTGTCAGTGGCCATGCTGTGGGGGTGGCTCATACAGAAGAACTAGAAGGACTTACAATGAGAATATACAACCATGTACTCGGGCTTTGGGGAGGAAAAAAAGAAAAAGAAAGGGGAAGATTGGCAACAGATGTTAGCTCAAGGCTAATCTTTCCCAGCAAAAAAACCAAAAAGACAGTATTTAAAAAAAAAAAAAAAGATTCCCTTGCCTTTTTTCTAGTTTAACAGCTTAAACATTGTAATCAATAAAAAGTGCTATTTATTTTATGAATTCCACTATAAAAATTCATTTTATCCTTAAAACATTTTTCCTCAACTCCTTTTTAAATTCTAAATGAAAAGATGAAAAAACGTGCTAAAAATCCATCCAGTATTATGAGGGAGAAAAAATAGTATGGTAAAAGAATTTTTCACAACAGAGAAAAATGTTCACAATAAAGTAGACTTTTTAAAAAGGTCACAAAACTATACACAGTACAATCTCATCTTTTACCGCATGCCTGAGAACACGTAACACAATGATAAGTGTCAAAATGTTAACAATGGTTCTTTTCCCACAGTGACTGTTAATTTCTTCTGCTGCTTATCTGCAGAATTTCTAACATATTTATCATATTGAATATCTATTTATTTTCACTTTTAATTCTGAAGAATTAAAAAATATGTAAAAGTACAAAGTGTACATATATTGCTTTTAAAATAAGCCAATTCAAGTTTACTTTAAAAGTTAATATTTTACATTTTGCAGTATATGCAAATATCAAATCATTACGTTGTACAGCTGAAACTAATATGTCATGTCAATTATACCTCAATAAAAAAAGAGTATTTTAGCTTCTAACTAACCAATAGTTCATTATCATGATAAAACTGAACTAATTGCCTATCTTTTCTTAATTCAAATGTATCTAAAAGATACGAGGGAGCTGGAAGAAGAGAAATGAGAAAGGAATTCAAATAAATAAAATAACATGGCATTATCTTCATGGTTAATGTAGTAATAGAACTAACCCCATTTTAATTTTTGAAATGTGATTTTAACCATGTAAGTGCTGTCTGTTTTTAAACCTCATAGAGGACAGTTCATAGTAACATATTATTCTATAAAGAACAAGGTAGATTAAGGTTCTGTGTCTGCATACTTTAAAAGTACTACAGGAAAACCAAAAGCGACAACTCCAAAACACAGATCTTCATTATCTAATTTTTTTTTTTTAAAAGATTGGCACCTGAGCTAACAACTGTTGCCAATCTTTTTTTTTTTTTCCTGCTTTAGCTCCCCAAATCCCCCCTGTACATAATTGTATATCCTAGTTGCAGGTCCTTCTAGTTGTGACATATGGGACATCGCCTCAACGTGGCCTGTCCAGCGGTGACATGTCTGAGCCCAAGATCCAAACCGGTGAAACCCTGGGCTACCGCATCGGAGCGCACAAACTTAACCACTGGGCCACGGGGCCGGCCCCTTCATTATCTCTTTTTTTTAATGCTTCTATACTCCTACAAATACTGATTTCAATCCCTGGTTAATCCTCATATTGCTACTTTAAAATAGGTATCCATTTTAATATATATTTGCATTCTACCATCTTATAACATTTTTCCAAGTGTTGATTGGTTTAACATTTAATGTTATTTTAAAAACTTGACTAGTTTCAGAAGGTGGAAGTGAGAACATATGTGGTATGTGAGATTACGGTACAAGGCTTTTTCTTATTAAGATGAGTAAATAGACAGCCAAGCATCCTTCCCGAAAGGAGAGGGAAGTGCTGAGCCATCCAGGTAGGGCTGCAGTGATGGCCACCAACAACACTTTCAGGACCTCAGCCAGACAGTGCAAAGAATACCGCGTGTGAAGATTCAGATTCCATTTACATTCCGGAGGAGGTAGGTTTCAAAAGCAAAAATGGGTAAGACAATTAGAGTACTAACAACATCTGAATTTTTACAATCCTTATATAAATTAACCATCCTAACATTCCAGGTTAGGGGGGGGAAAAAAAGAGAAAAAGAAAGTAGAAAGCAATCCTTAAGCCAAGGCTACTTACTACATTGAGAATACTAGTAGAAACAATACTAGCAGAAAATATGAGTCTCCTAATAGAAACAATGAGATATCTTCAGTCATATCGAATTTTAAAAGATTTCTATTATTCCCTTCACTGACTGAACCAAGAACACAGATGGTCCAAAGACTTGCATCTGAAATGGAGGAAAAAAACAGATTTTCTCATTTCCAAAAATTACACTTTCATAACTGCTAAAAGCAGTACCTCAGAGAGGTAACTGCAAGTCACTGACGAAGGAAAGTAGTTTACAGAGAAAGCACACTGAATTGTTTAAATCTTCTTGAGCTTTTGTTTCTATGAACATATAAGTAAAGAAGTCATGGTAAGAGTTAGTATAAATTTTCAAATCCAATCTCAGCATATAATATAAAATTATAATGCAAGGCATAAATTTGTTTACGAACAAAAGCAAAAAATATGTGATAATTCCTAACACTTCCCCTATTGCAACTCAACAGATAAGTTTAAAGAACACTTGGGAAATTTGTTTGAATTATGAAATAACATGAAATCATTTGAGATCACCTTGGAATTTGTGCAGTTGTAAGAGAATTCCCAAAGTTATAGCCAAAGATTAGTCTAGATCCTAGATTTATAAGCATCTTCTATAAATAAGAAACAATATGGCCCTCAGCTCTATGGCCATCTTCACCTTCAATGACTCAGGCTCCTCCCAGCAGAGGCAGAACTAGATGAAACAGTATTTCTGTTGCGAGATCTGCCGACAGTCTTACTGCTGTTTCCTTCCACGTGATTTGCCTTTTCTCTCTGGCTGTTTTTAACAACTCTCGTCCCTGGTGTCCTGTGGTTATGCTATGCTGTGTTTCCTATTGGAACACTTGTGTTTCTTGAATATGAATATTTGCGTTTTTTACCTATTCTTGAATATTCTCAACTACTTTCTCTTTAAATATGCCTCTCCCCTCCTCATTTTCTCTATTCTTCCCTTCTAGAATTCCTATTATACATATGCTAAACATTCTCATTTTCTCCAGTATGTCTCTCAGTCCCCTAATTGCAATTCATTATCTCTCTATGCTGCATTATATTCAAATAACTAATTATCTTCTTCAACTATGTCTTATTTGCACAGGTGAGTTTTTTATTTTAATAACCACATTTTTCATTTCTAGAACTTTTGTTTGCTTCTTTTTTCCTAGTAACTTGTTCTAAGAGTTTCAATTCTTTTTTGAGTTTAATCAATTAAAACATTTCCTTTACATTATCTTTTAGACTTGTTATTTCAAATTCGTACAGCTCTGCTCCTCTTGTGTGTTGTCTGATCTTCGAGCATGGTGTACTGTTTCGTTGTGTGTCTTGTTATTTTTATTGTGAATGTCTATTTAGTGGGGCTCATGATCTCTATAGGGTCCCAGGAGGCCTGGGTTGTGGAAGTCTTTCCAGAGTACTCTGTATTCGCATCTTCTAGATGCCTCAAGGGTAAAACCAAGCCAGGACTGATCTGTATGTTAATTTCTTAGTTTGGGACTTCTCGAACCATGCAGGTGGTTTAAATTTTGTACTCCAAGTTCACTGTGAGATACAGGCCTGAGGTTTCAACTTCTTAAAAGAAAAAACCCAAAGCCTCAACAACAAAAAAGGAAACAACTGAATCAAAAAATGGGTGGAGGGTATGAACAGAAGTTTTTCCAAAGAAGACAGAAACATGGCCAACAGGCACATGGAAAAATGTTCAACATTACTAATTTTAGGGAAATGCAAATCAAAACTACAATGAGCTATCACCTCACACCCATCAGAATGGCTATAATTAACAAGACAAGAAATAATAAGCGGTGGAGAGGATGTGGAGGAAAACCCTCATACACCGCTGGTGGGAGCGCAAACTGGTAGAACACTACGGAAAACAGTACGGAGATCCCTCAAAAACTTAAGAATAGAAACACCATACAATCCAGCTATCTCACTACTGGGTATCTACCCAAAGAACATAAAATCAATAACTCAAAAAGACTTATGCACTCCTATGTTCACTGAAGCATTATTCACAACAGCCAAGACTTGGAAGCATCAATGGACGAATGTGCCCATCAACAGATGAATGGATAAAGAAGATGTGGCACATATATACAATGGAATATTACTCAGCCATAAGAAGGATGAAATCTTGCCATTTGTGACAACATGGAGAGACCTTGAAGGTATTATGCTAAGTAAAATAAGTCAGGTGAAGACAGACAATTACCATACGATCTCACTCATATGTGGAAGATAAACAAACACGTGGATAAGGAGAACAGATTGGTGGTTACCAGAGGGGAAGGGGGTGGGGGTGGGGGCAAAAGGGGTGAAGGGCACATGTGTACAGTGACGGATAAAAACTAGACTTTTGGTGGTGAACATAATGCAGTCTATACAGAAGTCAGAACACGATGCTGTACATCTGAAATTCATATAACATTATAAACCAATGGGACCTCAATTAAAACAACAAGTCAAAAACCCAAATCCCAAACAGTTTCGGCCCTGCTTCCTTTTCTCTGTACCAATGGATGAATTTTTTTCTTGTTCATCCTCTCCTGAAGGTGTAAAAGGGTCTCTTTTCTAAATCTTCACTTTATTTTGGCTTAAGGCTTGGGCTCCTGTTCCTCTAAAGGTAATAAAATAAACCCATGTTTCTTATCAGTACTGATAACCACCCCTGAAGTCTTATCTACCTAGCCTCTGGTTTTCCATCCTCTTTACATTTTTTTTCTTTTTTTATAGATTGGCACCTGAGCTAACATCTGTTGCCAATCCATTTTTTTTTTTCTCCTTCTTCTTCTCCCCAAAGCGCCCCAGTACATAGTTGTATATTCTAGTTGTGAGTGCCTCTGGTTGTGCTATGTGGGATGCCGCCTCAGTGTGGTCCCATGAGTAGTGCCATGTCCGCGCATGGGATCCGAACCAGCGAAACCCTGGGCTGCCAAAGCGGAGCGCACAAACTTAACCACTTGGCCATGTGCCAGGCCCTCTTTACATTTCTTGCATCTGGGATTGCCTTTTGTTTCTTGTGAATTCAGTATTTAAATTTTTGTGTAAAATATTCTGTATTTTACCCAGTATTTCTGGGTAGAATACAAACAGATATTTGTAACAAAACATATTTCAAGTTATCTTAGCCTGCCATTTAGCTAAAATCAGAAATAAATCATCAGTTTCCTACAGTTCTTTTATAATAACAAACAAGAACATCTGGAATCTCATTTAAAGACCTTCGCCAACCTGAACAGTCTAGCTATAGTTAGTACCTAATAGCTATTTTCATGTACACTGATAAGCATATTGGGTTTGCTTTTTTTTTAATCCCACTTCTAAAAATTTTTCCTAGATTAATAAGCATTTTATATCAATTTGGAAGATTTCTTTGATTGAAATTTTCAACAAGAAACCAACAGAAAGGAGTTGTAAATCAAAGTCACCCATTTACAATCTACGTGGGAAGGAGGCTCCTATGTTGAATTATAAACTCATAATTCTTGGCAGATAGTTATACTTTCTCTTGCTAGCCACTAAAACTCCAAAATAAACACAAATGTTATTAAATAACGAATGTTACATAATCTACAATGTGAATTACAAAGTAAGAGAATTCTTAGATACAATAATGGTAACAATTTTATTTGGGGGAAAAAACCCAAAAAACAAAGGTTGACTCTGATGAAAGCTACTATGAAATTATGCCAGTGTATTTTTAATACATTGGGAAATTAGCCAGTTAGGAATTTTGGAGAGCAATGTTCTAGATCCAAATTTTAAAAAAGGAAAGAAAGGAAGAGAGAAAAGGTCCTAGCCAAGACCTGCAAGTACTGTTCTTACACTGATGACTGATAGAAAGGAATGTCATCTTTTCATCTTTCTCTTATTTCTACTCAAGTTACTTCCCAAACCATCCCCTCAACTTCAACAAGGTTGCGTTTCCTACCAGCCAAATGGTCTCTCTATAAATAGGCATAGTCATTACACCCTAAACATGTTTTAAGATTGACATACTTTTTTCCTGTGAACTTCACAACTGTGATCGACAGTTCTTATCACGCTGTTCCAAATATTTCAAACATCGAAAGAGAACAAACATAATACAGTTAGTGATAAGGATGCATGTGTGTGGAACCAGGGGAGAATGGACAGTCAGAAAAACAGGGATGGAGTATACTGCAGGTAAGGTGGAATGTGTCCTGTGCTTTGTTACAAGGAAAGAAGGAAACAGATGAGACAGGATACGTGGATGTGCACCATGATGACTTGTGCTACAATTAAGAAATATACTCTACAAGAGCGAGCTAGATGGAGGCGGCAACAAGAGACTGTAGTGGAAAACACTTAAGTTGAAGACGAATCCTGTTTGTTGGAGTAAGGTATGAGATTCTGGCACTGGAGGTACAGATTTACAATACTACCTACTCAAATGGTGTGAGTTCTGTCTCAAATTTAGGCCAGTCAATGTGGCAGAGTGGGGGAAGAGCATCACAGTATGAGTATAGTTTGAGGACAATATCTATGAGAATTTACTCTAGACAACTTAGGTATTACCCAAATCCACTGACTGAGATCACCATTGCAACATTTTCATCAGTAACGAGAAACATCATCCTTAAAGCTTTACAAAGTGGCAGTAAACAAAATCATTAATGCTTTAAAGTGGCATATTGCCCTAGGTATTCACCAGGGCACAAGCCTCATTGATAAGCTGTTCTAAAAAGTTGGAAGGTTACAACATTATACCTTACAGTAAACAACTCCTAAGAAGACAAAGTTTTAAATCACGGCAGGAAAAAAACAAGAAAAATACAGAGCCAGGGAAAACTTAAGCATCAAAGTTCTGTTGTTTAGATTTTATTTTTCATCAGGAGCAATATTTTGGTACAAAGAGTTTGGTACACAGCTTCCATTTCTTTAGATTTCACTAATGGTGAAAAAGAAAAGATAAATGATACTGGGTCAGCCCCAGTGGCTTAGTGGCTAAGTTCAGTGCACTGTGCTTCAGCAGGCTGGGTTCGGTTCCCAGGCCCAGACCTACACCATTCGTCTGTCAGTGGCCATCCTGTGGCAGCGGCTCACATACAAAAAGAAGATTGCCTGCAGATGTTAGCTCAGGGAGAATCTTCCTGAGCAAAACCACCCCCCCAAAAGGTAAAATGATACTGAATTGAGGGTGATTGGGCATGTCCATTCGAATTTTCATAGACTATTTCTTCAAAAAGAGAGAAAATATGCCATCTAAAATTAAAACAATCTAAAGCAGAAAAATTGTTACCTAGAGAAATGGGCCTTAAAAATCACAAGGTAAAGATTCTGTTAGGTCAAACTTATACACGAAATTTTTCTTCTGAAACTGCTGCTGAATTTTAGGATTAATAATGAATCTTGTGTCAATCTTAAGAAAAAAAACAGGGCCAGCCCTGGCGGCCTAGTGGTTAAGTTCGGTGCACTCCACTTTGGTGGCCTAGGTTTGGTTCCCAGGTGTAGACCTACACCACTCGCTTGTCAGTAGCCACGCTGTGGTGGTGGCTCACATATAAAATAGAAGAAGACTGGCAACAGATTTTAGCTCAGGGCAAATCTTCCTCAGCCAAAAAAAAAAAAAAAAGCATAAAAATTATGTTGCAGGGCCAGCCTGGGGGCATAGTGGTTAAGTTTAAGTGTGCATGCTCCACTTTGGCGGCCTGGGGTTCACAAGTTCAGATCCCAGGCTCGGACCTACACACCACTCATCAAGCGATGCTGTGGCAGCATCCCACATACTAAAAATAGAGGAAGACTGGCAACAGATGTTAGCTGAATGCCAATCTTCCTCACCAAAAAAAAAAAAAAAAATTATGTTGAACCTGGCCATAGCATAGTTTAAATTACTAAAATAAGTGAAATGTTCTGCCCCAATCAAATCTACCTCCTTAGTCACAAGCCCCTCAGAGAAATAGCTAATGGATTTTTCACTCACCCAGCCCTTTCTTCTAAATGCCAACCAAATAACTAGATTTTTTTTCTTGCCTTGAACTACTGAAGTGACAATCAATCAAATAATTAATGAAAGCAGCCTTGTGACTCCACAAATCTAATCACATAGAACGTTTGTATCTGGACAAATAATTCACTCAGCCAGTATAATGTACACAGATTATGTTAACTGTGTCATATTTCAACTTTAAAGCTTCTTGTGGACGATAATCTTGCGAGAAGCAGGAAGATAAAGGAGTACTTAATCCTCTCTATCAAATTACCCCTGTGGCGGACAGCACGGGCCATCCGCCCTCCAGCTCTTCTCCATCTTCACCTTGCCAACAGAACCGTGACTGTTCAGACCCGGGAGGCTCTTACGTGTGCGGTCCTCTCCGGAATCCCAGAGATGCCCGTGCTGATTAATCTAAGAGCCCTCAAGGCGGGGCCTGGACCGGCAGCGTCAGGATCACCTGGGAACATGGGAGAAATGATATTCCTGGACCCTACTCCCGGCCACTGAATCAGAAACTGGGGGTACGCACCAGCGATCTGCGTTTGATCAAACTCTCCAGATGATTCTGACGCACGCTCCAGTTAGAGCCTCTGGTCTAAATAGACCATGGCATTCCTGCTGCCTCTGCCAACTACTGGATTAGGCCGGATAACTGTCATGAGCTTGACAAGAAGTCTCCTGGGAAGCTTCCAGAATGCTTTCCTTGGTCACATACGGAGAAGAATTAGAGGAGATACACCCACCCTGCCTACATTTGACTCAGATATTGTCACGCCTTCATGTGATACCTGGAACAGCAGCAGCAATCCTGTGACCATGAGGTGACAAACCCAAAGACCGAGTTAATAAACCAAGGATGACAGCAGGGAAAGACTAGAAGGGCCTGGATTCCTGTGACGTTGAGGAGCTGCTGAATTAACCCTAGAAATACTCAATCTCCAGACTCTTTGTTAAATAACATATTTTTTAAAACCCCGTATGTGTAAACTATTTCCAGTTGGCCTTCTGGTAACTGTCAATCCTCACTGTACCATCTTTGTTTTCTTTTTCGAGGCAAGCCCCCAAATCGTATTAATGACATAATCTCACTTTCATAATATTACTCAATTTTACACACAGCATATATAAGTATATAATACCTTATTATATTCCATAATATTTTAATTTGAAGCTTTTTGAAAAGAAAGAATTCATAATTTTATTAAGTGAAAATACAGAACATTTAGAATGACTATTGAAATTACATTCTGGTTTTGGTTCTGCTAATTAGTTTGTAGAAATAAATTACTGAACAGATTCAGGCCTTAATTTTCTAACCAATAAAAGGAAAGAGTCAGATTAAATCACTGATATGATCCTGTCCAATTAAAAGAATTATTTTCTTAATTTCATCTTTATGGGGCCCTGAAAGGCCTCTGCGACAAAAATTCATCTTTGATGAATCCTAGCAATAAGGATTTTTAGGTGATGACAAGACATTGTTATGCAACTACCAATATACAGCCCCAGAAGCAGGTGTCACATTAGTGCCACCCGGCTGAAGGCTGAAAGCACAGCGCTTGGTGTCGGCGCCTGCCAATTGCCAACTGTTTATACCAGGAGGAGGATGGCATTCTGTGGGCACACACTCTTAATCCAAGGCCTCAATTTCACTTGCTGATTTAACTTCCTCCCCATGCAAAAGTCAGAAAGTACAAGATGCAAAACAACTGACTGGTCTTTCCCCTTCCACTGGAATCCCCGTTAAATTCGTGTATGACAAAGAGGGAGAAGTGGGCTAAGAGGAGCCAGCACATTGATAAACTGAAAGATGACTTAAAAACCATCAGCCCCAGAGAATTAAAAGCGACTTAAAATTATTTTTGGAAAAGAAAAGAAGTCCTCCTACTGTCACTGCAACTAATATTAAAGGTACATAAAAATCCCTATCTGATGAATTAACAAGTACAGGCTATCTTTAATGTAATATATTTCGAGGCCTCTTAAAGCACTACATGTCAAAAAGCTTTATAATGGGAAAAAAGGTAGCCATGACTTCCTCTAATCAGAGGGTATCTCCTAGCACGAAAATGCTACCATATTATCACTAAAACAAGGGCTACCAAACACCTAACAACATCTGCGCCACACAGCCATAAAGGCTGACAAGTAAATGTCAAAAAAATAGAGAGCTTTTTTCTATAAACGAACCAGAAATACCAATACGGGTAAAACCCTTTGATAATAAACTCGCAATACAACCACACTCATTCATTATACTCAACTCCATTTTCACTAACACCATACTCCCAAGCTGCCGAACTCAGATGCAAAAGAGCTGACAGACAAGTGACACGGAGTAGATTTATTTTTTTTATGCCAGGCACCTCTCCAAAAAGGGATTTGAGGCTGAGATGGGGTGAATGGGGAAGAAGTGGCATGCATACAATATTTTCACCTCTGTTCACCTGCTTAGATTCTAGACTCTGTGATGTGCTTTATTTTAGACATTAGTTTAAAGATTAGTTTAATTGAGATTACTGGTTTGTTTAAGATGGGGTAGGACAGAAAAATCTAGAATAACTGCTATTTGATGACAGAACAAAAGAAGCATTGAGAGGTCACCCACAGCTCAACAGTGCAGGTGTTGCGTCTGCCTACGATGAAGACAGCACAGAGTCAAGTTCTTCAGCTGCAGAGCAACAGGCAGAGGAAGGAAAACAGCAACTCCATGTCTAGAAACTTATCCCAAGGGAAACATTACCAAGTGCACAGAGCTTTAGCCCAGGGATATTCACCGCAGGACTGTATATGAGAACAGAGGACTCGTCAAACAAATTATGCAATAGCTGTCCAGTGGAATACTATGAAGGCAACTTAAAATGAGGATACATTTAAGTATCAAATGACACATAGAGATGTTTGCCACACACTGATAAGTACAAAAGCAGCCAACTAAGCAATATGAACTATATGAACCCATTTTTGTCTTAAAAAATCTGAATAGTTACAAACAAGTATAACTATATTATGCCTATGCATAGACAGAATTCTGGAAGTATACAAAGACAACTGTGGTGAGATCATGGTGCTTTTACATTTCCAATGTTTTTGTTTAGCTATAGTCTCTAATTCTGTTTTTCTATGATAAGAATATATTGGTTTTATAATAAGATAAAAATTACCAAAATATTTAATGGGCAGAGATATAGAAAGTCCTTGATATTTAGGGATAGTCATTGTACACCATTTATTGCAAAAGGAAAAGTTTGCTTTAATAGGTCATTTAAAAACATGAAATTTAGCCCTGTTATTTGGAACCGTTGTTTACAATAGTACTAGAAAAACTCACAACTACTGAAACTATTGATATGGGAGAACCAGAGACATACTTACGGTTGAGTAAAGTCACGAGTGATGAAATCAGAACTCTTGAACAGTAGAAAGATGTCGCTGAGGGTTTTACATTTCAGAGAACTATTCATTGCTATCCAGTACGCATCCTAAATAATAAAGCACATGCTATTTAGTAAATATTCCATGTTAGCTGTTATGAATGAAGCTCAGGCCTATATATAAAATCAATAATGCATATCACTTCAAGGGTTTAAAGAAAAAAGTCAGGTAAGAAATGTTAGCTACACTGTCAAGTGTCAAATTACTCTTCTAAACAACAAATAGCATCACTGTTGCATGTCAGACACTCAGTGACGAACATTGAGTTGTTAGAGTCTTCACCTTTCAGCTCAGGCCCAAGCACTTCCCTATGTTTTTCTTACTGATGAAGAAAGAAGGGGAGAAAAGTATCAGAAATGCTGACAGTTCAGCTAGAAGATCGAGGTGTAAAGAAACAGCCTGACCAGCTACTCTCTAAGAAAAAACAGACCCTTCTCTTCTTCCTGTTTCTGGGGAGTGATGGCCAGAATGCCTGAAGGTTGATGGTTAGAGCAGTTATGACTCACATCCATCAAATCTGGGAGAGAGGAGGTGAGATATCCTGAACCATCACAATTTTAAATGGTGAAGGTCTCATACATATGAACCCAAAAAAAGTACAAATAGCAGGCACAGTAGGCAAAGCTTAGTGGAACATGCGTAAAAAATGATAGAATAATTAAGTCATTTAGAAAACACACTTCTCCCAAAGAAAGATCGGGCACAGGACAGTGATATAAGTTTGAGAAAACTAATGAGTGCAAAAAACTATCCAATTATTATCCACACTACATAAAAGAAAGCACTGGAACATAGTAGGCACTCAATTAATAACAAATAAATGAACAAAACCACAAATCCACCCATCTGAAGTGGAAAGCCAGTTCAGAAGTAAGGAATAATTCAAATTACTGCTTATATATAAACTAAAAGTGAGTTTCAATAACTTCTTTATAGTTTCTCCCAATGAAAAAGATGATGAACTCTGGTTAAAGATGGTATATTGAACACACAGATTTAACTCCACTGAAACAACAGTATATACATAGAAAATCATGCAACTGAATAAATGAGGTAATTATTAACTGCAGAGAAAACAAAATGTTGAAGAAGATAAGTAATCATACTAAAGCATATATCAGATGTGTACTTAGTGTTTGCATAATCATAATACTGGAAACACTGAATTAATCAAAAGAATGATATTACTATAATGAGGATAGTGGAATAAAAGTGGTGGGGCAGGAGATGAAAGAGAGCTGAATCTTTAAAGTCAATTACAAATACCTAAAACTGAAAAATAAAGAAGTAGAAGAAAATAACAAAAGAATGTACTAAAATACGTGAAAGTAGCTGCCTCTTTGGCGTGGGAAATGGTGAAGCAAAACCAATGTCAGGACCTGCTGACTTCTGTAGCAAGTGTCCAGGTCTTTTGAAAATTTAAACTCTGTAATGTGTAACTAATTTTAGCAAGTAAAAATAAAAATTAGATTAAATACAATTTATCATCCATTTTAGAAGAAAAGATAAGCATATGAGATGATTTTTGAAAACACAAATAAGTCTTTGATTCCCTGAAGAAGCTTTGCTGACACAAAATTGTTTTCTATTGGATTAGAAAAAAATCTCGATTTTTTTCCACAGACCTTAACTTGATCTTGTCAATGCAATGTTAAAATAACAAAACACAATTTTAAGAAAATATTAGTTGATTTCTCAAACTGCTCTTTTTTTTAGCTCGTATGACATTTTAATCTTTATTACTTTTCAATAGAGAAAAATTTCTCTGTTAAAATGAAGAGCTAAACTTTTGAAAAGGGCAGAGAACGGATTTCCTCAGATTTCTAGAATGATCAGCAACACAAGAGGTTGAAATCGTCTTCTGGCAAAATAGATAGTATTTCACAGAACCAGGAAAGTGCACAGAAAAATCAGGAAAATAAAATAATGGGGGAAATAAAAATAAAATCCACAGTATTTTCCCTAGAATTAGGACTATAATTAGACCCTCGGTGGGGATATAAAATGAAATGAACAGCAAAACAAAGAATATTCAAACAACAAGAGATTCACTGATCTGCTCCTACCCGTGGGGCGCTCCAGTTAAGCTTAGGGAACACACTGCCCCCCAGGGAATTGATAGCTTCTTGGACTTTGGTAGTGAACTCGGGAAATTCTGGTGCCTACAGAAAGAAAGAAGAAATCATTTGGGCAAGTCAGTATCATCACAATAAATGTAGAAACGAGATCAAAATCTTAAGGTTAAATTATTGAGGGTGTTAAAATAATTTAAGATACAAATTACTGCCAGAATTTCTGAACTCGGCTAAATAAAATTAATGATCAAATACCATTTACCAGACAAGGAAAAAGACAGCTACCCAAAGGACACTTTGAAAACCAATCAAAACCCCCAAAGCTAAAGAGACAGATGTCACCAGGCATCTGGGGATCTGAGGACGGAAGGAACGGTTCTCTTAACACCTACATAAAACCAGCCTTTATTAAGTGAAAAGAGACAGATGGACATATACCCCAATTCTCAGAAATAACATCTCGCATTTAAGGGGCCAGAAGTCCTTCCATTTGCAGGAAAAGATTCTTGGCCATATCCCCAAAAGGCTTCACGAGAATGAGAAATAAATTATGCGGTTAACTGTATTTAAACACTGCTATTTCCAGACAAGTTTTAATATAAACAAAATTCAAAAATAGGACCTTGGTGAAGTTAAAATGTTCTTTCCTTTTTGGTTGATCTGAAAATGCATATTTTATAGAAGCAGGTAACCAAAACATTCTACGTGTCATTTCTCTAGGAATAGAAATCCAGTTGTGCAGGAACGTAAACGTGATTGCTCTTACGCTCTGGCGCGAGCCTTATGTCACTGTCAAAGGAGCACAGGACAAAGTGGAAAGAAGGGGAGGGAGTAAGAGAGGTGGAAGCGGAGAGGGCAGGAGAGACAACGCGACAATTTAACAGACGCTACAGAGTCACGTATTCCTTTACATTTGCTGCCCCCTATTGGGCAGCTGCAAATTCTGAAAAAGTCCAGTAATAAAAAGATCTTCCATAGGGGGAAGAATGTTCAAATAGGTCTGGAATGAGCTCAACGACACAATGCAAAGATAAATCAAATGGCTTATGCCGATCCCCAAGGTGTAACCCAATTATGACAGAGAGAAAGCTGTGACAAGAGTCTGGGAAACAGACCAAAAAATACAAGCTTAAAAAATGGTAATATACTATCTCCCAAACTAGAAACCAGCTTTAAGCAACAGGCTAGTGAGTCAAGAGGGAGAGATCAAGGGCAAGTTAGACCACCTTTCCTTCTGCTACAGACATGTACGACCTCTAGACGGGTTAGCAGCATCTTTCAGTTACTTGACAGCCCGGACTGCATCTACCTTCTGTTGACTTCTTCAGCTTAGACACATGAAATTAATGTGTAGCAATCTAGAATCTTTCAGAATGACTACAGGCCTTAAGTCCTTATTTTCCATTCGCCGCTCTCCATCAAAAGGAATTATGATTTATCTTAAGCCAGTAATTTCCTTACAGTCCCCTGAAGTTGCGGATTTGGGTCCCCTAGAGCTCTAGCCATAAAAACACTTAGCTAAGATCTGCATCAGCAATATTTTCTATAAATGGCACACTTACACAAATTTTACAACCTGAGGGGATTCAATTTTCAAAGACAGAACAACTTTATTTTCCTATCCCATAAAACTTCCCAGGTAGGGATTACTTTATATTCACGTATTACATTTTCAAAGAGCTGATCGATTCCTTCAAATCCTCAAATTAATCAACTTTGGTAAATCCTGCCTAAGGATCTTAAAACAAATTTAAATTACAAGAAGTTGAATCAGTGTAGAGAAAAATTTGCGCTTCAGTGGAAGACTATGCATTGTCTACATGTAGCACACCTTTCTGGTTATCTGCGTCTAGCTAGGTCTGCTAGCTGTTTTACAATTTGGTAAATTGTAGGTAAGTGATGACAGTGAAAAGTATTTCTTATGGACAGGACGATTCCATCTGGTCTGAGAAAAATCCAGTTGTCTTCCCTCCTACCTTTGAGGGACGCAAAACCAGTTTTGCCTCACTTACATATTCATTTCAATATTCCTCATCTATAAATGTGTCTGTTCATTGGATTCTGTTTTGAACCAGTTGTAACATCTGCCTGGTTCCCTCAGGAGTTAAATAAAACCTTCAACATGTGTTAAAGAGTTTTGTATCCGTATGGGAGTCATGATTCTACCTTTCTCTGAAAACTATCTTTTAAGAGATTTAACTAATAGGATTCTTATAAGCTGATGGCTCAACCAGCCGATTTTAAATATGCATTAACATCTCAGTTGTCTGGGCAAAGGCTCCCCTTGTAAGTGGGACGGAAATCCACATTTTTAATATGTCCATGGACTTTCTGTGATGCAAACTCACCTGTTTTTCCAACTTTACCCACCACAGCGCCCCTGCAACACACTCATTCAGAAAGGCTATTTCTTTTAAAAAAATACATTTCTTAATCATGAAATGTTTTAAATGTACAAAAAAAATATACACTCATGTTCCTGGATACAAACGCTCAACAATTTGGCATATTTGATCCAAATCTTTAAATTTCTCAAGGGAAAAAAAATTATGGATAACAAACGAAGCCCCTTACTCCGTGCTCTCCTCCCTTATCCTTTCCTCTCCCCACAGGCAACCATCATCACAAAGCTGGGCATATTCTTCCATTGTCATGATTTTATACTTATAATACCTGCGCCTGTCCAGAAAATACAACATTTAAAAAGTTTAACATAACTGCTGTCATTTGATATGTATGCCTTTGGCAACTTGCTATTTGAAATTCACCTCTGTGCTTTTCGGATTTACCCATTCCGATCATTTCTGTCCATTTTTAATTCCATGGTTTTGTATCTACACTAATGGGCTATTATCATTCGCCACTATCTTGTATTTTCCCACCTTAGGTTTTGACTCTCATCCTCTGCTAAGAGTGGTCTTCTGCCCAACAACATCTGGTTCTGCCCAGTGAAATCCCAATTTTTTAAATTAACTTTTTATTCTGAAATTATTTCAGACTTTCAGAAGCATTAAAAGAAGAGTAACAAGAATTCCCACATACTCCTCACCCAGGCATTTTACCACATTTGCTTTATCTTTCTCCCTCCAACCCCCTCTCGCTCTATATCCATGCAAATGTGTGTATTTATTTATATATACGCATACATATAAAAATATATTTTTTCCTGCACTCTTAAAGTAAGTTGAAGTCATGATGCCCTTTTACCCCTAAACACTCTAGTATTTATTTCCTAAAAAGCAGTGACATTCTTTTATATAACCTAGCAAAATTATCAAAATCAGGGAGTTAATACTGATACAATGCCATTATCTCATCTACAGGTCTTATTCAAAATGTGCCCATTGTCCTAATGATGTCTTTTATAGCAAAAAAAACCAAAACCCCAAACATTCTTCTCCGACCCAGGATCCAGTCTGGAATCATGAAGTGCATTTAGTGGTCGCGTCTGTTTAATCTCCTTTAGTCTGTAATAGTTCCTCTCTCGGTTGTTCTTTTATCTTTCATGACCTTGACATTTTTGACAAGTACAGGGCAGTTATTCTATATAATTTCCAAAACGTTGAGTTTGCTGGATGTTTCCCCATGATCAGATTCAGGTCTCGCATTTTTGGCAGGTGACGTGTCCTCCTTAGTGCATCACATCCAGAAGCACACGACAGAGGTCTGTCCCGTCACTGACAAGGTGACCTCTGCTCACTTGGCTGCCAGGTCTTTCCACTGTGACGTTGTTATTTTTCTTTTTATAATGACATAAGAAGTAATTTTGGTGGTGACACTTTGAGAATATTTGAGTATCCTCTTTCTCATCAAATGTTCACCCACTGGTTTTAACATCTATTCCATCAATTATTCCTATGACGCTTGCCAAATGGTGATTTCTCATTCTATGACTCCTTCTGCATTTATTAATTGGTGTCTGTTCTACTATACAAAATGGGTTTCCCTTCTGCTCCATTTCTTTAATTTAATCATTTATTGATGTCAGTATGGGGATTATGAATTCTAATTTCAAACAATGGTTATACTACATTACTATCATTGTTTTGTTATGACGCTCATGTATTTGGCCAGAGGGAGCCCATTCAAGCTGGCTTCTGGGTCCTTCTTTCATGTCTGTGTCTTTCTTACTTTCTGACACAAGAAGTTCTTGCAGGCTCATCTTTACTCTCCTATCCCAGTCTTGAATTTCTCCAGGGAGCCTTTGATTCCTTTTGTGGAGAATGATATTTAGAAACCAAGATCAGGGCACTAGGCATGTTCATTGCTACTATGACGTCATTATGCCATTGCTTCTAGACCTTAGCAAACAGAGTTTGGTAAATACACACACATATACACAGGTATGTTACTAATTGCTGTATCTATTTATCTTCTATCTATCAAAAAACATGAGTTGAATTTCATAATCCCTACCACTTATAGGGTCCAGGTCAAATATCACTTCTCCTTTTAAGCATCTCTAGATGCCCTCAGTTGTAACTGTTCTCTCTGTTCTGACAGCACGTTGTCATCTACCCCCAAATTGAGGCATCTTTCCCCGCTGGGTGATAAACTCCCTAAAGGCAGGAATCAAGTCATATTCATCTTTGTTCACTTCACAGGAGCCACCATAGTGCCCTGAGTATGGCAGATAACTAACATGTACGTTGAACTGAACGGAATTTTCATAAAAGGAGAGGGATCGACCTGCATGATATCCAGAGTAAGATAAAGCATGTGAATCTTCCCTTCCTACAGTCGCTCGCATGCTTTCACACCTAAGGAAATACATCGATTTAGGCACCTCCACTCTTTTCTTCTTGTACTCTGGACACTATGTCTCTTCTATTAAAATAAACAGAAGTATCTTCCTATTCAGAGTTGTATTAGAATATACCCTATAAACCCTCACCTAAAATTCATTTCCTTTATATGCCTTTACATTGATTTGTAGGGAATTTTATCAAAACCCTTCTCTTTTATCTCAAGAGACGAAGAGTTTCATTTACCTACCATATTTTCAGAAATACATTTTTTATTGCACTCATTCTTTTAAAAATATTTTTATTAAAAAGATATTTTAAATTGAATTTGACAGCAGCACCCTTATCCTGAAAGACTATAATATGCTCCATCAACTTCCACATCTTTATACGAGATATTGGTTAAAGCCACATACTTCTCTACTCTCGCTTGAAAAAAACTGTAATTTTTATGCCATTTAAATTTTCTTGAATAAGTGAATACAGATTTTCACTTTATTTTAGGTTCCACAGACCTGGGAACCTCAGAGTTTAATGTTAGGCTCAATTCCTTCTTTCAGGGCTTCACAGAAACAAGTCAAAGCACCAACTATGCACTTAAATATTTCCTCTGAAATCAAAGGGAAGAAGAAAGCAGGCCATGGCTGCTGGTAAACCATGATTCAAGTTCTTTTTCAAAATAATAAATAAAAGCCAACAAAGAAAAAGACATCTGAAATGAAGAGCAAATGGGTGACATTTAGAGAGAGATGCACGGCAACTCTGAAGCACCCCATGTGACAGTGTGAGAATGTCCCCACACTGGCGCTGCTCTGCTCTTACCGTAAGCGTGGCCGTGTTCTCGTCATCCGACCACTGCGTGGAGAAGAGCACAGAAACAAAACATTAAATGTGGATAGCGTACTGGGCCCCCAAAACCCGTGCTCCATCTACAAATGACACATATGCAGGAGAGATCTTTTCCTGAACACAAAGTATATGGTCAAAGTGAGATCTGAATGTATGCCAAGATCTAAGTGTCAGAACCATGTCATAGGTCACTTAAATTAGAACAGTCTAGAAAACAGATTATTTTATTTTGAACCAACCTGTATTTCTTCTGCCTCATCATCACTGTCTGGCTGAGAACGTGTTGGTGGATCTTCCCTAGAAGAACATAAAGCAAAATTAAGAAAGAAAAAGCCTTTGGTACCACGTAGTCATAACTTCAACTGTACCGAATACATACATATACACTTACATATATATAAATAAAACAAACAGCCTTAGAATTGGAGGAAATGTTCGGAAAAGTTCACTTTTTGAGACAGAAACTAATAAAAATCAAGATGAAATTAATGAGAGTACACTTGTAGTAAGAGATGGCAGAATAAAAGCGTTCTGCCCTCTTCTCAGAAATCACTAGAAACAGGGAAAGAAGAACTCACAACTCCACCTCCTATGACACTAAGGATCATCCACAACTCTGAATCCCAATATATGAGAAAATGCTGCCAAAGACAAGGAAGATCAAACGGGACGAAGGAAGACGCCAAAAGGAAGTGTCGGAAGAGCCGTGCTACACAGCTGACGGAAGAGCCCTGCAGGGCAAGGCCAAGGATCTGGGGTCTACACCACAAAAAGAGAGTGTGTGGGCTGGTGTGAGGAATTACCCTGGGTCTGGACTGGCACCACAGAACGGTGTGGGGAGAAAGAGAGAGAGAGACTCGGACACGCTGTCTTTGAAGAAGCCAGGGAGCGAAGCATTAGCAGCCAGTGTTCACTGCCTGGGGGGAGCAAAAGCTGAAAGAACTAGGAGGAAATAACAGTGCCCCGGCCCCTCCCCAACACTCAACTACAAACTCCTGGCCCATGAAGAACTCACTCACATCACTGAGAACAAATAATGATCACAATAAGAACCAGCACAGGATCTATACCGAGAAACTACAAAGGAAAGGGAAAGAGGGGCTTCTGGTTGACGATGGGCATTTATCTATCCCTGCGTTTCCTCTTGAAACTCCACTAAAATGACAGGACAGATCCCGAGGAGAAAGAGGACCAAAGAGGAGACAACTGCAGAAAAGAGACAGTAAGAGAAGTTTGGAAAACAGAGCCAGTGAGGAGGATAAGACAGTGATCAATGGGGAGAACCTGGAGCCATCGTGGATGATGCGACTGAAGGTCTGGGCTGCAAATAGGGTGACTTGTGTGAAGTCCATAAAACGGGGCAGTAAGATATGATGTGGATTAAGGCTGCCCCAGGTAGAGAAGCACAAGGTGACCTGGCCTACGTGCCAAACTATATGACCCGGTGGATTTTTATGGTATGAATTAGGGCTGCCCAGGGCATCCTCACCTACATGCCGATCTATATGACCAGATTCGTATCTAAAGTTATATGACCGCACAATAACCAGACCCCATCTGCACTGAAATCATTTAATGACTTTTTACATCATCTTTTCTTTTTCCAGTAAAAATAAGTCACGTACCCATGCCTTATAAAATTAGCCCTAACCCTCAACTCAGGGCAGCAGCAGGAGCTCTGACTGCCCATGGGTCCTGTCCCCATGCAGCAGCAGCAACAGCTCTTCACTGCCCATGGGTCCTGTCCCCATGCTATTCTGTACTATTCTCTAAATAAAAGAGCACCACTGCCAGACCTTGAGAGTCCAAGAAATCTTTCTTTCGACTCCTCGGCTCACCAACCCTGCATCAGATACACCCAGTCCCCCTCACTTGCACACCCTAGCAACTAATCCTCCATGAACTAAAGACACTAAGGGCTCAGGTCCATAATCCCAGAGGAACAGGGGGGTGAAACGGTAGA
Organism: Equus caballus; assembly: GCF_041296265.1. Taxonomy (NCBI): domain Eukaryota; kingdom Metazoa; phylum Chordata; class Mammalia; order Perissodactyla; family Equidae; genus Equus; species Equus caballus. The sequence goes on from NC_091712.1 coordinate 33,787,502, forward strand.
ATACGACAAGGAGTCAGTGAAAGTCATACTAACAGTGAGCCTCCCTGTAGTCCCCTCCTCCTCCCCTCCTCCTAGAATGCAGACAGATTAGAGGATTCTTCTTTGTAGAAACTGAACAATCTCAGAGGAAAGGCCTACAGGTAACTGTCTCTGGGAATCTTCCATCAGTACCCACTGACCGCTGGTAGTCTTAGTCAACAGCCCCAGCCAGGTACACAAAGTTTCCAAATGTGTGTGTGCGTGCGCATGCGCATCCCTCACTCTTTAATATGAACAAAGGTCTAGAATCCTTAGAAAACTAAAGAAAGGCTCCAAGAAGAAAAAAGAGATTTTAAAAAGGAGAGAAAAACAGTACATGGTAGAAATAAAAACAATAAAGGGACCAGATGAAAAATATTTTTTTAAATCATTAATATCCTCAAAAGAAGATATTGCATCCATGAGAGAAGAACAGGAGGCTTTAAGAAAGGAACAGAGGACAAGACTGAACTTGTGGAAACTGAAAATATGATAGCTGGAATTTAAAATTTCCCAGAAAGTGGAAGTAAGATGACAAAGAGAAAGACAATAGAGAAGAAATGATAAAATTCAGAGAATTAATACAGCAGATCCAACATTTAAATAATAGGAGTTCCAGAAAGAGAAGAAGGAAAATAAGAGGAAATTGCCAAAGATACAATATTTTTAATGTCCCAAAACTGAAAAATGTAAGTCTCTAGAATGAAAGGGCCCCCAAATACAGAGCATAATGAATGGGAAAAACCTTGGATGACGTGCAAAGACGGCCACAAGAATTTTTCCCATCTTGTTTGACATGCCCCTTTGCAGGCAGACTTTGCCACTCTTCCCATCAAGAACCGGCATTTCTTTCCCTATCCCTTTAATTTAGACTGGCTTCATGACTCATTGTGACCAATAAAATGTAGCATAAGTGACACCATGTGATCCTGAGCCTAGGTGTTAAAAGTCTTTATCGCTTCTATTCTCATGTTTTTGGAATGCTGCCACCACTATTTAAAGAAGCTAAGGTTAGTCTTCTAAGGATGTGAGACCACATGGAAAGAGAGGTCCAGTTGACAGGCAGCATCAACTGCCAGATATGTGAGTGAGGCCATCTTAAAACCATCCAGTTTGACAGAGCCACCAAATAACTACAGCTGCCTGGTAGTGTTAGCATGACCAACAGAAGATTTGTCCAGTGACAAGAATTATGGAGGCTCTGAGATTTTACCCCACTTGCAAGCTAACAAATTACCCTGCCACAGTTTCATGGACTCCAGCAGAAGACATAAGACACTTGGGTCAGAACCAAAGACCTCTACTACTCCCAGCTGGGTATGAAGCATGAGCTTCATCTTTGCATCAGTTCCCTCTGGTCCCTCAGCTCCCATGGGAGGTCAAGGAGTGGTCCAGGTTTGCATTACAACTGAAGAATCTCATATTTTAAAATGGGCTGCAGGTAAACCTGCTCAATTTTTGACCCAAGGGAAGACACTATCTTTATTTGTATTAGAAAGTAAACAAACCCGCTCTCTGCTAGGGAGCAAGACACAATCTCTACCTTCCAAGGCTTTTTGCTATCTAAACATACTTGAGAAGATAATCAAGAACAAAAACGGTCAGCGCCTCTGCTCGCAAGACATGCAGTAACCTGAGAGACTCAAGGAGAATTGTCTCTCAACATCCATCTGAGCAATCATTGACAAATAAAATGGTTATTAGTCACTAAGTTTGGGCAATACAGATGATTATCATGGAATATAAAAACATGAAAGAAGAAATCCCGAGAACATTCATAAAGGAAACTAGGAGAGGGGTGGGCCCCGTGGCTGAGTGGTTAAGTTTGCGTGCTCTGCTTTGGCAACCCAGGGTTTTGCCAGTTCGGATCCTGGGCGGAGACATGGCACCACTTGTCAGGCCTTGCTGAAGCAGCATCCCAAGTGCCACAACTAGACGGACCCACAACTAAAATATACAACTATGTACTAGGAGGATTACGGGAGAAAAAGCCGGAAGGAAAAAAAAAAAAAAAAGATTGGCAACAGTTGTTAGCTCAGGTGCCAATCCTTAAAAAAAGAAAAAAACACACACAAAAAAGACACAAGGAAAAATTATGCTATGACGTTCAATTAAAAAAAGAATATGAAATTATATAAGCAGTATGCTCACAACTTAGGCTAAAAGATGTATTAAAAAGGCTCGAGAGGGGCCAGCCCTGTGGCTGACTGGTTAGCTTCTCGAGCTCCGCTGCGGCGGCCCGGGGGTTTCTCCAGTTTGGATCCTGGGCGCGGACATGGCACCGTTCATCAAGCCATGCTAGGGAGGCATCCCACATGCCACAACTAGAAGGACCCACAACTAAAAAAATACACAACTATGTACCAGGGGCTTTGGGGAGAAAAAAGGAAAAATATTATGTTAAAAAAAAAGACGAGAAAATGCACCAAAATATGAATAGCACTTGCTGTTCGGTAGTGGAATCATGAGTGACTTTTTCTGCTTCTTTATTCTTTTCTCTAGCTTTCAAATTTACTACCATGAGCAAGTATTACTTTTATAATAAAAAAAGAAGGGGGGCATATTTCACAAATGATAGAATTTCTAAGCATTCATACTGCTCCCCTCATGCCCCATCCTTTCAGAATTTATCTTACCAGACAAATCAACAAACCCTCAGCCAGACACACTAAAAAAAGAGAGAGAAGTCTCAAATAAATAAAATCAGAAACGAGAGAGGAGAAATCACAACAGATACCGAAGAAATACAAAGGCTCATAAGAGAATACTATGAAAAACTATATGCCAACAAATTGAACAACCTAGAAGAAATGGATAAATTCCTAGACTCATACAACCTACCCAAACTGAATCAGGAAGAAATAGAGAATCTGAATAGACCAATCACAAGTAAAGAAATAGAAACAGTAATCAAAAACCTCCCCAAAAATAAGAGTCCAGGACCAGACGGCTTCTCTGGAGAATTCTACCAAACATTCAAAGAAGATTTAATACCTACCCTTCTGAAACTGTTCCAGAAAATAGAGCAAGATGGAGCACTCCCTAATACATTCTATGAAGCCAACATCACCCTGATCCCCAAACCTGACAAGGACAACACAAAGAAGGAGAACTACAGGTCGATATCACTGATGAACATAGATGCAAAAATCCTCAACAAAATTTTGGCAAACCGAATACAGCAATATATCAAAAAGATTATACACCATGATCAAGTGGGATTTATACCAGGGACACAGGGATGGTTCAACATCCGCAAGTCAATCAACGTGATTCACTACATTAACAAAATGAGAAACAAAAACCACATGATCATCTCAATAGATGCAGAGAAAGCGTTTGACAAGATCCAACATCCATTTATGATAAAAAACCTCAATAAAATAGGTATAGAAGGAAAGTACCTCAACATAATAAAGGCCATATATGACAAACCCACAGCCAACATCATACTCAACGGACAAAAACTGAAACCCATCCCTCTCAGAACAGGAACAAGACAAGGGTGCCCACTTTCACCACTCTTATTCAACATAGTACTGGAGGTTTTGGCCAGAGCAATTCGGCAGGAAAAAGAAATAAAAGGAATCCAAATAGGCAACAAAGAAGTAAAACTCTCGCTGTTTGCAGACGACATGATCTTATATATAGAAAACCCCAAAGAATCCACAGAAAAACTATTAGAAACAATCAACAACTACAGCAAAGTTGCAGGGTATAAAATCAACAAACATAAATCAGTAGCATTTCTATATGCTAACAATGAACTAACAGAAAAAGATCTCAAGAACTCAATCCCATTCACGATTGCAACAAAAAGAATAAAATACCTTGGGATAAATTTAACCAAGGAAGTGAAAGATCTATACAAAGAAAACTACAAGACCTTCTTGAAAGAAATCAACAATGACATAAAGAGATGGAAAGACATTCCATGCACATGGATTGGAAGAATAAACATAGTTAAAATGTCCATACTACCTAAAGCAATCTACAGATTCAACACTATCCCAATCAGAATTCCAATGTCTTTCTTTACAGAAATTGAACAAACAATCCAAAAATTCATATGGGGCAACAAAAGACCCCAAATTGCTAAAGCAATCCTGAGAAAGAAGAACAAAGCTGGAGACATCACAATCCCTGACTTCAAAACATACTACAAAGCCACAGTAATCAAAACAGCATGGTACTGGTACAAAAACAGATGCACAGGTCAATGGAACGGAATTGAAAGCCCAGAAATAAAACCACACATCTATGGACAGCTGATCTTTGACAAAGGAGCTGAGGGCCTGCAATGGAGGAAAGAAACTCTCTTCAACAAATGGTGCTGGGAAAACTGGACAGCCACATGTAAAAGAATGAAAATCAACCATTCTTTTTCACCATTTACTAAAATAAGCTCAAAATGGATCAAAGACCTAAAGATGAGGCCTGAAACAATAAGTCTTCTAGAAGAGAATATCGGCAGTACACTCTTTGACATCAGCTTCAAAAGAATCTTTTTGGACACCATAACCCCTCACATGAGGGAAACAATAGAAAGAATAAACAAATGAGACTTCATCAGGCTAAAGAGCTTCTTTAAGGCAAGGGGAAACAGGATTGAAACAAAAAAACAGCCCACTAATTGGGAAAAAATATTCACAAGTTATTTATCCAACAAAGGGTTAATCTCCATAATGTACAAAGAACTCACACAACTCAACAATAAAAAAATCAAACAACCCAATTACAAAACGGGCAGGGGACATGAACAGACATTTCTCCAAAGAAGATATACGGATGGTCAATAGACACATGAAAAGATGCTCATCATCACTAATCATCAGGGCAATGCAAATCAAAACTACACTAAGATATCACCATACACCTGTTAGAATAGCAAAAATATCCAAAACCAAGAGTGACAAATGTTGGAGAGGCTGTGGAGAAAAGGGAACCCTCATACACTGTTGGTGGGAATGCAAACTGGTGCAGCCACTATGGAAAACAGTATGGAGATTCCTCAAAAAGTTAAGAATAGAAATACCTTATGACCCAGCCATCCCACTACTGGGTATCTATCCTAAGAACCTGAAATCAGCAATTCCAGAAGTTCCATGCACCCCTATCTTCATTGCAGCACTATTCACAATAGCCAAGTCATGGAACCAACCTAAGTGCCCAGCAACTGATGATTGGATAAAGAAGATGTGGCATATATACACAATAGAATACTACTCAGCCATAAAAAACGACAAAGTCGTCCCATCACAACAACATGGATAGACCTTGAGAGTATTATGTTGAGTGAAATAAGCCAGACAGAGAAAGACGAACTCTGTATGACTCCACTCATAGGTGGTAGTTAACATATGGACAAAGAGAACTGATCAGTGGTTGCCCGGGAAAGGGGGGTGGGGGGAGGGCACTAGGGGTGAAGTGGTGTACCTACAACATGACTAATAATGATGTACAACTGTAATTTCACAAGGATGTTAACTTTTATAACCTTAAAAAAAAAAAGACGAGAAAAATGCGCCAAAATTTGAATAGCATTTGCTTTTCAGTAGTGGAATCATGAGTGATTTTTTTCTGCTTCTTTATTCTTTTCTCTAGCTTTCAAGTTTACCACCATGAGCAAGTATTACTTTTATAATAAAAAAAGAAGGGGGGCATATTTCACAAATGATAGAATTTCTAAGCATTCATGCTGCTCCCCTCATCCCCCAACCTTTCAGAATTTATCTTACCAGACAAAAGCAAGAAATACATAGTCCCATAGTCTATGCTAAGGAAAGATGTCTAACTGACACATCTCAATATCTACAAATAACCAGTAGTAGTTCACTACTGGCCTACTCACAATAAAAAGAGTAGTCACTAAGTCTAGCTCATTAACTCCACTGTATTTATTTGTAACTATAACACTATATCCTTTGATACAGGGATACATTTTATATAAAGGAGTTAAAATGTTCATATATTAATAGATGTAGTTATAGTGTTCTATAAATAGTATCTTTTTTTTTTTTTTCAAAGATTGGCACCTGGGCTAACAACTGTTGACAATCTTTTTTTTTTTTTCTGCTTTATCTCCCCCAACCCCCCTGTACACAGTTGTATATCTCAGCTGCATGCCTTCTAGTTGTGGGATATGGGATGCCGCCTCAACGTGGCCTGACGAGCGGTGCCATGTCCGCGCCCAGGATCCAAACCCTGGGCCACCACAGCAGAACTTAATCACTCGGCCATGGAGCCAGCCCCTATAAATAATATCTTAAATACACATATACACAAGCGCACACACGCACACAGGCATTCAACTAACTGTTACTATCTGAACTCAAGGAGGCAAAAAGATTAGGACAGCAAGGCATACACTTAGAGGAATACACACCCAACCCCATACACAAAACATAAACACTGAGCTTTAAAAAGACCTGTCCGAAGAAAGCTACTCAGTAATAAAATGTAACAACATCGACGAATCTCAAAAGCATTATGTTGAGTTAAAGAAGCCAGACACAAAAGAATACATAATATACAATTCCACTTACATGAAGTTCTAGAACTGACAAAACTAAGCTATGGAGAGGGCAATCAGACCAGTGTTTGCCTGGGGTTGGGCAGGGGGAGGTAGGAAGGATTGACCAAAAAGGGACATGAGGGGCTTCTCTGGGGAATGGAAATGGTCAGTATTTTCAACGGAGTGGTGGTGAAATAGGTGTATATATTTATCAAAACTCATCAGATTGTACACTTAAGATGTGTGCATTTTATTGTAAATATACCTCATTTAAATCCTACCTATAATTTTCACAAATTCATTCACTGCTCCCCGTCCAGCGTCACCCTCTTAGTTCAAGCCACTGTCAGTTCTCACTTGGTCCAGTGCAATCTCCTCCTAGCTGGCCTTCCATTTCCCCACAGTTACTAGTCATTATTCAAACACTGAAAACTGCTCAAGTCCCTCTCTTGCTACCTGCCTACTGACCCTTTAATACCCTAGAACAAATTCTAGGGTCCTTACAGGACTCCCCACACATCCTGAACCTCACCCCTAACCACGTCCCCATGTCACTAACTGACTCTCGCACCACTCAGGCCCTCCATGCTCCAGCCACACGATCCTCTCTTAGTTTCTTGCATGTCAAGATCTGGCATGCCTCAGAGCCCTCCTTAATGCTGTTCTCTCAGCCTGGAAGATGCTTCCCTCCAACCTTCAAGTGACTACCTTCCGCCCAAACTTCAGATCTCAAAAGCTCCTAAGTGACTTCTTCAGGGTATTCTCTGCCCTCCCTGTGATCTTCAGTCCCATTCCACCCCCAGTAATTTAATGCAGTCTCCTCCCCATTTCTTTTGCAGCACTCATCACAATTTTGACTTACATGTTTCCTGGTGTGACTAAGATTAATCATCATCACCAGGGCAGTCAGCACTTCTTAAGAGCATACAATATACTAGGCATTGGGCTAAACATTTTACACATTATCTCTTTTTGCTACAACTCCATGCGGTAAGTTCTATGACAGCAGTCACCCCATTCACAGACAAGGAAACTGAGGTGCAGAAAGCTAAAAATTAGCAAAGGTGTCATTTACCCTACGCAACGTGACTGAAGGACCAGCACTCTGCTATCTGACTCCCACAAAATATGAAGCTGAACTGTCAACTCTAAAAGATCTCCCTATCTGCTCGTGCATTACTGCAGAGCAGAGTGAAATACTGAGTGCCGGACAGCACTGGTTAACTGTATTTAATGGTGCATGCCTGCGCCAGAAGCTCATGCAAACATCCGGCCAACGAGAAACAACAGAAGCTCTTCCACAGGCTTAGAGCAGCGAAATCTACCCAGAACTTTCTAACGTTAGGAGTCATTTTCTTTATAGTCCTGCTTATGTAAGTTTTTATTGTATATTCTATTTTTGAGAATAATAAAACTATGTCTGTAAATATCCCAAAGTTGAGACTTCCCTAACTATTCTATTGTTTCCTTATCCTGCTATTATTCCAAGTTAATGAGGCTCTGAACTAACAATTTTTAGGTTATTAGGAGGCTGAGAATACCCCAAACAGAAATATAACCCAGAAAGCTACACAGAAGATCCATCAGACCAAAAAAAAGGCAGGGGGTGGGGGTAAATTAGTGCTTTTGAAAACACAGGCAATTTTAATTCTAAGTTCATTCATCTAACAAATGTTTATCAAGCACCTCTTATATATCAGGCACTGTTCCAAGAGCTGGGAACAAAACTGTCCAGTCCCTGTTCTCATGAAGGCTGTATTCTTTATTTTTTTTGTTTGTTTGTTTTCAAATCATTTTCCACTTTACTTTTTCTTGAGGATGATTAGCCCTGAGCTAACATCTGCCGCCAATCCTCCTCTTTTTGCTGAGGAAGATTGGCCCTGAGCTAATATCTGTGCCCATCTTCCTCTATTTTATATGTGGGACGTCTGCCACAGCATGGCTTGACAAGTGGTGCGTAGATCCATGCCTGGGCCGAACCGGGGAACCCCAGGCCGCTGAAGCAGAGCATGTGAACTTAACCACTACACCACCAAGCCAGCCCTGAAGCCTGTATTCTAATAAAATAATTAAGGGAATTATGTCAGATGGAAGCAAGTACTATGCAGAAAAACAAAGTGAAGTAAGGAGTTAAAGAGCGATGTACCAAAATGTGGTGTATACACACAGTGGAATATTACTCAGTCTTAAAAATGAAGGAAATGCTGACACGGGCTACAACCGGATGAACCTTGAGGACACTGTGCTAAGTGAAACAGGCCAGTCACAAAAGGACAAAGACTGTATGATTCCACTTACGTGAGGTATTTAGAGTAGTCAAACTCACAGGCACAGAGAGTAGAAGGGTGGGTGCCAGGGACTGGTGGGAGGGGAATGCAGACTTAGTGTTTAACGGGGACAGAGTTTCAGTTTTACAAGATGAAAAGGGTTCTGGAGATGGATGTGGGGATGGTGGCACAGCAATGTGAATGTGCTTAACACCACGGAACTGGAAAGAGTTAAGACGGTAGATGTTATGTTATGTACTCTACCACAATAAAACAAAACTGTTTTTAATAATTCCAATGGGAAATTATTTCCAACCTAGCTCTCTATAAAAAAGAGTGATATATCAGCAAGGGTTACTATTCGGCTATTTTAGAAAGGAAGGTGAGGAATGAATACTTAGGTAACATGACTTCTGAGCAGAGACATGAATGAAAAATAGGAACTTCATTAAATTCTATGATTCTTCAACTTTTTCACATTTGCGCTAAAATGACTGAAGTCTGGTAACTTACTCCCTTTACAAAGAGCGGAACTCCATGAACAGGAAAGTGAAGGTGGGGCCGTGGTGGGTTAACTACGGGGAACAAAATGTCAAGGAATTAAATGCTACACCCTGGTAAATAAAGCTTTCTGTTTGCAGAGGACAATGAATTTTTCATCTTAAAAAATGAAGGAGCTCAAAGGGTCATAACATGCCCTCTTCCCCCCTTTTTCCCAACCCCTCCCCATCTCCAGAAGGAAGAGTTACTACCATATCCATTTTCTAAAGGCAGAAATGAAAGAAAGTACTCAATTTCACAACTAGTAACTATTAGAGAAGGAAGTATTCAATTCTGGAAATCTTATTAATTGACAAGGATTAGGGACAAAGATCAGCACATAATTTTGGCTAGGGAAAAAAGAAGAGAATGGTGCCAAAGCTCAGGTATTTATTTTACATGATAATTGTTGAGATTTGATCATTATGACATTTCCCTACGGTAAAGTTGAAAGAATTTTTTTCTGATATACTTTACCTTCCTGAAACCACCAGAGTTCCATCATCGAGTAAATAATCCTTCACATTCTGAGGAAGTGGAAGAATGACACTGAAAAAAAAAACAAAAACAAAAAAATGCACATACCAAAAAGTACAAATATCAAAAAGGGCATCATTTTAAAAGACGAACCATAAGCAGAGAGAAAAGAATTCCAAATTCAATTAATTTTTGAATTACTTGTACCCTTAATTTTAATATGAAGTGGGAAATGTTAACAATGTACATGTGATAGCAGCAGACTAGAAACTAGAATAATACGAACAAACATTGTAGTAAATTAAACTAGGTTCATGAAATTACCACAATTGTCTTGTGGTAAAAAAAGAAAACAAAACCCAGCCAAATCCAAAGAAACAGACTGAAATCACAGTACAAAAGCAACAAGCTTAAAAGAATTCTGAGTACAATGATTATGTGCCTTTAAGAAATTAGACACCAGCAGATATTTGCAGCAACACAGGGGATGCGGCAAAGGAACCAGATTGAGAGCACCTGACCACCTTCTAAGAGAGCAGGAGACTGACCATCTGGAAACCATTCTTTGGTTTGCAAAGAGCACGTAAGGCTAAGAATTCACGATACTTGGGATCTGTTTTGGTGGCGTTCTCTTCAACTGATCACCAGAACAATAAAGCTGCTTAACTGGACATGCTTTAATTTGTTTCAGATAATCATAATTAAGAGATGGCAAAGCTGTACCTGAAGTCACTTAAAAAACTCAGGAGACAATTTGTTTTTAAACAAATCATCAAAAAATCCTGCCACAGACACCTAAAACGCTATTATCTTGATCTTGAAGCATACATTTTTTTAAACAGAAAAACATTATGGCCTACTTTCAGAGACTCCATAGAACATTATCAACTTGTAATAGTCTTCATTTATTTATTGAATACGTTTTTTGGCACATTACAAACAGTTTTGGGGCATTATAAGAGAAGATTATTCATGGGCTACTTCAGTTTTAAAAATAAATATATGATTTATCAAAGTTACAATTTAACATTCAAAAGCCTAGTTCTTCTTCCAGCTTTTAAGTTCAACTTCCAAATCGTATTATTCTATTTGTAAATCTGCTAAATTTTAACCAATTTCAAGTGAGCCTTTGAAACTTAACAGTTGCTTTAAAAATCTTAACTCTATTCTAAAAATACTCTATTCAATTTTCTTTTTAAATATATCAATTGTCTAGTTACAAATAAGCCATCCCAAGTATTTACCTCTTATGAAGACAGCAAATTAAACTAACACAGTGAATCTAAGGTTCTTGCAAACATTCTAATAATCTAAAGACTTGAAAAATTTTCTTATACATTTTAACGTATCACAATTCTAAACCAATTACACAATTTAAATTGGAACCACAAGGCTAATCTGTTAGACATATGGTAATTGCCCTCAAAATGGCAAATTCTTAAAGATATTAAATAAACTTAGCAGAAAAAAAAGTACAACTCAAGTTTGAATTATTTTTATCACCTCTATATTTAATTCTAGTTCTTCCTGGGGTTAAAGACACTTACCCAACAATGTTATCCCAAGAGAACTGGAGATGACCCTTCTAAAAGAATTTTATTTCAAAGTCCACGTCCCTTGTTTTTTGAGTTACACTCTCAAACCTGAGTTGAATGTGGACTTTCCTTCCAGCTTGCATCATCCCTCGATTGGATTCAAACCATCTATTTACTGTTTGAATCCATTCTGAATTCTTTGCGTATTCCTCCTATTTGGAGGGTCCACAATTCTTACAGATATTAGACAACATCAAGTTAGATTCTGCATAGGGCTCAAGAGTCCCTGATTTCTCCAGTCACAGTTCTAAAGTCATCCTAATGACGTTATCTTGCATTATGTTATGTAAGTCAAGGAAGATACCAAGGTGATTCCATTAAAAACTCAAAGCCAAAGAAAAAGAAGTCACAATACAATATGGCAAGTGCTGTATCAAGTGCCAACGTACCAAGTGCCACCAGAATTCGGAAGAAAAAGGAAACACGCCTGAAAGACTGAGGCCATAAACAAGTCATTGCCAGAGAAACTTTACACAAAGCTCATGAGGCTGTCAGAGAAGAGGCTGAACCGGTCATGAAATCCACTATGCAGGTGAGAATCCAATAAGGCCTCGCTGACAGATGTTAAAGAATTAATGAGAAAGTACCTATCCCGTCAAGAGAGTATAATTCTAAACACACAGACATGTTACTCTAACTGGATTTTAGAGGTAAAAGGGTCTTTAAAAGATTATTTAATAGAACTTTCATGTTTGAGGAAAGAAACAGATTTAGAAAGATAAAGTGAATGGCCCAAAACATCTAGCTAATTATTTTTAAACCTGAGTCAAAGTTCTAGAGCTTCTCAGAAAATGAACTTGTATTCTTACCTGCAAAATCATCTCTGAACCACGATTAATAAACACCAAATCATAATGCTGAGTCAATAAGCAGAATATGGTCTCTCAGCACTGAAGGTGACAATGACAATGACAAAGCAAACACAACTCCACTGGATTGGCCTGGGTTGTGGAGGGATATCCTGCCATATGGTAGGTTTCAGTGATGTCACCGCAGAACTAAACAGACTGAAGAAATACCTTAAAGAAAGTATAGTTTCAGGCAATGCAGCTTAGCTGTGGACTGTTCAGAAAATCCCACCTCTCGGCTTATTTTTCATTCTCAGCTGCATTTGAATGGTACACATTTGAAGTGAAAATTTGTTTTGCTTCAATGGAGCTCTGATTAAATCCAAAATGTCACAACATGCAGCATTTTTGTGTGCATACTATACGCCAGAAACAGTGGCAAGCATTTTACATGCTTGATCTCATTTAATTCCCATGACAATCCTATTATTTTCTCAATTTTCCAGACAGGGCTTAGAGAGATTAAGTAATTTGCTCAAGATGCTGGTGGCACCAAAATTCAAAGCCAGACAGATGGCCCTCCTCCAGAGAGCAGTCCTTAACCGTTACACTTCACTGCTGAAGGCAAAGAAGGTACCTGCACAGAAAGCAAAGGCCAGATTTCAGTGAACGCAGTGTGCAGATGTCTGACAGCTTCACAAATATATCTGCTGCCACACCAACACAAAATAATTAACTGTAGCATCAGCTCGGACCCAAAGCGTATTTCAATTACGCAAGGTAATAAAGGACTGACATATCACACAGAAAGACAACTTCTAAGGTAGGAGGTGGTGTCCACTGCTGCTGTTGAAGCTCTTTCTTTTGTTTCGGTGTGACTTCAACCATCTTCAAATGCAAAGATTACCTTCCTTTGAGCTGCTCTAACCTCCACTCCACCACGGGTAACTGGAAGCAGAATCTACGTACAAATAACAGGATGGAAAAGAATTGTCTAATCTCCTTATGCTCTTCCAAGCCCTCACGATTTCAAAACGGTTTCTCTCTCTGTATTCACACTCTCTGCGCCAAGAGGACAGACTGAAAGGAAGGCAGACCTGACATCTAAGTAAGTGGCAATCGAGGCCTAAAGGGGGAGCCAGCAAAATACAGAAAGTCCTATCTACAGATATAAAGTAGTTTGATCCATGCCTCTTAGGGAGTAAAGGCTTATTCTTGTATCAGGCTCCAGACATTACGACTGCTTTTGAACATTTAGAGATATTCTCCGAGCTAGCCTACCTTACCTTGAAGGACCAGGTGAAGTTAATCCTCTGCTTGCCCTGCAAACCGGGGATGGATTCCCAGTTGTAAGCCAGAGAACTAGAAAACAAATACTGTTCCACCCCTTTTCCAGAAGGCTTCGTCTCACAGCACATTACCGTCCCTCACAATATCTAACTACACTTTACTGATGCTTTCCACATACACTAGGACATTGGAACCTCACAATAGAATGTGAGGTAGGGTCTGCATCACTGTTCTCATTTTACAGCGACTGAAAGCAATTGAGTCCCCCGCCCCCCAGGCGGGTTAATCAGCGGCAAAGCGCAGATTCTACCCAGTTCTCCGGATCGCCTCCCCTCTCTAGTAACCCTAAAGGCAGTGATGGTGAGTTCCCAACCCTAAACCACGACTCACCCCACCTGACCTTCACCAACCCACGACCTGCCCTTCCACCTCCCCGAGCACGCTCCCTGACACGCAACAGGACGCAGGCCAAACACGGATAGATTTCATTCATCTCGGCACCTGCGATGCCACCAGGAAGTCGACATCTCCGCGCTGGCACTCCCACCCAATCGTTCTAAGGCCTGCATTTTTTTTTGATGGAGACAAGATTCACCCCAAATGTCGCAGTTCCCTTTAGCCTCTCGCCCCGGCGTCACCCCTCCCCTCTTACCTCTTGATGGTAAGGCTTCGGAACAGTGGGTACCACGCGGAGAACTGACAGTGCAGCACATGCTCTTTCTTCATCCTTCAGCTGCCGCCGCCGCCTCGCCCGCTCCTGCCAGCACCCTCCCGGAACCCTGGGCTGCCGTCCCGGAAGTGCCCGCCGAGCTATTTTGGCTAAGGACGCTTCCGGTCCATAAAGCAAGGAGGAAGTAGCAGAAAAGGGAGCGACGAAGGAGAATCGCCGGGCGTACTTTTAGTATACACTCCTACACGCACAGACACACACACACACAGAGTTCTGATCCCGGAAGAGGAATTCCGGAAGTGTCGAAAGGAGATTTTTAAGAAGGGCTCGGCTCCTCTTTCTCACCTACACGCGCACTGCCCCGGAAGATAATCTTCTAAGGCTAGGTCACCTGCGGGGGTTCTACGGGTGCCGGGAGGGGACAAACTCACCTCCTCTCGGCACCGCGAGGCGCGGCTGTCTCTCCAGCAGTGGCCCCGACATCTCCTGAGACTGCTGCCCCGGACTCGTGCTTCCTCCTTTCGTCCCCCTTCCCAAAGGAGTACCCTTCCCTTCACCCCACACCTTGCAGTAGGTAACTGGGCGCGGGCCAGTCACGTGCAGGGGCTCTTTGGGACAGAGGGAGGGAGCACATCTGGAGCGTACGGGCAGCCGCGCGCGCGTCTCCCCGTGTGCGGACTGGGCTCGCGTCCCGGGCGGCGAGGGGCGCCCGCGGCGGAGGCGCGGAGAGGGGGACAAGTTCAGAGGACAGCCAGGGACCGGGGTGGAAGCGCCTGGGCTGCTCGGAGTCGAGAAAGCAGAAAGCCCCACAGTCCAATGTTCATTTGAGTGCAGTAGTTAAGGCATCTGCCAAGCGGGGAGTGGCCCCTCTTCGGTCGTGGGGGAAGGTTATGGGGGATAGGGGAAGAATCCTGTGTGTATGATCCCGGGGAGGTCGACTTTGGAGGTAGAAGAGGTCAATTTGGGACCACAGAGGAAAGGGGAAAGCGTCAAGTTCATTTATTCCAGCCCCGCCAAAGTAGCAGCCTGGAAAAAAACCCAGCCAGATTTTATCAGTATCCCTGCTCTGCTGGAATCAGCAGACTGTAAGCATTCTAGTCGAACTTGTAATATTATTTTTCCTTCCGCTTCTCCCCTCCCCATCACCCTATCGTCTATTTTCCCTGTTCCTTTCCTAATGACGTATCAGATGGCGATCAGAAAATAGAATATTACGAAAGTTCACTTTTGTTTGTTTCTTTAAAAGAGTAAGAGAGAGAAATGACTAGCTGCGGAGAAACGCCGCTTAAACTTGCTGCTTACAATTACATGCCTTAGGGCTTGTCCCAGACGTCTGTCCTAAGGGTGCACGTTTGAGCTGCCTCCTTAAAACTGCACGCCCTCACTGGTCCATCTGAGCATTTTTAAGTTAGAAAGAGGTGAGAACCCCACCGACTCCTGGCCTGTTTAGAAAGGTGTTCATTAGGTTAATTACAGGATCCTCTGCGTGTTTGGAGCTAGAAACTAGCCCCCCCCCCCCCCACCACGGGAATATGCATTGTTTCATGTTTTGTTTTTCTCAAAAATGTTACTGGCTAAGTGGTTTAGTTAGCATTGCTTTTAAAGATACATTTTCAAAGCAGAGGTAAATAGATTATAATGTTGCAATATATGTTGGGGGAAGGGCGGCCGTAGTGGTTCTTAAGTACTTCTGAGATCCAGGATTACGCAATCCTTTCTGTTTTGAGAGGAAAAAGCAACAATATTCCACACATGCTGGGAGAATGGTGCCAGACAGATCTCAGAGAGACCTAATGCGGATGGAGAGGTCACTAAAATATTTGGATTTGACCTGGAAATAAACAAGTTGCAGGTGAAGGAGATGTTAGCACAGATCAAGGTGAATTTGTGTTAGGTACTTTCTGTTAAGAATTGATAGAGATATAGGAGGAAGTCAAAAGGGGAACAGAGTCAGAGAAGCAGCTAAGTTTGTAAATATAGACGCTACAGAGAAGGAATTTGATAGATGTCTTTTATTAATCAGGCTGTTTTACTTTAGAAGTGTGTTCGGTGACTTTTGAGTACTACTCACAGTTGCTTTTAAGTAACTTGTTACACATTTAACCAGCATCAAATATACCGACATTCCAAACAGATGCTCCCGCATTTTGAATAGATACAGCTAAATTTGCTTTCACTATTTTTTAGCCACCTTGTTCATATTCATCAAGTTGCTTCAATAAAACCTTTACAAACAATGGAAATAGTTGCTTTTTCTCGTGGATGCTGAAAAATATCAGTAACTAAGTGACTGTGGGGGAGGCGTTTATTGTGCAATTCCAAATTAAAGAGTAAAAAACATTTCCTTCTCTGAATCTATGACTAATCCTTCTAGATGATATTTCCAACTCCCTGCTGGTTTTCTCCACTTGGCTATCTTGCCAACATCTCAGATTCCATGTGTCCAGATCAAATTTGAACGCTGCACCACCCTTTCTCTTTCTGATGTCCCAAGGTCCTTTAAGATCCTCTCCTTCTTGGAACTACCTTTGGAAAACCCTTCGAGGTTGTTTTAGGAAAAGTAATAAAGTGTCATTTGCAAGGAATTAAATCTGTTTCCTTGCCACTGCCACCACCCAGTCCAAACCTATGTTATCTCGTGCCTGGGCTATTACACGAGATTCTTTAGTGGCCTCATTACTATGCTGCTGTAACCAATTAACCTTCCCAAGGATAATTACAGTCAGTTCACTCTTGCTCAACCAAAACTAAATGTAATGGTTATAAATCACCGAGCAGCAGAATTTCAGTAAAATGTTGGTTCCCTCCCTGCCCACCCAACCCCCACATCTGCCAGAAAACAAAACTTTCCGTGGCTTTCCGTCATTATTAAATTAAGGACAGGAAGTCTTCATTATCTGAGGGTAATTGTCAGCAAAGAAAAGTTCACCTAGAGTGAATCCATTTGATGTGGATACCAAAAGTTTAGCGTAAATGGTGCAAAAGGACTGATCAAAATATTATTTTTAAAAAAACAATTTTTAAAAGTTTTATGAATATAACCAAGATTATAGAATATATACTGATTCTTTTCGTTATAAATCAAGTGGCTTTTCTGTGTAATTGTTCTGAAAGAAGGTAGGACGACATCTTCGACATGCCTCAGCCTTTGAGGCTTGACTTGAACAACACAATCCTAAAGTCATTTTCACAAAAATTGATCCTCTCCAACATCTTTCAGAGGGGCCTGTTGATTTCTGTGTCCGATTATTAAACTTCCAGGTGCCCGACTGTCATTTGTCAATCAGAAGCTTTGCTTGTGATTTGCGTTCCTCCAGCTTCTTTGTGGTTGAGTATAGAGGGTGTTTACAGTACTCAACTTTGATCTGGGAGTGACTAGCCAGTGTACAATTTCTTGTGATTTTTGCAACCTCAGCAAACTGCGGGGATTCTGGTCTGGTAATAAGTGGATAAGGAGGAGCCTGAGCACAAACTCTACAGCCTGGCGTTTGAGAGTCTCAGTGTAACTTCTTGACTCTTAACTCCCATTGAACTTTAATCCAGCTGTTGTTAGTAATATGAAAATACCCAAATTTATGAAAAAGTTATCACTTATCTTCCTCCGTTCAGTGGAGAAGTGCTAACCCCGAGAGGAGCTTACATAGCAACAAGAGTTGGTGGCGTGCCAGTTAGAGCGGATGGGTGGGGGGGTTTTTTGCCTGCAAATTTGGGGAAAGGCGCAGGCATCTGATGGAATCTGTGTAAGTCCTTGGAAATGTGTTTGCAGGCTTTAACATCATCCGTTATATGTGGGGTTTGCTTTGGGATTGTTTTTGGAGGGGGTGGGAAGGGTTGAAAACCACAGGGCTTGCCAAACTTTCCTGCAACTTCTCACCTTTCCCCAGGCTGGTGTCTCTGCTTTCGTTGACGTGATTCCTTCTACTTGGAATGCTTTCCTCGCCGCCTTGGTTTTTAAATTGTATCTTAATATCCAACTCCCTTTTTTAGTACTAGCCACTTAAAAGCCTTTACTATTTTCCCTACCTCCCAAGTGGACGTGATTTGTCCCTCATTTAAAACACCCCTGGTATTGGACTATCTCTATGGCAGGCATGTGCCTGTCTAGTTATTTTCATGCTAAACGGTAAGGTCCCCAAGGGCAGGGATAATGGTCAGTTTGCACGGAGTGTGTGGTCAAACTTTTGGACTGCCTGTGCTCACAAAGCCAGTCAGGGACTCCCGCCTGCCGCTGTACAGGGATTCTAAGAATCCCGTACATTTTCCCTCAGCAGAGTTTTTGCACCCTGGATAAATCATACATCTGACACATCATAGACCGTCAGTGTTCAAACCAAACTAAGTTAAAAGGGATAACGTGAATTAACACAGCAGAACACTCAACATTACGTGCATAGGGTTTTTCTAAGTGTACACATATTTGCAGCAAAATGTAGATGACATTAAATTCTAGCTGATGAAGTGGATAAAATTCAAATTAAACTTTGAAATCTCGAAATAGCCTTGAGGACACTTAGGAAAGCTCTGCCACAGTAGTGGGGACAGGAGTGTGCAGCCTGGAGTGGAAACCTCATTGCACTGTAAGTAAGGTGCAGCTCGGTACTTGTGGTGACCAGTCCCACAAACGGCACCATTTAGCTTCTGTTTTTGAAACGATGCCAAAAATAATATTCTTTTGGGGCTGGCCACATGGCCTAGTGGTTAAGATTGGTGCGCTCCACTTTGGCAGCCCGGGTTCGGTTTCTGGGCATGGACCTAGACTGCTGTGTTAGCGGCCATGCTGTGCTTGTGGCCCACATACAAAAAAACAGAAAAAATTGGCATGGATGTTAGCTCAGGGCCAATCTTCCTCAAGAAAAAAGAGGAAGATTGGCAATAGATATTAGCTCAGGGCCAATCTTCCTCAGCAAAACACACACATACACACACACACATATATATTTATATATTCTTTTTCCATTTCAGTCGTATTTTTGAGGTGCTTCTGTAACCCTGAGCGTTTTGGGAATCACATAGTACAGAAGGTCCTTTTGATACACATCATCGCTCTTCACACACGTTGTTTGTTATTTACACTATCAATAGATTGCCAGGGAATACTGTGTCCCCTTGGGGCCGACTGCATGCCATGTTATTGCCCCAGAGAGGCCCAGCCCTGTGTGCCACTTTTTTTTCCTTTTTTTCTAATTTACGTCTGGAGCTTGTTTTTTGTTTCTCTAGCTCTCTAACATTCTAGCTTAAATATTTTTTAATACAATCTGTTTGGAACAACTGTTGATAGCTTAACATCAGCCAACTGAGGGTCGATCTTTTGATGACTGAGACTGTTTTGTAATTGAATCTAACTAACTTTATTAAATGAAGAGGAGTGGATGAGGAACCGTCCCTCAGAGTAATACTTTTTCACCATCAACAATCCCTCAAAAATCTGACAGAAGCTATGAAGATATAAACATAAGGGGACCTAGCAGATAACTTGATGCCTCGAGGTTTTAGATAAATCTGAAGGAACTAGTTGCCCGCTTCCCCAAAGATACTAACGTTGGGGTCGGAGGGACCTCTGCTCTTCTAAATTAGGTGTTCCTGACCATTTTTTCTAGACTTTCTGGGAATCCAGATTAAGAACCCTTTTCACAGAGAAAATTAGAGATTCTCTTTCTCCTTTCAGTGTCTTCTGGTGCTTAGACTTTGGAGGACTGCAGTGCCCTGCTTTTAAGAAGCGTGGGTGCAGAAAAGTTATTTGGGGTCAGAGTCACTTTTTAAAAGAAGGTAGAAATTAACTTAATGCAAGCATTCGGTACCATTCTGGACAGATTATGTTGTACACTAAATGGGGTTGCCTGGTTGCCTAAAAGTTATTTTCTCTAACTGTTAGAATTAAAAGCGGGGAGGGGCTGGCCTAGCGGAGTGATTAAGTTCACATGCTCTGATTCAGTGGCCCAGGGTGTGCCGGTTCAGATCCTGGGTGTGGACCTATACACTGCTCATCAAGCCATGCAGTGGCAGCATCCCACATAGAAGAACTAGAATGAGTTACGACTAGGATATACAACTATGTACTGGGGCTTTGGGGAGGGGGGGGAAAAAGAGGAAAATTGGCAACAGCTGTTAGCTCAGGGCCAGTCATCCTCACCAAAAAAAAAAAAAGCACAAAGGAAATTTTCCTTCTCTTATGTAAACGTTATTAAAAGAAGGGAATGGAAATCTAGAAGATAAAAATCTAGATCAAGTTCTTTTATCCGCCTGTTTTCTTATGCTCTCTCTATATTGCCAATATGCTAAGTGACTGTCTCTCAATATCTAAATGTCCCCGTAGCTTACTCCTGTATTACTTTGCAGGCTCTGTTCACATGTCACCAAATTAAAGAGGCCTCTCCCCATTGCTGCATATAGATCAGCACCCCCACCTTCTCCACTCGACTGATCCCTCTTAATCTTTCTCCAAAAAACGTAGAGTCACTGGACAGAAATTTTGTATATTGTCCCTCACTTTTTCTCCCTTTCTCTCCACCAGCAAGTAAGCTCCCCAAGGGCAGGGCCTTTGTCTGTTCTGTCCACTGCTGTAATCCTAGCACCAAGGACATTATCTCTCTTTCAGTGTCTGCCACAAGGTGCTGTAGCCTGAGATTCACAATCAATACATGGTTTTGACGAGTATTAACACAGTTTGTGCATAGTCATTCATGGTTTAAGTCAGTGTCAAGATGTATAGACATTTCTCTCATCCTCATTTAGTGGTTATTTTTATATCTTTAGCATATAGTTGTCTTTTCTTACCCGAGGCCTCAAATTTTGCTTCTTTGCTCAAGTCCTTACTGGCAATTGAATTCCTAGGTTTGCCCACAAAATAACCTGCAAGCAGCACTGTTGACAACGTTTTAATGACACAACAGAAATACATGTAATTTTACAACAGAAATATGTGTGGAGCATCAGACGAAATATGCACCCAGGGGACAGCAAAATGCTTGCTTGGTACAGGAATGCAGAGTTCCTGTTGAGTCCAAAGCAGAATTCCTTGAATTTGTCTCCTGGGCGTTGTCACTCTGGACCCAAGGTGACTTTCACCACCCAACTATCCTGAACATTTGCCTTTTGGGGATTTGAAGATTTGCAGAGATTGTTATTAATCGAGATGTAATTCAAAGACCATAAAGTTCACCTTGTTAAATTATAAAATGCAGTTGTGTTTTAGTATAGTCGCAAGATTGTGCCACTATCACCACTATTTAATTCCAGAACATTTTCATCAAAAAGAAACTGTATACCCATAAGCAGTAGCTCCATATTCCCTCTTTCCCCCAAGTGCCTTGGCAACCACTAATCTGCTTTCTGTCTCTATGGATTTGTCTATTCTGGATATTTCATATAAATGGAATCATGGAAATATTTGGCCCATGTGACTGGCTTCTTTCAATTAGCATAATGTTTTCAAAGTTCATCCATGTTGTAGCATATGTCATTACTTCATTCCTTTTTATGGCTGAATAATATTCCATTGTATGGAATACCACATTTTATATTCATCAATAGACATTTAAGTTGTTTGCACTTTGGGGCTATTATGAATAATACTGCTGTGAACACTTGTGTACAAGTTTTTATGTGAGCATACGTTGCATTTCTCTTGGTTATATACCTAGAATGAATTCTGTAGGTCCACATGGAAACCCTGTGGTTAACCTTTTGAGGAGCTGCCAGACTGTTTTCCAAAGTGGCTGCACCTTTCACATTCTTACCAGCAGTGTATGAGGGTCCCAATTTCCCACATCCTCCCCAATACTTGTTGTCATCTGTCTTTTATTATAATCATCGTGGTGGGGGTGAGGTGGTGTCTCCTTGTGGTGGTGATATGCCTTTCCTTGATGGCTAATGATGGTGAGCATATTTTCATGTGCTTACTGGCCATTTGTATATCTTTGGAGAAATGTGTATTCATCCTTTACTTATTTTTAATTAGGTTGTTTTTTAATTATTGTAAGAGGTTTTTTTACATATTTCAGATACAAGTCTCCTATCAGATGTACAACTTTTTTCCCATTCTGTGGGTTGTCGTTTTACTATCTTGATGGTATCCTTTGAAGCAGAGAAGTTTTTTATTTTAATGAAGTCTAATTTATCTATCTTTTCTTTTGTGCTTTAGGTGTCGTATCTGAGACCGTTGCCTAATCCAACATCATGAAGATTTACATTTATGTTTTCTTCTAAGCATTTTATAGTTTTAGCTCTTACATTTAGGACTTTGATCCATTTTGAGTTGATTTTTATATGTGGTATCAGGGATTCATTTTCATTCTTATGCATCTGTATATCTCGTCCCGCAGCAATTGGCTAAAGAGACTGTTCTTCCCCCACTGAATTGTCTTGGACTCTTGTTGAAAACCCGTTGCCCATAAATCTATGGGTTTAATTCTGGACTCTCAGTTCTATTCCGTCAATCTACATGTCTATCCTTATGCCAGTACCCACAGCATCTTGATTACTGTGGGTTTTATAGTAAGTTTGGAAATCAGCAAGTGTGAATCTTTTAACTTTGTGCGAAGATAATTTTGAAATTGAGTTTAACTAACTTAGTCACGCAAAGACAAGTAGACAAGAACTATTCTTCAGAACAAGCCTCAGCAGGCCCCAGACCTAATTCTTAGGAGCAGAATGGCTCTCTAGACTTATCCAGCCGGATTCACTTTATTCCTCTTGTCATTTACTCAGCAGTGCTTTTAGGGAGTTTTTCCAGCAGGGTAACTGTGAGTAATGTTGAAAGTTGCACAATGTAAAGAAAAATCTGGCGTTCAGGAGATAGTTTTGGAGATCATTTCATCTGAAGTGGGAGACATACAGGTTTGTAACCAGAGCAGTGGTGGTCAGGATAGAATCCCTTCAAGACATGTTAGAGGTACAATTTTTCGGACTTGTAGTGGGTAAGTTATGGTTGGTAAAGGAGAATAGGGATTGGAGATACTTATATTTCTAGCTTGGGGATGATGGGTAGATGCAGTTAGGGGACAGACTGTGATGGGCTGAGTAAAGATGCACGGTAGTATCATCCACTCTTTCAGGAAGTCTGGCAAGCTTGGAGGAGAGAACAGGGTTATGAGAAGCTTGATTGTTTCTGTTTTGTTGGTTTTATTTTAGGATGGGGCAAACTTGCTGTCTGAGGTAAAAATTGAAGATGTGACCAGTAGTTTAATTATCACTTTAGGTCCCAGAAGAAACAGAGAGCAGAGACCCTCTTTCCTGTCAGACAGTTGGTAAGAGAGTTGAAGCTTGATCGTCTGTAGTTAGCAAAAGTTAGGAGGTGGGGTCGCTTAGGGACCCGTGGAACTTAAGAGGAGTGAAGAGTCAGAATAGCCTCTAAGAAATGTACATAAAATAACACAGAAACGGAAAATAAGAACAAAAAAACGAGACAGAGGATCATTTTAGGAAGTCCGACAGCTAAATATTGTTTCCTGAAAGAGAACCAAGAAAATGGAGGGGAGGAAATTATCAGGGAAGTAACTCGAGAAAAGTTCCCCATCGAGAAGCACAATGTGAAGTTTCCAGATTGAAAGGACCCACTTGGGTACCCAGTACGACAACATCAGCGTGAAGACGTGAATAACCACAAGTTTCCAGAGAACGAAAACAGATCACATAGAAAATGCCTCGAGAATCAGAATGGCTATGGATTTCTCAACAGCAGCACCAGAAGCAAGACCACTGAGCAATGCTCCAGATTTCAGATCGAAAATTATTTTCAGCCCATGATTCTATATGCAGCCAGACTATCAATATACTTTGAGGGCAGAAAAAAAGATGTTCAGACATTCAGGGTACAAAAATGAGGGAATAAGCCAAAAGAAAGGGAGTATTAGTATAGAACAGATGGGGCGGGGTCTGCTCTTTTCATAACATATCTTGTATTGGTTAACGCATTATGTGCAACTGTGACTTTGATACATGGTAAAACTTGAAAGTGAACGGGCCACAATATTGTGAATTTGTTTAATGCCACTGACCTGTACATTTTAAAATTATTAAAATTGTATATCCACTTACCACAGGATAAAAAAGAAAAAGATAAATGGGAGGTAGAAACAGCCAGCCCATACAACTCTTAAAGTTTCGCCGTAAAGGGTTGATGAGGGACAATAGTTGAGCGGTGGGCATGGGGAGTGGTGTGTGATCTTTGTACTGTTTCTCCTGGGAAAGTTTTTGAAATTTGGAGTCAGAAAATGGAAGAATGAGTCTGAGTGCCTCGTGTGTGTGGTCGGCAGTGGGCCGCCATGGGCTGCATCTAAGTGGGACGGCTTTAAGTTCTTTCCTGAATGTCTCCTGGGGCCTTTGTATTCACTTCTCCATCCCGGGCACTTCTCCCAGGTCTTCAGAGGGCAAAAGCAGCTTTGATGACCGCTAAGCTTTTCCCCATTAAGTACTGTGACCGTCGGCCTATGGACAAATGTTTAATTCAGAAAAATAAATGTAGCCTAAACAGATCTCATTGTCTTACAGCGTGAACTTCTTGTCTGAGGACTATAAAGACTAACTAGTTTGAAAATGGAAAATCGAGAACCAGCGAATTCTTCTCAAAATATCAAACAGTCTATTATCTCAGAGGAGGTATAAATTTTCACTTCCCTTCCCCCTCCCCACGTAAAGCTGAGTTTAAAGAAAGAAATCTATGGACTATTTGTTCTTTCAAATGATTGTTTTTCATTCTTAAAGAGAGTTTTTAAACATTGTTCTTGCTCCCTTTTTAGGACTCGGGGACATTTTGCTCTTGGGTGGGAGCAGAAGTATATCCCTCTTAATTATATGCACTAGTGAAATTGGGATTGTTTTTAAAGTCGATTTTGGCTGTTGATAGAAAAATTCTTAAGTTTTTATTAAAAGTTTCCCTGGGTAGAATAAATCATATGAGTTTAGGGCTTAAATATTTCATCCTTAGGTATCACATCCTAGTTCGCTGTTTATGGTCTCAGTAGGTTTGTTTAAGAACAATAAAAACCCAAGTTATTCGTTGTAGGTCTAAATTCCAGAACTAATGTATGTCTTGTGTGTTATTCAGTTTCGCTTCTAAAAATTCTCTTCCTGCAGGAACCATTGCAATGAATAAATTTTAAATCCTTCATCCTAGAACTCTGGTCTTGACACCTTTCTGCAATTCTTTTTGATTTAAAAATCTTTCTGTGTTGTCTGTGAATACATCTGATAATTATTAGGTTGCTGCTAGCAAGAAGCGAAAGATAGGAGAGTAAGAAAAAGGCTCCTGCGTTATGTACGCAGTGGGACTTTGCTCTCGTTCAGTGTAGTGCCATCAGTAAGTTAGTCCTGGTAACCCAGAGGCCCCAGTGTCTAGACAGAACGATGCTGGGTGCCTCCCGGATTGGGAGGGAAACCCATGTGTCATTACAGCAAATCCAGTCATTGGACATGGATTCCCCATAGTCAGCCTTGCTCTGTAGTCCTTGACAGTAAAATGCCACTGAGGAGTTTTTACAGACTAAACACTGCTCTGTGACTAGCACCCAGATCAGAGGATGGAACATTGAGAGCATCCCAGAAAACCCCTCTCTCCTTAGTGCTCCCTTCTAGTCCCCCTGACCCCCAAGAGTTTTTCAACTGTCGTTTCTTTTTACCTCTCAGTAATACCTCTAAAACTCCAAAAAGAAGCAGCACCACCCTTCAGAAAAACGACTTTTTAATGCCTTGAACTGGAAACTTGCACAGAAATTATTGGGAGGGAAACATGATAATTGAGAGGGTCACAAAGAGAAGATCTGAAAGAAAAAAAACCCTTCTAAATAAAAAACACCTCAGTTTGAAAGCTTCCCAACTTATTGTCTGATCTCCTTTTAGTTAATTGCAGAAGGAAAATGGGTCAAGCTTGAAAAAACAACTTACATGGATCCTACTGGTAAAACAAGGTAAAATTTTATTTTCCTTTTGTAAAATGCTCAGTATTTGAGGTCTCAGGGTCTCTATTTAGTGTTTGGCACAAACTTGGATGTTTTCCTCATTCTAAACTTTTATCTGAAATAAAGAATCTATTTGTTTTCCCATTGTTAGACTGTTTGAATCACTTATAACCTCTGAATAAAATTATGTTGTAAATTTCGTAGAGTAACTAATCAGGAATCAATTTTAACACCATTCTCCCCAAGTAGATTCGTGTGAACTGAAAACTTTTGAGCCAAGCCTAATGTAAGTTGATAAAGCAGCAGAATAATTAACAATACGGGTTGCTTCCTTCTAGTTAAGCCAATTTTTAATCTGTAAATTAGAAGAATTAAAGAGGAAACATTGCTGAGTTTGAGATAAAACTTAACATGTTTACACTTTGCTCATAGAAATGTAAATTGGAAAAAGAAAAGTTTTGTAAAGCATTTCACAATATGTCTCAATTGCCATAAAGATACATGGGGGAGGGGGCAGTTTCTGGAGTCAGGCCACTGTGGGGTCTGAGACTGTGTTAAGAAAACTATTTGGAATCAGATTTAGGCATGAAAAATGTTCATCAAAATTTTAAAAGACAAAAGTAAATTGAAAGAGGAGCCAGCCCCGTGGCCTGGTGGTTAAGCTCAGTACAGTCTGCTTTGGCAGTCCAGGTGCTTGGGTTTAGATCCCGTGTGTGGTCCTACACCACTTGTCAGCCATGCTGTGGCAGCAACCCACATATAAAGTGGAGGAAGACTGGCACAAATGTTAGCTCAGGGCTAATCTTCCTCAAGAAAAAAGTGGAGGCTTGGTCAGGGTGAATCTTCCTCAGCAAAATAAATAGATAAATAAATAAATTTAAAGCAATCTAAACATCTTAAAATTAGGGAAATAATTGTAATAGTGCATTCATTTAGTAAAATCTGTGCAGCCATCTACAAAGCAGATTATGAAGACAAACTAGCAATATGAGAAAAGTTACTAAGTTGATAGTAAAATAGGAAATTGTTTATATATGCTTTTTTGTTTTGTTTTGTTTTCATGAGGACGATTGGCCCTGAGCTAACATCTATTGCCAATCTTTCTCTTTTTTCTTGAGGAAGATTGTTGCTGAGCCAACATCTAGGGCAATCTTCCTCTATTTGATGTGGGACCCCAGTACACTGTGGTTTGATGAGCAGTGCCAGGTCTGTGCCCAGGATCCGAACCCACAAACCCCAGGCTACCGAAGCAGAGCACACGAACTTAACCACTACGCCACCGGGCTGGCCCCTATATATGCTTTTTAAACTCTGCCAAATAATGGGTAAGAGAAGGCTGGAAGGAAAACTAGCAAAATATTATTGGCAGCTGTGTGATTAACCTTTTTTCTGCTATTTCTCAGATTTTCTGTTTAGTAATTTTTTATAACAAAAAAAAGTGTTAAAGTAGGTTATATTTTATTTAAGCATTTACTTAATGAAGTATAAAAAGGAATAAAACAGAATAAGAAAATAGGAAAATTAACTACATTTAGTATCCAGATTACATGATATAAATTCATTACTATAAAAGCTCCATTTGCTAAGCGATAGGATAAGACAGAGTTTCTTCATAAGGAAATCTCTCTCTCATCTGACTTGCCAGTAATTTAAATAACTTTTGATTATATCTACTAACTAGCAAAAATATTGCTAAGGCCCGGTGCTGGAGAGCTCTGGGAGACATTAAGATGTCCATAGCACTGTTAAAACCCCAGAGTGAGGAAGCTCAGCAGACTACGGTCCATCAGTGCGGTGGGAGAGTGGGACTCTTAGTGAGGGAGAGTTTGATGTGTAGAACTAAACATGAAAGAAATAGAAGATAGAGAATTGTGGCAAGGCTCAAGCCTGAAGGAGCAAAGTATCTTCCAGTGTACTTATATTTGAGAACCAGAGACAGAGATGAGAACCCACCCTACGGTGATAGAGTTTAGTTCTGTCCCTATAAAGTTGTGTAAGTTTACAACACAAGATAGAACTCTTAACACTAAAGATTGTGTGTTGCACCATCTTCTCTCTTCACCTGACGCCTCTTCCTCCCTTCCAGCATTTCTTAATCAGGGATGCACATCAGAATCATTTGGGGGTTTTTTTCAAAATATTCATGATTAGTTCTCACCTCCAGAGAGCCTGCTTCAGTAGTTTGGGAGCGGGCTCTGAAGTCTACCAGAACACCACACCTAGATTGCCTATTTATAGCACGCTCACCTCCATTCTGCCATATGTAGGTCTTCCTCGTGGCCTCCAACGAGGTCTTATGCAAAGCATTAACGTTTCATCCCAGATGTCAAGCTTTGAAGAATGAATCTCTGTACTTGAGGGTAGACTGTGATTTATAAACTTATCAAATGTTTTTCCTGTTACTTGATATAAAGCATGTACATAAGGATAAAACAGCAGCTAGAGACTCCTTTGTTCCACTGTCTCATTCATGGAAGAGGATATGGAATGGAGTTTAGAAGTGTAAAAATACGCTGGCAGCACGCCCCGTATCGACATTCAGGATAGAGCGGAAGTCATCCTGTTGCCCTTCCCATCTCTTGTGTTGGCTGACTAAAGGGAAGAAAGCGAAACAGGCATTTCTATAACAAAGATTAAAAAATGGAGTAAATTAACTAGAATCAGAATTCTAAAGCTACCAGAGGATTTGGGGATAACATACTCATAATTCCTTAGTTTTAACAAATGAGAAAAGAGTCTCAAGGAGGTTG
This sequence comes from Equus caballus, assembly GCF_041296265.1. Lineage (NCBI taxonomy): Eukaryota > Metazoa > Chordata > Mammalia > Perissodactyla > Equidae > Equus > Equus caballus. The sequence continues at coordinate 33,816,305 of NC_091712.1, forward strand.
TGGCTGGGAGGTTAGCTAGTAGGCACCGAGAGACGAAGACTTTCTGACTCATCAAATGTACATCTCTCAGAGTCCCTTTAAGATGACTGGAGCTCTCATGGGGCATTCTTGTTCTAGTATTTCTTATAAATGCATTATATTTTATTGCTCATAATTTATGGCTCATTACTGCTTTTATTGACTTCATCTTAACCACTATAATGATACTACTCTTTGTTTCCCTTATTCCTAGTGTATTTGGGATGGGACCTTCAGTGCTTTTCCCAACACTGTCTTCTTCAGTCTTTAGGACTAACCTTAAGAGGCAGCAGAGAGAGAGAGCTATGTCCAAAGGTGTTTCGTCTTTTGCAGTCTGTATTATTTACGCATTGGAATTGCTTGTTGGTTGGCTTCTTGCTACTAACAGGAATGTTGGGCTGCTGTGAGTTGTCATAGTAGTCTGTTTGACTTTCATAGGTTCATTTGGACAGATTTGTCCTTTAGAATTTGGGTACAATACTGAAAATTCTAGTTTACAGAAGGTTTTTTTTTTCAAACTAGATTAAAGATCTGAAATTTTTAACAGAAATATGGCAAGATCCAAACCTTCAGGACGACCAGATAAAGAGTAGGAGGGTTCCTCCAAGTAGTCCATCCCATACAGTGAGAGGACAGCATTGTCAGCTGCAGGGAGACAGATGTTGGAGCCTTTCTTATCCCATCCCCAGAGCCACTCAGATGTCTGTCTTCTCTTGGATCCAAAAATTATTTGCTTCTTCACGCCCATCTCTTACCGCTGCTCTTTCTATTTAAGGGATAAAAGAGTGAAGGGAGAATTTTCTTCATATGCCCTTCCCCATTTAAACAACATGATTGTACCAATAACTGGATTTTCAGTACAGTGTTCCCCAGAAACAAATACTAATCAGGAATAAAGCCGTAAAAGGGAGTAGGCACCTGCTGTTACTCATCCGCTTTTTCCTCTAGGGACCATTTTCCCCTTAGATGAGATCTCACACATGCAAAGGAGAGCACTGACCTAAATTTAATAATTCCTCCATTAATAAATGGGATGGCCCTGCTTTCTGAAATTGGGTATTTTCGGTCACAGATTTTAAAATCTAAATTGTATAAATAACTGTCTCAATAGTTCATATTTTGCAGTCTCTTTTCTTCTTAAAGATAAGGCTGGAATTTTCACAGGGGCTTAATTGGCAGAGACTGCTTAGCAGCCTTTAAAGCTGTAATCACTAGCTGTGCTGTTCACCTCTAGATTTATGATCCAAATGGAAGTATTTCCAGTAAATGATGAGAAAGGCAGCTCAGGTGATCAAGAAACCTTCTAGAGAGCATCAGAGGGTTAGATGTGGGGTGGCAGGTGTTCCTTGATAATTTTCAGAAGCTATGGGGAAGCACAAGTGGCTTTTTTAGTAAGATCTGTATTGTTGTGGTCTTCTTGACCATTATCATTGGTATATTTGCATGCCTTGCATTGTAAATTCTGGTTGTAGACAGAAAACCCAAGTACCTTCTCCTCTGTGGTGCTAATGATTGTATTTTTTCTTTTATGCCTGGTCAGAACCTGGGAAACTGTGAAGCGGACAACCAGGAAAGGACAGTCCGCTGATGGTACGCACACAAACCCACCGTAACTCTTCATAAGGAGCTTACCACCCTGGAGGAGGCTGGGGTCTGAGGGTTCTTGTCACTGCAACCAAGACTTCAGAGCAGAGTGATCTTCGATTAGGATCTTTTATCTTTAAATCTAGTAGTTGTTTTTGTGATGCTATGTAACTAAATCAAGCTTTCTTTACAAGTAACTTCTGGCTCTTGTTATCTAAGCTCAGAACAGTGGTGGGGTTTTTTTGTTGTTTTTTTTTAAATTTTTTTTCTGCTTTTTCTCCCCAAATCCCCCCAGTACATAGTTGTATATTTTTAGTTGTGAGTCCTTCTAGTTGTGGCACATGGGACGCCACCTCAGCATGGCCTGATGAGCGGTGCCATGTCCACGCCCAGGATCCGAACCAGCGAAACCCTGGGCCGCAGCAGCGGAGCCGAGAACTTAACCACTCGGCCACGGGGCCAGCCCCATTTCTTTCCATTTTTAAAGGAGAATAACTGCCATGTTGTAACTTAGGTTAACTTCCTCTTGTCAATGCAAATACAAGGTAGAGTTCGGATGCGGCGTTTCTGGAAATAGGGATTTTAGTTAGATTGCTCTGAACAAATTGCCGGCGTTACCTCTCATTAAGGGCCGTCCTTGGTTTTACTCCCTGGTGACAGGTGTGTCGGTTATCCCGGTGCTGCAGAGAACTCTCCATTATGAATGCATCGTCCTGGTAAAACAGTTCCGGCCCCCCATGGGGGGCTACTGCCTCGAGTTCCCGGCAGGTGAGTGTGTCTGTGCCGAGAACAGCCTGGCTGCTAGGGGACCGCAGGATGGGGCCAGGGCCGAGCTGAGGACTGCATTGCTCAGCCGCTTAACACCTTTTTATCTCTCCATGTGGTTTGAAGTAAAACAAAGTAATTTCTGCAGTGAAATGTCACAGCTTACCTGTCCAAGCCACCTGCCCTCTTCTTTGCTACATTCTTTCTAGCCTCTCTGAGTAATTGCTTTTCCCTAATTTGTCAACTTACTTCATTGTCCATCACTAGCAAGCTGCCTCTGACAAGAAATTTACAGCTATACCTCGGCCACTCTTAAGTCCAAAAACGATGAATGGAAAAGACCTCTTGGTCCTTCTGTATGTATACAGGCCAAGGAAATTGTCTTAATTTCCTTGAATATTTTTTAAATATTTCCTTGAATATTTTTAGAGTATTTTTTTCAGTTGCCTAGTAAGTCGAGCTATCCAGAATTTAATACACTGTATTATTACAGGGCTGAATTAGGTTGTTCCCATCTGAAGAGATTAGATCTCATTTATTCATCATTAGTGGTTTAGGTTTTGTATTTTTGAAGTCCATCCCATAGTAACATATAACTAACAACTTTATTTTCTTTCTCATTTACTCGCCATTTCACTGAAGAAATTAGTAACTTTAAACATACTGAATAGCGCGTATTTCACTTTTTCCTTGCGTTTTTCATTCCTTGTGGGTAAGATAACCCCAGTTACACTGCCTTCCTCCCTCCACTGCTCACGGTGGACAGAGCAGCGACCTCAGCCCACCAGCCTTCGGTTCTCTCCTGTCTCTTCTCGCCCCTCCCAGGGGACACGCCTCTCGGCACCTCAGCACAGGCCTCAATGCTGCTCTGTGAGGGAGCAAGGCAGGATAGGTGACACTGTCACATGAGGAGACAGAGAAGTGACAGGCTTCCTGCACTGCCGTCCATAGCCAGGTGCACAGCCTGGACCAGTCAGCCACCACCAAAGCCACGTCCTGGCCGGAGATCCCGTACGGGCCATGCTGCAGAAAAGCAGGAGTGCTGAGGTGCTCAGGAAAGCGCTGGCTCTAGATGACAAGACAGCAGGCACCTTCAGAACCTGCTCCATCCGCCTCCTGTCATTCTTCTGCTTTTTTTTTTTTTTTTTTGTATAAACGTTCCCAACCTCAGTCCATTTTATCTGCGACCACTTCTCACAGTCCTCTGGCTCATCTCACGGAACTCAGCAGCAGCTGTGTTAGAAACAGGCCACGTTCAAAGAAAGTTGGATTTCCCTGTCCCACCTCTCTGTAAATGATTTGGACTTCCAGGTCTCATCGATGAAAACGAGAGCCCGGAGGCAGCTGCTCTTCGGGAACTTGAGGAGGAAACTGGCTATAAAGGTGATGTTGCTGAATGTTCTCCAGGTTGGTATTGCTCTCCAGGTGTGCCCTTGGGGACAAACTCTTGAAAACTAGCCAAGCAGTCGATTCTTCTGTGTAAAAGGATTGATTATTTGGGTGTTCTTTATGGTGAGCATTCAGATGGCTTTTGTTTCGGCTAATTCACTGCAGAGAAATCATAATCAGATTTGGTCACCCTCTGCAAGTGGAGCTCCCCTCCCCATGACAGCAGGTTTGAGCGAGAAAGACCTAAAGTTGGAGAAGAATTATGAAATTAAGTTGCCTTCAGAGTTTCCCACATTCTAAGTTTATTACTTACCTCATCCACATGCCCGCTCCCACTAGCCTTCTTTCCTGACGTGGGAAAGGATTTTACAACCTGTCAGAACCATCTAACTTCAGCCTTACTGAACTTGACTCAGGAACCCTGGGGAGAATATGAGCACTGACCCCACGTGCGCTGCCCAGTCCTCCAGCGTATACTCAGTGAAGAGGCAAACTGTCAGTTCCCGCCTGAGTTCCACGTGAGCCGGGACTTACGGCCCAGTCTTCTTCCAGAGACATTTAAGGAGTGAAACAAATGACCTCTGAGTGGCGCCTAGGAAGGTGATCTGTTGCTTCTCTCTGTAGCTGTAGGTATGGATCCGGGTTTGTCAAACTGTACCACACACATCGTGACAGTAACCATTAACGGAGATGATGCTGAAAATGTAAGACCTAAGCCAAAGCCAGGTGAGTGTGCGCGGGCCATGCTTAAGGTGCGGGCATCGTGTTAAAGACCTTTTAACTTGCTACCAGTTTGATTTTTGATTTGTTAAAAGAATAACAGTCTTTCATAGATGCTGCATCCTTAGTCTTGGCTGTTTTCCTAATCTTGTATATTTTACCATTTTCTTTTACCGCTTCATTGATTTTTACGCTTGCTTTATGTAAAATACTAAATTACATTATTTTCATATTTTCCATATGGAGTTTATTCCCAGTTTAGTGATATGAGCTACAGGCCTAAATAGTAAACAATGAAAATCTTCAAAATCACTCTGAGTTCTCTTTGCACATATATTAAGAATGACATACGGGGCTGTACTGGTGGCACAGCGGTTAACTGCGCATGTTCCACTTTGGTGGCCTGAGGTTGGCCAGTTCGGATCCTGGGTACGGACATGGCACCGCTTGGCAAGCCATGCTGTGGCAGGCGTCTCACAGATAAAGTAGAGGAATTTGGGCACAGATGTTAGCTCAGGGCCAGTCTTTCTCAGCAAAAAGAGGAGGATTGGCAGCAGATGTTAGCTCAGGGCTAATCTTCCTCCAAAAAAAAAAAAGAAAGAATGACAAGTTTTTACAGGACAGCAGCTTATTAACTATTCTTTATTGAGTTCTGTATTTAGGGAAACTTTTAAGGAGATTCTTTGCTCTGTATTTCTTACCAAGTTTGGATTCAGCAGCTTTAAAGCCTGTCAGTTCCACATCTTCCTCCCCCTTAAAGGGGCTGTTTATATACACACGACAACAAGTCATGTATCACAGCCATATTCTTCCATTTCTCCTGCTCTTCACTTGTTCCAGATGCTTTGGTGTCCCACTGCAGCTGCTTTTATAAACATTCAGTGTTCAAACTAGCAAATATACATATAAAATGCCGCGGAGAAGAGTTTGACAGTTCCTCAGAGAGTTAAACACAGAATTACCGTATGATCCAGCAATTCCACTGCCAGGTAATACCCAAAAGAACTGAGAACAGAGGCTCAGACGGATACTTGGACGGCAATATTCATACAGCCTTACTCACAGTACCCAAAAGGTGGAACCAACCCAAGTGTCCATTAGCAGATGAATGGATAAACAAACCGTAGAATAGACATAGAGTATTATTCAGCCTTACAAGAATGAGACATGCTGATATGTGCTATAACTTGAATGAACTTTGAGCACATTGTGCTAAGTGAAATAAGCCAGACACCAAAGGGCAAATATCGTGTGATTCCACTTATATGAGGTACCTAAAATTGATACATTTGAAGAGACAGACAGAAGAATAGAGGTCACCAGGGATGGGAGTTACTGTTTAACGGGTACCAAGTTTCTGTTTGGGATGATAAAAAAGTCCTGCAGATGCACAGTGCTGCTGATTACACAACACTGTGAGTATATGTAATACCACTGAATTGTACCTTGAAAAACCGTTAAAATGGTAAATTTTATGTTCTGTATATTTTAATACAATTTAAAAACAGACACTTATCACAAAATAAGCTTTAAATTTTATTGTTGAACATTGATTTGCTGTTGAACTATTGAGAACAATACTAACTTTGTACTGTCGGAATTTTTTTACCGTGTACATAAGTTAAATTGGTAGAGACCCAGGTTTCTGTTAAATTCTTACAGTCTTTTAGATTCGACTCGCACAAACATCTTCCCACGTCTTCCACTGTGGGCCCTACTAAATGCCCCTTCTGTTCTTTTCAGGAGACGGAGGTACGTTGCTCGCTCCCAGGGCTGACAGCGTGTGTGGCTGGTGTGGTGGTCACGGCTCCGGGCAGTTCGTGTGGTTCTGGTAGCGCACTCCTTCTTTAGCTTTGTTTTCACTTGCACTCTGTTTGTTTAGAATTCGTGGAAGTAATTTCCTTACCAAAGAATGACCTGCTGAAGAGACTGGATGGTAAGCATCCTTATGATTACTACCCAACTTTCTGTTTTCCCCGTCCCCATCCCCAGCAAATGGGAGGCTGCATAGAATCCTGTTTCTTGGTATTCTTCCTCAGTAAAGTCAAACACCTAGAAACGGTTGTAAGACTGCAGTTGACCAATAATTTTCTGGGTAGCATAGAGTTTGAAAATATAAGCAAAACATTCTATGTCAAGTGACAAGGAAACATTCTATTTCAGTAGGGCTTTTTTTCCTATAGAATAGTCAAGATTACAGGCCTGCTGATTAGCCAAAACTATTCTATCCTTAAATCTTGAATCTATGGCAATGCAGAGGCATACGGATAAGTAGGTATCTCTCAGCTGATCCTCAGACACGCTGGTCAGTGGATGGTTCTTCATGCGGGGTATAAGTTAAAGGAGAGTTTAACAATACTTCTACAAACGTTGAGGGATCTACTGTACACCAGGTACGATATGCTGATATAATGAACCAAACTAACTAGCAGTGTGAGCCTCAGTAAATGACTGGTCTCGTCGTTATCTTGTGTAATTCCTGGCCAGCCCGTCTCATAGGGATTTTGTTAAAAAACAAGTAAGCTTCTGCAGATAGACGTCCTTTGCTATAACTGCGTTAGGAGACACCGTCAGAAGACATGATGGAGGCCCTGCAGGGGCTTCTCCGAGCTGGCTGCGTAGGGCCCGTTCAGTCACTTACAAAGGAGCACATCATCTTCAGAATTTGAATAGTTTTAAGTTTTCGTTTCAAAAATTAACTTGGAGCATTGTTTGACCTGAAGCTTTGAGAGCGGTCTCACCCTTCCTCCCGTAAGTACCAGTGGCTGACGATTCTATTCCTAATGTCTGTGTGTGTTTGAAAAGTAAAGCACATCTTTCAAAAACAGCTGTGATTTCCGATTCCCAGAGGCTTCCATCCCTCCTTTGCCTTTTAAAAAATTAGACGTAAGGTAAAAACCACCTCGAGATCTCAAAGTCAGAGTCAGAAATACTCGTCCGTCATTCATCAGGCATTTACTCAGAAGGCCGTGGCCGTCAGTAATAGGCAGACAACGTGAGTCTCACGGGCCTGACTGGCGGTGCGGCTCAGCCGGCCGTGTGCTGGACACGAGTCTGAGCGAGTTCCATAGCCTCTGAGCCCCTTGCAGAAGCAGGCACAGTGGAGAGCCCCACCTCGGAGCAGGCCCGAGCGAAACTAAGTGAGGTAATGCTGGCACACGAGTGTTTAACTGTGATAGGCCGTATGCTTTTATTAATCTTTTTTATATTAGAAAATATTCTTTTGAAAACATTCCTCCCTTCTCTCTTCCACCTAACTTAACTTCCCTTCTGGCCTTAGAAGAAGGGAAAAATACAGAGTGAGAGAAGGAGGAAAGAAGGTAGAGAGGGAGAGAGAGAGAGATCTCAAAAGAGGGAGTGGTAAAAGCATCAGTTTTCCTAGCTTTTAGTGGAATCAGAATATAGAATCAAATCACTTCTTCAACAAGCAACACTGGAGAAGTTGGAAGGGGAGGTATTGAGTTCAGTTTGCTACAAAGCATAGTTTTCAACACTTACCGAGCACCTGCACAGATGAGTAGGACGTGATCCTGCCTTCGAGGGACAGAATGTCTCTGAGCTTGTTCCTAACCAAGAGGCCAGGAGAGCAAGAGGCAGACTGGAAGCCGAATGACCTCCCTCTGAGTGAACCAAGGTCCTCAGGACAGCGTGTTGTAATGAGACCGAGACCTCACTCTGGATGGCAGAACGCCAGTCCTGTCACACACAGTCTCACTTGCACATGGAAAATGTGTCCCCTAGTGGAAGACAGAGGAGTCCCTGAAGAAGGGACTGAATAGTCACACGCTGGTTTCCGAGCAGCAGAGCCCTGCAGGGAGCCTGAAACGAAGTAACAGCTGGATCTCTACACTTACAGCTCTGCTGTGTCCCCACACGAAATGTTCATCTCTGATCTGTGTGCTCTTCTGTCTTTATTAATTTTCTCTTGTTCTTGTCTTATGATAGAAATGTAATCCTGCTTTTATATCCTTTATTCTTCCACTAGAAGAAAGATCCTTGAAGGCAGGAAAAAGTCATCACCGTCTCACCAGCCTGTAGCACAGGGACTCCACGTCATGGTTGCTCAGTAAACACTGACTGACGGACATGGGGTATTTTTGTTAACTTCATTACCTAACTTGTCCTCTTTGCTCCCGTAGCGCTGGTAGCTGAAGAACACCTGACAGTGGACGCCAGGGTCTACTCCTACGCCCTGGCACTGAAACACGCCAACACAAAGCCATTCGAAGTGCCCTTCCTGAAGTTTTAAGGCCAAAGGACAGTGGCCGTGTTTTTGTAAACAAGACCACCAAGCCTCCTTCACTAAGACTTTGAATTCAGCTTAGTCTAATGTAGATTTGAAATTAGTTTTTTCATAAAATAAAAGCAATACAGAATGCATTTGGCCGTAGAGAACTGTAATTACAGGTAGGCTGTAGCCTTCATTTTAAATGCTACCCTCCAGCTAATAGTAATGAAAAAGAACGTAAATGCAGATAATGTTTAATCCAGTTTGTTTTTTTTTTTTTTTTTTTTAAAGCTCAGCTGTTACCTTTCTAATCTAGTCCAGGACATAGAGGTATTCCTATAGGCAGAGACCTGAAATCCAAATTAGGTCAACTAGTCCCACCCTCAAACCCCATATAAAATTCTGTAGCTGTGTATGCAAATAACTATTTACTACATTAGTGTTTAAAGGGTTTTTTAAAAAGACCTATACAGGGACTTTTTGGTCCCTCCTAATGGCATTATCTGCCATATAGAGTTAATCTGCATAGCAGAGGATATAAAATAGAGAATAACATTCATGATAAGGAAGTGTTTACATTCAGCTAGTGTCCTTCTATCCACTTAACTACTGAACGTGAACCAGCTCATAGGAAAAACGGTTGATTCCATTCACTCTACCGGCTTAAGCGGCAAATGAAAGTACGGGGCCTTTCCCTCAAGCACGTGTACTTGAGAATCCAATTTCCTATCCTTACCTCAAAAAGTACTTGCAGTTTCTAAAACCAAATCCAAAGTCATAAGATTGACATGGTTTGGGGCATCGTTGTCTTGGTCTTAAACCGTGAGTCTAGCCAGCAAGGTTAGCAAGCACCAGAAACCCAGTACAAACTGCATTCAAGGGAAAACTGAGGACACTGTTTCCAGCTCACACCATGCCTGAAGCCCATCATCCCAAGGTCCACCCCTGTTCCTGAGCTGTTTTCTCATCTCCTGAGCTCGGCTCTCAGGTTGACTGGCCTCCAGCAGCTCCAGGATTACTTTCTTTCCCGTGGAGCCGGCACATATCTCAGGATGCTTCTTCCTGGCCACCCCTAAGTCATGTTTCCAGTGCAGGACCTGGGGGTCAGCCATGCCCATCAGAACCAGGTCAAGTCGGGGTACTACTACCAGCAATGCTGCAGTCTAGTACAAGCTGTCTTACCGAGAGATTTTTATGAGCAAAACCACAAAATCTTTATATTGTACTTCTTAAACAAGGATGGAAAGAATTATGGAACTAGAGGACCATGTAGATCGAGTCTACTCTCCCTATAAATATTGTGAAAAGTAAGCCCCAACGACTTGCTCTAATAGTAGCCTTCCCCTGTGCCTCTAACACTTTTTTAAAAACCCTTTTTAAAATCATGGGCATTGTGATTCTCCAGAGATCTTAATCCTTTTCTCTGAGCTCTCATGGACCAAGTCCTGTAATTCCCCTTGTTACGACCCTCCTTCAAATCAAGAAGAGATAAGGCATGTATAAAATATACAGACTCGAGCACAGACCAGTCTCTCCAAACAGACCCGCTCTCCCAAAGCCACTCCCCGTGGGAACTGAGAAAGCTACTCTTAAATGTTGATGGAGGAGAGATTTGTAACCCCTACCTGTCCTTTCTGCCTTGTTCTCTTCCTAAGAGTGCAATCTAGGAGTGACAGCTAAGTCCTAGAACATACCCCGAATGACATTTCCGTTATCTATAAACATCAAAGGCTGTGCTTTGGAAGTTAAGTCAGTCTGAGAACTGGCAGTCTGGATGTTTTCATTGGCTGGCACTGTTCATTTGTCATCATTTAAAAGTTGAAGGTCTCCTATAAAAAACCATATTTCCACCTTCTCTTGAAAAATAAGTCGGTATAATAATAGCGGGTCCCTGTCTCTGTGTAACCGTGGTCTGCAGCCCTCAGAGGTTCTCCAGTTGACCGCTGTGCCTGTCCTGCCTGCCTTTATCTGCCTCGCCCCCACAGTTAGTGCTGCCTTTGTGATCCTAAGCTAAACAAGATATACTTCCTGCACTTACTAAGAAAGTAAACAACGATGGAAAGAAAACCACCCTTTTGAAAAGGATACCTTTCAAAAATTACGTTTGATCTCTGGACAATAAAGTACATGCTTTAAAAAATGACTTATTTATAAAGAACTGTACTATTTCAAATGGAAGCTAGGATATTGCTTCAGACCATTATTTTCCTCTTCTTTCCAAATGTTAGTCACATAACAGTACCCTTAAGTTGGCCACTGTCCTTCAATATTTTAGCATTAAATACTAAACTATAATTTCATTTGACCTCTTGCAATACGCATCTCAGGATGGATTTTGTATGAGTACAATGAACCTATACAAATAAGCTTAGAAATCATTTAGCATCAGATTTTTTTATTTTTCCAACACAACTGAAACAGTTTTATGAAATAAAAGTTTATTGTCTACCATTTACACTCATGTTGCTGCTGTAACGTACAACAACATACACAAATTCCTAGCATGAATTACTCAGTGTTCACCCCCACTGACCTACAGACATTGCTCAAGAATTAGATCTTTGCTTTTGGAATTAAAAAAAAAAAGAATTGGGACATAGTTATCTTGAAAGAGTATTCTCAAGTGACTTGTTGGAATTCAAAGGCATAGCCAATACAGTCAAACAGCACCAACCGTGCTGTCACTGGGAAGAAAGAAATGAAAACCAGGAAGAAGAGTTATAAGCAGCTGTTTGTAGTGACAGATGTATGTATCTCTGAAGCTTGATTTTGCCCATCTGGGCTAAGTCTGCTCTGAGAATGGACAAAGAAAAAGAGGGATGGAGAGGGAGGGTGGCAACGTGGACACTTTGAGTTAGAAAAGTATAAAAAGTAATTATATCTAAAATATAGATTAGATAGATATAAATGTTCCAGAACTCATTAAATAAGCTCAAAAATACTGGAAAGTGGCAATTTGAACTGCATTTATTTTTAAACGAGCGGGGGGAATAATGAGTGCTTTGACTGTTGTGTGCGAAACTGATCCACGTCGCCATCTTGCCATCACCTGACCATGGCAAGGCGGGACACTGGTTCCAGCGTCACGGGCAACACTACCGTGCACGTTTTTAAATGAATAATGTAAACTTGAGTCTTAAGGCAGCTGGTACTAATGCTGCACACAGGCTTAGCTCCGTGCCCATTTCAGAAATGGGGCAGTCAGCACTTGAAAACAAGAAACTGTGAGGGGAAGAAAAGGGGAACCACCATTATTTGACAAAAACAAAGTGTCAAAATAGTTTCCCTTTCACACACACACAAATACTGGAACACTTAGAAAAACAAAGCACCCATCCCGCCAACTTCAGCCTGTTCCTTAACAAATATTTCGAAATACTGATAAATAATAGTGACTGCAAGCAGAATTCCAGTGCCCGAGCCAATGGCCCCTAGGAAGTCGGCCAACACTGACAGGGCGCCGATGCACAACCCGCCAAAGGCCGCTGCCGTGGGGATGTACCTAGAAGACAAAACCTGGAGTCAGGCCACGGAGGGAAGTACGAAAAGGGGTGACAATGAGAAGCAACAACAGGCCAAAGTGTAATTCAGCTAACCCAGCAGGGAATGGCCTGCAGCACTGATGGGTCATGCATAGCGGTTGCGTGTTGATGCAAACTGATGAAGGGAATGATCTGACTCCCTGATTTCAGGAAACCAGTAAGTAGCCAAGAAAGGCAATACAGGATTGTTTTAACGGGTAACCTCTAGCTCCCTCTTGTAGATAAGAGTAAGTTTCAAAATGCTTTGTAAGGATCAAATTTATGTGACAAGATTTGGATGATCCTCTTCAATAGTAATTCAACCTTGGCTGCACGTTAGAATAACCTGGAGAACTGTTAAAAATAATGGGATTGTATTTAAACTACTCCAGAAGGAAAATAAGATTGGGAGAGATGGTAGATGAAACAAGAGAGGCAGAATGACGCTAACTTCTGAAGCTGTGTACACTTGAGTACATGGAGGTGTGTTATCCTACTCTCTGCAGTCCAGTCTATGTTCTAAATAAAAGTTTAAATAAAAATACGAATGCTTTTTCAACAAACGGTTCTGGAACAATTGCATATCCACATGCAAAAAGAAAGAATCTGGACCCCTGTCTCACAGCAAACACAAAAATTAGCTCAAAGTGGATCAGAGACCTAAATATAAGAGCACAGACTCTGAAAGGAAAACAAGAATAAATCTTTGTGACCCTGGGCTAAGCAATGCTTTGTTAGATACAACAGCAAAAGCGGCACAAAGCAACCAAAGAAAAAAGAGATAAATTGGACTTCATCAAAATTAAAAACTTGTACATCAAAGGACAACATCAAGAATGTGAAAAGACAACCCACAGTATGGGGCAAAATATTTGCCATTCATATACCTGACAAGAAACATATCCAAATTAAAAAAAAAAAAAAAATCTAACAACTCAGTAACAAAAAGACAATCCAATTAAAAATGAGCCAAAGATCCGAATAGACATTTCTCCAAAGAAGATAAACAACAGGTTAATAAACACTGAAAAGATGCTCAACAACATTACTCATCAGGGAAAAGCAAATCAAAACCACAACGAGATACCACTTCCACTATGGCTATAATCAAAAAGCAAGAACCAGTGCTAGCGAGGACGCGCAGCAGTTGGAGCCTTCACACGCTGCCGGTGGGAGCGCAGAACGGCGCAGCCACTGTGGAAAACAGTTGGGCAGTTCCCCAACATGTGAAACAGAGTTACTCTATGACCCAACCATTCCACTCCTAGAGAAATGAAAACATACCTCCACACAAAACTGGTACAAGTATGTTCATAAGAGCATTATTCCTGATAGCCAAAAAGCGGAAACCACCAAAATTTCCATCAACTGATGAATGGATAAACAAAATGCGGTATATCCATACAATGCAATATTATTCACAAATAATGGATGAAGCCTGAAAACGTTATGCTGGGTGAAAGAAGCTACTCACAAAAGATCATATATGATTTCATTTATATGAAATGTCCAGAACAGGCAAATCTCAGGAGACAGAAAGTAAAAAGCGGTTGCCTGGGAATAGGGTGTGGGAGGGGAGGGCAGAAATGGGGAATAACTAATGGGTGCAAGTTTCCCATCTGGTGATGAAAGGGTTTTTAAAATTAAATTTTAATGATTACACACACTGAATGTACTAAAGAAAATCCCAAAACACTAAACTGCACACTTCAAATGAGTGAATTACATGGTATGTGAATTATAGCTCAATAAAGCTGTTAGCAAAAAAACAAAAAACTGATGCCTGGGCCTCACCCCAGACCAAATAAATCACAATTCCTAAAGGTGGATATTAGTATTTTTTAAAAGCTCCCAGGTAATTTTATGTGCAGCCAGCCAACAATGAGAACCTCTGATCTACAACATTTTAACACTGGGCTGAGTAGTGAAGAGAACACAAGTTCAATTAAAATAATTTAGGTGTCAATTTTGATGTGGAGAACAATTCAGTTTTGTGTGCAATTTTTGTTCTTTTGTGTCAAGTAGAAGAAAAATGCTTCAAATATGAATTCAAACAAATAATAACATTTAGCAATAAAGACAGACTGAAAAACCAAGCCCATGTGTACACAGACAGACACCCCCCTCCCCAGCAAGGATGAACACTATCCGCCTTACCTATTAAGCTCATGAACCATAGAGGTATCTCTGTGGCCCCTCATTACCATTTGCTGTTCTTTAAGCTGTTTAGCTACCTGCCAAGAGAAAAACCACCTTTAAAATCAAACTCTAACATGTCCCTGACTGCTATCTACCCGGTTTGTGTGACGTGCCTCCCACACACTAACAAGTGAAACCAGATCCCTGAAGCAGCCTGTGGTGGCCTCCCGTTCCCATTAACCCTGAAGCTACAATGAGGCACAACCACGTGACCACACATTAAACCAGGGTTTCCCAGTCTCTTTAATTATCACCTCCCTGAAGAAAAATTAAATACTGAGGAATAAGACTTGGTCAAGTTGGGCTGAGCTCTGGAGGGTCACAAACCATTGTAAAATCTAAAAATTTTCACCTTCTAGGAACAAGTTTTTAACCCCCTACTTCAAAATGAGTGAATTGAAGTTTAAATTAGAAAAGTAATTAGGAGTGTATGAATTACCAATATGACACCTAAAAATTATGATTTTTTCTTAAATTTTCAAATAAACCAAATACTTACATCTTTGGCTGAGGAACCAGACACCTCTATCCACGTCTTAGAAAAGAATGCACATGATCCCAACATGAAGATGATATAAACCACCACATGGACAGGATCCTCAAATATGGCACCCATGGACTCAGGAGGAGAAAGATAGTAACAAAGGCCTCCCACTGGGTAAGAACGAGCCGGTCCTCCCCCACTGACATCCTACAGAACAAGAATAAAGAGGACAAATGGTCAACCTAACAGGTCAAGCATACATTTTTATGACTTTTCAAACTCCCTACAGATTATGACAATGTTTTAAGCTCAAAGCACCACACCTACAGCTAATTAGTCCATATAATTCAAGGATTTACTTTTGTGTCTACTATCTTCACTCCTTCAAAATTATATAGTGAGCACCTATTATATAAAAGACATTGTGACTATATTAACAGAAGAGTCATTTTTAAAAAACCAGCATTACAATATATCTACAAGAAGAATCCTTCCTTCTCTTCCTGAAGCTAGAAATATGATTACATTTATAATCAATCTCTAACTACATTTGTTTATTTAAATATTTATTAAAGAATGGCCCTGAGCTAATATCTGTTGCCAATCTTCCTTTTTTTCCCTCTCCAAAGCCCCAGTACACAGCTGTATATTCTAGTTGTGGGTCTTTTGGTTCTGCTATGTGGGACGCCACCTCAGCGTGGCCTGATGAGCAGTGCCATGTCCACACCCAGGATCCAAACTGGAAAAAACCTGGGCCACCAAAGTGAAGCGTGCAAACTTAACCATTTGGCCATAGGGCTGGCCCTCTAACTACATTTAGAATCTGAAATTTTCTGAACTATGAGAGTATGCAACATATTCTTTCACGTTAGTCTATTAAGAATGCAATCAATTCAAACAGTGACAGAAGACTAACAACTCACTCCTTAAAGTCTATGTGATTTGTATATTATACAGAATAGTCTTTTAGTAAATATTTATAATGGGATTTTTATCTACACAAACATTTAACAATTTTTATAGTAACAGAAATGGGCACAGCATGTATTTGCTCATATTAAATAAAAGTTTTGGGGTATAAAGGGTGGGAAAGCAATTTTCAGTTGCAATGATTAAAATGGTTCCTGAATTTACAATTTCCAAATGATTCCTTTACTGTACCCCTAGAATCACTAATCCCAAATCAAAAGCACTGTTTATAGACAAATCCAATTTCCCAATAATTCTCTCATTAAAAAGAGTTTTAGTTAAGATCACAACATAATCTGCACAACCACCCAGTGCATTCATTACTC
Source organism: Equus caballus (assembly GCF_041296265.1). Classification (NCBI taxonomy): domain Eukaryota; kingdom Metazoa; phylum Chordata; class Mammalia; order Perissodactyla; family Equidae; genus Equus; species Equus caballus. The sequence goes on from NC_091712.1 coordinate 33,832,508, forward strand.
TGAAATTATCCTAGTAATAATTATTGCAGGACTATTAGCTCATGAGGGAGGGATGGCGTCCTCCCCTCATCGCAGGTAATCCATTTTCTGTTCAATGGATGGAAAAGGAGTTGTTATGGACAAAAGGAATCCTATTTCCTTCAACTAACATTCAAGAGTTACTGACTTATCCTGCTTAAATTTTTTAAAAATGACCTTCAGTAAAAGCAGAAAGAGATGTCACTATAACTTAGAATGCAAAAGATAGCATAAGATAAATGCATAGAATAAGCACATTTCAGGAATAAAGACTGTAAAGAAATAATATTCCTTGCTGGAATACAAATTCTAGAATTACGTAATCTGCAAAAAAATAAAGGATCTTAGTCTTTTTAAATTCTATAGTATTAAGGGGGAAAAACACTCCTTGGTCAGGTGACAGAACTTAACCAATCAAAATTCAATCCTGCAATAACTCACACTTCAGTAACAACGTGGCTGAACCGCTTTACAAGCGGCTATGATGAAGAGGATTCTATTTCTAACAACTGTTCTCTCCTCAGTCTAGTAATTACATGCCTGTCTCCAGCCCAGTTAATCACAAACTAGTTTATTGCCACTCAGGCCCTGAGAGGCGGGAATGGGAAAGGATGGTTCTGTATCCCATATGTTATCAGCAAACAGCAGCTTTAAAAACATTATTTTAGACAGTAGTGGAATAAGATTACAAAATAGGGAGTCACTTTCATGAGAGCAACTGTGATTTTAACCTAAAAGGTCACTCAAATGAAACATGAAAATGCTTCCTGGACTGTAAAATAATAAACAGTACTTAGCCAATCTCAGTTTTACAACTTATCGATCCTCCAGATGATAAACTCTGCTCTCAGGTAAGTGAATCTGAAAATGTTACAGCAACTGCTTCAATTATGGCTCTTTCAGTTAAAAATATAACAAGGAAATGCAAATTAAAATATAACAATGAAATGTAAATTACAATAAATCAGAATACTTAGAATAAATAACAAAATACTCACAGCCCACTGTCCTAGTAAATTTACTAAAAAGTTGCCACTAAATCGAACAGACAGCATCTGGGAAATAACATAGAGGTTTGACACTAAGGCCGACTGAAGAATGATGGGAATGTTCGAGGTGTAGAAGAGCTTGATGGGGTAGCTACTGTACTGCCCTCGATACCGCGCTGACTTAATGGGCAAGTCGACACGAAATCCCTAAAAAATGAAAATTGAGACTATGTAAGAGGAACGGTACATAGCACGTAAAGAATACAGATGAGAGCCAAAACAATGGCAGTGAGGAGTATGAGAAGACAGTGCTAAGAGAATGTTCCCTTCCACACAGAGACAGAAAGAGAAATCCTTTTGTATTTCATACCCACTAATATTTTACACCTTATAGTCGAAAGAATGGAATTACTTGCTTGACGAGATTTTGAAACACTGATTTGTTAGACACTAACATTTCGAATGGAATTCTCCTCTTTAAGAGCAAAATAAAAATCCACATCCCACTTACTTGAGTGAAGAAGGCAGACTCACCTGAAAATAGATAACCACAGCAAACACAAAGACGGTCGCAATGAGGTTCATGAGATTGGGTAAGTTCTGACGATAGAAAGCCTCCCTCAAAGCTCGGACTTTGTCTGTCCTGGTGGCAAGCAAATGAAAGAGGGCTATCACTGCACCCTCAAACTCGGTACCTGACGAATCAAGACAGAAATCAACTGTAGACTCACGATCCAACGCTGTCCCGAAGTCAAAACTACTAACCCTAAGACTCCAGCACACGGCAGAAAACATGAGGCCAAATCATTCATCAGCGTTAACTTTATGAGCCAGCCATGTGTGGAGCGTCTAAAAATACTTAGATCATTGAGACAAATGTATCTTTTTAGCATAAATCTGAAGTTTTCTCAAGAGATATTCTTGATGAAAACAGCCAAAGCAGAATAAACCAAAGCAAATATTTAGTTCATAATGATTTGCCTCTCCCTTCTTTCAGGGAAAGAGTGTTTTTAGGAGGGGGGAAATGCAGCAGCAAAGCAGAACAAAGATGTCAGAATCAAAAGCTCTGTGACTCAATCTCCCAAGCTTGCTGTTAAGCTTATTTTACCAACAACTTTAATAAACCATCACTGCTCTTTTCTTAAGGCTGGGATCAGTTTAGGTGCTAACCATTCCGAATCCGGGATGGCATCTGAGAGAAGTGGAGATGGGTATGGGAAAGACAGAATGAAGTATTTCAAAATTCAGGTGCTATTACAAAGCCAAGGAGAACAGCGCTCCCTGGTGATACAATAAATAACAGTTGTTTCATCTGAAAAGTCTTACTCCACTACCTTTTTATCCCCCTAAGAATGCTGAAATAGGTCAAATCAATGACTTCTGCAGCAATGGCTTAAGCAAATGAAATTTTTTAAATCTGCTTGCAGCCACTGAAATGTTAAACGAGCAGAGGCTAAAATTTAGATGGTATTCTTTTTTTGAAGTAATGTTTCCTACTCCACAGATCTCTGCTCACGACCTGTGAACACTCAGCCTCAGGCGCCCCGGGACGTCTCTAGGCATGAACTGCCCACGACGTCTACTTCTCAGCACTCATCCAGCAAAGCTCGTGCAGGCTCAGGCACGCTGCCATGTACCTCTGCCAGTGTTAATAGTAGTGGGACTAAAGGCCTTCCAGACAATGGTCTCACAGATGTTGGTGGCAATAAAGAGGGAAATACCAGACCCCAAGCCGTAACCCTTCTGTAGCAGCTCATCTAACAGCAGCACAATCAAACCAGCAACAAACAACTGTGGGGAAAGAAAGGCAAGTAAGCTGAAGCAAGAATAAACTCGAGAAAGGGGAAGACGAACACCAGGGACTACTTTCAAAGTACCAGCATTTTTCATATTAAAACCTAATTGTTGCAATATCACTGTTACGACTCTGCACCTTGTAACCTGCTTCAGTTTAGTCAGAAGCCAACTCTGCAAATCAGAGGCTAGGAAATACTGCTACATTATAAAGCAGACATTTCAACTTTTAAAGTGTACTTATACATCATCTGAATAGTTTCTCTTACAATGGTTAAATTACGTCTAGTGAAAAGCACACTAAAACAGAAATGTTCACAGTTGTAGAACTGATGACAGCAAAAACTGAAAACATTCCAAACAGCTCCAAGGAAGGGAAAGGCCACATGAATTATGGTGCAACAAGATGCAACTGTACACTGCCATTAAAGGGAAAGCATGGGGACTGTGTTGATACATTTTTTAAAGTATTATATGTAATATATATAGAATAAGTCAAAAAGTAGAGCATAAATTAATATGTTCACAGATAATGTAAAAATCATAACAATGTAAAAATGCATTCTGTATACATAGTGACAAAGATCGAAAGTAAATTTGAAGGGTTCGCCAGGTCCTTACACTCATAATTTTTCTAAAAAAATGAAAACATACTAACTTTAAGTGAAATTGAAAATTCTTAATTTTCCTCTTGGAGAAGACATTTCTGTAAAAGCATGCATCAAGTAAAGATAACCCAGAGTCTTGCAAGAGGCCTCCTCGGTCATCTGACTCCTTGCCCAGGTCAGTAACCTCATCAGGAGGGGAGACAGTAGGCTTCCACGCCCCCAGTCTCAAGCCCAGCCCCTCTTTAAAGACCCCCTCCCGCAGCAGTGAGGAAAGGCCACTCGCATTCCTCCCAGCTCTGAAGTCTCCCACCCACGTGACTCACTCCATTTGCCCAAATCCCCAGCAGAAGAGAACAAGCCAACCACAGTACACCATGTTGAGCCTGCTTACCTTACCAGTGGTCTGCTTCCTTAACTGTCAGTTCAACAGCTGTACAGAGCCTAACTTGTCTAGTTAGTCTTTTAGTGTGACTTTCAGTGGACTGGAAAAAGGGTACGATTCTCAAAACGTCTAAGAGAGCTCATGAATCCTTACTGTTTGAAAACCAAGTTTAACATTTTGACAAGATACAAGAGAAGTTAGGACTTACTCCTGAGATTTGATTTGGACCACAATTATGTAATTGTAAATAAATACTCCCAATTTTAATACAGAAGCCCAACCCCATGCAGGGAATAACAGCTGTTCACAAACTATCAGCCAACCAGAAAGTACGACTCTGGGCTTCCGATTAAATGACCTGTCCAAGTCACGTGGACAACTCCGAAACAACGGTAACCCTCCAAGCCCCGTCCAGACCAATGTCCATCAGGCTCCAGAGGGATTTGTGCGCATCCTGTGAAAATCACACTCACAGTTTTCTAATTGGAGAAAGGAATTTCAGAGAAACCTAAATGAGAAATGGTCTCTATAATTAAAGGAATAAGATAAAAGAGAGTAACAAGCATGCCTGCCTACGAGGAGAAGGAGAAAGCAGGAAGTCACAGCATCTCATTGACCATTCAGTAACAAAAACAATAAAACTAACTGCATGCTCTTGTAGAATGCACAATACATATGAATCTCCAAAGCAGGTATAAAAATAACACTTTACATTTCAACCCTGCACGTGCGTGTGCACACACAACTTAGTTTGTCAAAACAATTTTACTACGTGCCATGCACCATGATATTTTCTATTCTTTTTTTAAAATTTTAATCAAGACCCACTATTTAGATTTCAAAACTCCCTAGTTGAAGACACCGACCAGGTGAATGAAACAAGAATAATTAAGCTGAGAAATACCTTACATGACAGCATGCAGTTTTCAAAACCTATGTTTCTAGGAGAAAACATACTGATCCCATCACATCTCTTCAGTGCATCCACACATTTTCAGTCTTAGCAATGCTTCAAAAAAGACACAAATGGGCCAGTGCCCCCCTATGATCAAACACAACAAATCTCTCTATGCAGTGACACCAGAAGCATAAACCACAAGGCAAATATTTGTACACCAGAATTTATGGAAACAAAATAGTATGCATCCACTTTACTCGTTTCATTCCTAGAATATAACTATTCCTTGATTTCTGATACTGAAAAAAAGTTAAAATCGCTTAACTCCATTTTATATCAATTCATAAATTCATAACTGACTCTACAAGAAGGCACTGCTTTATCTAACTAACCCAGACTGGTTAGCTGAGGTTCCTTAAGAATCTAAATACATCCTTACTAAAATACTAGAAAAATTTTAGTGCTGCATAATATTCTAAGAGCTAGATGCCAATTCTGAGTGTTTTTTAAAAACCAGGGTTGTTCTAAACTACGGGTTGCATAAAGCAAATGCTATTAAAGAACAAATAAGGCAAAAATTGGTCTATCAGTATCATCAACAATGCCAAAAGCACGTGCAGAGATCCTAAGCACTAAAAAGACATCAAAGTCAGTGTTGAGAGGATCTTCTCTACCCGTCCACCACAACTGGTCTTCCTCTAATTAGACACAAGGGTTCTGAGCCTTTTTTAAATGGAGAAATAACAACATGTTATTCTTTAACGAAATGTACCTTAGACCAAATGGGAACTCACTGGAGCTCAGAAAACTACAAAAGACCCTGATAATCCATCAGAAATTCCTCCTCTGGTCAAAAGACAAAATATTTCCACCTCAGTAGAAGAGGCCTCCCTGTTGTTAATAACACCAATAAACCCTTCAACAATCTAACCCTCCTTGTTCTGGATCACACTCACTAAATGATCTTGTTATTATGATTTGCTTCCTATATAAGGTTTCTTACAAAAAAAGAATGGTCAACCATGCCAGTCCGAAATGGTCTTATTTCTCTCTCTCTCTACATATATAAATATATATACATACATATATATGTATATAAACTGGTATTTTAGTTTTATTTTAAAATATTTTTATGACCTTGATCCTTTTGACCATTAAAAAAAATTTCCTAAATTCATCCTAATTTCACAGCGTGAACAAAAGGAGGTATTTCCAAGAGAACCAGGACTCAAGATGTTCAGTATTTAACGTAGGCAAACTTCTTTTCAAAACCCAATAAAAAACTATCATATAACTTAAGTACAATCCATTCTTGGGTAACTTCTCTAAATGATATTTAAGGATTGTACATTAGAGAAATATCTTCCAAGCTTTACATATTTTAAGATACTTAGGAGGAGAATAATTACGTTGTCCTTTAAAAATTCCACTCCAAAGTGTCCATTTAAAAAATCCATGGAATATATGTACATGTGTTTATATGGTATTTCACTTACTGTAAGATATTATTCGTAATGCCATTACTTTGTGTACCACTAAGAAAGAAAAACATACTGCCAGTTAAACTAAGACACAACTTATTACAAAGAATTTTTATTTTCTACTTACAAAAAAAGTTATTTTAAACTTAGACATAGATGTTTATCACTAGCTTGCTCTTTTCTGTGCCTTTGTGTACACACAATAACTTTTAGTTTCAATAACAAATCACAGCAGATTTTTGGATGACATTTTAAACAACAATTAAACAGTTATATCAAGAATGCATAAACAAGTGATGTAGTGACAATATGAACAGCTGTGACCAAGGTGACACACATACACAAGTGATGACTCCTATCGTGACTGCCGCCTGCTGATGGCAACTGTAGGACACTATCAACTGTAAGAACAAATGCTGATTCCAGAGACATCAAAATGTGAAAAATAGGCATCTTAGAATCAATGAAATACAGGTGATCCATAATTCTTTACATTGTGCAGCTATGAGCTATTACAATAAATTTTAAATTTTTACATCAACACAATTTATACATGTCACTTCAACAATCAAAATATTATAATTAAATAAAATAATTCAGAAGTAAGAAAATGAATATATCAATCACCTAAAGAATTGTTAGAAAAGAAAAAAGAGATCAAACTGCTCTCTCTGCATATGAAAAATCGGATTTCTTACCTGAATGATGATCAGGAGACAGATTCCAGCCCCCATTTCTGCAGGATCCCCATACATGCCCGTCATGACATACACAATGGCTTGCCCAATGGTAATGATCATACCAAATACTGACAAAAATTAGGGGAAAAGGAATACATGCTTACAACCAGAGACAAAAAAGACTAGAAAAACATCTTTACCACAAAATTCTCAAATTTGGAAAAGGCTCTTTAACTGTATTAATGCTCACGTTTCTGGGCTCCATTGAACAGAGCTCTATCTTTTGGTGTATCTCCAACTTCAATGATTTTGGCTCCAGCTAACAACTGCATAATCAAGCCAGATGTTACAATTGGGGAGATACCCAATTCCATTAAAGTTCCTGTAAAGGAAGGAGGAAGAAGTAAATAATCTTTACTGTACCCACTGCAGATTAATTTACAAGCATCTCAGTCCTTGATTATATCTACTAAAATACATGCTTAAATGTCAACAAGCAAATTTTTGACATCATCAATTGCTAAGCATCAATTGCTAAAAAATTCTCATTCATCAACACAATCTTGCAACAATGTATTGCATCAAAATTACTATAAATGCTATAAAAATGTAAATTTCTGTAAATTCTAAACTTAAAATGTTAAAGAAATCCTTCGAAATCTTTCAAGATTAATGTCCAAATCATTATTTTTAATAAACTTTTTAATGCAAAATAAAAAAATGACATACCAAGCCCAAAAATTAATACCAAGTTAATAAAAACACTTAGAATATTTGTGACTCTTTTAATGCAAAATCTAAAATTACATAGAAAGTCACCTAAATCAATGTTGTAGAATCTTTAGTGGCATGAAAAATATTCATGATACAGTGGATAGCAAAAAGAATTTGAAAATAGTGTGCATAGTCTGATTTCATTTAATATTCAAGTGGTAAAATGGTTTCCTATTATTTTAGTCTGGTTGTTAAGATGTTTATATTGTTATTTTTATCCAGTGGAATTATGGGTGATTTTTCTTTTCTTTTCTTTTTTTTGCCTCTCTATTTTCTAAGCTTTTCTTTACAGGAAATATGTACTTCATTTGCAGTGAAAAAAAAGAAAACCAAAATGCCACATGTGTAAGGCAACATGTAGAACTAAGTAATTCCACATGGTGAAGACTGTGTGTCCATTGGTCATCCTGTCACATCACCTCAAATCCTGGTCTAATCAATGCTGAAAAGGTGCCCTTAGTATGAGAAAAGATTCCTTCTTAGGAGGATTCTTCATGTCTTCTCAGATACTTCTTCAATAGTAAGAGATAAAAACGTTTCTTATTGTTAAAACTAGTAAGCAGGTAGGTTGGTAGATAGATTTTTTTTTTAAGTCAAATCACCAAAATTTATAACTGTCAAATGGATCTAGTTCAAAAAATAAATCCAATCAAGCGTTAGTAAAAATTTCATATAGGATGGCACTTTGACTCAGTAGGGAAAAGAAGGGCCATGGCAAATGACTGGCTGTTTACAGAAAATTAAGACTAGATTCCTTACCTCATGCCTTACATCAAAATAAAGGCCGAATGTATAGAAAATTTAACTATAAAAGGCAAATGACAAAAGTACTAGAAGTGACTATGCTTATAAATCCTGGAAAAGAAAAAGCCTTTCTAATAAGCATGACAAAAACCCTAGAAACAACAACGAAAAAATGGACAATATGATTAGATACAACTATGAAACTTCCATGTGGCAAAAGACAGCATAATAGTTAAAAGGAAAACATTCAAACACAAATGACAAGGAGCTCATATCTCTAATATGCAAAGAGTTCTTACCAATCAATTAAAACTTTAACAAACCAACAGGAAAAGGTAGGGGAGAGACATGGTGGGGCTGCTCCCAATAGTGCTCTTTCTCAGGAAAATACCAACAACCAAGAAGGGGATCCCAGGGGCACGCCCCGTGGCCGAGTGGTTGGGTTCGCGTGCTCCGCTTCGGTGGCCCAGGGTTCCGTGGGTTTGGATCCTGGGCACAGACATGGCACCGCTCATCAGGCCGTGCTGAGGCGGCATCCCACATGCCACAACTAGAAGGACCCACAACTGAAAATATACAACTATGTACCCGGGGGCTTTGCGGGGAAAAAGGAAAAATAAAATCTTTGAAAAAAAAAAAGAAGGGGATTCAAGCACCCAAATTTGTACTGTGTAACCCTGAAACTCTAACCGAAGCTGATGGAGGCTGGTGTAAATGCTGGTAACTTGGAATTCTGAACCGAAGAACCAAAGAACCCAGGAGCCGCTGGAGCTAAATCACTGAGGAAAGGCTCCCCTCCTGCCCGAGTCCAACAGCTGCCCTGGTTCCCTCCCACAAGGCTGAGCTGTTCCACCTCTTCTTTAGACGACAAAAATAGCCAGGATCCTTCTGATAAATTCCATTTTTGTGCTTAAACTAGCCAGTAATTTTCTACCACTTATAATAAGTCCACTCATAGAAGAAATACAAATATTCAATAAAAATAGAAAATGATGTTTAAGCTCACTATATAGAGAGAAATACATATTAAATAACAGATACCAATTTTTACCTGTCTGACTGACAAACACTAAAAGACTAATAATACATCCACTACTGGAAGAGAAACGGTCATTCTCATATACCATTGCTGAGTGCGTAAAATAACATAACCCTTTGGGAAGATAATTTAGAATTATCTATCAGAAATTTAAGTGTATATAAGTGTATATGCATTATAAACAAACAGTTAAACTTCTAGAAATTGATTCTATTAAAAAATTACAGAAGGGGCCGGCCCAGGGGCATCGTGGTTAAGTTTGCATGCTCCACTTGGTGGCCTGGGGTCAGCAGGTTTGGGTCCTGGGCATAGACCTATGCACCACTCATCAAGCCATGCTGTGACAGTGTCCCACATACAAAATCGAGGAAGATGGGCACTGATGTTAGCTCAGGGCTAATCTTCCTCAGCAAAAAGAGGAAGTGGGCAATGGATGTCAGCTCAGGGCCAATCTCCTCAGCAAAAAAAAAAAAATTACTGAAGAGTGTGATAGCATTTGTGGTAGCACTGGTTATAATGATATAAAGTTGGGAAAAAACACTGAATGCATGACAGAAGAGGCCTGGAACCATACTTAAAATACAGGCCTTACTTTATCTACAAGCCCTTCGTGATCTGGCTCTTGGACTTATTCGCAATGTCATGTCCACCACATTTCCCCTTTCCTTTTCTTCTGGCCACACTGCCTTCCTTATTGTTCTCTGAACATATCAAACACACTTGTACCTCAGGACCTTTGCACTTGCTATTCCCTAGAATGTTCCTCCTCTACATCTTCCCACAGGCTTCTCTCTCATATCCTGCAAGTCTCTGTCCAAATGTCCCTTCTCACTCCCAAAATATACTTCATGTAGAGTCTACCTTCCCAAATAGACTAATATGAACTCCGTGACAACAGGGACATTGTCTTGACCACTGCCTTAATCTCAGCACCTAGCACAAAGCTCGGCACATCGTAAGAACAATAAATACCTGCTGAATGAATGGTTCAATAAATCATGGCATAGCCATAAAATGGAACCATACATGGCCATTAAACAAATAGGTCATCCAACATATTAAGTAAACACACCAAGTAGCCGAATAGTTATATACTATATCTTATGTTTTATTTTAAAAAAAGCAAATAAATTTATATACATCAATGTATATGCAGAGAAAAGATCTGGATGGATATTCACCAATCTATTATCTTCCCAGGAGTTACCCCTGAGAAGCAAGACTTTCATTTTCACCTTTAGATAAATCTGTATATAAATGTCAGTGCATTTTTTATAGTAAATCAATATTACTTTAATCAAAAAGAATTACCAAAAAAACCCTCTCACGATGCAGCCCTACTGACCTCTTCAGCCTCCCCGACCAGCACCTCTACCCAAAGTTCCCAGACTGCCTCATGTTGCCCTGCGCGTGCATGCGTTCCTCAGGCTTCCCCCCTGCCATGGCTCACAGGCTGAGCTCCAATTTAAACGCTCTGCCAGCATCATCTCCTCTCTGACACCGCACATCAGGGGCTTTCAGTCCCACAAAAAACCCAAGGACAGACTTCAGAGGGCCCACGAATCTCCTGAGATTCCATGAAAAATCTATGAGTATGAGTATATATGCATTTTTGTTACATAAAATGAATTAGATTCTCAGAGAAAGCATGGACCATAAAAGGATGGAGAACTGAAGTTCCGGACAGAGCTGTTCTCTGTTGCACCTCTATCTCTGTATATATGTCTATTATTACAATACATGCACAGTTTTATAATTATTTACATACTGCTCTCTTGTAGGCAATGAGTTTCTTTTACCATATCCTCTCCCCTCCGCAGAAATTGAAAAATAGTGGTTTCCACATTTTCAGATCTATTTGATGTCAGTACTAGGATAGAGGCAAAAGAAAAGAAGTACATACCTCTGTTGGATGCAAGAATAACTCTCATCCAGTAGAAAGGATCTGCAGAATCTGATGACATGATTCCAAATAGTGGTATCTATAATATTACATAAAATATTTTATAAAAATGCATTATACAAATTAAGCTTGAACTTAATTTATAAAGTATTCTCTTAATATTTGCAATACTTAAAAAAACCACAGCTTTCATGTTCTATAACAAAACAGGCATATCTTAAAGATAAAGTTCTTTAATGAAAATAAAACAACAGAAATCATTATTTACAGCATGTCACTAGTAAATACTCCTATCAGTATGGAGATTTATTGCACAATGTGCATGTACTTAACTACTCAACTGGACACTTAAAAAGATGCTAAATTTTATGTTATGTGTTTTTTACAATTAAAAAAAATACTCCTATCAGCAGATTATAGGATATATCTACCTAGTCGGAGAATAATTTTGCAAAGCTATGGGTACTAATGACAGCCAAGGTCACACTCCAAATATAAGACTGAAGATGATATATGGTGGAATATTACGCAGACAGTAAAAATTATACTTACGAAGCCTGTAATAGCACGAGGAAGTGCTTACACTGTAACATTAAGTATAAAACAGTGGTTCTCAACCTGGGGCAGTGTTGTCCCCCGGGGTACATTTGGCAATATCTGAAGACATTTTTGGCTGTCACAGCTTGAGGGGGGATGCTACTGGCATCTAGCGGGGAGAGGTCAGGGATGCTGCCAAACATCCCACAATGCATGGGACACCACCCCCCAACAAAGAAGTATGCAGACTAAAATTAAGTGCCATTGTTGAGAAGCGCTGGTATAAAAAGAAAGGTACAAAACTGTATAAATAAAGTACAAGTCCAACACTGTAAAAATACGTACAGAAGATAAAAATAGCTGTAAATATTTTTTAAAATCTTGAGTGATTATCTGAAGGTAGTGGGATTGTGGTTGATTTCTTCTTTATTATTATTTTCAGTATTTATCAAATTTTCTATAATGAGCACATATTACTTTTTAATCAGGAAAAAAAAAAACCTTAACTTAAGAATGCTTCCTATTATATGACCCATGATTAGGACATATCCCCTCCCTCACCATGTGGGCATCAGACACGAAGACAAATACATTCATAATTTCCAAATCTCTATACGAAGCTGATTTAACAAGAAAAACAGCTCCAAAAGATGCTGCCAGCAATTTTAAACAACCCATTTGTCAACCTAAACCTCTTTGGATGTCTGAATTTATTAGCTGGGTGGCAAAACCAGTAATATAAGAAGCATGAATATAAGTGCACCCTATAGCTACAAACACTCTTCAGCTAATGTGAGAGAAAAGGAGGAAGGAAGTTGTCATATAAAAAACAATTCACACTACAGGATGGTCCATATCACAATATTCCATAAGTGGGAGAGAGGCCAGTCAGTCAAATTACTTTCCTTAATTGTGCACGATAGAGACAGGCATTACCTCCACAATTGGATGCTTTGTGGGATACTGAACAAGAAGTTGTTAGCCAACCTCCCATAAGTAATGGTATTCCCTCCTTTCCTCTACTCAGCAGGATGATTATTATTATCAGTGTCTAATTGTGTTCCTCTTAGTAAATTCCATAGCTACAGGATCATGTACGACAATCGCTGGGCAGCAACAGGAGCTATTTTCTATGACTGTCACAGTTGGGGAGTTCCAGGCTTTTTTATTATATGACATATAATAATCAGTTTCAATTTGACAAACTACAGTATAGTACTTTAGAGAAACAAGTATTCTACGCTTTAATGGAAACCCTGAACTGATCAGATGGACAAACAGAGAATCAGCACTAGGGATTTCCAAAGGTAGTGGGAACTGATAACCAAGCAAGAAATTTCTGGGCTAAGAGGGCAAGCTGCAATTAAGTCACAGAATTTCCCATCTCAATCCATGAGAAAACACATTTTTAAAAACGTGTAAAATTAACAAATGAGTTGGGAAGACCTGTAGAGGGAGCTCTCACGCCCTACCATTTGTGGTCAACTACTGACCCCAAACAGAGGAGGACCTTGCACTCCCAAACAGGAAGAGCAATACTTTAATACTCCAGCAGGAGGAAGACTTCCTTCTTGCTCAGCAACAGACTCACCCGACGGAAAAGGCCGCATCTCAGCCAATGAACTCGCCACCGGAACTTTTTACTATCCTCTGATGAACTTCCATTCTCTCCTTGCTGATGACTTCCCTTCCTTGTCCCACCCTCCTCACTATAAAAGCCTTCCAGGTTGTGTAATCCCTCGGGGTATCTCTCTGCTCCCCAGAAGAGATACTGCCTGATTCATGAATTATTTAATAAAGCCAATTGGGTCTTCAAATTTACTCAAGGGAATTTTCTGTTTTGTTTTGTTTTGTTGAGGAAGATTAGCCCTGAGCAAACTGCTCCCAACCCTCCTCTTTTTGCTGAGGAAGGCTGGCCCTGAGCTAACATCCATGCCCATCTTCCTCGACTTTATATGTGGGACACCTACCACAGCATGGCTTGTCAAGTGGTGCCATGTCTGCACCCGGGATCAGAACCAGCGAACCCCAGGCCGCGCAAGGCGGAACGTGCAAACTTAACTGCTGTGCCACTGGGCCGGCCCCAAATTTTGGTTTTTTAACAACAGTAAAAGCTAACATAAATGAAAAAAAACTAAGGAAAAAGAAAAAAAAAACTCATAAAGCAGCCAAACAAGGAGAGGGATCATAAAATTGAAGCACTGGTGGTCATGGGGAGGAGAAAACAGACAATTGAGGGTAGAGAGACTCAGCATAATGCTGCTCCAAACCAGCACAATGGGAAGGCAACAGAATCCTCAGAATTCCCACAAAATTCCACATCTGGAGAAGAGCAGGCTGCAGAAATATCCTTATCTGTTTGCCTCCTTTGGCAAGGAGGGAGCAGAAACAGCAGCTGAGAAGAAATGGATGAGAGAAGTGAGCAACGGGGCTCTCTCTGGTGCAACGACAATTAGAGATCTATACTAAACTGGGAACCAGGAACAATCTGAAGTCAGGAACGGAATGGAGCCCTCCTCGGTCAGGTGGTGAGAACCTTCACAAGACATTTAACGGAAACCTCAAGAAGAAAGAGAGAGCAGAGCCCAAGTAGCATCCACTGCATTTATCTCAGCTCCCACCATTCCCTGGAGCTCAAGAAAACTGGGTAGAACAGGAAACCCCAAACCCTTAAACTGTGGCTGGCAGGGGAAAATAAACCTCCTGAGATTCAGCGAAAAGAGAATCAAGAAATGACCAGCACTGGGCAGAACGGCCTAAGCGTGAGGAAGACAAAAAGACCCAGTTTCGCAACTATGTAAACTATTAGAGGAAAAAAAGAAAAGTAACACAAAATGCGTAAATTAATTTATTGCATCAAACAGTCTAACAAATGACACACTTTTCTTTGAGTTATGTTTCTTCTTCTCAAGTTCTTGGGTTCTAGCTGCAAAACTTAAAGTATATACTATCTAGCCATTTACAGAAAAATGTTTGCTGACCCCTGGAGTAGAAGATTCAATATTGTCAAGTCAGTTAATTCTCTCTAAATTGATCTATAAACTCAAAGCAATACAAATCATAATCCTAGCAGGCTTCCTTATAGCAACTGATAAGCTGATTCTAAAATTTATATGGAAATACGAAGAACCTAGAATAGCCAAAACCACCTTGAAAAGAAAGAACAAAGTTGGAGGACTTTTACATCCTGACTATGGGACTTAGCACAAAGCTACAGTAATCAAAACAGTGTGGTTTACCGTAAAGATGGACTCAAGATCAACGGAATAGAAGAGAAAGTAGAGAAACAGATCCATGCTTATACGCTACAGCCTTTTCAACAACTGGCTATCTATGCAGACAAGAATGAACCCCAACCTCACCTCATGCTGCACACAAAAATTAACTTGGAACAGACCATAGACCAAAACATACAAGCTAAAACTGGAAAATATTTAGAAGAACACGGGAGAAAATCTTCACAACCTTAGAACAGGCAAAAATTTCTTAGATAGGAAACAAAAACTATGAGCCATCAAAGAAAAAGATGAACTGAACTTCATCAAAATTAAAAACTTCTGCTCTTCAAAAGATATTGTTAAGAAAATGAAAAGGTAAGTCATGGACTAGGAGAAAACTATTCACAATATATTTATCTCACAAGGACTGGTATCCAGAAAATATAAAAAAATGCACATAAATCAATAACGAGACAATAATGCAATTTTTTAATGGGTAAAAGATTTGAAAAAGACACTTTACAAAAGAAAAACAGATACCCAGTAAGTACATGAATAACTTGTTCAATATCATTTATCAGGGCAACGCAAATTACAACCACACCCATTAGAATGGCTAATACTCAAAGGCTCAACAGTACCAAGAGCAGGCAAGGGGGCAGAGCAACCGGAACTCCTCCACACAGCTGGTGGGAATATAAAAGGGGTGACGACTTGGAAGAGAGTTTGACAGTTTCTTACAAAGCTGAACATGTATCTACCACACAATCCAGCAATTCTACGCGTAGGTGTTCACCCAAGAGAAATGAAAACAAAGATCCACAGAAAGTCTTGTACAGCACTGTTCACAGTAACTTTATCTGTTGTAGCCAAAATCTGGAAACAACCCAAATGTCCAACAAGCAAAGAGATGAACAAATTCTGCTACACAGTAGAACACTACTCGGAAATAAAAAGGGAGGAATTGCTGCTATACCAACAACATGGATGAATCTCAAAAAGCTGAGGATGACGAAGCCAGACACTAAGGAGTAACATTCTACGATTCCATTCATATGAAACTCCGGAAAAGATAAATTAAATCATAGGCGAGGAAAGCAGATCTGTGGTTGCCTAGGACTGGAGGTGAGGTGGGGAGTGACTAAGAAAGATTACAGGGAACTTTCTGGAGTGACAGAAATGTTCTATATCCACTGAGGTAGTAGGGACGTGGGTGCGTACATTTGTCAAAACTCCTCAAAATGTACACTTAAAAACTGGGTGTATTTGGGGCTGGCCCCGTGGCCGAGTGGTTGGGTTCGCGCGCTCCGCTGCAGGCGGCCCAGTGTTTCGTCGGTTCGAATCCTGGGCGCGGACATGGCACTGCTCGTCAGACCACGCTGAGGCAGCGTCCCACATGCCACAACTAGAGGAACCCACAACGAAGAATACACAACTATGTACCGGGGGGCTTTGGGGAGAAAAAGGAAAAAATAAAATCTTTAAAAAAAAAAAATAAAAAAATAAAAAAATGGGTGTATTTTACCATACATAAATTATACCTTCATAAAGTTGATTTTTACTTTAACGGAGGGAAGAGAAATTTCCAATATGTTAAAAGTAGATGGTAGGAATACGAATGATTGTTTTTTCTCTATACTCTTCTGTATTCTTTAAAAGTTCTCTCTCCCTGACCACCCAAAACAATTTTAAACTAAGTACGGTAGTAAAATATTTTAATGATCAAATCATTTCACTTTTCAAAAAATACATTTGGCTTTTTCCCAGATTACATACTTAATCTGTTCTACTGCTTCCTAATACAATTTTTTTTAATTCCTAATATGTATTTCCATAGCTTTTCAAAATCCTCCAAAAACTTTCACCTAAATGATCTATTTTAATTCTCACAACAACCCTGTGAGATGACAGCTCACATCTTTATCATTTTATGAACTTAATCTCTGCAAAATTTTATTAAAAAGCATCATTGAATTTTATCAATTTATAAACAGAGAATATCCCTGGGATTCTAGAATTTGGGTTCTTGGGATTTTTAAATTAATTCATGCTATTTACAACATGATTAAAGGCAAACAAAATGGAAAAAATATTTGCAACATATATGACAAAGGTTTAACACTTTTATATACAAAAATCTGTCATAAGTCAGTAAGAACAAAAACTCAAGAAAAAAATGGATAAAGATCATTAACTGAAAACTAAGAGGAAAACAGAAAAAATAAGATTAATTTTCACTATCAACTCAGATTAAAAATAATGATGCTTAAAATAATTCAGTGTATTTGTTATTTTAACTAAAATAAAGTTCTCAAATTCTAACCAACCAAACCTTAGAACAACAGTACAGACATTTATTTACTATTATGGTTACATACCTGACAACATACTAAGAAAATGAAGAGAGTTATAGCAGTCCATAGTACCTTCTCTCTAAACTGGATCTGCACAGCAAAATATAAAGAATGGTCAATCAAAACCAAGAAACAGTAAATAGAAAGCAAAAATCCATATTAAAGCATAACCCACATTCCCCATCATGACATGCTCCTATTATTTACTCTTAAAATACTCTCACCCTAGTTAGTAGCAGCTAAAGCAAACAGCTGAACTTCTCAAACATAGCTTTCTTTACTTTTCCAAGAAATGATTTTTTTCTTTTGGTGAGAAAGATTTGCCCTGAACTAACATCACTAACATCTGTGGCCAATCTTCCTCTTTTTTTTTTTCCTTGAGGAAGATTAGCCCCAAGCTAACATCTGTGCCAATCTTCCTCTACTTTGTATGTGGGATGACTCCACAGCGTGGCTGATGAGTGGAGCAGGTCCGTACCTAGGATCGGAACCTGTGAACCCCGGCCCCTGAAACTGAACACGTGGACCTTTAACCACTCGGCCACGGGGCCGGTCCCCAAGAATTAAGTGATCTAAACATAGGGTGGCCTCATCACACTGTACTGTGTTCACTGAAAAAGTTGAAAAGCAAGACACAGACCCGATACGCACATATTTCAGTTAACCCAGTACTGTGGAAAGCTAGGAGTGCCTATAATATTATTATATGAATATTTCATGGAATATGAAAAGAGTTTCTTGGGATGTCTGACATGTAATTGGAACAACTATTTTTATAACCTCAAAGCAATAAAAAATATATATATACTTCTAAATAAAATAGTTTAACAAAATTTTTACTTATCTCTTTCTATGTCCCTATTCCTGTTAGTTTCGTGAGAAATCACAAGTACAAAGAAAAATGTCTGGGACCTGGCCAGCTGGGGACTAACGATATTTCTGGAATTTAAATACCTTCACTCCAAACGTGCACAATGATGGAAGCACAATTTCATGTGGCACAACAGCTCCTGAACGCATGGCTGTGACTGCTCTTTGCATTGAACGAATCAAGAAATGGGGGCTATAGACTTGCACAAATGCAATTCATTTATGTAAAACAGTTGTATGCATTGAAACTGACCCAGTGGACTGGGTCGTTCACAGCGCAGTGGACCACTACCCACAGGAGAATACCGTATCTTATCTAACACACGGGCCAAAGAAACACTTGGTTTGCAAATGTCACCACTTAAAGAACAGTCATTTTTGAAACCATGAGAGAACCTATCTAGATTTAAACAGGTCTATACTAGTTTTACTCATTTTGTGCCTCTTACAAGGAGGAGGAGCAGGTAATATTTTTCCTATTAACAACTAGAAAAGGGTTGGGGAGACTAAATCAATTCTGCTAGTTTAGCAGAATAAGTCACTTAGCTGCCCTCTATATTACTAAAATATGATACTTACTTTCCTTTCAGGTTTCTGAATTTCTGGTAGAACTGCACAGAAAGGTTTGATAACTTCTAAAAATTTGACTGTTTAAAAAAGAAAAGAATAAATGTCCCTATTACAAAGTTTTAAAGAAGAGAGGTAACTTTCTGCAGAATCACATACAAATGTTCTCTTTTACTGGCAATCCATCCCATCCCCACCTCCAAAATCAATTAATCATAACACTCTCCATTTCAAATATATACGGGAAGAGAAATAATTCAAGGGACAAAAGAAGCCAAAAGGTTTAAGGGCTAGTCAGCAAAAGCAAAGTAAGACAAGAATCCTTTCACCACGATTTTGCTTCCTCATGCTTGTATCCAGCCCTTTTATACACACAGAAAAGGAACCATTCAGTGAGCATCGTTACATCAAAAAGAGCAAACACAGTCTATTATGTTACCGCAAGACAATGCATTATAGAAGAAAACAGGACATATCAGAGAAGAAACAGAGGAAGAAAGCAGAACAAGAAATGGGCTGAAACGAGAGAACGGACTTAATTTAGACGGAAAGATGCTGACATGCGCAGGTGAGAAAGATCATGGAATCACCCCCTATAGACGGCTTTTTTAACCCTACAATCCCTACTTGGTTTCATTATGTCACTATTCATTGCTTGATCGCTCTGCCACGTAAGGATCTCAAAGTACTTGTATACGTACAATAATCAGCCCAGAGAATGACACTTACATTTCATTAGGAAGCATTGTCTTTCCAGACAACTCATAATATACAAAAGTAAAGATAAAAGTTCTTTAAGGATAGACACTATCTTCTGGCACGGTTTAAGTCAAGTCCTACCAAAGAACTGGAGGCCGAAGACGACAATCTCTCAGTCCGCCAGTGTCTGTAACGTGCAGAAACACAAGAAGCCACAACTAGCCATAAGCGATGATCACCTTCCCCTGCAGACACTGGAATCTGTACACTACCACCACGAAATTGTTTTAAAACGGACATGAGTAATTACACCTCGGCAGTTGCCCAGAAAGGTGACTACACTATCTTTTTACAAAACCTCTGAAAATGATGGCAGTCACCAATGTTTGATAGAAGAATTCAGAAATTCTCAAGGGCAGATGTTTGTTACCCAAGTACCAGTGCAGACTATTTGCAAATTAAATTTGAATTAGGAAAGCATTCATCTCTAATGTAAAACAAACACCAATCACATCACGAAACTTCCTAGATCCCCTTTCTCTCTTTTCCACCTCGATCCAAGCCACCTTCCCAGATTTGTTGGCATTTTATGATCATCTGTGTAGGAGCATTCATGGTCAAGCAGTGCTTTTGCTGCCACTTGTGTTGCAGAATTTTTTACCCGTGACACCGTAAATTCAAGGCCAGGGGTCTCCTCTACCTCCTTTCTAGCTTCCCCCAAATGTCCACTAGTTGGCCAATGGGTGCACAGCTGGGGTTTGCAGTTATTCATTCAACAAACATCCGGGCAGCTATGTAAGTATATATACGAACATACGCGGTGGTGAGTGTCTCGGAGAGGGCCCTCTGAAGATGCCATAATACAAGGCCTTGTCCCTAGGGCTTATGCAACCTTACAGACAGTGAGTTTTCAGTCAACGCTACACAAGGACTGAAACGATAATTTTAAGAAAAAACGCTATGCTACCGATCGCACTCCCTTCCTCCCCTAAAATACACGCCATGCATCACTTTTCCAAAAATTAAACAAGTCCGGGGCTTTTATTCATCCCAACTCATATGCCGAGGAAGGGTGATTTGAGAATAAAAATAGGAGCTTCCAAGCTCCTGAAAAATTAAAAGTGGTCCAGGTTTCGCCCAGGTCCCTAACTCCCCGCCCTCCAAACCAACGGGCTCCCCGCGCCGCCCTCCGCTCCTCGCCACCCACGGAGCGCAGACCCCGGGCCTCCGGGCCGCCCCGGGAGGCCCCGCACGGAGGCAGGAGCGTCGGCGGAAGCCCCCGGCCCGCCCGCCGCCCGACCCCGAGCGGCCGCCCGCCCCTCCGCTCGCAGCCCGTCGGAGCGCGCGCCCCGGGCCAGAGCCGCGCCGCCGCTACTCACTGCCCATGGCGGCGGCGGCCGGCGGGACCCGGCGGCCTCGGCGCGGCCTTCGCTCGGTTCCCTCGGCTCCGGCCCCGGCGCCCGCTCCCGACGCGCTCCGGCCGGCCCCGCGCAGGCTCCGCCCACGTCACGTGACCCGCGCGCCCGGCCCCGCCCCCTGACGCGGCGCCGCCAACGTCCGCCGCGTTGCCATGGACACCGCTGGCGCTCCCGGTGGCGTGCGCGGCGCGGCTGGGAGCCTGCAGCTTCTGCGACGCCGGGGCCGTCCCCCAACCCCGAGCTCCGTGTCAGGCGGTGGCCGTTTCCTTCACCGCCGCAGCCGGCCCAGGCCAAAGACCGGCCGAGGAGCGCGGGCCGCCGTTGGGTCCCCAGGCCTGGGGTGAACCGCACGAGAGCCCGTCTCACCCAAACCGCCTTTTTATTTTGCTTCCATCTTATTGGAAGTTTTCAAAAATTTGTGACCCTTTGTCTCTAGTTAACAGCTTATGAACTCTCCACTCTCTACTGCTTAGAGGTTGACACATAGAAGGCCCTTAAAATTTATTTTCCTTACTCAAATTTTAAAATCCTGCAAGCTAACTTCTGTTCTAACGTCTGCTGAAACAAGCTATTTCAAAGGTCACTAACGACCTATAATCACCAAATCCAGTGATCTGTTTTAATGCTTATGATAAATCAATGGCAAGCAATAGGCTATATTGGAGTATATGAGGAAGCCATTTGGTAAAAACTAACTCGGCCTGACCTTGTTTTTCCAAAAGGGCCTGACGTGGCATTAAGCATGCGTTGTATTTACTATGTCCCAAAGACAAAAACAATGCCCTTTAAGATAAAGATGTAACTTCCCCCAGTCATTTCCTTAAGCATAAGAGTCTCTCCCCAGGCTGGGGATTGATTGCCGACCTGTTGTGACCACCCAGCTCAAGACCACAGACCTGCTACCTGCTGTGTTCAATTGCTCTGTGTGTGAACCACTGGGCCAGCTAGGTAATCTCGTGACTGTTGTAAAATGTTGTAAATATCCAATCATATGTGATATATGCTTTTTGACAGTATATAACTGCTGTGTACACTCTCACTTCTTCGGAGTGCTCCATTCCTTTGTGAGAGGACTCTCCCAGGCTATATGGTCCTCAGATCTGGCTCATAATAAACTCACCCCAATTTTTGATTTATAGATTGGTTATGGATTATTTGCATCAACGCTTAGATCTCTGTCCAAGAAGGAAAGAAAATATTTGTGTGTGCACACTGACAGATTCTCTCCTTCCACACTCTAGCCAGGCTCCTCTGAGCCCTTTCTCCACTAGGCCTGTAAAGAGTTGAGTAAACGCAAACATAGTTTCTAACAGCTCCATCCCCAGGATGACCCTAGCCTCCTTAAAGTGTCTGCCTAGGAAAGCATAAGGCTGCCAAAAGAATTTACTGTTTGTCCCAGCCAACACGTGAAGATAGGGACTCCATCTCCGTCTCCCAGCCTCTGTGGGAGGATAGGAGCCGGATTCCCATAAGCACCAGTTAACAAACCCAGATGAGTTTCATGTGGACCAAACCTTCCTTCCAGCTGTTTGTAATTTTTCACTCCCCTGACGCTGAGTCCCCACTCACCTCTCTCCCTAGTCCCTCACTCTCTTTTTAAAACTCCAGCCACCTTTGTACAAATCAAAGTTGAGTTTAGTTCGCTTTGGGCTCTTTCCCTACTAAAATAGCATATTATGGATTAAAATCTGTCTTTACCACTTTAATTAGTGTCTGGCGTTGCTTATCTTTGAATATACGCACACACTTGTATACATATACATACACGTGCACACACACATACACATATACATACAGCAATTTAGGCTGGGCTTGCATGGGTCTCTGCTCCACTTGGAGTCATCTGGGACAGCTCCAAGGCTGGGGACTTAAATTATCAAAAGGCTCTCTCACTCATTCACAAGTCTGGCATTTGACACTGGCTGTCAGCTAAGACCTCAGCAGAAGCTGTCGGCTCAAACACCTCCACAGGGCTTCTCCACATGGCCTGGGCTTCCTCACAACATGGCAGCTGAGTGCCAAGGCATGTCCTTGGAAGTGACCCAGCATCATTTTCAGGGCACTGTATTTATAGAGGCAGCCACAAAGTTCTGCTCAATTTCAAGAGGGAAGGGAAATAGACTCCACTTCTATATGGAGGTATGGCAAGGTTCTGGAAGAGCATGTGGCACACAAAATACTGCTCTGGTGACTTTTGGAAAATACAATCTACCATAGTCATAATCTCACATCCTATGACTTCGTTCTTACCTCATTCTACTTTGTATTAGTCATTTTCATACTTGTCTAACTTCCCCTACTCCATCATGAACTTCTGGATGGCAGGGAGGGTCTTAATTTTTGTGTCTACAATATCCTGCAAGTGGTTGACTTAAATAGAGTTTTGACAGTCGATTGTGAGCTAATTTCATGAAAATAACATCCTTTCCATACAGATGCAGTAAATTGAAAATCTTATTGACAGAAAGAGAAGAGTAGCCAGTACCTCTTGCCTGCCTATTTCTGAGACAGCTCCATGTTTCAAGTTAGAGTCTGGGAATAAGTTTTGACACACTAGATAACTGGTAAATTACCCGTCCAATATTCTTCAGTCTCTCTACGACTATGTGCTACTCAGGACTTTTGCTTGTATAACCACACTATGCCACCCAATCCACATCAGGAATATCATTCTACCTTGACCTCCCACATTGTTGTAGCACACCCAACAAGAACATCTCCCTCTCTACGTGTAAAATGCTTTGTCTTCTCAAATAGATTGTTAGTCCATCGAGGACAGTGGGCAATCCATTTTATCTTTACTCCTATGTATTTCTTTATTTTTCCCCCAAAGATTGGCACCTGAACTAACAACTGTTGCCAATCTTCTTTTTTTCTTCTTCCTCTTCTTCTTCTCCCCAAAGCCCCCCAGTACATAGTTGTATATTCTAGCTGTGAGTGCCTCTGGTTGAGGCATGTGGGACGCCGCCTCAGCATGGCCTCACGAGTGGTGCCATGTCTGCGCCCAGGATCCAAACTGGCGAAACCCTGGGCCGCCAAAGCAGAGCGCATGAACTTAGCCACTTGGCCATGGGGCTGGCCCCACTTCTGTGTATTTCTAAAGTCCAAAACAATGCTATGTATGCATAGGTGTCCAATAATTATTTATTGAGTAAATACCATTGTACTCTTATAGGGTCCTTTCTTATTTTTTTAATTATAGCTGGTTCTCCATATAAGTCAAAGAAGACACAGGGAAATAACAGCAAAGGAATATACTTTTATTAAAAGTTTTCTAAATAACAGAAATGAACTCATAGATGCGAAGGACAAATTAGTGGTCACCATGGGGGAGGGGGATGGCGGGATGGGCAAAATAGGTGAAGGAGATTGAGAAGTACAAACTTCCAGTTCTGAAGTAAATAAGTCACGGAGACGTAACGTACAGCATAGGGAATATAGTCAATATTGTAATAACTTTGTATGGTGGCAGATGGTTACTTGACTTGTCATGGTGATCATTTCATGATGTATATAAAGGTCGATTCACTATGTTGTACACCAGAAACTAATATTGTACATCAACTATAGTTTTCCAAAATTAACTGATTTTGCAATCGGCAATGGGGAAATAACAGTCTGCTTTAGATTGTGCTTTATCAGATTTAAATACAAACATGACAATGAATTACTACTTCTCTAGAGTAATTTAGAAGTTGTTTATTTGTGTAATCATGTATTATGAATATTGAGGACTTAAATATTTTGTCCTATTTTCCCAAAAATATAATAGTTTTAGCCTGAACTATATGAGAAGCTGAAGAGGAAAACCAAATATCCACGTAAATCCAAGAGAAATAGCGGTAAAGCTTTTGGAACCTCAAGACCCAGAAGTGTTGCTTCTTAATCTGTGACTTCCTTCAAGTGTAACCTCTAATTTCTTTAAAGTGTACTTCCTCAATATTTTTTTTTTTTTGAGGAAGATTAGCCTTGAGCTAACTGCTGCCAATCCTCCTGTTTTTGCTGAGGAAGACTGGCCCTGAGCTAACATCCATGCCCATCTTCCTCTACTGCATATGTGGGACGCCTACCACAGCATGGCTTTTGCCAAGCGGTGCCATGTCCGCACGTGGAATCCGAACCGGCGAACCCCGGGCCACCGAGAATCAGAACGTGCACACTTAACTGCTGCGCCACCAGGCTGGCCCCCCTTCCTCAATATTGTAAAAGGGATACTATTTCTATTGTCAGCCAATGAATTTTAAAATATAATAAAACTTCAAAGGTAATACAGTCAGACTAAAAAGGGCTATGCTTTAGAATATTTTTCTTTATAGCACGTGTATGGAAAATAAGGGAAACTAAGCAAAATAGTTCTTATAAAAATATTTTATTTTATTAAGAATAATGTGTCATTTTAAACAAAATGAAAATTTTTTCATGGTTGTTAATATTTCTATCCACTGAATACCCAATTTGAACTCTATCTTCATTGAATATGAAATTTAGCATAAATGTAAATGGGGTACAAATATCACACTATCAAATTTTTAAGAGGAACAAAGTAAAATATTTTTATTTTATTTTATTATAATATTTTTATCCCATGCTTTATTATGGGAGCATTTGATTGGGAATTCTTCAAATGGTCCCTTCCTGCAAGGTAATTCAAAATGCTGACCGTGTGTCAGAGGTTATTGACAGCAAGAAGGGTAAGATACAGAAGACACATTTCACGGTTCAAGTTGGAGAAGATTTAACAAGAAACCATCAACAGACATGAGGTGTAAAGTTAGAAATCTGGAGAGACGGAAACTAAACTAAAAGAAAAAATCTAGACTTTGAAATTTTTTAACTCAAGAAACCAAGAGATCTGAAAACAATGATACTGTGCTTTTATTTTTTTATAGTTCATTATACAACATTGGGTTCTCATTAAATAGACCTTGGTAATTTCACTGATTTACATGGGTGGCGCGGAGTTACCTGATGTATAAGGCTTGACGCAGGGAGGAAGCATTAAGGTATATAGGAAAAAAAGGGATGTGAATATTACAAGAATATTAAGTCAATACACTAATGCACACGTTTAAGATGTGAATCGTGAGTCTACTGCTGTGGCCAGAACAACCTATACATTGATTCTGAAAGAAAGACAACATCAGTTGCCAGTAAAAGTGGAGAGGGCGTTCCAGCAGCTCGGTACTTCCCCCATCATTTCTGAGAACAGTGTCACAGCACAAAAATGGTAGACAACAGAGCCTCTGCAGCACCAAGCCACGTCAAGCTATGGTTTGCTGTTGTCCAGTTGTTCTCCCAGTACTGAGTTAAATTTCAGAATAAGGGAGTGGGTTGGTGATTTCTAGAAATCCCCACGTACCTGGTGTTGGAAAGTTCCCACCGTCAAAGTTAACGTGCTCCTTAAATACCATCAATAAACATCACACCGCAGCAGGGACTTTCAGAGGCAAGACTGATTAACCAAGGGCTGAAATCCCCATGTCAGACACCGAAAGTCAATTAAAAATATCAAGATATCATTGCTAGAACAATTTAGGGAAAAAAAGATACCGTGGCAAAGTAGATCACAAATCAATTTCACTGTAGCTAAAACTCCTTAACTTAATAATACCATGCAAAAGGATCATAGACCCAGGGGCCAGCCCAGTGGCACGGCGGTTAAGTGCACACATTCCGCTTCAGCGGCCCAGGTTTCGCAGGTTAGGATCCTGGGTGCGGACATGGCACCGCTAGGCAAGCCATGCTGTGGTAGGCGTCCCACATATAAAGTAGAGGAAGATGGGCACGGATGTTAGCTCAGGGCCAGTCTTCCTCAGCAAAAAGAGGAGGAGTGGCAGCAGATGTTAGCTCAGGGTTAATCTTCCTCAAAAAAAAAAAAAAAAAGGATCATACACCCAGAGATTCATATTTAATAGGACCTATATTTAACGATAATGGGTGAAAAAACGATCTTGAAGAAGACAAACCAATATAGTTTTGCTACAGTGTTTGGTGAAACATTTTTCACAGTAGCTGGAAAGCAGCACCAGAGACGACATAAAATGAACACATTGGTAGTCCACAGGGCTTTGAATAAAATCAACGAAAGTGACATGCACCAAGCAAGTCATTGAGGTAATCTATATGTAGCTGTAAATTCAGGCTAAAGAACTTTTCCTGGGTATAGAAAGTTAATTAGAAAGAGGAGAGTCTGAAAACATCTGGATAAGGACCTAGCTACACAACTCACTCAGATCTAACCAAAATAAACACGAGTGTACTTTTAAGGATGAAAGGTACTTGTCAGGTTCCTGTATTGATGAACGATTCCTTTGACTATTCCACGTATTCCAGGTTGAACTGTTCTCATCAATCTCAACATCCTGGAGGAATCTAGTCTTTTCACGTTACCTGACAGAAGGAGGAGAGAGGAGAGGAAGGCCTTCCTTTTTGTGGCAGTTTTCTTAAAAGGCAGTAGGATTTCTTCAAAGGACTTCATCAAGCAAAGGTCTTGGTGAGGACATCTTCATGCTGCTGCAGGTGAACAGCGCCAATTCCTACAGCAGGTGCTGGCAAAGGGGGTCGGCTCACCAGACGCAGCTATCAATGAAGCAGAAAAGAAAGAAAATGACATTTTGACAAGATCAGAGCTCTGCTTAGTTCCTCCAAGGAGGTGCATGAATTTCTGTCAGCTTATTTAACCATAAATCACTTTCTTGGAAAAATAATTAGCTACCTAGAATAGATTGGAGGGAGATATATGTCACAACTAAAAGCTACTAACTAAATTCCAGGCATGATAAGGTGAGATAAATTCTTGAATTTGCCTTATGGTTCAGTAACTATTAGTTGGTTTTAGCTGTAGAGTTTCCTAAGTTAGAACTATTTACATGTGAAAATGATTTGAGCCGAGCAAACTAATTTCAAACGAGGAAACTGAATTCTAATCAAAGCAGAATAGACAACAGAAGCACAATTGCTCTTGTTCTTTCTCCTTTCTTAAAGCATAATCAAGAAGATTTGGCCTTTGATGTATACAAGCTGTGTGAACAGGCCTGGAACAAGCGTTACTGGGCGTCTCTATTTCCATGTTGTAAAACAAGCCCGCTCATCACTCTGCCCGTCACCCTGCTCCCCCAGGGCCTGGACGCTGACCTTTAGGACAAGAATGCTGAGCATGCTAATGGGAAAGGTAGCCGACAGGTAAGGGTTTTTCCCTTTTTGAGTATAACCTCTTTTTTTTTTTCACCTATACTACTATGTACAGATAAAACACTTGGCATTTTATTCTGAAAGAATGCTCTAAAACTAGATTTTATATTTTAGTTTATCTTTAAAAAACTGGACTGACGACGGGGGTGAACTCATTTGTTGGTGCTCCAGGAGAAATAAGACACACACACAAAACACTCCAAAAGAAAAAGAGCTATTACCTTGCAGGCCAGTTGCTTTTCAAACCTCGGAGAAACAAAAAACCATGGACCCATGTTCTGAGGCTCCTCCTGGCTCCAAATGAAGTCTATAAAAGCAGAAATTCCATCTCACTACCTCCAGTAAACATATACAACATACACACACACACACGATATATATGTATATGTATACATATACTAAATTATTTATAAAATGCCTCTCCAATGTGGCACAGGGTCACTTGCCTTTTTTTTGACAAAGGCATAGTCATGTATCCACCACGGCAATCATGATACAGAACCATTCTCTCAACCCCCAAAATTCTCTCATCCTGTCCCTTTGTACTCAACTCCTCCTCCCACCTCCAACATCTAGCAACCATTGACCTTTCCCTCTCCTTACAGTTTTGCCTTTCCCAAAATGTCAGATAAATGGGGTCACACAATATGTCGCCTTTTGGGCCTGGCTTCCTTGAATTAGCAAAATCCACCTGTGATCTTGTGGATAGCTTGCTCTCTTATTGCTGAGTGGTGTGAGATTGCATGGATGCCACACAGATGGTTTACTCATTCACTGCTTGAAGGACATTTTGGTTGTTTCCAATTTGGGCAATTATGAATAAAGCTGCCATAGCCATTCACATACGGATTTTTCTGTGAACATGTTTTCCTTTCTCTTGGGTAAATACCTAGGAGTGGGACTCTTGGGTGGTATGGTGACTCTATGAGTAATTGTATAAGAAACTGACGGACTGTTTTCCGCCGTGCCTGTACCAATTTGCATTCCCACCAGCAGTGAATGAGGGTTCCAGTAGCCCTGCTTCCTTATCAGCACTTGATATTGTCGATTTGTTGTTTTGTTTTCATTTTAGCCATTCTAATAGGTGTGTAGCCATATCTCATTTTGGCTTAATTTGCATTTCTCTTATCACTAATTATGTTGAGCATCTTTTCATATGGTTATTTGCCATCCAATTCTTCGGTAAAATGGCTGTTCAATTCTTTTTGCACATTTTGAAAAACTGAATTATCTGTTTTCTTACTGTTGAGTTTTAAGAGCTCTTTAAACATTCTGGATAGTCCTTTGTCAGATATGTATTTGCAAATATTTTCTCCCAGTTTGTGGCTTCTCTTTTATTTTCCTTGCAGTGCCTCTCGCAGTGCAAAAGGATTTCATTTTGATAAAGACCAATTTTTCTTTAACGGGATGTGCTTTTGGTGTTATATCTAAGAATTTTTTGCCTAACCCAAAATCATGAATATTTCCTCCTGTCTTCTTCTAGAAGTTTTATAATTTTATGCTGCACATTTAGGTCTGTGATCAATTTTGAGTTAATCTCTGTACAAGGTGTATAAAGACATCCAATTATTCCAGCCCCATTTGTTGGAAAGGCTTGTCTTTTACATTTATAATGGATTTATCATAAATTATAGTATAGCATTGACTTCCTCTGAATTCTCGAGAAATTTGATGTCAGATGAGAGAAGGGGGAAGACTGAAAGGGACACCAAAAAAGATATGGAGACATTGGCTCTCCTGGTATAATTTTCATATCACCAGATTCAATTTTCTAATAATGCTCACTGGCCCCCATAACCTCTTTTCATTTGAGATGGTCCAAATAGGTTTCAGATATCTGAAAACCAAAGAACCCTAACCAGAATGACCCTTTACCTTTAACGTGGTTGTATTTGCTCATCTCTTGTTGTAATGAATCCAACGGGAAAGGACAGAGTTCCTCTATTCGGATGATGGCGAAGTCATGCTTCTTGGCCCCCAAAGATTCTCTTTGCTTCAGCAGGGCATAGAAATGTTTGCCACAGCAGAACACTAGACTCTTAACACTGTTGAGTAGAAAAAGGACAATGGGATGGGGGAGAAATATCTTAAAGTAAGAACTGTATCAGAAGAAAGGGGAGACCATGTAGATAGAATTGCTTCACTACGGAGGCAGTGGGGGACCTGTAGTTGGGTTCAGTCATACGCTATGCCCTGGCAAGGCTTCTTGAGCAACATGCGCCTCCAAAGTTCGCCCTCCCATGTGTACTCTAACTTCTACTCCACTGACTCAAAGGAGAGAAGCGACTTGAGTCGCTCTGGATTCCTTAACAAGAACTAGTTTTTCCACTCACTAAAATTCCACCGAAGAGTATGAATACAGAGATACACATCAAATTACTTTTTTGGATCCACAGATGAGTCACCAATGACTGGTTTGAATGTCGTTCCAGGTGCCATTTCTTGAAGAGTTGACACAGCTGCCTAAGGAGGGGGAAAAAAAGCCGTAAGTCTATCAACTAATGGAAAGGAGCCGAAGATGCTTTTACTTATAAGGGATCTTTACCAAGAAACAGTACCAAAACTATCACCCAGCTATAATTACCAAGTCAGAAAATAACAAATGTTGGAGAGGATGTGGAGAAAAGGGAACCCTCATACACTGCTGGTGGGAATGCAAACTGGTTCAGCCACTGTGGAAAACAGTATGGAGATTTCTCAAAAAAGTAAAAATAGAAATACCATATGACCCAGCTATCCCACTACTGGGTATACATCCAAAGAAGTTGAAATCAACAATTCAAAGAGACTTATGGACCCCTATGTTCATGGCAGCATTATTCACTATAGCCAAGAAGTGGAAGCAACCCAAGTGCCCATCGACTGATGAGTGGATAAAGAAGATGTGGTGTGCATATACAATGGAATACTACTCAGCCATAAAAAAAGACAAAAGTGTCCCATTCACAACAACATGGATGGACCTTGAGGGTATTATGGTAAGCGAAATAAACCAGACAGAGAAAGACAAACACTGTATCATTTCACTCATACGTGGAAGATTAGCACACAGACAAAGAGAACAGTTTAGTAGTTATCAGAGGAGAAGGGGGTTTGGGGGTGGGCAAAAGGGGTGAAGGGACACATTTATATGGTGACTGACAAAAAGAATGTACAACTGAAATTTCACAATGTTATAAACTATTATGACCTCAATAAAAAAAAAAATCACAAGGCCCCCCCCAAAAAAAATTCTCACCTGGGACTATAAGTAAACATATGTACTAATAAACACGGTAGCTTTTCCAAAAAATATCAGTTCTATATACTTCAAAATAAAATTATTTTTCCAAGGTTACATAAGATTGGCTTTCATCTGGTGCCATGATAAAAGTTTAAGAATCAAAATTTCAGTTTGTTCATACAACTTTATTATCAATAAAAAATATGCTTCAATTTTGGGAGATTAGAAACAACATTTTATAGAATTTATATTGTGAACCCAAACAGCTAAGCTAGGGCAATTATTTCTGTCTTTAGGGCTTTGACTATGCTTTATAAGTGAAACCTTATCAGGTCAGAACAAGTAGGAACAAAACATGAATATTTCTGTAATGAAAAGAAATGTCATTAATGAGCTCAATTTAAACAAATACTTGTTGCAAAGAACTCAGAGTAGAAAACAGATGAAGCCAAAGTTGGGAGTTTGCTCCCTTTTGCTATCATCTAGTTAATTTCCCTGTAGTCTAGTCCCAAATGTGTACAGGACTCATTTTGACTAGGCCATTGAGGGCAGCCACACTGATGCTGGGATCTTGTGATATAACTTTAAAAATTAATATTAACTATTCAGCTATTCTCATTACTAAATAATGTGTGATCTTTCTCCATTCTGAACCAGATCCCTTTGTCAGTCCCCACGTCCTATGATAGGAATCAAACGAAGCTAGGGTTTAGAGTTGGGTGGGAAATTGGGATGGGATTTAGGGACCACGTGCCACACAAACTCCCTATAACCCTGCGGCGTGCTTGCCACATGGCCAGTCATCTCCAAACACACGATCAAAATAAAGTGTTAACATATTCTGAGAGAGCACTTGTACCAATAATCCAATTTTCACGAAGAAATCGGAATTCAATAATGGTCATACTTGCTTTCAATTAATAAAAGGACTTATATGTTTACAGAAGATACTTGACTACTTAATAGGAGTAGTTTTTCATCTGGAAATCTATAGGATAGCTGTTGATATTTTTTAAGGCTCCCAAGTAAGGCCTCTCTTATTGGATAAGTTATATATTAGACTTGGGGCAAGGGGTGGAAGATTAGAGCCAGAATACAAACTCTTATTCTCAGTTTCAAACAGCAAAAGAAATTCTCAATACTTGGTAACCTACATACATTATATTTAATATCATTACATTCCCGTATAGTTATGATTGAGGGCATAGGTGACAACCTTAGGGGTAAAATGAAAGTTGGGTCAAGAATCCCAGATGTATATACCTCTTAGAAATAAATTAGAGCCATTTTCATTTTGACTCGGCCCCTTTAACGTTGCTGTTTTGAAATATCTGTGTCAAAAGAGTTCCATCAGAAAGACTTGTAGAAGAGATTGCATTAACTTTTCTCGAAATTTTCTTGAAAGCATCCTGTGATGTTTCTAGGCTCGTGAAGCCATCTCAAAATGTACAGTGTTCACAGGGACGTTGGGTAAGAGAGAATAAATCGACCAAACAAATGAACCATTGCCATTGGTAGAAATTACCTGAAGTGCATTTCCTCGGCACTGACTCCCAGAGTTGGGACTAGGGTGAGGCAGGTGAGGAGTCAGAGTGCAAAATTTAGAGAAGCACTCACTCTAGGATGGTGCAAAAGCCAACTGCGAGAATAG
Organism: Equus caballus; assembly: GCF_041296265.1. NCBI lineage: Eukaryota > Metazoa > Chordata > Mammalia > Perissodactyla > Equidae > Equus > Equus caballus. The sequence goes on from NC_091712.1 coordinate 33,865,546, forward strand.
CTCTCTACTCCCCTCCAAGTGCTAGGAACTGCTTAAAAATACAACCAGTGAAAGCAAATAGCTCACAACTTTCCCCAACACCCCTCAATTCCAAATATGCACTCCCAAAGCTTTGTGAGAAGAACAAGATAGTCTTGAACAGCCAAATCCTCACTGACCTATTTCACCGCAGCAGCAACATCCAAATAAATGTAAATGTTTTTTGAATGTTAATCCTAATTAAGACTCTCATATAAAACTGAAAAAAATTATAGCAGATGGGAGATATATATGCTTACTAGAACTTATTATCTTGAATTCTGCATTTGAAAACTAGCATATTTTTGTGATTTAAAAAATATATTGTGCGCTTAACACTTAGTTCAGGTAAACCAAAAGAAAACTCACCCTTTTAATTCAGTGTAGCTAGTAGAAAAAATCTAAATAAAAGTCAATGAGTAACACCACTCCTTTTCATCAAAATACTTTAAATTCCCAACTTGCTACTATCAACATGCTTAGGCCATTTGGACTTTGAAACTTTTTCTACAAAGTTATTTCTGCTCAGACTGGCATACCAGGGGGATAATGTCTGCTATCCCCGTCCTTGATTACAATGAAACTGAACACTACCTATATTTCCAGTATTTTGTGTTTTTTAATTTTTGCTGAGGAAGATTCACCCTGAGCTAACATCTGTTGCCAATCTTCCTCTTTTTGTGCATAAGCTGCCACCACAGCATGGCAACTGACAGACAAGTGGTGTAGGTCTGCGTCCAGGAACTGAACCCGTGGTCACCAAAACAGAGTACTCCAAACTTAACCACTAGACTACTGGGGCTGGCCCATCCAGTTATTCTTGAAAGGCTGAAAAAAGAGAGAGAAAGCAGCATGGGCAATTAAAACTACAAAGATGTGTCTGTAATTCAGAACTGTAAATTAATACAGAGATAGAGGAAAATGCAGTACAAAAATGACAAAAGGAGAAAGTCCTACCAACTGTTTTTCTTTTTTTTTTTTTTACCAGTTTTTCTACTTACAGGGAACCTGAGTAACATCTTAGGAGAAGCAACAATCAGGGGCTTTCTGAAGTTCCGAACCATTTGTCTCCGAAGCAAGTGAAAATACTGTGCAGGAGTAGTCGGGTGGACCACAAACATGTTCACCGTGTCTCCATCTACGCCCTCTTCTCTGCTGTCACACATCTGGGAGAGAAATGAAAGAAAGGAACAGAATGTTCAGATCATCTAATTCAATCACAATGACGTATGCTAGCTGAAGGGAAACCCAGGGCTCTCCATCAGAAGGAGAAAATATATTCCTCTTCGTTACAGAAAAATACCAGAAGGTGAATTTATGACTTGTGAAGATTAACCAGACGAGAGATCGGATGGCTTTCCCCGTCTGCCCAATTCTGTGTATTTTAAGACGGTTGTTCCCAAAACACAGCTGATTGCAAGAAGCCTCTGGAGGGGACCTTTGAAAAATACAGACTCTGATGGCTATGAGGTTAAGATGGTGGAACGAAGCACTGTTAGAATCTCACTCTCCTAACGAAATAAACACAAGCATAGTTTGGTTTGTTTTAAAGACAAAAACAAAATCAAAAGCAGCTAACAAGGTTGAAAAGTTGAGAGTGAATATGGATCTTTCTCGATTTATGATGAAGTGATCTCTCAAAATACCCATGGTAAGTTGAAAATATCGTAAGTACGCAAAATCGTCTCACACAGTCTATTTTATACTAAAAGGTTGAATATCTCACATAATTGATTGAATACTGTGCTGAAAGGGAACAACAGAATGGCAGGATGGGTACAGAATGGTTGTATCAGCTGTTCACCCTCACGATTGTGGGGCTGACTGGGAGCTTTGCTCGCTGCCCAGCATTGCAAGAGAGCATTGTACTGCATATCGCTAGCCCAGGAAAAGAGGAAAAAAATCAATATTCAAAGTATGATCTCTACTGAACGTGTATCACAGTCGCACCATCATAAAGTCAAATCATAAGTCTGACCATCATAAGTCGAGGACCGTCGATAATTAAATCTCAGAAGATACTGGTGGTTCAGAAAGCTGTGGCATGGCTCCTAACCCCACTCCAGGGGCAGTGGAGAGAAAAGAAAGTGAGTTGACAAAATCCTAAGAATTCTTACTAGTCCCCTCCAGTTTGGAGAGGGGGTGTGCGTAGGCAACCCTGGGGGAAAAATAAAGGCAAAATCTAGAGTCTGAAGGCCCTCCAGTGCTCAGTGGAGGCAGACGGGGCTGCCAGCCTTGCCTCTTCCAGGGCACCTCACAGGCCAAGCAAACAGACGGAAGCCCATGGAAGTTATATACATCCCTGACCAGAGAAGCAGACCCTTGTATGGGGTTAGTGATTGAATCTCATAAGGGACCAGAGGATTTAGCAAAAAAACCCCTCTGTCCAGCAGGACTCTCTCCTCCCACTCCACGTCCTCAGACTCCGCAAACTGGAGCCCGTACTCAACTATTGTTTCAAGAAGGTAAATTGGTACCAACTGGGACAATATTCAAGGGGAATTCACCCACACCCTATCAGAGTAACTATTGTATAAGGTCTGTGAAGAATTGCCCTAAAGAACCAAAGACATGATGAAATGAAACGACATAGCAACAATGTAATATCATAGAGCCAAAATAACTTTTGACATATGTATATATAAAAAAAAGGAAAAGAACAGAGCAGGCAAAAGGCAGACTGTTTTAACAAAAGACGCAAGTGTTGGAGAGGAGGTGGAGAAACTGGAGCTCTTGTATGCTGTTGGTAGGAAAGAAAATTGGTACAGCCACTATGGAAAATAGTATGGAGGTTCCTCAAAAAATTAAAAATAGAACTACCATATGATCCAGCAATTCCACTTCTGAGTATATATACAAAAGAATTGAAGTCAGAATCTCAAAGAGATGTCTGCACTCTCATGTTCACTGCAGCATTATTACAATAGCCAAGATGTGGAAGCAACCTAAGTGTCCATCAATGGATGAGGGACTAAATGAAATGTAATATATATAGTAGAATATTATTCAGCCCTAAAAAATGAATCCTGGGGCCAGCCCGGTGGTATAGTGGTTAAGTTCATGTGCCGGCTTCAGTGGCCTGAGGTTCACAGGTTCAGATCCCGGGTGTGGACCTGCACCACTCATCAGCCATGCTGTGGTGGCATCCCACATACAAAATAGAGGGTGACCGGCACAGATGTTAGCTCAGGGCTAATCTTCCTCACCAAAATAAAGAAGAAGAAGAAGAATCCGGCAACATGGATGAACCTTGAGGACTTTGTGCTTAGAGAAATAAGCCAGTCACAGAAGGACAAATGCTACATGATTCCACTAAAATAGTCAAGCTCATAGAAGCAGAGAGTAGAATGGTGGTTTCCAGGGACTAGGGGGAGGGGAAATGGGGAGTTGCTAATCAAGGGTATAAAGCTTCAGTTGCGTAAGGTGAATATATTCAAGAGATCAGCTAGATCCCTAGGTACGATATTGTATTGATAGTCAACAATAGTGTATAGTCAACAATATTGTACTGTATACTCAAAATCTGTTAGGAGGGTAGATCTCATGTTAAGTGTTCTTATTACCACTAAAAACAATTTTTTAAAGGCAGATAGTTTTAAAGATAACACAACAGAATTAGATAAGAAAGGAGAGTGCAGTGCTAAGAAAACCAACTGAGAACCGAAACCTACCACCACAAATCTAATAAATAAGTGAGAAACAGGACAGACAGGACAAAAAAGAAATGAGATAATCACAATGAAAGCAGATGAAATAAGCAAGCACAGGTAAACAGCGAATACTCTTCACTTCACATATATTAATCCTTTTGCAGGGCTAACAGTAAAATCAGTGATGTAAACGAAGGGTCGAGATAATCACAGTTCAAGGACATGAAATGATAATAAAAATAATAAACATCATACATATAAATGTCAGCTATTGCTCTAAGCATTTACATATATTGACTATGCCTCAATGATCCTATGAGGTAGATTGGATAGAACCATTAACACAGATTTGATAATTTTAATGTATACGTAGATGATCCTTTCAGTACTTTGGCTTCTTGGTTCCTTGAACTCACGTCCTCCAATAACTGTCTTCCATCCTACCTCAACAACCTATTCCCATGGTAATATCCTTGTTATGATCAATAACAGGAATATCTCCATAAACTCTCATTTATGCGTTCCACTCTGACCACCACTTCCTACCTTTCTAGCTCAACTCTCTTTAACACTTTGACTCCAGCAATCCTTCAACCTCATCGATACCTCCAACCCACTGATCTTATCACCTTTTCACTAGCCTTTACTCTTTTCACATCTCCTTTCTCATCCTTATTTAGCCTAAATTCCAGAGTCAATCATTCTAATCGTTCTTTGGCATACACCCTTAACTCCCTTGACCCTTTCTCACTGCAAACCACAACCCTAGTTGATCCCAATTTTCCACCTTTTCCACATCTGTACCTATGTAGGGAATGTAGCTGGAGACAACACACAATCACACTGATTGATCTCACTTTAAATCCTTGACCATGAATCTCAAGTGGGCCCTCAATGCTCTTAGACTATTCTATTTCCCTAATCCATTCATTCTCCTCTTCTCCCAGATGACAGTTTCATACCTTCAAACCCAGGACCTCCTCCTCTATCATCACTCTCATCTAACAATCCAAGAGTATTTCCTCAGACCCCTACCACAACATCTACACAAGTTCTATCACCTGCACCCATATTTTCTGCCTCCCGGTTATCACCAGAGATGAACCCACCATGATCCTCTCAAAATCTCAGCCAATCCCTGATGCCGCGGACGCCATCCCATCGTGCCCACTCAAAGCAATCACTCCAGTCATTCTACCCTCTCTCTTGCGTCATCATTTTCTTCTCTACTGGATCATTCCTATCAGCATACAAACATGCTGTTATTTCTCCTATCTTTGACACAAATTTCCCCATCAACTACGCCCCATTACCTTGTTCTATTTGCAGCAAAACTCCTCAAAAGAGTTATTTAAACTTTCCTCCTTCCATATACTCCTAAATACCTTCCAATCAGATTTGGCCCACACCACACCATCTAAACTACAGTTACCAACCACCAAATGAACTCTTCAATGCTAAATCCAATGGCTTATTCTCAGTCCTCATCTGAATTGACCTTGATATTCCCTCATTCTTGATACGTTTTCTCCACTTGCTTTCTAGGACCTTCCTGCAACCTCACTGGTTGCTCCTTCTCAGTCTCCTTTCTTCTTCTCTGCAGCCTCTCACTGTTTGACTATCCCAGGGCTCAGTTTTGGGACAACTTCTCTCTTCTATCTGTAACCACTCCTTTGATGATTTCATCCAGACTTATGACCTTAAATATCACCTGTATCTTCCACGTACTCGTTTCCTATAATTCTTTCAAAAAGCATAGTTTTGTACTTCTCATGCAGGTCTTTAATTTACTTGCAATTTATTTCTGTAATCTGCTTTATAAAATCATTTCTCTGTGTCATTATCTAATATATCACTATCCATCTATTTACTGTTCTATCTACGTTTCTACCAATCCATCATCTATCTATATATTTTATCTGCAAATATGCTAAAATAATTAATGATATGTATGTACTTAGGGTGATGTACAGGGTCTCCATTTATTCTGAAATACATCATAAAATAATATGGATTTATGGATCGATAGAGGGACGATAGATGAGTAGATACGTGATAAAACAAGCATAACAAAATATTAACAGTAGAATCTAGGGGGTTGGCATATGAATCTCCACTGTAAAATTTTTTCAACTGTTCTGTATGTTTGGAAATTTTCAAAATAAAATATTAGTAAGTCATATGCATAAAGAGACATTGGTAATGATTCTCACCAAGTGATAACAATGGTTATTTAAAAAAAATTTTTTGAGGAAGATTAGGCCTTTTTTGAGGAAGATGAGCTAACACATCCTGCCAATCCTCTTCTTTTTGCTGAGGAAGACTGGCCCTGAGCTAACATCTGTGCCCATCTTCCTCTATTTTATATGTGGGACGCCTACCACAGCATGGCTTGCCCAGTGGTGCCCAGGTCCACACCCAGGATCTGAACCAGCAAACCCCAGGCCACCAAAGTGGAATGTGTGAACTCAACCGCTGTGCCACTGGGCCAGCCCCTAAAATTTTTTAATGATCATGAATCATTTTATGAAAATACCATTATTAAGTGAAAAAAAATTTTTAATGAAAATAGAGATTCCTAGGCCTCATTCCTAAGAATCTGATCTGGCATGGGTCCTTGAATTTTTATGAAAAGCTCCCTAGGGGCCAGCCTGGTAGCATAGGGGTTAAGTTCGCATGCTCTGCTTCAGTGGCCTGGGGTTCACCAGTTTGGATCCCAGGTATGGACCTACATACTGCTTATCGAGTCATGCTGAGGCAGCATCCCACATATAAGAGAGGACGACGGGCACAGATGTTAGCTCAGGGACAATCTTCCTCAGCAAAAAGAGGAGGACTGTTGGCGGATATTAACTCAGGGCTGATCTTCCAAAAAAAAAAAGCTCCCTAGATGATTCCAGTGATCAGCCTGGTTTAGGAACAACTCATCTTTGCCACATAGGAATCATTTTAATTGCCATAAAAGCGTGATACTATTATACCCAACGCATCATGTTTCCAGGGAATACTGACATTGCATTAGATCTGTTTCATTCAAATACTACAACGTCTTCCAGTTTAAGGTGCACATTCAGTATCTGCAGGAGGTAGTTCTATTTCCAAGCACCTAGGAAGCAGGAAAACATTTCTTGGAATCCATAAGACATTGGACGTACCTGCAAGAAACGTTCTATGCGACAAGAGGAGTGCTCAGGTCCAGCCCCGTCATACCCGTGTGGAAGGAGAATAACAATGCCGCTCTGGAGGAGCCACTTGGCCTCTCCTGGAAAAGCACGTGGTAGGGAGTAAGGACTCTATGAAGCAGGAACAAAATGCACAGTCTGATGGACTTGGGTAGAAACAGATGTTAGTTTGCTGCCTGAGCCCCTAAAACCGTTTTTACTGCACGCACTTTCTAGCACTGTTAACCCATACATAGGGTGAAAATATCCATCCTACTGCTGAAACCCTACAACGACACGTGCACTGGGGCTTCAGGAAGTGGAAGACAAACTCAAAGGTGAACGTCCCGGCTTCTAGGACAGCACGTGCCACTCTGATTCCACCTCCCAGGCTGGGCAGCTCCTATCTGCCTTCACAGCACCACTTCCCACACAGGCCACTGTCCTCAAACTGAGGGCACAGACACTGAGAAGAATCTCTCTGCACATATCAAAGCCCAGTCTCCTCAAGGAGCTTTTCTTCCTCACAGCTACAAAGTTACAGAGAAACGCAACCACAGCGAGGCTCTGAAGGGCGCACTCAAAATGCAAGAGCGGCTACCCCCGGAAAATGGGCTGAGGGCCTGGGGGAGACTCAGACTTGTACTTCACAGACTTTGAATTTTTACAAGAAGCAGGTACTGGTTTTGTAAATGATGATTAAAAATAATAAAGATGCACAACTTTCAACTTGCAGATCCTTGAGTGTCCCTGGACGGAGGGAAGTGGATCGTCAAGGCTGCCACTCACTCTGATCGCCAATCCTCACTATGTCACCATTGCCTACTTGTGATTCATCCCACACTCACTCAACATACCGCAGGGGCAGACCCGAAAGTTAAAGGACCTCAGAGCTGGCAGGTGCGCACACTGCTCCCTACAGTCAAGCACATTCCCCAAAGATGGGAAGGTGCTCCCTGCACAGTTGCTAAATGGCCCCCAGCCCTCCAGCCGCCAATTTAACTGTCTGACAGCTACCCATCCCAATGGATGACAGCACAATCCGTCTGGTGCACAGGAGTCTCACCAGCAGCTATGGCCCCTTTGCACTCATTTGTCCCCGTCAGCCTGGTGCTATGCGTCCACTACACACCCGTATGCCAACACCAACCTCCAGAGATGAACGTGTCAAAGATGATCTGGGCACCATTGAAGAAATCCCCAAACTGAGCCTCCCAGAGGGGCAGTAACTTAGGGCTTTCGATGCTCATCCCGTACTCAAATCCCAGGACAGCCTCTTCTGACAGCGGGCTGTTGCTCACCTAATGCGAGGAAGAGAACAGGAGCACGGTCACGCAAGGGAGGACGCGACCCTGAGGCAGGAAAGGTAAAGCATCACGTTTATACACACCTCTCAAAGGGAGGCGGGTGGAGAGGGGAGCTGGGTTTTCGTTCATCTCCACATTCCTTTGAGAAAGGAGATCTACCGCTATGAGTGATGCATATGGAAAAAGTGCGGACAAAGAGAGAAAGAGATAAAAGAGGTTGGAACATGGGCATTAAAAATTTTCTTCAGGGAGTCAGCCCCAGGGGCGAGTGGTTAAGTTCACACGCTCCACTTTGGTGGCCCAGAGTTTCACCAGTTAGGATCCTGGGCGCGGACATGGCACTGCTCATTGGGCCATGCTGGGGTGGCATCCCACATGGCACAGCCAGAGGCACTCACAACTGGAGTATACAACTATGTACTGGGGGGCTTTTGGGAGAAGAAGAAGAAAAAAAAAAAAAAAGATTAGCAACAGTTGTTAGCTCAGGTGGCAATCTTAAAAAAAAAAATTAAAAAGAATGAAAAAGAAAAAGGTTTTCTTCAGGGGCCGGCCTGATTGCATAGTGGTTAAGTCCGCACGCTCTGCTCCAGTGGCCCAGGGTTCTCCAGTTGGGATCCTGGGCATGGACCTACACACGGCTCATCAAGCCATGCTGTGACAGCACCCCACATTGAAGAACTAGAAGGACTTACAACGAGGGTGTACAACTACATACTAGGGCTTTGGGGAGGAAAAAGAAAAGTGATCCATAAGAGACCACAGCAAGGTTGCAGAATACAAGGTTAATAGACGAAAGTCAATTGCTTTCCTACACACCAGCAATGAGCAGTTGAAATTTAAGATTAAAAAAAAAATTTTCTTCAAGGAGAAGCAAAATTAACTTCTCAAATGACCCACCTATGGAGCTGAGAGTCAAACAGTGTCATACAAGCTGTTTAAGAAATATCACAAAACAAAGGAGGGAAGTTTACCCAAAACAACGCCTATCTTTGGTTAGAATCCATTCTTCTAAGATCCTATTTGCATGATAAAGCAAAAGAATCATCACCACATGTTAAGATTAAAAAAGCAGGACACAAAATTACATCTCTGAAGAGGCTAAAGAGATGTGACAAGTAAAGGCAACATGTTTCTGAACTGGGTTTGAAGCCAAGATGGCAGTCATGTCTCTGTGTTAATTTCCTGGCCTAGATGCTTATACTGTGGTGATGTAGGAAATACACATCTAGGGCATCAGGTTGGCATAGGTTTCAGAGTAAGAAAAAGGGCCTTTGTATTATACATCCAACTTTTTTGTAATTTTATGTTTATTTCAAAATTTGTCTAAAAAATATCTTTTAAAGTTACATATTTATAGAACATTATTTGGCAATAAAAAAAGAATGAAATAGTGACCCATGCTACAACATGGATGGACCTTGAAAACATGATGCTAAGTGCAAGAAGCCAGTCACAAAAGGCTACATATTGTATGATTCTATTTACATGAAAAGGCCAAAATAGGCAAATCAATAGAAACAGAAAGTAGATTAGTGGTTGCCAGCAGCTGGCGGGGAGGAAGGAATGGGAAGTGACTGCTAAGGGGTATGGGGTGTCTTTTTGGGGTGACGAAAATGTTCTGAAATTAGACAGTGGTGATGTTTGTGAAACCAGTAAACAGGTAGCCACTGATGATCAGGTAGCTAGTAACTAAAGTTGTTTTTCTTTTTTGTAACTACTGAATACAGCTTTTAACTGTTTACCCGCCCATTGTTAACTGTGCTGCTGAGGCAATATGCTGTCTGACTCCCACTAGGCTCCTACAGATAAGATCTCCCTGGAGCCTGGGTCACCATGGTAATGGGTGTTCGAGCTGTTTTTCAGGAATTAGGACCCCCCCCTTGTCCAGTTCAGGCCAGTTGAGACCACCAACTCACTAACTGGGCCCGCGCAGATGCCCAATAAGTGATGTTTTGATGTCAAGAAGCTAAAAACTCCACCCTCAGATCATGCTAATGCTGCCATTTTGTGAACATGCGTCCTGTGAAGATGCGTGAAGTCTGACTACACTTGCACAGAGCATCAATTACGTCACCTCACTCCACTGACATAGCTCTACATGAGGTCACCCTTTGACCTTCTAGGTACCAAATCCAATGACTATGTTATTCTTTCTCTTATCTGACTCCTCCCTCCTTGCCTTCGATGACACAATGACTCAGTCTTCCTGCCTTTCTGGATGCTCTTTTGGGATATCCTTATCCTCTGCCAGCCCCTTAAATGTTGTTTTTCCCAGGACCCTATCCCTTGGTCCTCTTCTCATTCTGCTCTCTCAGGGAGATTCTTCCACCGCTGTGGTTTCAAACACTCCTACACCCTGATTACTTCCAAATCTATATCTTAAGACCATGTTTCTTCATTAACTCCAGAGATACATGTCTAATTCCCTGATAGAAATCTCTACGTCCTTGAGCCACTTCAAAGTCAAAAGTCCAAAACTGAATCCATCACCTTTCCTTACTAAGCCTGTCCCCTCTCTTTACTCTCTATTTGGGTGAATGCCACCTTATATACCAGCTGTCCAAGTTAGGAAGCTAGGAGATAATTGAGGCTAGTCTCTCTTCTTCACTCCCTCTATCTACCACTAAGTCCTAAAGCTTCTGTTTTCTGAATGGTTCTCAAGGCCCCATCTCCCGTCTGTACTGCCATTGCCCTAATTCACATCCCTGTGATTTCCTGCCCAGATCACTGAGCAGCCTCCTTAGAAACTGTCCTAAGTTTCCTCCTCCTTCAACTCGGGCTTCCAAAGTATTATCAGGAGTGCTCTTTCTAATACGAAAATCTGATTACCTATTCCAAATTCCTCCCTGGCTTCTCTTTTACAACACATTCAAAGTCTTTCACAATGTGGGTAGTCCTATCTGGCCAGTGTCCCTTTTTTTTTTAACTCCTGTATCCACTTGGCAGCTTAAACTCCAGTCCTATGAAGCTCTTTGTAGTTCCCTGAGCAATACGTCAGGTCCTCTTACTTCACAGCTTTTATATGTTCTATCATGTCCACCTAGAATGTTCTCCCTACATTAGACTAGGCAATTCCTAAGGTCCTTCAAGTCCCGGCTCAAATCTGGCTTCCTCTCCCAAGCTTTTCTGGACTTCCCTCAAGTAGATTAGCTGCTCCTTCTCCTATGCATCTACTATACTTTATACACTTAACTACCTTATTTTCTTGAATCTATTAATGCTTTCATTTATTCCAAAAAGTATTTAATATGGCTTGTAAATATCCATGATATACAACATGATAATTTAAATGCAAGTGGGGAGAAAGAAGATAAATAAAGATTGAGACACAGAAGGGAGTTGGGGAAAAGCAATCTGGTGACCTAGTCATTTGTCACTGAGGCTGCCATGGCCTCCACCCATTCCTAGAAGCCATCACTATTATTTTTTGAAAAGTGCATATATTCATTGTTTTATTTTCTGATTTTATAGCAGCCGTTATGTATAAGGGAATGCTGGTCAGTTGCAGAATTCACGGTGTACACACAATAAAGACAAACCAAGCTCAAGCAGGAGTTTCTCCAGGGGCCTTCATATAAAGGACACGGTTTATGATAATCAATGAAATCTCTGACAGGTTCCTTGGAGCGGATGCAAGGCGTTTAACTGAGGCTTTTTAAATAGCAATATTAAAAGTTAATTGAGGGGCTGGCCCCGTGGCCGAGTGGTTGGGTTCGCGCGCTCCGCTGCAGGCGGCCCAGTGTTTCGTTAGTTCGAATCCTGGGCGCGGACATGGCACTGCTCATCAGACCATGCTGAGGCAGCGTCCCACATGCCACAAATAAAAGAACTCACAACGAAGAATACACAACTATGTACCGGGGGGCTTTGGGGAGAAAAAGGAAAAAATAAAATCTTTAAAAAAAAAAAAAGTTAATTGATACTATAGATCAAATCACGATACAATAAAAGATATTGGGGTGGGGGAATACTAAACATTTCAGTATCTAGATCACCAGTCTGACTTCATCCAGGGGTGGATTTTAGACTAATTTAAAGAAAATATAAGCTGTACGTCCTTTAAGAAATCCCCCTGGAATTTCGCTTTGACAAGTGAATTTCTTAATAAATATTGAGTATCAGTGAACTCAAGATTACACCCTCCAACACAGGGCTAGAGTAAGAAAAAGGACAATGTGCCACTGACTGTACCTTAAAGGATAATTTATGGTAATAAACAGCATGCGCCAGGCACTATGCTAGTTGTTGGAGAGAAAGAAATGAAAAGACACAGCCGCTGCCCTTGACTCTAACGAGTACAGCTCAGTGACTGGCACACAGAAATACATGGTAATAGATATATTCATCAAGCCCACAAATGTTAGAGAATAAGGTAACCCTGAGGAAGTGGGTTTCTTTTTTTTTTTTTAAGTAGGCAAGATATGTTGGCTTATTATCTACATCTTTGGCTTACTTTAATGAATTCAGCAACACGCATGTTATACTGTCAATTTTGAACTGATAAAATGAACATACACTTGACATTTGCAAGATTACAGATAAGTAGCTGGAGTAAAATAGCTCTGGTCTACTCACTAGTATGTTACTTCCATTTCAAGTGTATAGACCTACATTCTCCACCCACTCAGCACCCCTTTATTTCAGTAAGTATTGAACCCAAAGTTGCTGACATCTGTTTCTAGTTGCTTTAAGAATCCTGTAACTATGATCATCAGTTCCTGGGTTTTATAACAGACATTAAAACATCGTACCTCTAGAAACCCCTTCTGATTAGGGTCCATATGGTTCAGAGGAATATAGGTGTCATCTGTCTTCTGGCAAACAACCATTGCATGCCTCTGACTAAAAGTTCCACGGCCAACATCTTGGCCACTCAGACGGACATTAAAACCTTAGGCAAGCAAGAAGGGAAAAAAAAATCCAGATTCCCATGAATAACCTAGAAATAAGAAGGCATGGTGACCTTGAATTCTTATACACCAGCTCATCCTGAGAATTTTCCTTAAGATAATAGACAATCCTTACTAAAATATGCCTGTCCTATATTCAAAAGTCTGTAGTCAAGGTGAGATTGTATAAGAACGGAGAGTCATCATTTGCCCTAGAATTTCTAGGGGAAAATATCAATATATCCAGCTCTGAGCCATTTGTTTCTCAGGAATAATTGCTCTATCGTCTATTCTCTGATGAAGGTTGTCAAAGGACTTATATTAAGATTAAATCATATTGTCAGATACGAAAAGTTAACACATTTTAGAACCTCTCTAGTCAATGAAAACAATAGGAGGTAGCAGTAATTCAGAACCGCAGGGGTCACATATAACAAATGTCATATGAAGCATCCCCTCCCAACTGTGCAGCTAAACAGAGACTTCTTACCTTGAGCAAGTAACGAGCCCAAGGCCAGAGCTTCTGCCGTGGCCCAGTCTAACTTGGTTCCATCCATCACCTTCTCCATTCTGGACTGTAAAATTGAAGGGGACGAAAAAAGAACCTTCTAAGAGTCCATATAGTTTTGTCACACTGGGTTCAAAAAAATGTAAGGCAACAATGGTAAGTATCAAAAACATAATGTGAAATTAAACAGAAAGTGCAGAAGGATATATGAGAGTACGACTGCCATTATATGCTGCTTAAAACAGGAAAAAACACCCGCCCTCAGGTCAGGGGTTAACCCCGCAGTGAATGAGAGGAGCTGGACCAGGAAGGGCTACACAGGGAACCGTGTGTGTAATATTCTACGCCTTCAGCTGGATGCCGAGTACAGAGTTTGCTCGTCGCTAACCCTATAAGAACTTAAAAAGGAACTTAGTGCTTTAACAATAATTCAGAGGGCAGAGCGTCTTCATCCAAGTTCAGGAAAGATGAAGGTCTTTAACTCCTTGCTCTCTGGCTTTAGCACAGAGAGTCACATGTTCCAGAAAACCCCTCGAATGCCAGGTAAACCGGGAGGGTTTGTCAATCAATATCCAACATGAGACAACGTGTAAAACCTCAACATGTTTAAGGGTCCAAATGGTTGTCTTCAGGGGTTGATTTTTGTTTATTCAATTTCAGCCGCTCAAAAGAATGGAAATGTTTTCTGCTCACTGGTCAGAAAAATCAAAACAGGCATTCCCGTATTGCTGTATTTTTTTTGATTAATTTTTTAGGAAGATTAGCCCTGAGCTGAGCTAACATCTGCTACCAATACTTCTCTTTTTGCCCTAAATTAACATCTGTGCTCATCTTCCTCTGCTTTATATGTGGGATGCCACTACAGCATGGCTTGATAAGTGGTGTATAGGTCCGCACCCAGGATCCGAACCGGCAAACCCTGGACCACCAAGGCAGAGCATGCAAACTTAACTGCTATACCACAGGCCGGCCCCTGTATTGCTGTATTTTTAATAATGTGTGTGTAGTACATGTACATGTAACATATTAACAGGTATGAATGAATGAATGAATAAGTTAATAAGTGGAGGAAAACCAGACATAGAAAAAATCTGAATTAATTGACTATCAGTACCAAAACACCGCTAGGATCAGTTCCTAGAACCTGATGACACACAATAAATATTTGTCAAAGGAATTAGTCAACCAAAAAAGACCAGACCAACACCAGTCCCTTTGCTGCACAAGAACAAACTGACTGGAGAGTTCATTGCTCCCTACCTGAGCATACACCTTCAGAAGGTGACTGTGCATCTGGAGCTCCTCCGGCACCTCCACAGACTTCCCGCCAATAAACCGCAGAAGGTCCAGTGGCACACCTGTGTTCCAGGTGGTAATGCAAGCTTCCGGCTGAACCAGGCCCTGCCAGTGGGCCTGCAGGTTGGTGGCTGGGGGGCTGTAGTGCGCCGTGTTGGTTAAATGGTCATTCAACTTTGCATAGTAGGAGGCTTTGATTTCTGACACCTCCTCCTGGGTCATGAGTCCACTGGCAATGAGGTGCTCTGCATACGTATCTGGGATGCTCTTCCGGGCTCTGCGTAAGAAAGAGGGGGAAAAAAATCAACCTTGTAAAAATCGAAGAGAGACTATAGTCATTGTCAAAGACACTGTAAAGTGCCATCGCTATAAAAAGGCATGCGGGAAATATTTTAGAACTAGATAGCGGAGGTGGTTGCACAACATTGTGGACGCACAAAAGGCCACTGAATTGCTCACTTTAAAAGGGTCCATTTTATATCATGTGACTTTCACTCTAGTGCATTTTTTTTTTCAGTGAGGAAGATTGGCCCTCAGCTAACATTCGTGCCAATCTTCCTCTATTTTATGTGGGATGCCGCCACAGCGTGGCTTGATGAGCAGTGCTAGGTCCGCACCCAGGATACAAACCTGCGAACCCCGGGCCGCCAAAGCGGAGCATGCAAACTCAACACTAAGCCACCAAGCCAACCCCTAATGCATTATTTTTTTTAAAAGGCAGTGGTGAGTAACAACCTCTTCCAGGCAAGCAAGAAAAAATAAAATTATCTTTATAGGCTTGTGTCTACATCCAGGTAGAAATAATGAGTAGTAGGGTTTTTCTATGAGTTGGTAAATTCTGGACAGTTATTTACAGGACTGATCTACATTATCTACTCACTCAGTACCCCTTTATTTCAAAAAGCATTGAACCCAAAGTGGCCAACATCTTTTCAGGTAGCTTTAATAATCCTGTAACTACACTAATCAGTACCTGGGTTTGACAATAATAACAATGCCACTCTACATTCACATAATACTTTAAACTATAAAGTCTGTTCACATGTATTATTATGTTTAATCCTGACAAAAGTGAGACCTAGGCAGGATAGACTTTTTTTAATGGGGCCTGAGCCACATCAAGTCATTCAGCAGCTAAATTCAGAGAGCCCAGATTTGTTCTTTCAAGAGGCGTCTGCTACCTATGACCAGAAAGACCCATCAATGTCCCCAAATTTATTCCTCTTCTTTAATTTATATTTATGAGGGAATAAAGTGGGGGGGGAGGATCTATTTTACTTTCTAGTATCTCAGAAGGAAATTCCAAAGAAACACGTTCCTCTCCGACACATTAACTTCTGACTCAGCGCTGTGCAATAGAAATACAATGCAAGCCAATGTGTAATTGAGAATTTCCTAGTGGTCACATTAGAAAAGGTAAAAAGAAACAGGAGGAATTAATTTTAATAATATATTTATTTAACTCAGTAGACACAAAATATTATCACTCCAATACTTAATATAAAAATTATTATTGAAGTAGTTTCCGTTCTTTTTTTCACACTAAGTCTCTGAAATCTGGTGTGTATATTATGCTTGCAGCACATCTCCATCAGGACTAGCCACATTTTAAGTGCTCAACAGCCACTTATGGTTAGTGGCTTCTGTATTGGATAGCACAGTTCTAAACATTCCTTAAAATCCATCATGTCACCTCTTGCCAAGGCACAAAGCAGGTCCACAACTGTAGTTTGCAGAAGTGACTCACGAAGGCTGTTTCCAACTCTGTCAAAGCCATGCTAAGTAGCTCGGGCAAGGTGCTGCCTACGTCTTCCTCCTTCAGTCTTCCCATCTGCTAAGCGAGGTTGTTAAGTTGCCCTTTGTCTACTCATCAAGGAAACATGTAGAGTTTGAAGAAGGTGGGGAGCTTTCTTGAGACCCCGAGGGTGACCATTCCAGTTTGCCCAGGACTGTCCCAGTTTTAGCATTGAGAGTTTCACGTCCCATGGAAACCAGGAAAGGTGGTCTGTCCAACCTGAGAGTGTCTAATAAAAGTAATAGTGTGAGGCCAGCCTAGTGGTGTAGTGGTTAAGTTCACATGCTCTGCTTCGGAGGCTGGGGTTCAGTGATTGGGATCCTGGGCGCACACCTACACACCACTCATCACATCAGGCCACGCTGTGGTGGCATCCCACATAGAAGAACTAGAAGGACTTACAATTAGGATATACAACTATGTACTGGCACTTTGGGGGAAGAAAAAAGGAGGAAGATTGGCAATGGATGTTAGCTGAGGACCAAGCTTTCTCCCAAAAATAGCATACCTCAAAAAAAGAATAATAAAAATAAAAATAGCCCGAGCACTGTGGGTAAGAGGGCATATTAAACGAAGGTTTGTAGTTGTACCTGATGATTTTGTACATGACTGGGTTGGTAAAGAAGGGCTCATCTAGCTCATTGTGGCCCCACTGCCTGTAGCATAACAAATCAACAATCACATCCTTCCGGAACCGGCGCTGGTACTCAAATGCCAGCCGGGTGGCACGAACCACTTCCTCTGGGCTATCTCCATTGACGTGGACGATGGCGCAGCCCACAAGCTTCCCTGAAGCAGAGAAGATGGAGGTGAAGCAGGCCAGTTAGCCCCAAATGACATTAGCCCACCTCCAAGTCCTGTTGCCTGCGTAGGGAGGCACATCCTCGGAGGTAGTTTGGCTTGGTTGTTAAGAACCCACGCTTTGGAGTCCAGCCGACAAGAATGAGTTCACATCCCAGCTCTGTGACTTATTGTGGGACCCTGGCAAGGTGATGGATCCCAGTCTCCTTGTCTATAAAAGTAGGATAATGGCTCCCACCTCTAGTGGTATCCCAAAGGTTAAATGAGTTACTGCATATGAAGTGCTTAACAGTGCCCGGTTCACAATAACTAATATTTATTTTGTTATTGTCATTACTACTATTATCTTTCCTTCTGAGATAAAAGGTTTATTAAAGGATTTATCCTAGGAAAAAATGGGTTTTCTCCAAAGAAAATTCATAGAATGTATTTTCAACATCTGTATCAAACTGGTCACAAAAAAATTCACAGAGACAAAAGGCATCCAGGCCAGGATCTGGGTGTAAAAACAGAACAGTTCCTACCATCTAACAGTTCTTGTAACTCTGTGCATTAGAGAACGGGTAATAAAAGCCCTGCCTTTCTCTTAATGCTGCCAGTTTCCAGGTGAAAACAAGTCAGCTTAGCTTTTTCACACCTGATTTCACATCAGACCACTTAGTCAGATGTACTGGTTAAAAACATCCTTTTCGACTAAGGTCTTGGGTACTCCCAGTCTGACTCCTAAAGACAGTTACTGCGGTGTTGTACTAGTGGTGCTGATCTCTGGTTTCCGCCAGATCATTCAACCGGATACTTGAGCAATTTGAGACTTCATCCTCTAAGTTCCACTTCTGTCTTATTTCCTTGGATTTTAAGATCACGCTCAGACATTAGAAGGAATATTAACTTAACACTGTTGGTGACTACTGACCATATCTGATCCAAAATTAAAAATGGGGTAGCCAGTGAGGCTCACTGTTCTGAGTGAACTAGAAGATTCTGTGGGAACTGCTGGTCTGACCATCAGCTTCTCCCCGTGTTACATACCGATATCACTACAGTATAAGGAAGACCTCCCTCTTTCTGCCGGAGTGGTGTAACCCAGCTGGTTATTGACGATCAAATGGACACTCCCACCAATTCTGAAATGTGGGAGATTAGAGAGCGTAAATGTTTCAGGAACAATCCCTTGACCACAGAAAGAAGCATCACCGTGAACCTAAATCATGGAGGAGAAGGAAAGAAAATGAACGTAAGGGACAGAGAAATTTAGGATTTCAAATTGGAACGAATCGCTTTCAAATAATAACAGGAATAAAAACAACCACCCTCTCACTGCTCCCCTTCCCTGCCCCAAATCTGCTTGTTATAGGATTTTCTAGAAGGGTTAGGCTGATCCAAGCAGCTTTCAAAGATACTAAAACAGTCCTTTTCTTCTTGCAGCCACCACCAGTTGACCTACTCCTTCCATCTTGTACCATCAGCTATACCCATTACTTCTCGTATACCCATCAACATTCTACTGCAGAGAGCGCCACTACAGAAGGAAGGCCACAGGAGGGGCAGAAGGAAAATCAGCTCTGGCAAAGTTTTCATGAGAACAGCCTGCAAGACGCAAGGAAGAGTGCACAGCTTTGAACTCCCCGGCTTCTCCAGTCGTCTTGCCCCCGAAAAGAGACTTCGCGCAGCTCCACCACCTAATCCCCACTGGGTGTAACGGCCACCATTGCGAACATGAAGGAAGTGATGTGACAGCAAAGACAGGAGGCATGGGGGGAAGGTATATCACACATAAGAGAAAGGACGCTTTGAGGGAAAACAAAATACTAGTAGGAGAGAATGTCTGAAACGTGCTGTTCTTCCAGAGCATTTCATAACTTCATCACAGAAGCTGGTAGATGGAAGATGCTAGAGAAAGGCGGAAATTTTTTTAGAAAAGTTGAAAGCAAATAATGAGGGAATTGTAGATCTTAGAAGAAAATAGAAGCTCAGCAGACTTCACGCTGAAAGACTATTATCATAAACAGCCAAAATGCTGAACTAAAGAGTGAGATCACCTGATCTGCCCTAACTTAAGGTAACCATGGTGGCTCTGATGATAACGGAAGTAAAAGACCTGATATGAATGAAAAAAGAATCCTTGGAAGTAGATTTTTCTAAAGCACATTGAAAATGTCCTTTTAAAAAGTCACTTTTATATAAGTAGAACATTTTGGCTAAGAAAGCAAGCACTCTCTTGAATCAGTAAAATTTCCAGTCCACACCTTCCATTGCTAGGGTCTGCGGGGATGACCGACATGTTGGAGTATCTATATCTAGTAACAACATACCCTTGCATTATCTCCACAGCAGTATGCATTATCTCCATTATCCACCCAACAACTAGGTGGGGGGCCAGGTAAGGAAGTCACCACTGTCCTTTTTACAGAAAAGAAAACCAAGATTCAGAAAGAGTATATATTTTACACAGCTTGGACTAGAGGGTAGACCTTCTGTGACACGTCTGCTTTTTCTACTTATTTCCTCACCACTCTAAGCCTTTCTCCTGGATCAAGAAACATTATGGATATGTTCTCATTTAATCCTCGGAACACTATGAGGAATGTAACATACGCCCCTTTTGCCTGTGACATTCGGAGAACCTAAGTAACAGAACCAAGCACGCCAAGCTAGAAAGGAGCAAAGCCAGGATTTGAACTCAGATCTTCTTGGTTCTAGAGTCCTTGTCTTTTCTACACCACATTACATTGTAAAGTCCAACCCTCAGCCAAACGGTGGCCCACACAGGGTCAAGGGGTTCCTGGCATCTGAACACTCCTCGTCCTTTGGCCTCAGTGCTGCTGGGATTGCTTGTGGGGTCAGGACGTAAAAGGAGATCAGTGAAGCAAGGAAGAGAGATGTGTGTTTCTTCTGCTCCTTTACAAAAGTGTTACAGTGGAGGCACTGATCAGACACTGCATCTGTTCACAATTTGCCCATTTTATCATGGTCTTAGGATTCTTGGCACTAAATCACATGTGTGTCACTCGCTAATTTTATTTTTCTTCTTAAATCAAAGAGAAACCACTCCACTCTGCTCTATAAAGCTTTGTGGGAGTAAGGGTCCATGAGCACAGACAAATGCTGCGTGAGGTGGAAGCCACCCAACCAAACACGGCCGTGGGGGTTGGACACACACAGAAGATCCCAAACGAGAATCCACTTCCACCAGGTCCAGGAGTAAGATAAGCAGAAGACAGACAGAAAAACTAGCAACCAGAATGTCATCCGCTGTGATTTTATAGGCTCCAAATTTAGAGTTCTCACAAGAAACTCCAATTGTGTACTTGAGCAAGGCAAGACGTGCAGACACAGCAGGGCAAAATATTTTAGGAACACAAAGTAGACAAAAAAGGGTAGTCAGTTTCTCATCACTTTAAAGTAAATGCCATTTTCACCTCTTACTTCAGAAGTCCATCTTAAGATCTGCTTGATGTACTGGGTAAATGTGAATGACTGAATTATTATAGAACATGATGAATTAAGTGAAAGGCAAAGAGAATATCTGGTTAATGATTTGGAGATTCCTATTTAGAAATACCATATTATAATCAAATCCAATTCTGCCTACTCTCAATTTATTTCCTACAAGTTTCTGGCCCAGGGAAAATGAACGTGAGTAAGATAATGTCGTTATTTGCATATGTAGCACAATATTCTACTGCCTTACAGATCTATCTATTTCTGTTGTGTTTGAAGACTCAGTTACTGTTATCCAGGATTAATTATCTCCCGGTAGCTAAAGGTTCTTTTTTTTTTTTTTTTTGGTGGAAGATTAGCCCTGAGCTAACTGCTGTCAATCCTCCTCTTTTTTGCTGAGGAAGACTGGCCCTGCACTAACATCTGTGCCCATCTTCCTCTACTTTATATGTGGGACGCCTGCCACAGCATGGCTTGACAAGCAGCACCCGGGATCTGAACCAGCAAACCCTGGGCCGCCAAAGCAGAACATGCGCACTTAACCGACTCGCCACCGGGCCCGGCCCCTAAAGGTTCATATTTAAAGGAATACTCACAGAAAACAAAGGTGACCCACAATCCAAACTCTAAAAGATACCTGTTAGGTTACCAAAACCTGGGAGGAAGAGGAAGCAAGAACCACACTAATGATTTGTATTGGTTGCCTTAATGCCAAAGACCTTCACTGTAAAACAAACAAGCAGACAAAATAAATCCAGATTCTTGTAGTCTTGTTAGATATATGAAGACCACGTAGTTTCCTAGAAGGCTGCACTTGCAGAGAAGTCATGACAATTGTCCTCACAGACGCGTCAGCTACGCCAGTCCCTACCCCGTTAATTAATCCATACCTCAAGAAAGGAAAAACACGGCGAAAACCTCCGTCTAAAGTCAGTTGCCTTGAGCCTAGACTTCAGATCTGCTAAGAATTTTGAAAACAATCCCAGAATCTTATTTTCCCAAAAGTTGATCTCAATTTCCTCTTGAATGTCTGCCATCTCCTTTCAGAACTACCAAACCAGACATTCTTTCTTCCTGATCTTCCCAACCTCTGGCCCTGCTTCTTGAAGCTACAAGTACCTGTAAGCAAATGACTTTGTCCCCAGGCTGGGCCGAACTGTCTGGAGAGTAGTCCCCATCTTGTCTAGACTGCTGTCTTCCACGGGTTTTCCCGACAGCCACGGGGTTAACGGCTTCCAGGTGCGAGGGGTTAGGCAGCATTGTCACGTGGAGGGGACGGTGTGCTCCAAAGTCCAGGTCAACCGAGGAGGTCAGGTGAGACAGGACATCTCCAGTGGCTGAGACATTTTCTGGAAATTCACTCAAGCCTCGCATTTTACGGAACATCAGCTATTAAGAATGAACCCAAAAAAATGCCTTTTATCACCATGGAGACAAGAGAAGAGGTTGTTAGTTCAAATCATACAATAAAAAAACCTTCATGCACATGCTTTGATAGCTATTATAACCAGGCATTCTTTAAAAATAGCTACACACTTCTAACTGCTCCAATGCACAGAACTAGACATCTTCACCATCAAATGAAGTACCAACACTTTAAGGAGAGTCTAACATGGTGAAAATGGTAAGTTCTCTGCCTTGCAATAAGCAAAATAATGTTCCTTAAATACATCTGTTATAAAATATTTTCCAAAAGAACTTTGTATTAATCTCATTAAAGGCAGAGAGAAAAATAAAATAGAACTTAATCCCATTTCATCAAGGG
Source organism: Equus caballus (assembly GCF_041296265.1). Taxonomy (NCBI): domain Eukaryota; kingdom Metazoa; phylum Chordata; class Mammalia; order Perissodactyla; family Equidae; genus Equus; species Equus caballus. The sequence goes on from NC_091712.1 coordinate 33,888,177, forward strand.
ATGACGTATACCGCTTAGCTCAAGTCACATTTAAAAAACCATACTGTCCAATTCTCAAAGGACTTCTCTGCACGTTCTCTCACTCCATGTTCAAAGTCATCTACAAGATATATGTTACTAGCCATTTTACAAAGGAACAAGGAAGAAAAATTAACTAAATTGTTAAAGATCGTGGCTATTCCGTAAAAAGCTGGGTCTCAAACCAAAGTATTTACCAAAAACAGCATGTTATTCTCAATTAGTCAAATTGTCTGAAAGACCGAAAAGCTTCCCTACTTTGGAAAAGCTTCTTATTGCCCTCCCACAGACAGGAACATACACACTCACACAGTGTAGGTCCAGATGAGTTGCTCATGAATAGGATCATTTATCATCATTTCTGCATCTTTCAGTAATTTTTTTGTCTGGGATATTTTAGAAACGCAATTTTCGGTTTAAGAATTTCTGTGTGTATGTAAGCACACGCCTCCATCTGTCAATCACTTTATTCTGTCATATCTTACCTTTCCTAAGGTATTTGTCTTTTAAAAGCTGATTAACAATCTCTTAGCATCAGAAACACTGAGGTCTAAGTAATAGTGGTAAAGCTTGGCCCCCAGACATGACATGAGGTGTATTTTCTAATATTATTAAGGATAACACGTACTTCCGTGGACTCTGTTCACTCTGCCTAACTTTGACAGGCCCTTTTGCACTTATAATTATTTTTTTTAATTTTATTGCATTTATTAATAACACAAACAACTTTTTTGTGTGTGAGGAAGATTTGCCCTAAGCTAACATCCACTGCCAATCTTCCTCATTTTTTTTTGCTTGAGGAAGATTACCCCTGAGCTAACATCTGTGGCAATCTTCCTCTATTTTATATGGGGGACCCCTCCACAGCATGGCTTGATGAGCAGTGCATAGGTCCACCCCCAGGATACAAACCTGCAAACCCCAGGCCCCCAAAGCAGAATGTGCAAACTTAACCACCATGCCACTGGACTGGCCCCTATACATATTCTTAATCTCCTGGCCAAGAAGAATAGTGAGTTTTATCCATGCATTGTGGATCTTATTAAATATCGAATTTCTCTGATGTTCGTTGACATCACATCTTCAGTCCTGACTCTCGAGTCGTCTGAGAGACTTACAGAGAAACTGAGCTGGGCTGAACAGGAGCACCAACATCCAATTCCCTATCAACCCACTCACTTGGGTGTTCTCTGGAGATAACAATGTATTATTCATTTTACGCACTCTATTAACTACAAACTCTGCAAATAAGAGAAAAGTATAATTGACTTTTTGGAAGGTAAAACTGTAAAAATTGCACAGATCTTTGTGTTCGTTTGAACAATTTTTATTAAATAAGAAAAGCATGCTTCATAAAACCAAATTTATCTGTTTGCATCATCCTTGAGAAAACAAACTAACTTTTAACTTCCCTGAGAGAAGAAAGAATCCATAAAAAGACAAATAGAAAGCCCGCCTAAATACCAGTTCTATCAGCAGCATTAGGTTTCATAGATGAACCAAGCAATCTCCTGGACCAACAGCTCATATGCTTAGTTGGTTTTCTACAAGGAATTACTACCATCAGTTTGATTCTGTTATAGGCGGTTGTACATTGCTGGTGAGAAACTAAGACAGTCTCTTACCTCCGGAGGGAGCTGCAGAAGGCCTGTCAATAAATTCAGCCTCCCTCTGTGGGGCATCCCAATAATAACATCGGTTATCCCGTCGTAGGCTGACCGTTTCAGCAACTCGTGGAAAAAGCCCATCATGCTTTCAGCTCCTTCGCCTCCATATCGCTTCACTGTGGCAAACTTGGTGGCCAAAAAGTGGTCAAACTCCTATGGAACATCACGTCAGACATATTCGTTACAGGAAGATAGCCGGCTAGTCAGGTCACAGTCAGACACGTCTACATGTGTTGTAAGAAGACCCCACACTTCTTCAGGTGGCTGCAGCAGGGGCCCTTCACTACATTCCCCAGAGACAGACATAAGTAATCCAGAGCACGGCAGGAAAACCTTGCCAAGGACACCGGACAGCAGTAGGGAATGCAGAGAAAATAATCTGAGTGGTAGAATAACTACCCCAAGAGGAATCCCCTTAGAATGTGCGTTCTTCTAGAGTAGAGAGGCCGGGCCTTAGCTCTCTGGGTGCTTACATTTTAGTACCGGGCTCTACAGTACTATCGCATCAAGGCTGCAAACCAGCCAACTATCTGAATCATGGGGAAGAGATTTCCTGTCATCTTGATATGCCTGAGTCCTGATCACAGCCCCAACGGAGATTCAACTCCATTGACGTGGAGTGAGAGCCTCTTCCATGTAGAGACTTTTTTTTTTTTTGATCATTTCAGGTAATAAAAAGAGAAGTAAGATCTTAAGGATTTTGCAATCTTTTAGAGTCAACAGACAAACACGCAAAAAGTTTTCACTCTGAGGAAAACAATGGCCCCGTTGTTTGGCAATCCACTTTTTTCTACTTAGAATAAAGTGGTGTGTGTTACATTGTCTGTTGAGTTGAGGCAATGGAGGGTGAGTGGGGGTCTGTTCAGAGCTAATGCCTTCCTTCTCTCTCTTCAATGTTTAAGTATCTTTGTAGAAAACGAGCCGACTGGTCCACTAACATCCGCTGTCGCTTTTATACCTGGGACTCTAGCATTAGTTTTGACAGATGTTTTCGCTCTTCTGTGGTAAAGGTCTCCTTTTTCAGCTCCTCAAACCGCTTGGCAAACCAGTCTTTCTCCTCCTGGCTCTGAAGTTGGGAGGTTTCAATAGAAATCTGCCCACAGTAGATTTGATTGAGATAGGCTAATATTTCCTCAAGAGAGGCCTCGTCCTTCCCCATGTTCAATAATCCTATGAGATGGAATCAAAGGGATCATTCTAAAGAACAGTCAACCATATAACTAATTATTGAACATACCAAAATAATTATTTCAATTCAGAGCACTTCATTCCAAATAACTTGGGTCATCATCAATGGTTATCTAGATTTTTCTAAAAGCAAAATTGTAAATACGGGCAATGGCCATGAAATAGTAAAACTTCAGAGGGGGGAAAAATCCCTTTCTTCACAAGGACAGAGCCACACTGCTTTATGACAAATTTTGATTCTATTGTAATTTCAAACTAGAATTTGAAAGCTACCATTCATCTGTTTTATAGTTACAAATCTTATGTTTTACCTTTATCTGAAATATTTATCTACCAAGATGTTCAACTTTCATTAATATCTATAAAGCAATGCCTATTATTGAACAGTTGGTCTCCACATGAGTTAATATTGATAGCAAAGCAACATTTTAAGGTAAAAGGAAATCTCCCTGAAACTCAGTCAAAGAAAAGGAAGGTTTGTAATGTGCCGTTAACTCAGCACCAATCACTTATCAGTCATTTGCCTAAACCTACACCATGAGTTTAACAAACCATCATTCACTTTATAGGGCTTATGGTTTCTTCACTTCAGATCTTCAAAACGGGTTGACCAATGCTGCAATGAACACGAGAGGGCAGACGTCTCTTCCAGATCCTGATTTCCTTTCCTTTGGATAAATCCTCAGAAGTGGGATTACTGGATCAAATGGTAGTTCTATTTTTAATTTTTTGAGGAACCTCCATACTGTTTTCCACAGTGGCTGCACCAGCTTACATTCCCACTGACAGGGCACAAGGTTCCCTTTTCTCCACATCCTCACCAACACTTGTATCTTTTGCTTTTTTGACAATAGCCATTCTAACAGGTGTGAGGTGATATCTCCTTGTGGTTTTGATTTGCATTTCCCTGATGATTGGTGATGTTGAGCACCTTGTCACATACCTGTTGGCCATTCGTACATAGGTTTTTGGATGCAGAGGAAATGGGCCCTATCAGAAGACCATTCTAGAACCTCAAGACTGCTTCTCCCTGCCAGCGCTTGAATGTACCCCTCGTTATCTCCTCACACCCCACAGAAGCCTGAGCTCCAGTGGGCATGTGAGTTCTTCAAGAACAGAGAGAGGAGCCCACCTCATGTTGGCAGTTAAGTGTCATATGGACAGCCTGTTGCTAAGGGGCTTTACCTGTGGTGTTAAAAGGTCCCTGCAGCGTCTGCACAACGGCTTGGATTTCAGGCACATTCTCCTGCAGGGCTTGTCCAGTGAAGAGGGGGTTGATTTGGGCAGCTTTATGACCGTGCTCACAATATACCGTCACCAGCCTGGCAAGGCCGTGATCAACTAATTCAGGGGGAAAACAGAACAACACAAACAGTTTAGGAAATGCCCACAAACTGCAAAGTCAGCTTTTCAAAGAAGCCTCAGTGGCCTTAGACATTTTTAACACATTGCTCCTACCCACCACATCTGTCAGTGGTTTGTAGGATTAAAAATTACCAGGATCCAGGAAAACACACTTATTTCCTTAAATTGATCTCATGATAGCTAAAGTCACTGAAAACAACCAAAAACGAAATAGAACTACGAGTGCACATTTGTAAAAATAACTATGCACTTGGGTAGATATAAAAGAGAACACCCAAAATTGAAAAGAACTGTTAAAATGCCAAGATTGTGGATAATTATAGTTCGCTTTATTATTTGAGATATTTTTATATATTTTACATAAAAAATAGAGATAGCTACAACTACAAAATCAATGCTGTATTTCCTTCCTTATTTCCTAAAGACCCCAGGGACATAGTTATTTCATAGATCTATGAAATCTTAGACTAGGAAAAGACCTTAAAATGATCTTGTCACTCACATAATGAAAAAGAAAAAAAATCCCCTTTATAAAGCCCTAAATGAGTGATTCCCCAGTCTCCACTTAAAGAAGAGGCGTTATCTTTCAATGAATCCAATTCTTAGATGATTTTATATTCAGCCAAAAGCTGCTTTTCTTCCCTTTCCCACATGAAAGTCCTAAAATTTGAAAAAAGTCCTTAATGCTCACATTCAATTAACTTTCAGTTCATTATGGTATTCTTACACAAACTGAGCACAAATCCCTGAAAATGAGCAGATCTACTGTTGAGGTCACACATTTTCTAAACATTTTTAAAAAATTTTATTTTCAGAACCCAAAGAAAAGTGTTAGCATATTTGAAACATCTAATGACCATTTTATGAACATTTATTACCATGAAACGATTTCAGGGCTACCAATGTGCTTGGGCTCATACTCGGAGTACTGCAAAGTGTAGCTCTTGTCACAGGCTTAGAGGAAAGAACAGAGATGTACTGAATACGTAAGGGATGTGTTTGCACTAATACGGCAGCTGGGAGGATCCAAACTACGTCTAACAAACTTCTCAAACAATCCCAGTAAATGAACTGATTTCAGGCTAGAGGTTAGGGATGTAATATGCTGTAGGGTTCTATTCTGAACCTTACTGGTGTTCTCGGTTGCTGTTTTATGAAGTAGGAAAGCTTCATGTTTGTGGCTAAAATCCAGATGGACCATGTCTACAGCCTTGTCCCTGTTGGCCACTCCTTAAAGACACATTCTTCCCTGGGCTCTCTGGCATTGCAAGACCCTGGTTTTCCTCCAAACTCACTGGCTGCTCAACCTCAGTCCCTTTCAGGGGGCTCCTCCTCTGGGTCCATCTCTAAAATACTGGTGCTCTGTGGGTCTGCCCAGGGCCACCTTCTCAATCTATTTTCCCTCTGTGTGATCTCCTCCACTTTCCACAGCATCCAGTATCATCTACAAAACTACATCTTCAGTGGGATAAGTCAATAGTAAATATACAGGGTTTTCATCACCATTCTCATAGCGATCCGGTTGCCCTTTTGAAAACATTCTCTTTAGTGAACCCATGTCAGCTCACAGAGACCACTGCTTCAATTTCTGACTGCTCGCCAGGCAGGCTTTTATTGATATTCTGGAACACTGACATGGGAGTTGGCACAAAAGGACACTGATCACCCCAAAGAACACGTGGCACCTATTCTTCTGGCAGAGCCAGAGAGAAGACTCTTCCTCTCCCACTTCTGGGCACATCTTACCTCCAGCCTGGCGATCTATTTTCTCTCACACCCTCATTTCAATGCTCTGGTTTCTTCTCCCAGACCCAGTCCCATATCCCTTCCCTCTCTGCCCTCAGGTCTTTCCATTGTGACATCTGGCATTCTGTTCCATGTTTAACAAATCTCCCTACATTCTTAATCTTTTCCCTAAACATCCCTTGCACTCCTGTCCTGACTGGAATCCGCTTTCCCCAGAGGACATCATTAGATGACAAAGCTACTTATGACCCACACCCACACCTCTCAAACATTGAGGCGGAGTGGCTGCCTCCTCATTCCTCGCTGACATTTCCCTATTGTTAGTCCTCTAACTCTTTACAAACCCCCAGTGCTCTGAGGGAGGTGCTCGAGGGTTAATAGCTAATGTCCATTTCCCAACAGTCATTGCAAAATAACGTTGGAGGAGGATGCTTCACGGAAAAATCTTACTGTATTCATATCAAAAGAGACTATAAGACAGTATATATAGCATGAGCCTGCTTTTTGTTAAAATGTGTGTATAGTATATAATATATATTTCATTATGTAGTATATATAGCATATTAGTATCTGCATACTTCATACATATGTGTATGTACATGTTCATATATATATTTCATAAATATAAAGGAAATAGACCAAAAACTTAGTGATGTCCAAATTCCTGATTTTTTTGTGGCTTATCGTATTTTCTAAGTTTTCCACAGTGAGCATGTACAGAAGAGCTCTTTAGGTTGTATCCATCGCTCTGACTTGCTGCCGCCTTCACTCCCAGAGCCTTTGATCTGTGAGTCCTCACGGGTACACCCAGCACGTCTGCCCTCACTTCACTATATGCTTATAAGAATCAGTTATATCTGTTCCTAAGGCTATTGCTGTGGGGAAAAGTAAAATATTGGAGGAGAAATCATAAAAATCTAGAGAGATTTTGCATTCGGATTGCTTTCATAAGTCCTCTTAATTTTAAAGATTTGCATATCCAACAACAAAAATAAATATCTTTAAGTTAAAATACTTAAAGCATCTCCCATTTCGATATGAAATGCCCTGCTTTAATGACTTCTTTTTAAATTAACTGGCCAAATTCCAGTTTCAAATACATTGGATAAAAGTGCTTCACCTTGTAGCAAATAATGACATTAAAAGATTTAAAAGAATGAGGGCACAGCAATAGAACACACATATTCTTCATTTAACAACTTGCCATTACTGTATAAATTGAAGGATTACTGTAAGAGAAAAATGAATACTTTTATGTTAGGCATAAAACTGCCCAAAAAACTTAGTACTCATGATATCTACAAAAGTTCAGAGGGATTGAATTTGACGTTTAAATCCCTAAGAAGCCAGAGAGAAGAGGAAAACAACAACAGCACATAGATACTCTTCTTCAAAACAAAATGGGAAATATTGGAGGCATGCACCCAGCTCAGGAGGCTGGCATACAGTAGACGCAAGAAATATTTGTTATTACATGAATGCAGTCCTGAGATTCAGCATGTTGTAACAGAGTCACAGAATTCTCATGATGAAAGCTTTCCAGAGCCCTCAAACGTGGAAATACAAGACCCACAATGGATCCTTCCCACTCATGTTGACTCCCTCTCTCCTGAGAAATTCCATTCCAGGGGGTGGGTTCCAGTGACCATGTCTATATCACTTCCTCTGCCTCCCTACAAATTCATGGATTCCAAAGACACCTGAGTCAAGGTGGGTCAGATTCCATCTTTCCAGAATTTGAGACTTGGAATTGAGAGGGATGTTATGAGAAAAGAGTAAACCTGAGACTATTATCCTTAGAGAAGCTGCTTGCTAGGTTGGCTGGTGTCCGGGAACTTGGAGTTCAGGAATGTCTTCACCTGTCCCCAACTGATAAGAGTAGCCCTCTATGCCTCAACTGTGCAAACAGCGTGGTTTATGCTGAACACCTGCTGTCCTTCTGGGAGTCTGGAATTTTGGCATGTGCAAAGGGTGCTTACATGACCATTTCCCAAGAGAAACCTTGGGTGCCGAGTCTCTAATAGGCTTCCCGGGGCAGAAACATCACACACGTTTCTGTGTTTTTGTCGCTTGAAGAAGAGTGCGTTCTCTGTCATCCCTCATGGGAGAAACAGCATAAGGAAGCTTGCACAACACATCCTCCAGCTCTTCCTGTGCCTTTTTCCATTATGACCCAGCTGTATAACCTTATTACATCACTGTAATAAACCTTAGCCACGAGTACAACTATACGCTGAGTGCCATGAGTCCTTGTGGCGAATCTCAAACATAGGGTGGTACTGGGGACCCTCAACACATGTATGGATGACACAGGAACTGAGTCACATTAACAGCAGTGCTCTGTGGGTCCACACACACTCCTGCCAATATCCCCTGAGTTAGCCCTGATTTACTCCCTACCCGAGTTTCGGTTGCTTGACACATCCTTCACTTCTAGAAGACATCCTTGTATCTTTCAAATAAAATCCCCTCTTTAGGATAGCTGGAGTGGGTTTCTGTTGCTTGTGACTAAAAGAACCTTAGCTAATACAAGATTAAAAACTATTATGATAGGGATCTCTATATCAACTACTTTATTCTCTGTTGTAAGCAAACATGGTAGGGACACAGAACAGTGTTTTGTTTTAGGGAGAAAAATGTTCAAATTAACCAGCATGAAGTACACTGACAGACAACTTAAACTAAACTTAGTACTTAAACTAAAAGTCAATACAGTTCTATTTTATGATCTGGTCATAAATAGCCTCCCCCCCAGATTTCTAGACCATATCCATAGTTCTATTTCCATTTAAGGCAGCATATGCTTAAGGCAAGTGGGAGCACTGGATATCTATAAAAACAGTGAAAACTCCAAGAAAGGGAATTTCGTAATTGGAATCCCTTAGAACCCTATTAAAATGAGGTGGCTGCCTCCAGCTTCAACTTAGGAACTCCATAGATAACCATATTAAAAGCCAAATGACTTTGTACCAGCATACTATATTCTGTTCAATAAATTCAGATAGACCTAGGCCGTGCAACTGAGTTCATTTTCTATCATACCCTCCCTTCCCGTCTCAAACACAACAGTTTTACAAAATAAATTTTTTCCCTGTTGCTTCTTTCTTGCAAAAAAAACAGACTTTAAACAGAAAGCCTGTTCTGCCTTTACATTTTTTTAAATCCTTTCTTAAATCATTGCCAAGATAGATAAGTAAGGGTCACAGGTTGATAATAAGTGATAGTGACTGCTTACTGAGTACTAACTTTTGCATGCATTGTACTGGATTTTTCAAACACATCATGTTAGCTAATTCTTGCAACAATTCTAAAATAGGTCCCCCCATGTGCAGAAGAGTAGCTGAGGCCCAAAGAGGTCATGTGGCTAACAAAAGGTGACATAGGTAAAGAAGCAGCTGGAATTTGAATTCAAGCATATTTGACTTCAATACAATGTTTTATCCATTACACTCTAATAACAATTCAAAAGGGAAGTCCACAGCCTATAGCGAAAGGGATGAGAGAATTAGAAGTTATTGAGACATTAAAAACAACAACAAAAAGTACAAGAACTAATGTCATTAGCTTTTTTTGGTCTACATTTGTGCTCCAGAATCATCCAGATTTTTAAAAATCTCTAATGCAATCAGATTTTCTTCAACCATTTTCCCCATGACTCCAGTAAAGGTTCCTGTTATTTCTAACATGCAATGTATCTACAACCTCACTTCAACTACTAAGGCTCATTGCCAAGGTCAGTAACCACCAAACACTGTTTGGAATCCTATGGCTTCCATCTCCTGAGGGTCTCTAAATTCTGCTATTTTTTTTATAATCTAAATCCTCCATAGTGAAACTTATATCCATGAATCACCACTCCTAAACCCACCTCCACTTTAAATTGGGATTGTTGATGAACAAATCCAAGTGACGTGAAAACTGAGGTTTACCCAGGTTAAAGTACAAGCTGCAAGTAATAGTCAGTTACAAAGGACGCTCATTATAGGTCAAATTTTAACCAGTGAAACTACTGCCATCCCAAAGGTTACTAGAAGCAAATTCAGTATCTCTCTAAAGCCTAAGACAATGAAAGTCTTAGCGAATGATGTAGTCATCCTCTGCAGGCATTGATTCTCAGCCAAGACAAACATATGCAGAAAGAAGGCTGATGAAGCACAAAGAGGAGAAGGGAGGAACCGTACCTCTGACCACACCTCCTCCCACTTCGCTGTCACCTTTGATATGGGAGGATGCCATGTGTCCATTTTGACTAGGGTTGTCCTTTGATTTACATTGCCAATACCATAGAGTTATGTACATGAGCCATCACACTAACTCAGTCATTCCCTTCAACCAAGATGGTACCTTTTAGGACAACTGGCAGGGTCATGAAAAAGAATAGAGCTGATCAAACCACATCCTTGGCCTCATCAGCATCCTGTTCTAATTAACAGAACTGGCCACGAGCACACACTTACAGAGAATTTAAGGAAAAACACAGCAAGTCTTAATCGTCTTCATCAGCAAAAAAGAAGTTATTCCTTTTTCTAAAACATAGTAATATAGTGTATTACCCAATACATAAAGTGCTTCCTTTCTTGATACATGGTGTTATGGTTGTACATGCTAAATTCAGATGCACTAAATGTCACAAGTAAATTGTATATACAGAACCTTATTTCCATTTCTCAGTAGGAATAAATCATTTAATAAATATTCAGCTAAGTGTAGACATAAGAGGAACATAAGACAAGGTCTTTACCAGGCAGGATCTCACAAGGCAAGTGAGAAGATGATCACTACACAACACTGCACACAGTCAGAAAAGTTCAATAGAGTCCTAGGGCCCACACCGAGAGTTGGGGGTGTTCAGATTTGGATAGCCTGGAATTGTCTAGAAAGATATCATATGAACAGCATATAATATCAAGCTAAAGAATTTGGATTTTATTCTGAGAGGCAAAGTAGAGCCTTTTGAGACCCGAGTAGGAAAATGACTCAAAGAAACCAATGGTTTAGAAAGACTGGACTATGCTGGAAGAGAACGAGGCTGTAAATGATAACACCAGTGAGGTCAGCAGTTTCACCTTATTGAAGACATGGATCTCTGAGAATTGAATGGAAGCCCTTTGCCTAGAAACAGACACACACAGAGATGTGCAAAGTATACAGACTTTCTGAAAGCTATTCACAGGGAGCCATGGGCCCAGGATAAGAACCCTTGAATTAAACTATTTTTTCGCAGCAGACCAGACTGAAGGCCTAGACCAGGATCCTAGTTAGTGAAAATATAAAGAAAACAAAGCTTTGAGAAATACAGTGCTCAAAATTTCATATGAAGTATGAGGTGGAAAAGTTGAAGGTGGATTGCTTACCCAAGGTTTTTATAATACATCTGGAGCAAAGACACCAAAACTCCCAATATCCATTCTCCTTTCTCTTTCATAGCAATAGACAGTTGAGTATATGACTTTTTCCAGCCTTCCATGCAGCCAGTGTGGCCATGTGACTAAGTTCTGACCAATGAGAAGGTAGTAGAAGTGACGTATACAACTGGTGGGTTTGCCCTTAAAGGAAAGGGTGTTCTCTTCCCTTCCCCCTTTCTTCCTTCTTGCTGGTCAGTATGTGGATACAGCGGTGAGCCATCCTGGACCAGAGTTGAGAGCAACACCCACAAGAGGGGAAGAGACAACACAGAAGGGGCTTGACGCCCTATGACTTTCAGAGCAAAGCTGTCATACCAGCTCAGACTCTTACTCACTTTACTTAAGTCACTGTTATTCCAGGTGTCAGACACAGCCCCTGCACTCATCCTTTCTAAGACAGAATTTGGTATCCAAGGTGGGTTGCTGCCATAGTAGAACCTAAAATGCATACGACACTGGCTTAGCAGTCAGGCAATGGATGCCAAGGACCCAGATATTTCAGACTAGAAAGCTGATCAGCAGTGCTATGCTATCTGATAAAACATTTAGTAAAACTGTCACCTGGGACATCCTGAAAGGCTGACTACATGCCCACAGAGCCTAGAGCTCAACAGCGTGGGTTCATTGTTTCTCGTCATTTTCTGGAAAACCCTGGGAGAAAGATGAGGTCAAGTTGGAACTAGCAAATCAACAAGCAGAGATGGAGGGAAATTCAGCTCTGCTAACAGCGGGTAACCTCTGTCTGTGGCCTCAGTACCCAGAAGGTGGACTGTGGCAAGGTTGGAAAAGTAGAAGCAATTAGAAAAAGTGGTTCTGAAGAGGCCGTCTTAGCAGGAGATAAGAGAACAGATGAAACCCTTCTTCAAGCACCTTCTAGTAAGCAGTCTATCAGACAACAGGAGCCAGCTGAGCTTTGGATCAGATAAAGGGTGTTGCCTTCCCAGTCCAGCATGTTATTTCAAATGGTCTCAAGGTAAGCACCCTTAAATTGAGGGAGCTCCATGGGTAGAGCACAGAAGCAGTAAATAAAAGACCAGTTTTCAGCCTTAAAAACTAACTGTAGATGAGATCTTGCTCATGGAATGACCAGAAGCAAAAAGACTGCAGACCCGTGAATTTTATTTAAAAAACTCCAAAGAAATCCCAACTCCGCCCAGAAAAAAACCTGTAATTGATGACCCCCTAAAGGAACTCTCAGGTTCCTAACCTAACCAAAATAGAGTAGGTTGTGGAAGGTGTGCAGCCCCCAAGGGGGGCCTACTCCCCAGAGCCCATGTCAGAGGCAGCCACAGAAGATAATAGCTAAGGAAGAATCCATAAGGCAATGCCAGGGAAACAGAGAGGGCAGAGCTGAGGGGCCGAATGAACTGGTGGACTTACTACAGCGCCACATCAAGGAGCTTTCTCATTCCTTCCCAAGAGGATTTGATAACTGGTTGGAACCAGTCCTCATCCTGTCCTTTTTAAGGATGGGAGTTTCCTTTGTATACTGAATGTGCATATATGAGGTGGATGGCAGTTCATAAAATTCCAGACCAGGAGGAGCCACAGCCAGACCTGATAGAGAGGGCTGCACATTCCCCAGAGATAATGGACTTTGAGCTGGATTCAGGAATTGAACGGAGGAGAGAAGAGGTGAATACATTCTATGTATGGGAAGAAAAGCTTAGGATATTTGAGTGGCCAAAGGGGTCAAGTGTGGTGATTACTAGTTATTTTCCAGTATTTATCTTCCTCTTCTCAAAGTAATTTTTAGCTGCTGCACTGCCACCTTGAATAAAGACTATACTTTTGGGGCCAGCCCCATGGCCGAGTGGTTAAATTCACGCACTCTGCTTCGGCGGCCCAGGGTTTCTCTGGTTTGGATCCTGGGTGCGGACATGGCACCCCTCATCAGGCCATGCTGAGGTGGCGTCCCACATGCCACAATTAGAAAGGATCCACAAGTAAAATACACAACTATGTACTGCTGGGGGTGGGGCAGGTAATGGGGAGAAGAAAGAAGAATTAAATCTTAAAAAAAAAAGACTATACTTTCTAGTCTCCTTTGCAAATATATACTGACAGAGTTCTAGCCAATGAGATGCTACTGGAAGCGACACATACAAGTCTCCTTCCTCCTTTCTCCCACACAGCCTAGTAGGAGATAAGGACCTACAAAAAGAGTTACAACAAAATAATATGACGAGTTCTGAAACAGAAAGAAGGAAAACCTGCCACAGATCTATATGCAACGGTAATTTTGAAGAAAGTTACAGAATGGCCCACTTGCCTGCAAGTTTTATTCAGAGTATTTAAAAAATAAGGAAAATGGAAATAAAGTTATTGCCCTTAGCAACAAAGTTTCTTAAGCCAGATTGTGTAACTGTGCAACAACTGTTTCTTGGTATTGATTTTACTCTTCCCTCCCAATACCATACGAGATGGTACCCTCTGCCTGCAGTTTTAAAGCCATACTGAACTTTCAAATTTCACCAAGCACCTCACAATACAGCAAGTTCATTACTAGCAAGAGAGGGAGAGAGGACAACTTGGTGATGAGGAGATTATATATAAAATCAACTCCAGAGATTTTTGTGTGTGTGTCTGTAGGAAGAGTCGCCCCAAGCTAACACCTGTTGCCAATCTTCTTCTTTTTGCTTGAGGAAGAGTAGCCCTGAGCTAACATCTGTGCCCATTTCCCTCTATTTTGTATGTGGGTGCTCCCACAGCATGGCTTGATGAGTGACGTAGGTCTCCACCTGGGATCTGAACCTGCAAACCCTGGGCCAGTGAAGTAGGGCGTGCTGAACTTTACTACGCTATGGGGCCAGCCCCCAGAGATATTTTTTAAACCACACTAGCCCAAAGCTCCTAAGATGATTCAGATATAGTCTTCCAGTTAAGAACCACCAGCCCAGGTTTTTCCAAGGCAAGGCTTAATTCTCAGCTGCCAGGCTGTTAATAGGAATCAAATAGAGACCCAATTGTAAGGGAAAACCTCAAATGAGATCACAATAAAATTGTGCGTTGAGATCATGCTAACATGATCCTAAATGAAGAAGGGATTGTCAAACACGTCCTGCACACATATCCCTTCTGACTGTAACAGTATTTGGCCACAGGTGGCCGTGCAACTCCTGCTAGAGAATCACCTGGGATGCCTGATGAGAATACATACTCCTGAACCTCATCTCAGATCACCGACTTAGAACCCAGAGGGGAGGGCGTGGGAGGGAGGGAGGCCTAGGAACTGGCATTTTAAACATCATTCAAAGTGATTTCAGTGCACATATTTGAAAACAATTGACATAAAATTCTTTGTTTTTTTAAAAGACTGGCACCTGAGCTAACATCTGTTGCCAATCTTCATTTTTTTCCTTCTTCTTCTCCCCAAAGCCCTCCAGTACATAGTTTTATATTCTAATTGTAGGTCCCTCTGGTTGTGCAATGTGGGAGCCGCCTCAGCATGGCTTGATGAGTGGTGCTAGGTCCACACCCAGGATCCTAACTGGCAAAACCCTGGGCCACCCAGCAGAGCACAGGAACCTAACCACTTGGCCTCAGGGCAGCCCCTGACATAAAATTCTTGACACTCAATTTGCAGAGTGAAATAAGATACCTATCGTCCTACCCTCAAGAGATTAACAATCTGGTTGGCCAAAATGCCTTCTCTAAGAAAATCCCATTGCATTCAAGTGAGAGAAATCAGGTTTATTCTAAATGCTTCCTGAGGTCAAGAGCAAAATACTGAGGTTTCAGTGTGTGATGTAAGATTCAAATGTCAGGTCCTTAGATCATGAAGGGGACCTTCATTGTTAACTAATAACCAGATCAACGACGCCAAATTCTAATAATCTATCTGTATTTATCTTTTGCCCTGTGAGGATGAATAAAGATACAATAACTTTGGAGCATAAACCAAATACTCAAAATTAGTCTCTTGTACAGGAGCATGCAAGAGAGGTTCCAAAAACTGATATTCGTGTCTCCTAATCCATTAAAACCGCTAGTAACATGGTTCCAAGTTCAGCAAAGAGTTTTAAACTCTGAAATTAAAGTAAGAGGCTACTTAGGTCGAGGAGATAAACAATAAATACTATGCTGTGGTCCAAGATCAACTAGCTGCCCTCTTCACCGCAGCAGCACAGTCGTGATCCCCACACATCCAGCTCGCAGGAGCCTTGGAGATGGCCCTGGAAATGTATCTTGTTAAACTCCAGGAGCTGGGAGATCTTTGAACTTTTCTTTTCCCGCAGCTCCGCCTCCGCAAAGAACTAAACTCCCACATGTTTACAACCAAGGAATAGAAAAAAGACCTCACAAAACCAGTCACTACTCGAAAGACAGATCACTCAAGCGTGGAACCCACGCTGACACCCAGACCTCAGGGTTCCCCACCTACCGAGGCTGGACAGAGAGTGACCCAGACACTGACAACACCCACGCCTGCCCCCCTCCGCCCCCTTACCTCCCCCTCCTCCCCACCAGACTGCACGCGCACTGCAGGCCCCCTGAAGCCTGACCTACACCCCAACAAAACCCCACCGCAGGCCAGGCAGGGAGGCCCCGTGCCTCCCCAGCCCCCACGCCCACCGCCCGGGCCCCATCCCGGACCTGGGGGGCGCGCCAGGCCGCCCCGGGGCTCCCGGCTCTCGGGCTTCCTCGGCCGGTAGCCGTAGACACCCTTCTCCGTCTGGTAACCGCGCTGGAGGAGTAGCCGAGGGGCCCGGCCGAGGCTCCGTCTTGCTGCTGCCACAGTGGCCGAGGCCATGTCCCGCCTGATCCCCTGGCCCGGAGGACGAGGGTCAGCAGCTGCCGGGGCTGCGGGGGAACCTAGGCACTGGCCACGCGGGAGGCGGGAGGCAGGAGGCGGGAGCCCCGCCCCGGGACAACGCCCCCGCGCCTGATTGGCCGGGGCCGGCCCCTCTGCGCCAATCCAGGCCAGCGGCCCACGAGGGAAGCCACGCCCCTGGAGCCGGCTGGACTCGCGTGGTCTTAGAGACCGAACGCAGCCCTGGATTTGGGAAAGAGGTAGTGCTGAGCGGCGGCTTACCGGCTTTCTGGTACAAAACTTTATATTTCTCTATATCCTGCGCCCACCACCCCTCTGCTGGAAGCTGCAGAGCACGACCACACAGACATGATGTAGGTTATCACAGAGAAAGGAAAAAAGAGCTATAAGCTGCACAGACAGTGGCTGGGACTGAGACCAAGGGACGCAAGAAGAAAAGGTCATGTGAGGGAACCAGAAAGTCAATATCCTCCTTTTTTTTTTCTTTAGGCAACATTGAGGGAGAAAGTAAAAATTAAGGGAGGAGGAGCCTGTAAGAAAGGGATAGAATGGAGTGAAAAGCAATTAGACGTGGAAAATTTAGTAACACTACAGAGGAGAGGGCTAAAGGATTGGAAGTTGTCAGTGAATGGTGTGTTGGCATTTGAGATTTTAGAAACGGGATAATTGCCTGTCAGTCCTGCCCCAGGGCATGGTCCCTGGAGGGGCTTGCTGCAGTGGGGTGGAGGTTAAAACTGTCAGAGCTAGGACCACCTCCAGCCCCCACCTCGTGGCCTAGTGGTTAAGTTCCATGCTCTGCTTCGGAGGCCGGGGTTCAGTTCTGGGCGCAGACGTACACCACTTGTCAGTGGCCATGCTATGACAGTGACCCACATACAAACATAGAGGAGGATTGGCACAGATGTTAGCTCAGGACTAATCTTCCTCAGGAAAAAAAAAAGTCAGAGCTAAAGTTAAGTTCCAATGAGATTAGGCTGCAGGACGGGGTCTTCTACATGGACAATGAAATAGCCTAGGAAAATGGTGGGCTTTTCGTACAATTTTGTCATTATCAGTTTCTGCCTGTCTTTGTCATTAGATTGTGAACTCCTTGAGGCCAGGAATAGTGCTTTATTCATGTTTGTATTTTAATTTCCCAAATAATGATTGATACATAGTAACACATTAAAAATTAAATGGATGGCACCATCAAGGGAATGAGAAGACAAGGCACAGACTGGGAGAAAACATTTGTGAAAGACATATCTGATCATAATGATGGATACGTGTCATTATACATATGTCCAAAGCCATAGAATGTACAACACCAGAGTGAACCCCAATGTAAACCATGGACTTTGGGTGATGATGTGTCAATGTAGATTCAACAACTGTAACAAATGTACCACTCTAATAGGGATGTTGATAATAGGGGAGGTTATGCGTGTGTGGGGGCAGGGGGTCTATGAGAAATCTCTGTACCTTCCCCTCAATTTTGCTGTGAACCCAAAACTGCTCTAAAAATATAAAGTCTTAAAAAAAAAAAGACATGCCTGATAAAGGGGACTGCTATCCCAGCTATACAAAGAACTCTTAAAATTCAACAATAAGAAAGTGAACAACCTGATTTTTAAAATGGGCCAAAGATCTTAACAGACACCTCATCAAAGAAGAAATACAGATGGCAAATAGGCATATGAGAGGATGCTCCACATTATATATCATCAGAAAAATGCAAATTAAAACAATGAGATGCGACCATACACCTATTAGAATGGTGAAAATACATAACACTGACAATACAAATTCCGGGGAAGATGTGGAGCAATAGGAACTCTCATAAGTTGCTGGAGGGAATGCAAAATGGTACAGCCACTTTGGAAGAGAGTTTGGCAGTTTCTTACAAAACAAAAACATACTCTTAACATATAATCCAGCAATCACACTCCTTGGAGTTGAAAACTTATGGACATTCAAAAACTGGCACATGGTTGTTTACAGCAACTTTGTTTATAGTTGCCAAAACTTGGAAGCAAGCAAGATCTCCTTTGATAGGTAAATGGGTAAATGAACTGCAGTGCATGCACACAATGGAATATTATTTAGCACTGCAGAGAAATGAGCTATCGAGCCATGAAGAGACATGGAGGAAATGTAAATGCCTATTATTAAGTGAAAGAAGCCAATCTGAAAAGGCTACATACTGTATGATTCCAACTATATGACATCCTGGAAAAGGTAAAACTACGAAGACAGTAAAAAGATCAGTGGTTGCCAGGGGTTGGAGGGAGGGAGAGCTGAATAGGCAGAGCACAGAGGATTTTAAGGATAGTGAAAATACTCTGTATGACACTATAATGGTGGACATATGTCACTGTGTGTTTGTCCAAACCCATAAAACGTACAACGCCAGAGTGAACCGTGGACTTTGGGTGATAACAATGTGTCAAGTAGGTTCGCTGATTGTAACAAATGTACCATCTGGTGGGAGATATTGCTAGTGGGAGAGGCTGTGCACATGTGGGAGTAGGGAGTATATGGGAAATCATTGTACCTTCCTCTCAATTTGCTGTGAAGTTAAAACTGCTCTAAAAAAGAAACTCTCTCAAAAAAAAAAAAATTAGATGGGAGCATGGCTGAATGAATGAATGAATAAAAACAAACTATGTTGTTAATGCCACAATCTCTGGAAGTCAAATGGAGTTTAAAAAAAAAAAAAGTGTTTATGAAGAAGACTGTGGTTCGGATGCAAAGTCTGAATAAAGTGAGCAGGAGATTTGAGAGAGACAGCGCGGAGGATGATTGAGAGAAATAGAACCAGATGGCATAGGTTCTGAAGGGATAAAGATTTATGTGAAGGAAAAGTAATATTTGAAGCAGTACCCATCCAATCCCCTATTCACAGACAGTGAGGCGGGGATCAGCTCTCAGGCAAGAGGTGGACGGCACATTCTACAAAGATACCTACGCTTTAGGTCGTAGGATGAAAGCAAAACTATTTTCCCCTATAGAATTGTCACCCTTTAGCAATTAAAATGCTTCTAGGAAGTAAGTGGGTACTTGTACCTTTTCCTAGCAAGAAAGAGGTTATATGGCTTAGCTAGTTCTTTTAAGATAACAGAAAACACAATGAGTATTAGGAACTCCTGACTGCTAGCATTGCTTTTCCACAAATGAAGCTCCAGGAGTTCTCAGGACTATGTCATAGAAGGATTAAGTGGGGCCAGCATGTGGCCAAGTGGTTAAGTTCAAGCGCTCTGCTTCAGCGGCCCGGGGTTTCACGGGTTTGGATCCTGGGTGCAGACATGGCACCGCTCTTCAGGCCATGCCGAGGCAGCGTCCCACATAGCACAACCAGAGGGACCTACAACTAGAATATACAGCTGTGTACTGGGGGGCTTTGGGGAGAAAAAGGAAAAATTAAATCATTAAAAAAAAAGGATTAAGTGTTTAGACTTGAATATCTCAGATTCACAAGACCCCTCAGTTGCGCCTGACACATCCTACACTGCAGGTTCACTTTGCACTCCATTTCATTCACCTGTTCCATTTAAGAAAGAGACGGACTTTTGGGTTTTGGCTAAGGAAAAGAAAGTACAGATTTCAAAAACTGTCAAAACAATCTTTCCCAATTAATGACCATATTCAAATTCAATGTCTTTTGATTAATGCTATTATGGTATCTCTTGAATTCTCAACACAGTTCCAAATTTCTGGGTTGAGCATGGTGAAGCATGGATGTCAAAACCACTTCTTCCTTCCAAGAAATGATTTTGGAATTACAGTCCTTTGCAAGTAATAAGCAGTCAAGACACCCCTGTCAGGTGAACGTGTAGGCAACGGCTGGGAAGCCAAGTGATGAGAGAGCAGAGATCGTCTTCCCCACACTGGCTTTGGGAGAACTAGGTTTTAGATTGTGCCTTGTATTTCCTTGGGCCGTCTTGGTCACCAAACGGAGAGAGAACTTCATCTGACTCTCTATGTCACAATCTCACCATCTGGTGTTCTTATCTCCCAAAGAAAAACAAAACATGGACATAAATGAATTAAAATAAGAGCATTCAATTTTTAAAAAATCCACTGCAGAAAAAGAATTATTATAATCATTAATAGGTTCTTAATGCTATTTTAAAACTATAGTCAATATAATTTAGTTTGACAGTTTTATTATTCTTGGAAAATGTAAATGTTTTCTTCTCTTTTTCACTGCTATATTATTTCTATGTAGAATATGGACATATAGAGTTATATAGAGACAGTTCTGTAGATAGTTCTATATAGATATCTAGAATTAATGCTGTAGTAGTTGAAATGAGCCCTGTGCTGGGTGTCAGGCTACCAGGTTCTAATTCCATCTTTCCCATTGATTGGCTGTGTGACCTTGAGACTATATGACATTGAGAAGACACAGCCTCTGTTTCCTCATGTTCTACCCTGTCTTTAAAGTTCCTTCAAGGGGCTGGCCCCGCGGCCGAGTGGTTAAGTTCGCATGCTCTGCTTCAGCAGCCCAGGGTTTCGCTGGTTCAGATCCTGGGCGTGGACTATAGCACCGTTCATCAGGCCATGTTGAGGCAGCATCCCACATGCCACAACTAGAAGGACCCACAACTAAAATATACAACTATGTACTGGGGGGAGATTTGGGGAGAATAAGCAAAAAAAAAAGAAGATTGTCAACAGGTGCCAATATTTAAAAAAACAGGTGATTGGCTCAGGTGCCAATCTTTAAAAAAAAAGTTCCTTCAAATTCTAAATGTTTTTGATTCTAAACCTTAATATAAAAGGAAAAGGCTGTGTATTCAGCCACTAGATGAGAAGTTGAGAATGTGGTTTCACTTATTCATACAATGGAATGCTATACAGAAATTAAAAATGAATGAACTAGATCTAGACACTCAACACAGAAATTGAGCCGGAGAATATAAAGTGGAGAGGAGAAAAATGATAGAAATGATATTCACACAAGTTTTAAAAATATGCCAAATTGGTCTATATGTTTTTATGACTATGTACACATATAGTTAAAGTATAAATATATGGATAGGTATGATGCATACTAATTTCAGTAAATTTGGTTGTTTGGGGTCAGGGGGAGAAATAGGATGAGTAAGGCAAGGCTTTGATGATTTCTGCAATGCTTTAGTTTTTTGGAAAATTCCGAAATGTTTCAAAATGTTAGTATTTGTCAAATTGTGGGGGGTGGGAGCATGGGTATTCATTTTACAATTCTCCGTACTTTTCAGCATTTTAAAATATTTTAAATTTTAAACATTAAAATATATTTTAAGAATTATAACTGAAAATTGGAAAAAGTAAACAGTGTTATCCCCTCAATGAGTTCTACCCTGATAACCCTTCTTAAAATTGCAACTAACCTTATCACCCCTCATAATTCTGCTGCCATTTACCCTGCTCTGCTTGTTATCCCTACCATCACATGTATCATTTCCTAACATATCATGTAATCTGTTTATCCTTTTTTATCTTTCTCCCCTGACTAAAATGGAAGTGCCGAGAGGGCAAAGATCTTTGTAGGTTTTGCTCACTGTTGTATCTTAAGTGCCTAGAATAGCGCCTGGCACACAACACACACCCCGGAAACATTTGTTCACTGAATATGTGGTGTTAGAGCCTGGTTGACTGTGTTCAAATCCTGGTGCTACCGCCTACTAGCTGTTGGACCTTGGGCAAGTTATTCAAACTCTCTAAGCCTCGGTTTCCCTATCTGTAAAATGGGAAGTGTAATAGTGCCTGCCTGATAGGGTCGGTGTAACTACATGTGAATCCCTTTAGAACAGCATCTGACATATTGGAAGCACTCAGTACATATTAGTGCACCTTCTTCTTATTGTTGTTATTGTTGCAAGGTCTTCTCCATGGTAGTGGCCCTCAGCATGATTCCTGGGATTTAATGATCTTGAACCTGTGTGAGGCCTGATGAGCAAGTCTGTGCTAATTAGCAATTAGCAATGACTAAGTGTGAGAATAGGAATATCCTGGGTATCAAGTGAAGGGGTTCAGGGTATGCTACCAGCTGAAGGCAGTTGAAAAGAAGCAGGTATAAGAAAACCCCTGTCCTCCACCCCCACTAGGAAAGGCAGGACGATTCTTAATCACTGGAGACAACTCCAGACTCTTATCAGCCCAGAGAAGGCACCAGAGCAAGCTACGTGACAAACACTGCTAGAACAAGCCCTATCTTCCATTAGTGCCTCCATATACTTACCTTCTAGAATTTGCCTCCCCTAAAAGCCTAAAGCCTTGTCCTTTGTCTTGTCACTTCACAAATTTACTGTTTTTTGGTTAAGATGCTATACGAGCCCAAGTTCTAACCACTCTTTTGAGTTATTCCTCACTTTGTATGTGCTATGTACATGTTAATAAGCTCTGTTTGTTTTTCTCTTGTTAGTCTGTCTTTTGTCAGTCTCATTCACAGGGCCCCAGTCAGAGAGTCTAGGAAGGTAGAGGGAAAAAGTTTTCCCCCCTTCTGCAGCTTATTCTATCTCATTAATAAAGTGTTCAAATATGCGAATAGGCAGTTTATCAGGCTTGAAATGGGCTTTTTTCTTTTTTTTTTTTGGTAAGGAAGATTGGCCCTGAGCTAACATCTGTTGCCAATTTTCCTTTTTTTCTCCCCAAAGCCCTATTACATAGTTGTATATCCTAGTCGCAAGTCATTCTAGTTCTCTATGTGGGATGCTACCACAGCGTGGCTTGATGAGCAGTGTGTAGGTCCATGCCCAGGATCTGAACTAGCGAACCCCAGGCCACTGAAGTAGAGCACATGAACTTAACCACTCGGCCATGCCCTAGAAATGGGCCTATTTTATTTTTGAAAAAAGAAATTTTCTTGGGTTCTTTATTTTTTAAAGCATTAAGCATACTAGAATTTATCCTTGTGAAGCTAGACTAATTTCTTCCACCAGCAACTTTTTCTTAAAAGGTATTCTCAAATTATCACGACAATGGGGCACATACATGCATTTTTACACTTTATGTATACACCAAATTTATCTATCACCAGTTGACTAATTTCATTTTTCTTTCTTACTACAGCCCACTTTTCTTAGAGATGTTAAGAAGAGTAGAGTATACAGGATCAACCATTCAGACCCAGGAGGGTGAGAAGAAAAAGGTGAAATTTACTCAAATGAATCCTTTCAGCTGAAAAATAACATCCTTTCTCTTTTGCTGTTACTTAACCTCATTTCTTTCCTGATTAATACAAAGTCCTTAAAAAATGATTGCTTCTTAATTTCTTTTCTTTCCTCTGGCTAATACCAAGGGTCTTCTCTTTGTTCTCATGATTTTCCTCCCAACGTTGTGAAATAAAAACGTATTTATGTAAGTATATGTATACAACATGTAATATTAAAATAATAATGGTTATCATCATATTAGTTGTCTATTGCTGTGTAACAAATGACCCCACAATGTAGTGGCTTGAAACAACAAACATATACTATCCCACAGTTTTTGTAGGTCGGTAATCTGGGTACAGCTTAGCTCAGTGCCTCTGGTTTAAGGCCTCTAACAAGGTTGTAGTCAGACTGTCAGTTAAAATTCTGATCTCATCTGCAGGCTCAACTGGGGGTGGATCAACTTTCACTCCACCCACATGGGTTTGGGGCAAGATTGAGTTCCTCATTGGCTATTGGCCAGAAGCCTTCCTCCATTCTTTGCTGTGTGGGCCTCTCCAAAGGGTAGCTCACAACATGGCAGTTGGCTACCCTCAGAGAGAGAAAGAGAGAACCCAAGATGAAGCCACAACCTTTTTGTAAACTAATATTGGTATTAAGACCACATCACCTCTGCTGCGTATATTCAGTGAAATTAGTCACTAAATCCAGCCTACGCTTGAGGAGAGAGAATTACACAAGGGCGTGAATACCAGGAGGCAGAGATTCTTGAGGACCATCTTACAGGACACCTACCACACCCACTTGACCATTTTTAGAAAGGTGTGACTAAAGGGTGCACAGTGTTCAGCCTTTTGGCTTGTCAATCACCTACTCTCTCATGTAATTCTTCCACTGGCTGCCATGACACTCTTGTTAGCTTTGATAGCCCTCTTCTATTCTTCCTGTTTCTACTCTGAATCCTTTTTCAGTCATTTTCCTCTTCCAACTTCTGATTTTCCGTCTCTGTACTTACTCTCAGAAAGTCCATCTATCACGATTGAGACTACCAGTCCAGCTCTCTCACTTGTGTTCTGCGAAATCGTTTATGAATTTAACCAAGTTGATCTCTCCACCTTCTGAATTCCTATAGCAGGTAGAGGCATGGGACATTTAACATTTATTTTTTTTCTTTGCTTATCTTGTCTCCCAAGAGATGAAATTTTTGAGGGTGGGGATCATGTTTTTAACTGTTTGCTTATATCTTGAGTGCTCCTTCCAATTCTGACATTGTATAACTCAATGACTCATATCTCCTACTGAACACAGTAGAACAGGACTTCGTTTTGCTTTATTGAAAATCAATCTATCGTATATTCATCTAGTGGGAAGTAGCAGGCATTTATTTATTCAATTAATATTTATTGAGTACTTACTATATGCCAGCACTGCTAAGTGCTTTGGGATACAGCAGTGAAGAAGTCAGACATGGTGCCTACTTGTAGGAGCTTACAGTCTAAGCAAATAGATAGAAGTTAAACAAATAATCATACGAATAATTAATTATAATTGTAAAAGTGCCATGAAGGGCAAGTATAGGATGTACAAAAGCAGATAACTGGGGGAAATGTTATCTAGGCTGGAAGATTATGGAAACTGAAACCTTCAAATGAAGTCGGAGTTAGGCAAGCAAGAAGAGGTGTCAAGGATAAACAACTCCAAAATCAAGTTCTCACAAGCTCCTTGTCTTATCCCACTGCCTAGTAAAGGAGGGAGCATATTTTTAAAGATTTGATTTTTCCTTTTTCTCCCCAAGCTCCCTGGTACATAGTTGTATATTTTTTAGATGTGGGTCCTTCTAGTTGTGGCATGTGGACGCCACCTCAGCATGGCTTGATGAGCGGTGCCATATCTGTGCCCAGGATCTGAACTGGCAAAACCCTGGGCCGCCGCAGCAGAATGCATGAACTTAACCACTCGGCCATGAGGCTGGCCCCAAAAGCACCATCTTTTTAAAAAAATTTTCTTGAGAAAGATTAGCCCTGAGCTAACGTCTGCTGCCAATCCTCCTTTTTTTAAAAGTTTTTTTTTTTTTGCTGAGGAAGACTGGCCCTGAGCTAACACCCATGCCCATCTTCCTCTACTTTATATGTGGGACGCCTGCCACCGTATGGCTTGACAAGTGGTACATAGGTGCGCACCCAGGATCCGAACCAGGAACCTGGGCCACCAAAGCGGAGCATGTGAACTTAACTGCTGCACCACCTGGCCAGCCCCTAAAGTACCACCTTTTTTGAGCATCTTCTCTACTTGTCTCGTGGTCTTGCTTTCACTTCGCTTCCCCTTTCATCATTTCATCATAGTCATAACAACTATAATGTCAACATATTGTCTTTAAAAAGTCCTGTAAATGTGGCTCTTTTGGAAAAAGTCCTCAAGATATGGGATCTGCTCCCTTCCTTGCTTTGCTTCTCGAGCAACTGAGTGGATGTTGAGCTCATTGACTGAGATGAGGAACAGTGGAACGTGGCAAGGAAAGTTTATTTGGGACATTTGAGTTATATCTGTGATATTAAGTAGATCTGTCAACTAGGCAGTTGGAGACACCTGCCTGGAGTTCAGAAGAAAGGCAGAGGATGGAAAAATAAATTTGACAGTTTTCAATGTATAGGTGTTATCAAGATCTTGGGTATGAATCCTTGTAATCCTAGGGAGCTCAAAGTTTAAAGATTGAGATGAGAAGGAGTTCCCAGCAAACGAAACTGAGATAAAGATAGAAAATTTTGAGGAAACAGGGTTTTTGGAGGGAGACATCTGGGTTCAGATTTTATCTTTGCTAATTATTAATTATGTGACACATAGCTAACAGTGGTCACATCTCACATTGGATCACATCTCAGTTTCTACCTGTGTAATGGAGATAGTTATGCCTATCTTAGAGAAAGCTAGCACAGGGTCATGGCTAGGTCACTTCTCATCTCAACTACCTGACACTTACCACCTGGGATCGTGGGTAGGTTCCCTAATTTCTCTGTCCCTCATTTTTCCCATTAGCAAAATGGACTTAATAATACCTAGCACATTGGGTTATTGGAGGATTAAATCATTAATGCACGTAAAAAGTGTAGGATGATATCTGACGCATAGTAAAGAATGAACGGTAGCTGCTATCATCATTGAGCTGTTTTAAAATAAAGGGAACAGATGTAAAGGACTTACCACGTAGTAAGTACCCAAAAGATGATAGCTACTGTTGTTAGCTTATTATTATAATTATTAATCTGCTGTCGAATGTTGGGTATGAAAAGATTAATTCAAAGTAGTATCCCTGTTTAGATGAGTCCTTCAATAAGTCGGGAGAAAGGAGGTGAAACACAATGAAATGGCTATCTCTACAGCTTCCACGGGGAAAATTTAGGGACGTACAATGTATACATTATCATGTCTGCAGTGCGGAACCTTCCCGAAGAAAAATAAGCTAGAAAGAGCACCCATTCCTTATCTTTAGCAGCTGATACAAGAAGTGAAGTGACGTCAGACTCTCTGGATAATGACTCTTTTTCCAGCTATATTTCTCAGTGTGACAATATCATTCTAGGTTATGAAGGCAACCACTTTTCACTTGGATTCTTAAAACTTGGAAGCTGTGACAAGGTGTGTTGCCAAAAATCAAATTACAATAATGAAGTTAGGGATCATAAAGTCTAATCTACTCATTTTGAAAATGGAGGCATCTGAGTCACAGACAGGTTACAAATGACTTGCCCTAGTTTCGCTGTGTTACACAGATAGCAGCCGAGCTCTCAGACCAGACACCAGGTCTTTGATTTGAGCTATCCTGGGTACAGATTTAGCAAGACACTGTTCTGACCCAGGCAGACATTCTTGGTTTATTATGCATATCGGCCGATCTTGTTAGAACTAGATTATAAAATCATGTCTTTTCTTATTCGATATTCTGAGTGTGTAAAAGGGGATATTTGTGTTATCATGTGTGTGGTATTCAGTTGTAATATGTGGGGGAAACATCCTAGATTGGGAGGAAATATTACATAAGAGCAGGAACTTTGGAATCAGACAGTCCTGAGTGGAGATTCTATTTAGTAGCTATGTCATCCTGGGCACATCATTTAACTACCCTATTCTCCCCATCTATATAAACAAGGAAAACAGTATCTACCAAACAGTCATTGGGTGAATTAATGCCTGACACACACCAAGAAAGAAGCATCTGTTTATTTCTCTCCTTCATCCATTCAACTACTCAGTGTTAGAAACTTGAATTAGCTTTAATGGAAATCACAAAAAGGGATATGGAATCCTATATTTGGACTGTTAAGAATTGGTGTATTGCTTGGTAAATAAAAATGAAACTCCAGTCTATGATTGTTTCCTTTAAAATATTGTGTTCTTTTCACTCTAGTTTAATCCCACATTCCTGCATCAGTACACAGGTTTGTCTCCCTCTTCCAAGAAAGCTTTTGTAGAGGAGGAAAAGTTTTCCTCTACCCTCTTAGGTTCTTTTCCTAAGGTGTGTGAATTAAACTGACAAATTTTATTGATGTTTTTAATTTTACATGCGCTGGGGCTACACAGAAAGGAAGTGGAAAGTCAAAGAAACAGAGTCAGAAGTTTATATACCATTTTAACAAAGGGTAATAAATTACAGAGAAGTGACTAGATGAAAGAAAAAGGGGTTTGGGTTTCTAGGGGCAGTAAATTGTGGCAAGGTAAATATATAGGCAAACTAATGGAACATAAGAGTTATTTTAGTAAGGTTTGTGCAGACTCATCTGGTGTTGACTTCCCATCTTCATGGATAAATCTCCCAGAGAGGGAATTTATGGCAGTCCTCATTTCTCAGAAGCTTCTGCTTTTAGTCAGGTAAACAGAACTCCAGGTAGGTTTCTTTCTGCATTTGTTGATTCTCAATTGCCTTCAGTCCAAAATAATCTATATGCTAAAGTAGCATATTTTGGGGTGGCATATTCTTTTCCTTTTCTTTCTTTGGTGAGGAAGATTGGCCCTGAGCTAACGTCTGTTGCCAATCCTCCTCTTTTTGCTTGAGGAAGATTGTCACTGAGCTAACATCTGTGCCAATCTTCCTCTATTTTGTATGTGGGACGCCACCACAGCATGGTTTGATGAGCAATGTGTAGGTCCACACCCAGGATCCCAGCCCACGAACCCCGGGCCACCAAAGTGGAATGTGTGAACTTAACCACTCTGCCATTGGGCTGGCTCCTGGGGTGGCATATTCTAATCCCCTTCACATTCATTCACTTATTAGGTCCTTCTATCAAAATGTTATTAAGTGCCTTCTATGGCCCCAGGACACAAAGATTAATAAGCTACAAATCATAGCTTCAAGGAGCTCACAGTCTTAATGGGAAAACAAATATAAACAAATTATTTCAGCATAATGAATGTTATAATAGAGATGTTCAGAGGCTGCTATGGGAACCCAGGTATTGAAGCCTAATTTGACATATGTGGGGAGGTGGTGATAAAGAATGACTTCCCAAGGAATAATGCTTGAGCTACTAGTCTGGAAACGTTCATGGGAGAAAGGGCCTTCTAGGCAAAGGCATAATATGTGCACTAAGGGAAGAGGACGTCCAGTACATGCAGGTTATTTATTAAGGCTAGAGCTTAGACCTGTGGGAAGGAGCAGGAAATGAGACTAGCTATATAGGCAAGAGCTATATAATATTAAGGGCTCTTGCTAAGGACTCTAAATTTTACCCTGTAAGTCAGTGGCTTCCAAAGTGGGTTGGCACAAAGGAGTATGAAAGATGATCCATTAAGGCAAAAATATTAGAACTTCTATTTTTGTTTTTTCTTATCTTTTCTATTTTGAGGTGTGTGCTATAATGTATACAATTGTGTAGTATTACGTAGCACACAGTTTATATCTAAGCAAATATACACGGATGGGGAGTGTATGCCCTCCTTTCCTCCCCACAGAATTATACGATCAAAGAAGTTTGGAGACTATTGCCATTGAGGGTTTTTTCCAAGGGGAGGTGAAGGATTAGATTTCTGTTTGAAACAATACTCTCTAAGGTCAGTAGGGAGCAAAATTAGAAGCAATTAGGGAGGATAACCCAGAGGTGGCTTCCAATAGTGTGGGTTTGTGTTGATGTGAGCCTGAACTAAGGCTGTGGCAGTGGAGATACAAAGGAGGACCCAGTCAAGATCTTTTTAAAACATACCAATTGCATTTTGATAAGGAATGATGAGTGGGGACTTTGGAACTATTGGGGAGGAAAAACTTTTCCTCTACCCTCTTATGTTCTTTTTTATTTTTCTCACTTTTTTTTTTTTTTTTTTTTTTGTGGAAGATTAGCCCTGAGCTAACATCTGCCTCCAATCCTCCTCTTTTTTGCTGAGCAAGACTGGTCCTGAGGTAACATCCGTGCCCATCTTCCTTTACTTTATAGTGGGATGCCTGCCATAGCATGGCTTCATAAACAGTGTGTAGGTCTGTGCCCAAGATCTGAACTGGTGAACCCTGGGCCACCAAAGCAGAGTGCATGAACTTAATCGCTATGCTGCCGGGCCGGCTCCTAGCCTCTTATGTTCTTTATTTGGGAGTGTGTGAATTAAACTAACAAAAGACATCAACAGGAGAAAAGGTATACAAACTTTATTAATATTTACACGCATAGGAGTTCACAGAAAAGAAACACAAAGAAGCAGTTAAAACTCAGGGGCTTAGATACCATTTTAGCAAAGGAAAGGGAGCTTGGGTTTCAAGGAATGACAAATCGTGGGAAGTGACTAGGAAATATAAGGGGGAACTGATGGAAGATAAGGGTTCTTCTAGCAAGGTCTGTTTATACAAACCCAGCTGGGTGTTGACTCTCCATCTCTGGTGATAGGATCAGTCTCCTCTTCTTGATATGGGGGTGGATGGCTTCACAAACGGAAATTCATGCCCTGCTTTTAGGCAGATAAGGGAAGTTCTAGAGGACTCTTCCTGTAGCTGTTGATTCTCAATTGTCTTCAGCTCAAAATAATCCTCATGACGAAGTGGTGTATTTTGGTGTACCCTGATCCCCTTTAGCATCATTCACTGAAAAAATAAAAATAGAAAAAGAAGTAGATGGGATTGGAGACCAATATTAAGTTCAGATTTGAACATTTTAGGTTTGAAATATATGTGGAATATATCATCACAGACGTCACACAGCCAAGACTTAGAAATATAGGTCAGGAAGTAAAGAATTAAGGCCAGTTAGATGACATAGGGTTAGCTTTCTCATCAGGTATGCATTAGTTCCCCCAAAGAATCTTGAGTATGGTTATTCTGCTGGACAGATCAAAGCAAGAGCAGAATTAGAGACGATATTTACAAACCTCTGTCATTATTGGTTACAATAGCTAAGAACCCTCTTCCTTTTTTCTTTTTTTTTTGTTTTACTGAGGTATAATTGACAAATAAAATTGTAAGATATTTAAAGTGTACATTGCAGTGATTTGACTTTTCCCTTTTCTTTTTAATCTTTAAAGTTCATTGTCCTGGCAGGCTTCATAATCCTGGGGTAAGACATGTCAGGTGCACTGGTTTCTCATCGGTGTTAAGGCAAAGACAGGGCTGTTTAAGCACTATTTATGCAAGTTGCAAAGCCATTTAGACGATTGTGTTTACTGTTGCAAAAATGATTTAGTAATAGCTGAGGCTTATGGAGTATATACTATGAACACTGTGCTGATTTTATTTGACTTACCTCATTTACTATTCACAAAACTCTACGAAAAGGTACTATTATTATCACAATTTTTAAGAACAAAAAGATGTGAAGTTCAAAAAGCTAGGAAAGGTTACAACTAGAATTTGACTTTATATAGTCTAACTTTAGAGATGTGTGTTTCTTGCTTTCCACTGTGACTTCCAAACCATTTCTCTTCCAACCTCTTTCAAAAGCCTTGGCTCCTTTGGACTCATTTCTTCTGTCTGTACCACCAGCTCCTGCAGCTCTCCAGAAACCACCTTCTGATGTCCTAGTCAGTCCACTTTAATTCACTGAAGTGTTGGTTCTTTTGTCACTGTTTTCTTTGCAGCCTCCACCGTTGTCAATCCGTTAACCCCATCCACACTCACACATACGCAGCATTTCCTTTAACTTCCCTCCACACCCAGCTTCAATTCCACCATCTTTCATTAGGACAAAGAGAAATAGGAACAATAGGATATATTGCAGTATATGAGGAAGCCATCTGGTGTACAACTAATTCAAGCTGACTTTGCTTTTCCAAAAGGGCCTCATGTGGCCATTGAGTATGCATTGTTTATACGATTTAAACATTTCCTATGGCAAGAACAAATGCCCTTAAGATAAAGATGCAACTTCCATCCACACTGGCATTTCCTTAAGGATAAGCATCTTTCCCTAGGCTAGGAACTGATTGCTGCACCCACCTGTGACCACCCAGCTCACCTGGGATCACCCAGCTAGAGACAACAGACCAGCCACCCTGCTGTGTCCACCGAGACAGCAAACCTACGACCTGCTGTGTCCATCAACTGCTGTGCCGACAGAGCAGTCTCATGACTATTGTAAAAGGGACATTTCAATCACATGTGAAACATCCTCTTTGAGGGTATATAACCACTCTGGACATCTCACTTCCTTGGTGTCCTTCCTTCCTTGGGGAAGGCAGGCCCCAGGCTATGGTCCTCATATTTTGGCTCAGAATAAACTCATCCAAATTTTCATTTATGGATTATTTTCATTGACAATTATAATCATTCTCTTGCAAACACCCATAATTCCCTTACTCTTCTCTCTCTGTCATTACTCTTGTGGGAAAAAGAAAAAGTCACTCCCTGATAAAACCTAACTGTTCATTTCTTCTGGAGAAATTGGCATATGTAGGCTGGATGGCTTTACTTAAAATCCATGACCACAAACCCCAGGTAGCTTTCCAGCACGACCTGGCAATCCTCACTACGCATCTCCTTTGCTTTCACACTCTTCAAGGCGTCTGTCTCTTCCCTATTTTCTCTTTTTTCAAACCTCCCACACTCTCTCCCTTGCCTCACGCTTAGCTGATGACTTTGCCTCCAATTTCATTGAGAAAATAGGAACAATCAAAGAGGAAGTGCCTCATAGTTGTCCCTTGAAATCTACAAGCCTATCTGTACATGCAGCCATTTTTGTCTTCCCTCTTAATAGCATGGAGAACTGCCCTCGCTTCTATCAAAGACACTCTCACCCTTGTACTTGAGATTCTGTTCCTTCCACTACCACAAGGAGTTTGCTCCTCCGTCATCTTTTTTCCTCCTTCCTGCATCATTAAGATTTCCCTCTCTTATTGGATCATTCCCATTAGTATACATTCTTTCCATCTCTCATTAAAAAATACAAAAAAGATATAAAAGTGAAAGACACGAAAAAACAAAATACTCTCTGACCTCACTTCTCCTAGAGTTACATTTTCCTGCTGCTCTTTACAATAAAATTTCTCAAATACCTGTCTTCACTTTTTCCATCTCCAACTTAGTCTTGAACTATTCCAATCTGTCCCCTCTCCTTCACTGAACTGCCTTCTACAAAGTCAACGCCGATCCCTCTGGTGTCCATTCAATGAGCACTTCTCTGTCCTCATATTATTTGTTCTCTCAGTAACACGTGAGGTAGTTAACTATTTTTCTTTCTTAAAGTACCTCTTTTCTTGGCTTTCACGACACTACATTCTCCAAGTTTTCCCCTTCCTCACTCAGTCTCGTTTTTAGAGACCTAATCTCTATACTTGGAAGTTTCTCAGGGCTTCGTCCTGGACCCTCTTCTCTTATTATTACATTTTCTTTGGTCATCTCATCCTTTCCTATGGCTTTAAATACTAGCTGTATCGATAAAGCTCAAATTTTCATCTCTAGGCCAGAACTCTCCTCTGAGTTCCCATCACCCATTTGATATCTGTAGTTGGATAACTAGGACCTTCTAATTCTTCAGGTTTTAATTCGAATCTTGCATTATTAAAGAAGGCTTTCCTGACCACTCTACAGTAGCCACACTCTTCTCTCTCTCCAGGTACATTTCCCTGTTTATTTCCTTTGTAGCATTCATTCTAATCATTTAACTTTTTTTATTTGCTTATTTGCTATCTACCTCCTGCATTGGACTATAATCTCATTTATTGGACTTTCAGTATTTTCTATGCTCTTTTCTAAGCATTCTATAAGTCTTACGATCTAATTTGTTTTTTTGACTACCCATGTTTAGTAAAAGCCAAAAAAAAAAAAAAAAAGAGTAGCCTTACTTTGCTTCACTTCTAGTTTGTGAAATTAATAGAAGCCAGTGTTAGCAAACTGATTTTCAATCTTTCAGTTCCATGACAAATTTCAATATGGTTTGGTAACTAGTATTATTACGTTTCATATGCTCAATATTTACATTTGTTTAAATGCACTCTCAACACTTAGATTTGTTATTGAATGGATACATCTCAGCACATTCATTTTAGAAACTGTTAAGTAGAGAGACAGAAGTAAAGTTGTTTGAAAAATTCCCAGCAGAGATAAACCATGAAGAGATGAGTGCCTAAAGAAACACGTAGCTTTCACTAGCTTAAATTAGTTAAACTAGACACGAGCTTCTAAAAGACAGAGCTGGATTTGTTCCAGGTACAGCACACACCCAGCAGAGCACCATGTAGTTCACTTTACATGAGGCCTGTTGTTTTAAACTCAGGGTTTGTCCTGCCCTGTAATTATAATCTTTCCTTTGCCTTTGCTTTCTTCTGTAAAGCAGCATTATAACAAGGTTTTAAGTAGAAAAACAGTATGACGTAAATATACATATATGGCAGGTTTTTTCCCCACATAGTATAGTTCTGGCAAAAAGAATAATGAACATTTTTGAGAATTTTCTCAAATAATGACACATCTAGACAAACCCTTAATGTAATTTCTGAAAATAGTGAAATTTGTATTATTATCAGCATGTAAAAATGATGGCTTCTTCAGAGCAATGTGTTTCTTCCAGTTAGAGATTGCAATGAGAGCCTCACATCAGAAGGCTTTTGGTGGCTGGCTTGACATTGATACCGGCTGAACACAAGGTTGACACAAGGGAAGCCATATTGTAGAAAAGAGACCATGTTGTAACTGAATGACCTCTGCCTAACTAACCCAGCTGGATAAGCACCCTCCAGGAGATCTAACTGCTCCTTAGATTTTATGATTTCTGCTTGTGCATGTACCTCTCAGCTATAAGACGATAACATTGTTCTTTTGAGTTCCTTAGGAATGTGATGACCCTGGACAGAGAGTTTACGCTGATAGCCATCAGCAATGAAAACTGAAAGATCTGGTGTGGCGACTCCTGGGTCAACATTCCTAACCCCTCCCCTATATCCCACTGGCTTATATAACTGCTTCAAGATTCTATGCCCTCCTTAAGATGGTTCTTTTGGATGTTAGTCGGCCATCTTCCCCTTTGCTAGCAAGCTGTAATAAAACGCCCTTTCTTGGGCCAGCCCCGTGGCACAGTGGTTAAGTTTGCACATTCCGCTCCTCAGGGGCCCAGGGTTTGCTGGTTTGGATCCTGGGTGTGGACATGGCACCACTTGGCAAAAGCCATGCTGTGGCAGGCATCCCACGTATAAAGTAGAAGAAGATGGGCACGGATGTTAGCTCAGGGCCAGTCTTCCTTAGCAAAAACAGGAGGATTGACAGTAGTTGGCTCAGTGCTAATCGTCCTCAAAAAAAAAAAAATGCCCTTTCTTTGCCACCATCTTGCCCCTTGACCACTGGCTTTTGTCTTGTAGCTTGCAGAACGTGCCAGTTGCGTGGTAACAACATCCTTCTCTAGAAAGAAAAGAATTGGCAGCATTTTCAGTCTAGGTAAAAGCGTGCACAAAGGAAGTGGATATAGCAGAAAGAACTTGGGGTTTTGAAGTGACTTAAGTATAATACTAGATAAGACACTTACTAGTTCTGTGATCTTGAGTAAATTATTTAATCTTTCTGTGACTCAGTTTCTATAAGATGGGGATCATAATACTTACCTACAGGATAATTGTGATTAATTAAAACAACAAATGTAAAAAAGCAAATGCTCAATAAAAATGTCCTCCTTTCTTTTGATCCCTGTACTCACATGATTTCCTCTTAACACCTGATGAAAAGCAAAGATTGAGTTAGTTTAAGGTAAGAAGGACTTATTTATCAACAGCACAGGTAAATCTTCTTAAGGCAGTCAGATAAAATGTGAACAAGAAAACTTTAAAGAGAAACGTGGTGGCTATTACCAGAACAGTGTTTGGGGACAGTTCTCTTATAATGGTTCATCAATGGTACACAACAGGGGTATCTGTCTTTCTCTTTTACAACCTTCTTTTACAACAAATGACTGACCTATTGGTAATGGGTTTTTTTTCCTCCTAAGACTAGTCCTGAACTAGCATCTGTTGCCAATCCCCTTCTTTTTTTTTTTTTTTTCCGAGGAAGATTACCCCTGAGTTAACGTCTGTGCCCATCTTCCTCTATTTTATATGTGGGACACCTGTCACAGCATGGCTTGCTGAGTGGTGTGTAGGTCAGTGCCTGGGGTTCCAAACTGGTGAAACCCGGGCTGCCAAAGTGGAGGGAACTTAACCACTGTGCCACTTAACACTGTGTGTAGAGGCTGGCTCCCCTCTTCTTTCTTCTTTTGCTTGAGAAAGTATAGCCCTGAGCTAACATCTGTGACAATCTTCCTCTACTTTATACGTGGGCTGCTGCCACAGAATGGCTGGCCAGTGGTGTGTATCCGCACCTGGGAACGGAACCCATGAACCCACACGTCAAAGCCACGGGGCTGACCCCTATTGGCAGTGTTTTGAAAAAAAAAAAAAAATTAAACAGCATCAACAGTCAGTTTGGGAGGGTCACTTGCCTGCTAAGAATAAACGGGAAGTAAAACAGCAGAGGCAAACGCGCAAAAGCTGAATAAAAGGGAACCTGACGCTCGCCTCAAGGATCCAAGGTTGGCAGCAGCTCATTTTGCGGGTTTGGATATCGGCTGGGGCGCAGCATGTCAAGCAAGAGTCAAGACCAGTTTTGCACCTTTGTTCCTTTGGCTTCTGACCAGCCAAAGCTGACCGACCTGTACGAACACCCAGTCAGATCATGTTGGCAGCCCCTAGCACTGTTTGATAAAAATCGGAAGCCAGATGCACAAATTCAGCAATTTAAGAGGGAATAAGTCGCGTGGATAAGCTGATGCCCATTTTTAAAAGTCGACTTGGTTTCGCATTCGGAAGAAAGGACAAGACTGGCCAATTTTTCAAACGGGTGATTTCATTCAATAGCCCAGGGAGATCATTTCATTGTACTTTTTAAAATTTGCTTGCTAGAACATGGTACTTTCTACGATCCGTATGGGAAAAGCCTTGATTCTTCTTCACTCTGGGATGTTCTGATGTCGAACATCTAAAACTGCTTCTGGAAATTCCCCCACGGGGACTTTCCCAGTCTTTCTAGGCCACTCTTAAATCTAGACCCATTCCTAACCAACTTCTACCTTTTTCACCAGCCATATTCTCGTAGCCTCTCCAGTTTCCAATTCCCTAAATCTTCAACCTCACCTCTAGAATTAGCCCAATCAAACTTTCCCTTCTTAGACCTCTTCCTTACGTTCGCTCCAGGAAACTCCCATGAGAGTCACGTGGCCAAACTTGTCCTTAATGGCGCTCCGTAATTCTCCTACTGTTCCACCGCCCTTCCCTACCTCCTGTTAGCTCCGCCCCGCCCCATTCTCGCTTTCCCCCTCGGCCCCCGCCCCCACCCCGCCCGCCCGCCTCCGAAGCGCCTGCGCCTGCGCATCTCCAATTCAGGCGCTTTCCCTTTCCTGGCGACCAATCCACTTCCTGCCTTCGGTCCTCGGAACACTCCTCCTCTCTGCTGGGGCCCTGGCTTGAGGGGCTGGTTGTGGCTGCCCTACTATTTGCCTGTCTGAAAAATTCTCTCCTCTCATCGACTGAGCAATTTGAACCAGCCACTAAGTGTACGGCGCCTACCTGAACCTTCTCTAGCGACCGCTACCCCAGAGCTAAGCTCGGGGCATCGATATGCCAGGGGGCGGGCGACCCGGACTGTTCTCGATCTGGCAATCGCGCGGACAGCTTCTTCCTTTCCACCTCCCTCCGCCCCGCCCCCACTCGCTGCCCGGCCGCGCTGGTGAGTGGCGGGCGGGCGGGCCGGCGGGCGGAGGGAGGAGGGGGAGCTGAGGGAAGGCGGGCCCTCGGCTGCGAGTCGGTGGGGGGAGGGGAGGGGAGAGCCCGAGCGCTGGAGTTGGTGCTGGGAAACCCGGGGCTAATGTTGACAACAGGCTCGAGGTGAGTCCCGAGGAACCTCCTTCCCCTCCGCTCCAACGATCCGGAGGAAGCGGGGCCGGGGGGCACCGCCTGGACTCCTACTCCCTGGGGAACCCGAGAGGCGACTCCGCACCCCAGCGCTCCGGGGGCGGCGAGCAGGAGACGGACCGCGGGTCCGGCGTCGTCCTCCTCAGACCCCTCTCCCAGAGGCTCCGCTGAACGTGCCCCGGCCCGGGGCCGACATGAGGGGCGGGAGAGGGAGCGCCTGCCCCCCATGCCCGGGCTGGGCCTCGGGGCTGGAGGCGGGGAGCCCGCCGTGGCGGGGCGAAGGGGTTTGGGGGTGTGGAGGGGAGAGAGGGGAGGTGGGGAAAGCGTTCGGGGAGGCGGGAGGGAAGCGAGGGCGAGGAAGAGGGGAGGGTGCGTGTGTGGGAGGATGTGGAGTCGGAAGACCAGCCGGAGACGCTGGGTCTCCGGGGGTGAGGGAGAGTGGGGTGAGAAGTTAGGGTCGGGGCAGGGATGGTCCGCGACGGTGACCGTGGGTCCCCTGAGGAAGGGGAGTTGTGGCGGGGAAGCATGTTAGGTACAGGAATGTGGAGCCAGAGCAGGGGTTTGTGGGAGCTGTGTGTATAGGGGAAGGGGTTTTGGTGTATTTGGGAATGGTGGGCATAGATTATTCGGGTTACTTCCTTTTGATCATATAGGGTTTTGATCATGAGAATCATATGGTCGACTCTTCACTTTACCTTCATCCCAGAGCTCCTAGTGCTCTCTTGTTAGTACTGTTGAGCTAAGATGATCACGGAGTGTTTGGTCTCCAGGTTGGCAAAGCAGAGCCAACTTACAGGCTTGGGGTTACCACTGGACCGGACCATCAGCTCTCTTGCTCTTTTAGGACTTACATGTAGGGATGCATCAGACCAAAGGAAAACCATCACACACCCTTCTCATTTATCGTAATTTTTAGGTGTTTATAAGGATTGTACGACTCATCAAGAAAACCATTTTTGAACTTTCGTGAAATTTGTAAAATTTTGAATGAGTCTTTTATACTAAGGATGTCCTGTAAAGTTAGACTGGGAGATAGTGCTCCTGTGCGGGTCTGCCCTTAGAACCTTTTGAATAACAGACTTAAAAGGTAAAACAGCATTCTCTTACTCTCGAGTACTTTCAGAGCCGTCTGATTGTGATTTCCTGCATAGTCCATATGGTACTTTGCAAAGGACTGTTTTAAAAGGGAAACACCTCCTTTCTCTGCACTCTGTCCCCCCAGTACACTCCACTGGTACCTGTTTTACTAGTAAAGTAGTTTTACTTTCTTTTGGAAGTTGAGTATATTTAGAAAACCAAGTAAAATATACAGCCCAAGAGCCGGGACACTATTTTGGGAGCTAGGAAGGTGGTTTTAATGCATGGCTTCCTTTTAAGGACTGTCTGAATGTAATTGTACTCAGTAAAACAATTTGTAAGAGCTGATCATGTTGCAATTAAAAGATCGCTAATTTTTATTTTGATTATTTTGAGATAGAATCTATTTGAAGTTCCAGTTTTTACTTGAAAATCTTTCTGAAACACTTTAGATAAAATATTTGGCTGTTTTAAAGCATGAATTTATAAGAATGTTAGCATTTCCTTAAATATCATTTAATGCTCAGTTTAATTTTTTTAAGTTGACATAATACAAATGCATAGTGATGTGAATCATGTTGTTTGTATAATTATTCGGCTTTTAAAATCTTAGAGTCAGGTTATATAGTGCGAAAGAGCACTGGACAATGAGTCTTGACCCAACTGCTAAACTAGTTGTGTCATCTTGGGCAGGTCACTCTTGTGGTGCGGCCTCAATGTAAAAGTTGAGAATTGGAGTAGATAAAATCTAGCGGTCCTAACTCTGAAAATCTCTTTTCTTATGGTGAACTTTTCAGTGTTCTGTGTGAAAAAGAATAAACATTTATTGAAAGTCTCATGCTAGCGCCTAAGCTGGAAATTTAAGAGTGCCATAAGAGACGTGGCAGCATTGCCATTTTATTGATGAACGGACTCAGACAAGTTAAGTTTCCCAATTTCCATAGCTAGCAGGTTGCAGAGTTAGGATGCAAACTGAAAGTCTGACTTTAAAGCCCGTATTATTTTCTCATGCCGCATTGCTGCCTTTCATGTACTTTTAGATTTTCGTCATATTTTTTGTTTACTGAAATTTAGTTCCAAATGTACTTTGGGTATGTGTTTGTAATATACGGATCAAATGATTCAAAGGAGATAGCACTACCAAGACTTAAGGGTGTTATTGAGAATCTGTATTATTGTGCTCTGGAGCAGGATCTAATTCGTGGTTGCCTACTACAGTTAGATATGGTAGGCACTTAAAAATTTATTGAATAAATGAATACTGTAGGGAGTTGCAAAAGTTTGGGAGACTCTGTTGAGCTGAGAAATGGTCATCCTTTATGAATTTGTCAGATTCTAAGTGAATTTCTTTATGTTTTAACAACTTAATATCTAATTTTATCTTCATAAATGAGACAATTGTAAATTTTGATGCCATTCTTTTTATTGTCTGAGGATTGTAGTTCCTTCTGTCACTGAAATGTTGCTTGTTGATGCTTCATATCAGAAAATACAAATTCTGTATAATATTATCATTTTTTTGTACGTAATGGCAAATAGCCCTAAATAAGTTTGTATTGTTACGTTGGGAATTATCTTGTCCTGGACATCTTAGCTAGAATTTGTCAGAGCTAAAAACATAAAGTAAAAACTACTTGGCCATTATCAGGGACTCTTTCTACTCTGAGATACATAATTCTGTGATTTGTCCTAGACAGTATGTATGATCAAGTCTGCCAGCTGACAATTTGGTACTCTCAAGGTTTTTACTAACTGGTTCAGAGTGTGGGTTCAGATTCCAGCTCCATCACCAGCTGTGGAGGCCTTGGGCAAGTTACTTGGTCCAGTCTCAGTTTACTCATTTATAAAATAGAGAAGGTAATACCCACCTCATAAAGCTTTTAGTATTAAATGAGATAGTGTATGTAAGATGTTTACTGTGGTACCAATGAATGGTAGCTTTTAGTACTATTCTCTGTTTTGAAAGTTGACTTCGCTTTTAGGGCATGATATTTTCATATTAACGGTGGGTATTTTAGTTGACGCTATATAAGAATTGATAACTACACTTCCCACTTAACATGGTCTTGCCACGTTAATAAGTACTTGTGCTCTTTTATATTTTAATGATTACTTAAACAGGATTAACAGCCTTTTTTTGTTCTGAGTTCCACCAGTGGGGTTAACTAAAGCCTTTGAGTGTCATTGTCAAAATAAATGCCTAGAATGTCCAAGTGGAGAGAATAAGAGAGTAAAAGAGAAAAAGGGGAAGGAAGAGGTGGCTGAGAGAAGGTACAGACTGTGGTATGTGCCTCCAAAACTTAGTTAAAGTGCTTCTGCTGGCCTAGGTTGTGTCTTTCTGTTATAACATTTTATTAGGGTGCTGAAATAAATGCTTTGTGTGTTTATCAAATATTTATTATTGTAAATGTTTTGTTTGCTAACCTAGTTTTTACTGCTGTAATTTAAAACCTCTATTTGAAAATATTTAAGAATACTGTATATATCTTTAGCTTTTAATAAAAAACTAGGAAGTTTAAGTAATTCTATGTTTCTTAAATAGAAAGTGTT
Source organism: Equus caballus (assembly GCF_041296265.1). Taxonomy (NCBI): domain Eukaryota; kingdom Metazoa; phylum Chordata; class Mammalia; order Perissodactyla; family Equidae; genus Equus; species Equus caballus. Next base: position 33,929,419 of record NC_091712.1, read on the forward strand.
TTGATTTTCTCATATACGACTTTCAAATGATTTGGGAGTTAAAACATGAAGCACTGTCCATAAAAGAAATTATATTAGAACACTAGTTCTAAGTAGAGAAATTTATTTTTAGAAAAGAAAAATCCTGAATTTTGCTGGGAAATACATTTTTTGGTTCCAGAGTTTGTTTCCAGTTCACTGTGTAGAGCCTGTGCTATAGACTGGTGCTATCCAGTAGAACTTTCTGGAATGGTGAAAATGTTATATATCTGCACTGTCTCCTGTGGTAGCCACTAGTCACATGTGGAACTGAGTGCTTGAGACATGGATAGTGACTGAAGAACTGAATTTCAAATTCTCTTTAATTTTAATTAATTTACATGTAAATAACCACATATGGTTAGTGCAGTGGTTTTCAACTCATGGTGATTTTCCCCCAGGGGACATTTGGCAATCTCTGGAGTAGTTTTTGGTTGTCACTCCTAGGGAGATACTACTGGCATCTACTGGATAGAAGGGATGCTGCTAAACTTCATACAGATAGCATCCATTCCCCCTGCATCCCCCCAACCAAAGAATTATCTTGCCCAAAATGTCAGTAGTGCCAAACCTGAGAAACCCTGAGCTGGTGACTACTGTACTGGTAGATAGAGAAGAGAATATACAGGTTTCATAATCATCATTATGTTTATTTATAAATTAACTTTTACTGATACTAATGAAGAGATTAAAAGTCTAGTCTAATTTGAGATAGTTGACAGTTTTTGTATTTGCAGATTTGATAAGGTTAGAACAATGAGGTGAAATTTGTGAGTCTTCTATTGCTTATTTTGTCAGTTGATTTATAGGAGGCAAGAGCTCGCTTATGTTCCAACTCAAGTACTTCTGTTGAATATTGTATGAAATAGTAAGAGATCTTAAGGGATGTGAAATGTTGGGGTTACAACTGATTCACAGTGTTCTCAGCTAATGTGCTGATGTATTTAGGATTACATGATAAATCATTTTGGAGTTGATAATGGTTGAATTTGGGTGATGAGTATATGGAGGTTCCTTCTTTTGTGTTCTCTACTTTTGTTTGTGTTTGAATTTTTCCATAATAAAAAGTAAAAAGAAAAGTACTTAGGCATAACTAGTAATGATAGAATGTGGACTGTGACCAATAAATTATTTTATCACAGAAATAGTATTTGTTTTGCGTGCATTTATTTAATCTCTTACAGTTGCCAAGTTGCAGTGGTTTGTTCTGTTTAAAAAAATAGTGTCCCATCACTAAAAAAGTCACTGTATTTACAATACTGACATTCTTTTTTTCTTACAGATTGTCCTGGGTAACATAATGCCAGCTGAGCGTAAAAAGCCAGCAAGTATGGAAGAAAAAGAATCTTTACTAAACAACAAGGAAAAAGACTGCGGTGAAAGGCGGCCAGTGAGCAGCAGGGAGAAACCAAAAGACGAGATCAAGCTTACTGCCAAGAAGGAGGTTATTAAGGTCCCTGAAGATAAAAAGAAGAAACTGGAAGAAGATAAGAGAAAAAAAGAAGACAAGGAACGCAAGAAAAAAGAAGAAGAAAAGGTGAAGGCAGAGGAGGAATTAAAGAAAAAAGAAGAAGAAAAAAAGAAACATGAAGAGGAAGAGAGAAAGAAGCAAGAAGAGCAGGCAAAACGTCAGCAAGAAGAAGAAGCCGCCCAGTTGAAGTAAGAACATTTATTTTAGTTAATGAAGTGAAGGAAGGGGAAGATCGAAATGTTTTGGCAAAACAGTGATTATTTGAAATGAAAACTTCGGAGATGCTGCTCCTTAAGAGTTGGGAGTATCTTAACTTACTTGTTCTGTTAGTTTCACTGCCTAGAGGCATGCTTACAGTGCTTTAATTCTTTAAATTAAATAATAATAACAATCTTTAATGAATATTTTTGAAGTCTAGAGTAATCTGGATTGCTTTCGTTTTTTTAAAAAAGCTTTTTTCATGGTATACTTCATCTTTTTATGTTGAAAATCTTTTATTTTATTTATTTTTTTTTTTTTGAGGAAGATTGGCCCTGAACTAATATCTGCTGCCAGTCTTCCTCTTTTTTTTTTGCTGAGGAAGACTGGCCCTGAGCTAACATCCATGCCCATTTTCCTCTCCTTTATATGTGGGATGCCTGCCACAGCATGGCCTAACAAGCAGTGCATAGGTCTGCACCCGGGATCCGAACGGGCAAACCCCGGGCCACTGAAGCGGAACATGCGAACTTAACCACTGCACCACTGGGCCAGCCCCTAAGTTGAAAATCTTTATTTCTTAATGGCCGCTATTTGTTGAGGTTCTGTTATGTGCCAGGCACTGTACAAAGTATATCAGCAAATATCCTTAAGAAAGTCCTAATGAAGTAAGTTTTATGATCTTCATTTTACAGATTAATAAAACAATGTTTAAAGAGGTTAAGTAACTTGCCTAAGGTCACAGTATACAGTGGAGCTGTTGTGATTTGAACCTGGGTTGGGCTGACTTTAAAACCTTTGTCCTTGAGTACAGTTCCAGAATGTCTCCCATTCTAATCTTTATCCAAATTTACTTTTAACCTTATAAATGGATGCAAGTAATATAACAAACTGGTGAAAAATGAGGTAGACTGCTAAGATGTAACAAAAATGTCAATTGTTGAATAGCGTGAGCTCTTCTCTCAGTATATGTAATTTAAAAAGCTGTTTGCAAACCTGAATTTTCACAGATCTCTAGAGCAGCTCAGCCACCTAGTTTCTTACCAGAGTTCTTCTTTAGTACCTCTATTTTTAATGAGCAACTGGAGCCTTAGGGCTGAAGGCAATAGTAGTGGCCAGTTTTGGAATATATGTTTTTTTAAATTCACAAGAATATTCAATTTCCCTGTAACTTTTGCTCCCTCTCCCTTTCCATACAAAGAGCTTAAAATAAAACAACCAAAAACCCAACCTTTTAAAGTGAACTCTCCCTGCTAATCCTGTGTGTGTGTGCCTGGGAGACTTCCAGGAGACATTCACATGTCTGTGTTCCCAGTAGTGGATGCACAACTCCCTGTTAACATAGTGTGTCTTTTAGTGGGAAATCATGGAATTATAAGGTAGCTCAGGTATGGTTATCTCAGACAGATGAAAGTGGACTTTTTTAGAAATTTGTATTTTTCAAGTTATATATTTTGGTATCTCAGAAACTTTAAAGTCATATTGTCCCTACCTTTAACTTAACTTTTATTAAAGTGCTTTGATCTGATAGTTGTCTTCTGGTTCCTTTCCAGATTTTCTTAATCTCACTTGAATTTTAAGGCTCCAAACCTAGCAAGGTACTTTATTAAAGGTTTGGTTAATGCTGAAGTATAGAAAAATGGTACTTAACATCTCAAAACATTTTTAATACATTCTTTTAAAATGCTTATTCTTTGAAGTATTCTTTGTGGACATTTTTTTTTTCTGTTTGCGCAATGCTTTTACCTGTTTTAGGTTTATATCCTTCCTAAGCATATTATTTTATATTTTTCATCTTAAACCTCATGTGTCTTATCCATTTATTTATTTTTTTAGCTTTTTGAGGTTTAATTGACGAAAGTGTTTTATCCATTTATCTTGCCAACTGGCAGAATGATTTTTAATTGAGTTATTCAGAATCTTCCCTTCTAACGCATTTTGTATTCCCAGTATACTGGTTCTTTTTCTTTTCTTTTCTTTTCTTTTTTTTTTTGCTTTTTTCTCCCCAAATACCCCCAGTACATAGTTGTATATTTTTTAGTTGTGGGTCCTTCTAGTTGTGGCATGTAGGATGCCACCTCAGCATGGCCTGTTGAGCGGGGCCATGTCTGCGCCCAGGATCCGAACCGATGAAACCCTGAGCCACTGAACCGGAGTGCTCGAACTTAACCACTGAGCCACGGGGCTGGCCCCTGGTTCTCATTTTCTTAAATCATTAATAAAATGTCTTTAAAAGTAGTGAAAGAGCCCTTTGCATCTTTGTTCCTCTTGGATGCTGATGCTTACGTGATTACTTTTTCATTGGCTTTCACTCATGGGATTTGTCAATAATGCCCAGTATATCGAGTATTTTATTTACTTGTTTGTTTGTTTTTTCTGTAGAGAGAAAGAGGAATCCTTGCAGCTTCATCAGGAAGCTTGGGAGCGACATCAGTTAAGGAAGGAACTTCGTAGCAAAAACCAAAATGCTCCCGACAGCCGACCAGAGGAAAATTTCTTTAGCCGACTAGATTCAAGTTTGAAGAAAAATACTGCTTTTGTCAAGAAACTAAAAACTATTACGGAACAACAGAGAGACTCCTTGTCCCATGATTTTAATGGCCTAAATTTAAGCAAGTACATTGCAGAAGCTGTAGCTTCTATTGTGGAAGCAAAGCTAAAAATATCTGATGTGAATTGTGCTGTGCACTTATGCTCTCTCTTTCACCAGCGCTATGCTGACTTTGCCCCATCCCTTCTTCAGGTTTGGAAAAAACATTTTGAGGCAAGGAAAGAGGAGAAAACACCTAACATTACCAAGTTAAGAACTGATTTACGTTTCATTGCAGAATTGACAATAGTTGGGATTTTCACTGACAAGGAAGGTCTTTCCTTGATCTATGAACAGCTAAAAAATATTATTAATGCTGATCGGGAATCCCATACTCACGTTTCTGTGGTGATTAGTTTTTGTCGACATTGTGGAGATGATATTGCCGGACTTGCCCCAAGGAAAGTGAAGAGCGCTGCCGAGAAGTTCAATTTGGGTTTTCCTCCTAGTGAGATAATTAGTCCAGAGAAACAACAACCTTTCCAGAATCTTTTAAAAGAATACTTTACGTCTTTGACCAAACACCTGAAAAGGGACCACAGGGAGCTACAGAATACTGAGAGACAAAACAGGTGATTTTCAAATGTTTCTCAGAATTGAGAATTTATTTTGGAGCTCATACTTAAAAATTTTTAAAGTCTTCATGCCACTGAAAGAACTTGTGGAAAAGGGCTCATTGCAGGTGATTTCTTAACATTCCAGGAAAATTTCCAAGTGTAACAGTCTAAGTACTCGTGTTTAAATGTGAGTCTGTGATAGATTTTGTGTCTGATTTTAAAAGAAATCTGGCAAGGATATGGTGCTTTTTACTTTGTAGATGTGTTTTCTTCCTGTGATTTAAAAAAACTCCTTAATGTTGAGGGATAAATTTTCTTTCTCTGTCACTTTACCTTATCTGCTATTATTTTTCTGTGTGTTTTGCTGTTCCCTCTCTATAACAGGTTTGCTTTCATTGTTTTATATTTTAATTTTTTGATGTCCGTCTTATTTGCACTTTTAAGAAAAGTCATTATCAGTGGTGTTTTAGATCAGAAATTTGGAAAATAGTACACCAAATTAGCTGTGAACAAATTTCTTAAATACAACTATGTAAAATGCATTTATAAGATTCTTTCTCCTGGAGACATCCATTTAAAATTCTATAGGAATAATGTCTGTACCTGTGGTAGTTAGTAAAGACACTGGATTTAGGAGTCACCTTTGATTGTTGTAAGATACTGTACATCATAGACTGGTGTGTAGCATCTGCACCTAGGAGGCATCAGTAAACTGGAAGTTGATGAAGTTGGTGGGCATTAGGTCAACTTTTATGGAAGACGGATTTGGAGGAGGCTCAGGGGGTGCAGAAACAGCCTTTGGCTAAGTACTTTGTAGCTGTTTGAAGTGTATGGTTGACAGTCTGAAATTGCTGTTGATCAGGAAATATTTTGGGGGAGTACACTTTTCTATTCCCAGGAGCCTAGAGCTTGCATTCAGGGAGGACTGCCTGGTGATTGACTTAACCAGAAGAGAAGACCGTAATAGTGATGTCAGTGATACAGTTAGGTCAGGATCAAGGGGGATGCAGACTCTGTGGCTAAATCCTGTTGGCTGAGGGTCACCCAGAAGTAAGAATTTAAGACGGCAGTGGTGTTCCTCAATGTTTCTTAAAAAAGGAATCCTTGTTTTCTGTTTTTGAATAGTGAGGACTGTTTTGAACTTTGAAGAGGCAACTTCAGAATGTATTTATAGATCAATAATGAGTAAAAAGGAAAATAGTGGTCCTCTATGAATGATTCCCACATATTTAAGGTTTCTTAATTATGATTTACATGGTGTTTTGTCATTTTCCTAGTCCTTTTCCCATATGTTCTACCTAATACATCACAACTGATTTTGTAAGTATGCTTTGATTACTTTTTATTGACTATTTTAAGGGTTATGTGTGTGTGTTTACTTTTGATTGGCCTCACAGAAGGTTAAAGGGTGGAGAGATTCTGCAATGATTTAATCCAGTCACCCTTCCCATGCAGGAATCCAGTTTATAGATTATCTGACAGATAAGTTATTCTTCCTCTGAAAATCAAAGGAGCTTAGTCCTCGGAGCCTTTCTAATGTTGGACACACCTGTTTACTAGGAATTCAAGCTGAAATTTAATTCCCCATAAAATGGTTCCCTTGGCTTTACTTTTTTCTGGTACAGATGGAATAAAGCTACTCAAAGTGGGGGTCTGTGAACTGTTTACCTGTTTACAATAAATTAAGTATAGACACTGAGACTAATAAGCAGTTAGACATTTTTATAGCAATTTTCCATTGCCATGATATTATTGCTGTATTTCATGAAAGTATCTGCAATGATTGGAAAAAAACTTTTTCTTTTAGCACAGAGAGTTTGAGAAGCGCTGGCATGGAAAGTGTCTCATCTTATACCCATGATAACATCTCAGATATGTGCTGACTGCCAAGGTGTTTCCCTTTCATCTTCTCCAGGCTAAACACCTCCGCTTCCTTCAGTTTGCTCCATGATTTCTAGGCAACTCACTGTCCTTAGGACATTTGTTTTGGATGCTTTCTTTTCCACCGGTGACTTAAAATTCTTTGGGTTTTCATAGCTGCCTTGTCATTCTTTTGACTTTTTGTTAGGCTGATACACACCTAAAGCCTAATTTCTCGACTGAACTGCTCCCAAGCCACTTCTTTACCTTGAACTAGCAAAATAATTTTTTAAACCTAAATACAGACTTATTTGTCTCTTTTAAACTTTGTTTAGATGCTTTGGCATATTATTTTAGCCTAATGATAATTTTGAACAGTGATTACAGGTATATTTATTAATTGTACTTATCTGCTGGTCATATTCAGCTTTGATAAACAGACCTTCTGTTCTTTGATTATTCACGTCACCAATGAAAAATTTTTTTTCTATTTTATTTTTTATTGAGGTTATGATAGTTTACAACCTTGTGAAATTTCAGTTGTACGTTATTATTTGTCAGTCATATTGTAGGTGCACCACTTCATCCTTTGTGCCCACCCCCAACTCCCCCTTGTCTCTGGTAACCACTAATCTGTTCTCTTCGTCCACATGTTTATCTTCCACATATGAGTGGAGTCATACACAGATTGTCTTTCTTTATCTGGCTTATTTCACTTAACATAGTACCCTCAAGGTCCATCCATGTTGTTGTGAATGGGATAATTTTATCCTTTTTTATGGCTGAGTAGTATTCCATTGTGTATATATACATACACACACACACACACACACACACACACACACACACACAATGGAATACTACTCAGCCATAAAAAAGGATAAAATATATACTGTCTTGTTTATTCAATCATCAGTCGACATGCTTTTAGGTTGCTTCCGTGTCTTGGCTGTTGTGAATAATGCTGCAGTGAGTATAGGGGTGCATATGTCTCTTTGAATTGCTGATTTCAAGTTCTTTGGGTAGATACCCAGTAGTGGGATGGCTGGGTCAGATGGTATTTCTGCTTTTACTTTTTTGAGAAATCTCCATACTGTTTTCCATAGTGTCTGCACCAGTTTGCATTCCCACCAGCAGTGTATGAGGATTCCTTTTTCTTCACAACCTCTCCAACATTTGTTATTTTATTTTACCAATGAAAATTTTGAACAGGATATAGTGTTAAGAGCACAGCTTAGTGGCCTTTCCCTAGAAACTTTTACTTGTTTAAATAGAGAAGTATTAACCTATGGTTATTAGAGGAGGTTATTTACTTCATGTAAATTGGCCTTAGTTGTAGGAGTTGTTTTATCATGGGAGACTGTCCACTTAGATGTAATACTTTGGGGGATGTGAGAATCTTAATCACAGTATAGAAGATATTGGCATACAGCTTCATAAATCACTCATGCCTTAGGATAGCTTCAATTTGAGCAGCCTCTGTAGTGAAGATTTAAATACCTGACTGATCAAAGAAGATGTGAGAAATGGATTAGTGTGGAGTGCCTGCTTGGCCTAACGTCAGTCTCCTTACTTCTAAGAGAGTACATTACAGTGTACTGTTAAAATGACCAGTTTCTGAAAGTTCTACCCCACCAGGTATTATCCAGTTGTTTTTTTGAGGTTTTTCTACAGCATGGGACTAAATCATGGGCCATAGTTTTTTCCAGTAAGTTTTCTCTTAGACATGATAATGCTAGAAATCTAAGTGCTAGGCTAGTGGATATTTAAGACTCATGTGTAGTTAAATTACTTTAAGCCTTTATTCAGTATCTTAATAATGGTGGTTTAAAAAAAATCAAGTGCGCTGTATCTTTGGCCTGTGAATCCTAGATGCTCTTGGTGGTTTTAATTAACCTGGGAGATGGCGCTGTTTTTAGAGGTTGTGAAGTCTCAGTCTATACTCATTAATGTCTATACTTAAAAATTGATTCACCAATTGAAAAAATAGAATAATAAAATCTCTAATCTTTTCTTAAAGACATTGTAGTGAGTGAATGGAGACAGTGACTGGGTGAGACCTGTTGAGTCTCACTGGTTCTTTTCTCATGTTATCTGGGCTGATACCATAAGTATTAGCTAGTTTTGTTTCTAAGTCCCTGAGGGATTTACAGTTATAAGCAAGCAATACATTGGATCCTAGCTTGGGTGAATTCTAATAAATTTGAATTTATAAGCTTTTTGTACTTAAAAGAATGTTTTTTTTTATTTATACATTTTGATTAGTGATGATCTGAGGAGTTATAGTTAATATTTACACATTTAAAAACAACATATGGTAATATTTTCCAAGTTAGAGTTAATAACTTTATTTCTTGGTAAGTTTTGCTTTTCGTTACATTCAGTACTCTAACTTTATATTTGAAATCTGTTGTACTTGGAGATACTGTTCTCTTAGAGATAATATTACCTGGTAGGTTTTGGGTACTTAATAAAATTGGTTGAAGAAATGATTTAATTTTTATTAGATATAACTTAATGTTATGTAGCAGAATTTGTTTCTTGTAGTATAGTGAAATCATGAATTCAGATATTAAGTCAGAATTCTTGCTTAAATAATTCTGAAGTATCTTTTTTTCCCTGATTGGTGGGAGTGGTGGCAGATTTCTCCTTTCAGTACTGGTGAATTACGAGCTTCATGATTGCATGCTCGGTCCAACAGCAGTAAGTGATTTATTTGATGTAAAGTTTAGTAAAAAAAAAAAAAAGCCATGTAGGCAGAATGTAGGTGTTAAATCAGGGAGGTTTGTTTAATTAATGCAAACTCATGAGGCATTACTTTACCAGTGTTGAAACTTAAAAACACGTAACCCAAATTAAAGAGTGTTGCTTTTACCCTTCACTCTGCTTCCAGGTAAGTTGTGCCTTGCCCTTACAGGTAAGATTGTTTGATAAATTGTGTTGTATTTAAGCACTATTAAGATGTTATATCATTGTGCTTTAGACTTAAACAGGCTTTAACAATTTAAAAAGTGCTCTAAGATTGTTATCTCCTTCCAGATATTCTTTAATTCTGATTCAGTGACTTTGACATAGTTGTTTAATAAGTGGGTATAGTTATACTTAACTATGTTCTAGTGTCTGTTCACACAAGATTATAAGGTATCCATAACCAAATTCTAAAATGAAACCAAAAGAAAATTTAAGTTACTTCTCATGAAAATTTGACAGAGTGCTAAAGGAGATGATAAGTAAAAACCAGTAGTTTTTCATGGCTGTGTTTCATGATTATTTTTTCAAGATTTTGGCCATGTGTTCTGTTATGTTGCATGACTGTATAAGGTGAAAGCTAAAATGGATTTTCTGTGTTCTTGGCAACATTTCTTCCTTTTTTAATTTGACTAATCAAAATAGTACTTGCAATTGAAGTTTTTGCCTTTCCTACAGTGGGCTCTGGCATTCTTTTATCCTGATGAAAATACTGTTTTACATTAATATAGTGCATTATATGTATGATCTTAATTGATTTACACAGTACCCTTGAAAGAAATACCTCTAATTTGGAGGTGATAGATCAAATTTAGGAGTTAAAGAGCTTACCCAGTGTGACTTAGATAGCAAATGACAGAATCAGGTTCCTTCTTACTCTTCATGCTGTGCTTTTCACATCTTCCATAGCACTCATCTTCTTCTGCATGTAGTACTTGTACTTGTTTTAAGGTGTCTGGTAAACACATTAGCCACTCAGTACTTACCAAGTCAAATCTAAACAAAAGGAGGACCCCAAAAAGGATATAAAACAAGCACCTTAATGTGGGAAGACTTGTCTTGTCTTTACTTTGAGAGGCAGTAGAGTGATACTTATGGGTATGGACTCTGGAGCCTGCCTGCTTGGGTTCAAGTCTTAGATCCGTCATTCACTCATTCTGTAACCGTGAGTGGGTTACCTCACATCTCCCTGTTCAGTTTTCTCCTCTGTAAAATGGGATAACAATAGCACTCTGCCTCTGAGGGTAATGATGCAATGAATTCGTATGTGTAGAACCCTTGATAACGGTATCGGACGCAGTGTAAATATTCAGTGTTAGTTCACTATCCATAATATATTGCCTGCTTAATCCTTCAGAAAGACTTGAATGAGAATTTCTGTCTTTTTATGATTTTGAAAATTTGTCAAATTTTCATGCTTATTTTAAAAATTCATGTTTTAAAACAATAGAAAATAACAGAGTAAACAATATACAGAATAAAAGAAATAGCAAGAAAGCCAAGCAATAACAATAAAAATGAAAAAAAATAGAAAAAAGAAAAGTCTTTTTTCTTTAAGATTTTATTTTATTCCTTTTTCTCCCGAAAGCCCCCCGGTATGTAGTTGTATATTCTTAGTTGTAGGTCCTTTTAGTTGTGGCATGTGGGACACCACCTCAGCATGGCCTGATGAGCGGTGCCATATCCGCACCCAGGAGCCAAACCAGCGAAACCCTGGGCCGCCGAAACGGAGCACGCAAACTTAACCACTCAGCCACGGGGCTGGCCCCAGATAATGCATTGTGGTTTTTTTTGAGGAAGATTAGCCCTGAGCTAACATCTGCTGCCAATCCTCCTCTTTTTGCTGAGGAAGACTGGCCCTGAGCTAACATGCGTGCCCATCTTCCTCCACTTTATATGTGGGATGCCTACCACAGCACGGCTTGCCAAGCTATGCCATGTCTGCACCCGGGATCCGAACCAGTGAACCCTGGGCCACCGAAGTGGAAAGTGCGAACTTAACTGCTGCGCCACCGGGGCAGCCCTGAAAAAATGTCTTTTAATACTAGAATTTTTTGAGGCATTTATGACTTTTCTTGCTTATGAGATATAATGCTTGATTCAAGAATAGACTATTTGATATTTTCTGTGTTTTACAATATTAAATTAGTTAAGTCAAGGATTGATGTACCTTAGAGGTGCTTCCAGACCGTGATGTCTCATATATATTGGGTGAAGGAGGTCTACTTTCTTTTATTTTTATTATGATGAATAAGACTCGGAATTCATTTAGTTTTCCTGGCTTACTTTTCACATCTTTAAAATGGTACCAGTACTTGCCTATCGTGTAGTGCTCTCGTAAGATGGGATGAACTTGTTGATAATACATTTAACAGTGGTACTGACTCAGTTAACTCCATTTGTGACAGGGATTGGCAAACTGGCCTGCAGGCCACATCACGTCCACCACTAGTTTTCGTACAGCCAGTGAGCTAAGAATGGTCTTTACCTTTTTAAATGGTTGAAAAAAAATTAAAAGAATATTTTGTGAAATATTATATGAAGTTCAAATTTTGTTGTCCATAAATTTTTATTGGAACATCGTCACACTCTTTTGTTTGCATATGACAATATGTAATATTTCAGTATGGTTGCTTTTGTGCTATATCAGTTGAGTAGTTGCAACAGAGACCGTATGGTCTGCAAAGCCTGAAATATTTATTATTTGGCCCTTTGCAGAAAAAAGTTTGCTCACCTCTGATTTATGACAATCTCAAAACAATGGCTTTCAATTCAACTTTCTGTAATAGCTGTGCCTCTGAAGAGATTGTAATGAAAATGTGTGGTGAATCGTATCTTCAACTTGATTTTGCTTAGTGACATATTCCCATGGAATTCACATAAGAAATTTTTGGTGAGATTTATACTGATGTACAGAAAGGTTCTCTGGTCAAATGTGCTGTTTGATGTTTAGTTCCCTCATATAGGTCTTCTAAAAATTTAATCAAACTGAAAATCTTTTCCTATAGGCTTCATAAACTTATAAAAAACTGACATAGAAGTACATTGATTAAAAAATGTTTCATTTTAATTTTATTCAAATCTCAAATTCTAGGGATTTTGAATGTTCAGACACCTATGATAGGTTATTTCTCTGCTTCAAATCTGTAATCTTTACTACATGCCACGGGGTTAGTCAGGTATTTAGTAAAGGTATATTAAATAAATGGTCGAGGAAATGCGTGTGACTATATAAGTTTTATGTATAACGTAGCTCTTCTAATGCCCTTTCGTTGGTATTCTGTACTGCTTGTCACGTGCTCAGTGTGAGATTGATTAGAAAACAAGCCAACCAAAATCTAAGCCTTTTACTGAGGACTGTTCTCACTAGGTAGTACCCCAAGCACATATAAATTAAGTTTTTAGGTAAATTAGTACTGTTAAAAAGTTTGATCACAGAATTGAACTTTAGGGGAGGGTGAGGAGTCTCTCTGAAGCTTCAAAGTTTTAAATTGGTTCCAGGAGGACTGGAAAGGGCCTAGAATGCATACAAAGGGACCTGTCATAGAATCAAGCCACTTTCAATTGACCCAATGCAAAGTTCCAGGCAGATGTTTGAAAGTGAGGTTGATACTGGAAAAGGAGTGTGCATTTGCAATATTTATTTTTATTTATTTATTTATTTTGGTGAGAAAGATTGACCCTGAGCCCACATGTGTTGCCAGTCTTCCTCTTTTTGCTTGAGGAAGATTGTTGCTGAGCTGACATCTGTACCAATCTTCCTCTGTTTCTTTTTTAACGTGAGGTGCCACCACAGCATGGCTTGATGAGCGGTATGTAGGTCTGTGCCCAGGATTCGAACTGGCAAACTCTGGGCCACCGAAGTAGAGCACGCAAACTTAACCACTATGCCACTGGGCACCGCTCATTTTCTATTCTAATAAATAGTCATCACCTTCCTACTGCTTGTATATCATAAATCCTTAGTGAATATTGTATAACCTAAAACTGGATATATGTTCTTCAGATGACCAGCCTGTCACAACTTGTTAGAGAAGTAAAGTTCCAGATTGTGTTATTTTGAGATATTTCCCAATTTCTTTTCGAGTACTGAAATCATTTCACTTCTTAACTGTCATGAGAGGTTTTGAAATCCCTTAGAACTATCATTATCCCTTTTAATGTTATTTGCTTCAGAATAAACTCTTGTTTTTATTAATTGACATTTTTCCTAATAATTCTCTGCAGGACATTTTAGAGTAGTCTACTTTTGAGTATGATTTATTCAAATAATTTATTTCATTTATTTAATTTTAATGACTTTTTTCTTTCTTTTTTTTTGGAGAGGAAGAGTGGCCTTGAGCTAACACCTTTTGCCAATCTTCCTCTTTTTGTCTGAGGAAGAGTGGCCCTCAGCCACCATCTCTGCTCATCTTCCTCTATTTTATATAGGGCTTGCGGCAACAGCATGGCTTGATAACTGGTATAGGTCCACGTCCAGGATTTGAACCCATGAACCTGGGCTGCCGAAGTGGAGTGTGCAGGACTTAACCATTATGCCACCAGGCCAGCCCCTTAATGCCTTTTTTTTTTAACTTCAAAAATGACATAACTTCCAGTTAAAAGTTCTAACAAGGTCATTCAAAGTAATGTGTCATGTGTCTCGTGGGTTGAATATTTTTAAATGCTTTGGGGTTTTGTTTTAATTTTTAAAATTCATTTATAAAACTTACTAAAAGAAACTTTGTTTTATGTATGAAATTAGTCTGAAATAAATGTTTAAAGAGAGAAACTACTCTTTAATGACGGTATTTTCAAAGTTTTTAGAGAAATACTGTTTAGCTTGGATTATTGTGGTTAAACTATTTTGGCATTTTACTAATCTTTTTGTAGAATGATATTGTCTACTGTATATTTAAATCATAAGAAACTGAGTGAAAATTTCTCATTTTAGATCCTAATAGGCCAGATTTGGCAAAAATAAAGGATTTGATTTTATGAATAGTAACTAATCTATACATTGATCTATCTTGTACTTCTAATGGGAACTGATATTCCTAAAACAGAAAATGTTGTTTAGAACATTACGGAATTTAAGCAGAAGTTTATGTGTGTACGAATTGGGTGATATGGGAAAGTTTGGGAATTGTTTCAAATAAGCAAGGGTGAGTAAGTGTGTAGGCATAGTTTTGCTACTTTATTTTCTGTAACATTTAAGAAGATAACATCACCAAAAAATAACTAATTCGTTTTCTTCCCTGTTCATAAGAAAACTCAAATGACAAGGGATTAAAAAAACCTTAAAATTACTTTTGAAGTTGACTTAGTTTACAATTTATAATTGACTTTTTGAAATGTATATTGTATTTGCATTGAAGTTTATAAATTTGAAATGTTACATTACTATGTAAATATTTAGGTATAGAAAAAATTGCATCCAGCTATAGACATCTCAACCATCTGTACTAACATAGTAAGATTTTTATTTGACTGTGTACATTTTGAAAATTTTTTAATAGTTGTACATTTCTGATTACGAGCAGCTTATTAGTGAAGAATAGAGGTGGACCGGCCTTGACTGGCTTGCTCAGCTTTGTTAAATGGATAAATAACCAGTGCTTGCACAGTAAATTGAGAATTGGCTGTATGGAAGATATGGGCTTTTTCAAAAGATAATCTTCATTTAAATCATTATGAAAGTTCAAAGATACTGATTCTGTAACCTGTTTTTGAAAACTAATTTGTTTAGGGATGTTAAGTACTTTTGGTTAATTGTATGTCTAGAGGGAGTATGGCTGTAACAAAATAAATAATTTTTAGCTATTTGGTGGCATAATGTTAAATATTATATTTCTGCAGGCTTAATTGTTAATTACACTTTATATTCTTTGAAGAACCAGTGTTAAAATGTAATTGCTTAGGCGAATTTGATTATGCAAATTTTAAGTTTCATATATGTCTTGAAAATGTTAAATAGTAAAATAAGTTGAAAAAGATTGTACTAATAAGTTCATATGATAAAATCAAATTTTATGGAACATTCCCGGTGTAACACATGATCACATCTATTTTGACAATATTATCAGATTATTTCATCATTTGTTTGTAGGCGTATTCTGCATTCTAAAGGAGAGCTAAGTGAAGATAGACATAAACAGTATGAGGAATTTGCTATGTCTTATCAGAAGCTGCTGGCAAATTCTCAATCCCTAGCAGACCTTTTGGATGAAAACATGCCAGATCTTCCTCAAGACAAACCCACACCAGAAGGTAAGCTATCCTTAAAAAACAAACATTGTGATTTTTTAAAAGATTTTATTTTTCCTTTTTTCTCCCCAAAGCCTCCCGGTACATAGTTGTATATTTTTAATTGTGGGTCCTTCTAGTTGTGGCATGTGGGATGCCGCCTCAGCATGGCTTGATGAGCGGTTCCATGTCCATGCCCAAGATCTGAACCAGTGAAACCGCTGGCCACTGAAGCGGAGTGTGCAAACTCAACCACTCGGCAATGGGGCCAGCCGTAACATTGTGATTTTTTAGTAAGCCTTATCACTCACTTATCTTTAGATTTTTCAGATGTGTATTATTGAAAATTTAAGTTGTAATAGTATCTTTAAAATTTTTTGAAGAAGTGGTATTAAGACCTAATAAGAACCTTGAAAAGCTACTTGAAATGCTCCTCTGAATGGGCAAGGCTTTTCACTTAGAGAGTAACAATTAACTCATGATATTACGGTGAGTTCCCTTGGGTTCTTTTGTGATAGATATCCTTGGATTATGTCTAATGCAGGCCTGTCTTAAACCATACTTGAGGTTATAGAAAGATTCACTTTATTTCTCAGACAGGTAATAAGCTGGATTGGACTTTTGGGATTCTAATATTTCTATGTTTATCCTTATTTTTGATCTATTTGTTTTGAATGATATGTTATCTTTGAATTGTTATTTAGAACTAAAGCTTACATTGTAGTTTTGTGAGGTGAACTGTTTATCATTTTGTGAAATGAGTTGTTTTCCATATTATTTCTAAGATGTTTTAAACTTTCTTGATTGTCCTTAAGTTGGTAGGGTTTCTAATATATTACTCTAACCTGTCACACCAACTACTCGATGAAATAATTATATTTATGTTAGACATGTGTTAAGTTATTAACCTTAAAACTATCTGGCAATTCTGTTTAGTTAAAAATCTTAAGAGTAAAGTATCTTTCATAATACAAGAAGATATTTTGTATTTTGTATCCTCAATAAGAAATACCTATTGTACCCTGTCAGTGCATTTATTTTGTTATATAGAATCATGTACATAATTCCTTCTAATTTTTATCAGTCTGGATCAATGAGCCTCAAACTTTTTAATTTTTTAAAAGAGGTTCCACCATAGAATTTGTGTTTTGGTTGAATCTGGCTGATTTCTCAGAACTTTCTCAGTATATTTATTACATTTTAGAACCAAAATCTTTTCATAGTGTTTTAGTATCCTTTGGTATTGAATTACGTTATTTCTACTGAAATTTAAACTAGTTTTTTCTTTTGATGTTAAATGACTTAAAAGTATTTTTAGGTGTTTTCCAGAGATAATAGATCGTGACAAAATTTTGTCATCATTTTTAAAAGATATTTTCACCAGGTGTAAAATTTTAGGGTCAGGTTTTTCTGTTCAGTACTTTAAAGATGTTGCTCCGCTGTCTTTTAGTTTGTATTGCTTCCATTGAGAAAACTGCTGTCATTCTTATCTTTGTTCTTTACATAGTGGGAATTTTTGTGTTGTTCTTTTAAAATTACTTCATTATCACTGATTTTAAGCAACTTAATTATGATGTGGCTTGGTGTTGGGGTTCATTGGACTTCTTGAATCTGTGGGTTTATAATTTTCATCAAATTTGGAAAATTTTGACCCTTATTTCTTCAAATATATTTTCTGTTCCCTTCCTGCCTCTTCTGGGGATTCAGTTACAACTATGTTAGGTGGTTTGAAGTTGTCCTTTTTATTCTTTAGTATTGTTTTCTCTGTCTTTTGTGTTGGATAGTTTCTATTGCTATGTCTTCAAATTCCCTGATCTTTCCTTTTACAGTGTAACATACTGTTAATCCTATGTAGAGATGTAGTTTTTATCTCTAGAAGCTGGTTATATTTTCTGTGGTCTTAAACATGCTCAGTCTATCTTCTAACTTGTTGAGAATATGAAATATAATAATAACTTTTAATGTCTTTGTCTACTAATTTTATCATTTGTGTCATTTCTGCATTGGTTTGTGTTGATTGATTGACTGATTGGTCTCCTCTACATCGCTAGTAATTTTTCTTCTTTGCCTGCCTGATCGTGTTTTATCAGATATGTGCTGGATATTTTTGTGTTCTTAGAAATATTATTGAGCTTTGTTCTGGGGCACTGTTGAGTTACTTGGAAACAGTTTCATCCTTTTCAGGCTTGCTTTGTTAGGTGGGATCAGAGCAGCCTTTACTCTATGGCTAGTTTTCCCTGTTACTGAGGCAATATCCTTCTATACTCTACCTGATTTCCCATGAATTAGAGGATTCATGAGTAGTTATTTTCCTAGTCTCACCTAGTTCCCTCACACAGAGTATTTGATTGGTATTTGGCTGAACATTCAAGTGAGACCTTCTGCAGATCTTTGAGGTCTTTGGATTTCTCCTCTCTGGTACTCTGTCCTGTAAAATCTAGCCACTTGCACTAGAGTCTGAACTCTCAGCTCTGTTGTCCTCAACTCATGGACACTGTCGGGATCTGCCTGGCTTCTCCCTTCCCTGGTCATGGCCTGGAAGACCTTACCAGGCAGTAAGCTGGGGCAATTAATTGTAGGGCTCAGTTTTTTTGTTTCTTCTCTCTTAGGAATCACTTTCTTGTGCTACCTGATGTCCAGTGTGTGAAACCCATTGTATTATGTTTTTTGCCTGGTTTTTTAGTTGCTTTAGGTCACTGGTACTTCACCTTAGCTTAGAGTCCTAAGTTTTTCACTGATCAGAATATCCTTTTTTACCTCACAGAAATGAGGTCATATTATATATACTATTCTGCAGCTACTTTTTTAGTTAACCGTATATCTTGATGTCTTTTCATATCAATCCATATCGAACCATCTAATTCAATTGCTGCATAGTAATAACCTACTGTATAATTGTGCTATAATTTATTTACCTTGTCCTCTGTTGATTGACCTTTATTTCTAGTTTTTACCTATTACAGTAAATGCTGTAATAAAATCTCTGTACCTCTACTTTTTGTATGCATACTAGTATTTAAGGGATAAGTTCCCAGAAGTAGGATTCTGGGTTAAAAGTGTATATACATTTTAAATTTCAATATATTGTGCCAGTTTTTCTTCTAAAGAAATTTACATGCTACTAAAGTATATGAGAATGAATGTTTCCTTACACCCATACCAAATTGCATTTCTTGATTTTTACATTCTGAGTGAGGTTGAGCATCTTTTCTTTAATTCTAGTGGCTGTTTTATTTATATATATATATTTCCCTGCGTTGCACTGATTTGATTCCTTTACCTGCTCCTTTTTTTAATGAAATATTTATCTTTTTTAAATTGAATTGTAAAAGCACTTTGCATATAGAAGAAATTCTTTTTCATATGCATTACAAATATTTTCTCCCAAATTTTTATTGCGTTTTGATTTTGTAGCATTTTTCCCTCTCAGAAGTTGAATATTTTACAATTTATAATTACTGTGCAAATACATGCTTATTAGAAAGTGAAAGTCTCCTGTCCTATCCATTCCATTCTCCAAGATAACCAGGGTTAATGGTTTGATATAATCTGCCCAGACTTTTTTTATGCAAAACATATAATCAGATATGTGTATATAGCTTTATCGTTAATTTGTGTAGGATGCTATTTTGCATGACTTCCCTTTTCCTTTCATTAATTTTTTTGAGGTGTTTGTTCCTTTTTTTTTTAATTGAGCTTATGATAGTTTACAACGCTGTGAAATTTCAGTTGTACATTATTATTTGTCAGGTATCTTATATATGTGCCCCGTCACCATTTGTGCCCACCCCTCACCCCTCTTCCTCCTGGTAACCACTAGTCTCCTATTTGTCCATGTGTTTGTTTATCTTCCACATATGAGTGGAGAGTTTGTCTTTCTCTATCTGGCTTATTTCGCTTAACATGATAACCTCAAGGTCCATCCCTGTTGTTGTGAATGGGACAAATCATCAATTTTTATGGCTGAGTAGTATTCCATTGTATATATGAACCATATCTTCTTTATTCAGTCATCAGTTGGTGGGCATTTAGGTTGTTGTCATGCCTTTGCTACCATGTCTTGGCTATTGTGAATAATGCTGTGATGAGCCTAGGGGTGCATAAGTCTCTTTGAATTGTTGATTTCAAGTTCTTTGGATAGATACCCAATAGTGGGATGGCTGGATCATATGGTATTTCTATTTTTAGGTTTTGAGAAATCTCCATACTGTGTTCCATAGTGTCTACACCAGTTTGCATTCCCACCAGCAGTGTATGAGAGTTCCTTTTTCTCCACAACCTCTCCAACGTTTGTTATTTTTTGTCTTGGTTATTATAGCCATTCTCACAGATGTAAGGTGATATCTTAGTGTAGTTTTGATTTGTATTTCCCTTGTGGTCAGTGATGATGAGCATCTTTTCATGTGCCTTGTGGCTATCCATATATCTTCTTTGGAGACATGTCTGTTCATATCCCCTGCCCATTTTTGATTGGGTTGTTTGATTTTTGGTTGTTGAGTTGTGTGAGTTTTATATATTGTAGAAATTAACCCTTTGTGGGATGTATGATTTGCAAATATTTTTTCCCAGTTGGTGGCTTGTCTTTTCGTTTCAATCCTGTTTTCCCTTGCCTTGTAGAAGCTCTTTAGTCTGATGAAGTCCCACTTGTTTATTCTTTCTATGGTTTTCCTGGTCTGAGAAGACATGGTCCCCAAAAAGATCCTTTTAAGACTGACGTCAAAGAGTGTACTGCCTATATTTTCTTCTAGAAGTCTTATGGTTTCAGGTCTTACCTTTAAGTCTTTGATCCATTTTTGAGTTTATTTTTGTGAATGGTGTAAGAGAATGGTCTACTTTCATTCTTTTACATGTGGCCGTCCAGTTTTCCCAGCACCATTTGTTGAAGAGACTTTCCTTTCTCCATTGTATGTTCTCAGCTCCTTTGTCGAAGATTAACTGTCCATAGATGTGTGGTTTTATTTCTGGGCTTTCAGTCTGTTCCGTTGATCTATGTGCCTGTTTTTGTACCAGTACCATGCTGTTTTGATTACTGTAGCTTTGTAGTATATTTTGAAGTCAGGCATTGTGGTGGGTCCAGCTTTGTTCTTTTTTCTCTGGATTGCTTTAGCAATTTGGGGTCTTTTGTTGCCCCATATGAATTTTAGGATTCTTTGTTCTATTTCCGTGAAGAATGTCGTTGGCATTTGGATTGGGATTGCATTGAATCTGTAGATTGCTTTAGGTAGCATGGACATTTTAACTATGTTTATTCTTCCAATCCATATACATGGAATGTCTTTCCATCTCTTTATGTCGTCATCAGTTTCTTTCAGGAAAGTCTTGTAGTTTTTGTTGTATAGGTCTTTCACTTCCTTGGTTAAATTTATTCCAAGATATTTTATTCTTTTTGTTGTGATTGTGAATGGGATTGTGTTCTTGAGTTCTCTTTCTGTTAGTTTGTTATTAGAGTATAGAAATGCAACTGATTTGTGTAAGTTGATTTTGTACCCTGCAACTTTGCTGTAATTGTTGATTATTTCTAGTAGCTTTCTGATGGATTTTTTAGGGTTTTCTATATATAAAATCATGTTGTCTGCAAACAGCGAGAGTTTCACTTCTTCATTGCCTATTTTGATTCCTTTTGTTTCTTTTTCTTGCCTAATTGCTCTGGCCAAAACCTCCAGTACTATGTTGAATAAGAGTGGTGAGAGTGGGCACCCTTGTCTTGTTCCTGTTCTCAGAGGGATGGCTTTTAGTTTTTCCCCATTGAGTATGATGTTCAATAATGTACTTTTGAGAGCTTTCTGAGGCAGTTCAAACAGATATACCTCATTCCTCTTAACATCTATTAATATTATAGTGTATATATGTAGTTTCTCAGTCCTTATCCTATTTGATATTTAGATTCTTTCCCATTTTGCTCAGTTACAAACAATACTACAGTGAACACCCTTGTAAATCTTAGTTCACATTTGCTGTTATTTCTAAGGTCTAGATTCCTAGAAGAAATCTTGTAGAATCAAAGATTATGTTTATTTCAAATATTGATAGACTGACAAATTACACCCTTCCAATGCTGTTTCAGTTTGCACTCTGGTTAGGATATGGAGTTGTTACTTGCCTCCTGTCTTGTCAGTATTTGCTGATCTCAATCTTTTAAACATAATCTAATGGGTGAAAATGATAAGGTTTGTTTTATTTACTATTATCCTGATTAGTACTGAGGTTAAAGATCTTTTCATATGCTTTTTTACTTACCTGTTCAGAGATTTTATCCATTTTTCTGTTGAGGTTTCTGTCTTTATTTGTAGGAGCTCTTTATATTATGGATATTAATTCCTTTGTTTAAATATTGTCACACTCTTGTCTTCTAGTTTGTCCTTTGCTTTTGTTTATATTTTTCATTAGACAGAAGTTGTAAGTTTATCAATCTTTTTCATTATAGTGTATGGGTTTAGTGTTCTTTGTTTAAATATATTTGCTGTACAGCACATAAGTAATGGGTTAGGGAGCCAGCATTTTGTTGTTTTAGTGTTGTTCTTGTTTTTCCTAAATGACTTAATGAATCATCTAATTTTTCTTAGGGTCTTCCCCACCCCCCATTTTTTTTCTTTTGCTGAGGAAGATCAGCCCTGAGCTAACATCTGGTAAAGATCTTCCTTGTTTTTTGCTTGAGGAAGATTAGCCCTCAGCTAATATCTGTGCCAGTCTTCCTCTACTTTATATATATGTGGGTCACTGCCACAGGGTGGCCAACAAGTGATATAGGTCCATGCCCAGGATCTGAACCTGTGAACCTGGGCCGCTGAAGCAGAATGCACCAAACCTAACCACTGCAATGGTGCCGACCCCATTTTAGGGTTATTTTTAATCTGCATTATTGTTCACCTATTTACAGTTCTAGTTTGGAGAGAAGCACAGTGAGAATAGATAAATTTATGAATGGTCTCATGATCATGAAGTAGGAAATTCGTTACTTTTAGTGTTCTGAATTTAAGAATCTATAGTTGTATGCAAAGGTAGGCTGTGTGTGTGTGTGTGTGTGTGTGTGTGTGTGTGTGTAAATACATATGTGGTTTTCTACCCTTTACTGAAATATCTATGTATTCCTTCATCTTTTCTTCCCCCCTTTTCCAGTTATTTATCAATTGACCATTTATGGCAGTCTGCCTTATAAAACCAAGGATTATACCAAAAGGAAGGATGCTTCCTAATTAGGGGTGTTTGGTCTACATGCAAAGATAATTGTGATATAAGTGGTACAGAGTAGTCACCCAAAAGAAAGTGCTTCATGGGGGAGGTGGGGCTTTAAGCTGGATATTTGAGGAATGGCCAGGCTTATATATTTCTTATTTTGGTTTTAACTTTCATCAAGGTAGACCTTATATATCAAAGAGCCACTTAATCTCATATTAATTGCTTAAAATGTTTAAGAGAAAAGCATGTTTATCCTATGCTGTCCTCTAGTCTGTCCTGGTTTAGAACTTTACTTAAAACTCAGTTTGTGATTTGATGTTAAAGGTGGTCATGTGAATACTCCAGAGTGCTTGTTGATTGACAAAGCTCCTGATAATTGAAACACTCAAGATTTATTAGTTATAAAATTGAAAATATAGGGACTGGCCCCATGGCCGAGTGGTGAAGGTTGCGTGCTCCCCTTCGGCAGCCCAGGGTATCACTGGTTCGGATCCTGGTCGCGGACATGGCACCGCTCATCAAGCCATGCTGAGGTGGCATCCCACATGCTGCAACTAGAAGGACCCACAACTAAAAATATACGACTACGTACCAGGGGGCTTTGGGGAGAAAAAGGAAAAATAAAATCTTAAAAAAAAAAATCGAAAATATAAAATATCTTGTCATGGTTAGCATGCTAAACCCAAAATGGTTTTAATTCCCTGTGATTTATTTTATTGTAGAGCATGGGCCTGGAATTGATATATTTACACCTGGTAAACCTGGAGAATATGACTTGGAAGGTGGTATATGGGAAGATGAAGATGCTCGGAATTTTTACGAAAACCTCATTGATTTGAAAGCCTTTGTTCCAGCCATCTTGTTTAAAGATAATGAAAAAAGTTGTCAGAATAAAGAGTCCAACAAAGATGATTCCAAAGGTAAATTCTAGAGGACAGATTGTTACATTAAGTGCTATAAAAATTAGTTTCAAAATAGTATTTGTCAAAAAATTTTTTTAATTAACTAGTTTTATAATATTAACGTGTCATTAGATTGAATGAATGACAGAATTGTATGGAATGGAACATGAAAGGTTGATAATTGACGTGCTTTCAACAATGCCAAAACATTTATGTTAATGTGAAATAATTTGAAAATGTTTATTTATAGTGATAATGAGTTAACGTGAGATCTTGGTAACATCTGAATTTACCCCCTTTGGATTGTTAGGGAAAGTGTTAGCTCTATAGTGCTCTTTACGGGTAACGCTCTTTCTAGGCTGTATATAACTAGCTCTTTGTAAGGAAGAGTTACTTTAGAGAAATCAGAAGATTTCAGATCATTAACAGAGTGGGAGGGTCTGAGTGCCAGTCACACCGTGTTTTCTAAAGGGAATTCTGCCAAACCAGAGAGGTGAAGAAGAGTAATTAGAAGGGCATGGTGACAGGGATTTGGAGAGAGGGCAGATAATTTTCTAAAAATCTACTTTTGTATTCTGATATACTTATTAGGGAACCTTTTAAAAAAATAATAGCTAATAATTTTTATTTAACTTTGTGCCAAACATCATTTTAACACTTTATAATATAAATAAGAATTCATTTAATCCTCATAATAACCCTATGAGGCAGTCGCTGTTGTTATCCCTGTTTTTCAGATAAGAAAACTGGCACAAAGAGGTTAAGTAACTACCCAGGGTTACACAGCTTGTAAGTGGTAGATCTGAAACTTAAGCCCAGTTAATTAATGACTTGTGCTCTTAATTTCCACGTTATACTCCTTTTCAAGTTATGTTAAGATTAGTAATTTTTGTGCCTTATACTAAAATTAGGAAATGAATGATATACTTTTCTTTTGATGTACAAATATTATAATACATACTACCAAAACATTCCATCACTCCTGTACCCATTAATCAGTGTCTCCCCATTCCTGCCTTTCCCCAGCTCCTGGCAACTACCAGTCTGCATTCTGTGTCCATGGATTTATCTCTTTCGAGTATTTCGTATATCTGGAATCACACAATATGTGATCTTTTGCGTCTGACTTCTTTCACTTAGCATCATATTTTGGAGATGCATCTGTATTCTGCATTTATTAGTACTCCTTTTCTTTTTATAGCTGAATTATATTCCATTATGTGTGTGTGTACTGTGGTATCCATTTGTTTATCCTTTCATCTGGTGGTGGACTTTTGGGTTGTTTCCACATTTTGGCTGTTATGAATATTGCTGCTATGAATATGTACTTAAACGTTTGAGTTCCTGTTTTCAGTTTGTTGAGTATTGACCTAGGAGTGGACTTGTGGGGTCATATGGTAGTTCTGTGTTTGACTTTTTGAGGAACTGCCAAACTGTTTTCCAGAGTGGCTGAGCCATTTTCCATTCCCACCAGCAGTGTGTAATGGCTCCAGTTTCTCCACATTCTTACCGACACTTATCATCTGATTTTCTTTTTGATTATAGCTGTCCTAGTGGATGTGAAGTGGTACCTCATTGTTGTTTTGATTGAATTTTCCTAATGACTACTGATGTTGAACATCTTTTTCTGTGCTTATTGGCTATGTACCTATCTTCTTTGGAGAAATGTCTAAGTCTTTTGTCCATTTTTTAACTGAGTTGTCTTTTTGTTGTAAGAATTTTTTGTATATTCTGGGTACTAGTCCCTTATTAGATACATGATTTACAAATATTTTCTTCCATTCTAAAGATTGTCTTTTTACTTTCTTGATAATGTCCTTTGATGCACAAAAGTGGTTTTTTTAAAAAATGTAGACTTCATTTTTTAGAGCAGTTTTAGGTTCACAGCAAAGTTAAGTGGAAAGTACATTTCCCCACTGCCCCCACACAAACACAGTATGCCCCACTATTAACATACCCCACCACAGTGGTATATTTATTACAATTGATAACCTACATTGTATATGGAATGGGGGCGGGGTGGTGCTGGTTAGGACACTAATTAGAAGAAGAATGCTAAAACAGTTTCTTACTTTTTATGACATTCTTCTTCAGAATCTAAGTTAAAATACACTGAACCTTAAAGTTATGCTGTTGTTATGAAAATGTAGTGGAGTCATCTTAATCGTGAGAGCACCTTACAAGAGGCCGTTGTGGTGCTTTGAAAATATTAAAATCTCTTGGTTGATCTCAAAGATAATTTTATCTTAAGGTAAATTTTACTTTATATTTTATGAAGAGTAACATTGAAATACTTCAAGTATTTCAAATAGTATAGAGAATAATATATATAAAGTACTCATTTCATATACCTACTACCCAGTTTTGTCAGTTAAAAAGGCATTTCCTCACAGATAGAGTTGAAACCTCAGGGAGGACCAGCTTATAGAATGTTAGACACCTTAGTATTTCTTCTTAAAGATTTGAAAAATGTTTATGATTTCTCCCGTGATCTAGGTTTTCATATCGTCGTGCAAGTTTGACTTCCTTGAAGGGGTGTTTCTGTTTCAGGAAGTGCGTTTAGGGTCTCAGAATCTGTTGTGAGACAGTGTACTGAGTGCCGTGGGAGAGACAAATGTGAGCATGGCGTTAGTGGACTTACAGTCACATTAGTGGGGAGCAGCCAGGGACTCAGTTATAGTCTGAACTAGAGTGAGAGTGGGGCTGTAAGACAAGTACAATGCACTGTGGCAGTTAGGACAGTGGAGCCACTTCACATGGTTGGAGATCAGGTAAAACTCTATAGAAGAATGGATGGACCTTTGTGACAAACTTTGAAGCTTGGCTTGGATTTTGATGGGAGACCTGGGTGGGGTGGGGGGGGGCCTTCCAGGTAGAGAGAATGGCGTGAAAAAAGACATAGAAGGTGGAAATGATTGAGTATGTTTGGAGAGGAAGTGAGGATCGAATAATTCATTTTGTTATTTTAGAAGATGTAAAAAATTAGGAGAGTAGTGAGAAATTGATTTGGATTATTCTTGTTGCAGACCTTGAATACTGTGCAGTTGAAGTTTATATATATATAGATGTGACTGATAAGCAGCTTTTTGTTTTATAAGGGTTACTCTGTCAGTGGTATATAGGATAAATTAGAGTGGAAGTGTGGTGGACCACTTAGGTCTCTGTTTTAGTAATGGAAGACACAAGTAATGGGAGCAGTAACAAGAATGGAGAGAAGAGATATGGTCTTAGATACAGAAATATGACCAAGAATGGACAGGTAGAATTTGGTAACTAATTAAAGCAGTTAAACTTACTGAAAAGAAGAAAGTGCCCTTTTATTTGTTAGAAGGATTTTGTGGATAAAAACTATATGAGAGTTTCTCTACCAGTAACTGATTTGAACTTAAGGCATCTCTGTTTGCCTTTCATTCTTAGTAGCATGATACAAAATTAATCTTCCTAAACTGCACCACCTGTGAAATCACTAGCTTACATATCTCTGTATCCTTACAGCTTACTTTCTCAAGTTCTCTTGTTGCCCCTGTTTTTCTCCTCTTTCAGACCTCTGGTCCCTTGCTTGGCTCCCTCAGTTTTTTTGCTTTTCAATAGTCTCCGCTTGTCTTCACTTACCTCCTTTCTAGATTGGGTTATGGTATGCATCTTTAGTATCTCACTCTTGTACTTTCTTTCTCCCTCTGTCTTTCATTCATATCTGCCTGTCCAGTCCAACCTTGGATAAACTTAGTGATCTACCATATTGGTTTCTGTATCCAAACTGTTGAGCTCTCCTAGAGATGATCAGTTAGGTAGTTTGATAACTTTATAAATTCATGATCACCAACCTCAGCCAGGTCCTCAGCACTGTGGAAACTTGACAGCATTTCTGTCATCAGCTCACTCTCCCACACTCTATAACACATTTTTATTCTTTCTCCAGTTTTCTTTTTGCTCCCCTCCTTAGCAGAAGATTATGCTTGATACAGTACTTCATAGCCAAGATAGAAGCCATTACACAGAACTCCCTCAACATTGTGCCCTTCTTATTTGTAAATCTGCCTGCCTTGGTGCTTGTAGAATGTGTCTTCCTTGGGTAATATAGGGAACTTTTACACCTCCTATCAAAAGCCAATCTACCTTCTTCTCTGAATCTTGTCTCCCTGCTTCTCCAGAACCCTGTGCAATCCACTTTTCTATAATTAACAGTAATCAGTCTGTCTCTCCCTCTCTCTACTGGATCTTTACCTTAGTATTCAAACATGTTCTCATCTTCAAAAAGCAAAACAAAACTTTAAAACAAATTGAGAATATCCTGAAACCCTCTGGGCTTCCCGTCCCTTTCCAGCTGCTGTCCTATGTCTCTTTTAAGCTGTCTTGAAAGGATTGGCTGTGCCCCGCTTCTTCATTTTCTTACCTCCTCATTCTTCAGTCCACTCCAATCTGGCTCCAACCCCACCTCTACCCTGAACCTGTTTTTGCCGAAGTTACCGGTCACCTTCATGTTGCTGTATCTCCTGGGCGGTTTCCAGTCTTTGTTTCATTTCATTTCTCAAACCATTCAACACAGTTTACTTCTTCCTTCTTCCTATGGCTTCTCTGGCACTAAACGTTCCTGATTTTTCTTTCTTTTACCTTGGGCTTCCATTTTTCATTTCCTCCTTTAAATGTCACTTTCTCAGGGTCAGATTGAACAGGAGGGAGTAGTCAGTTTAGTAATCAAGTCTAGTTAATCTAACCTCTTAAATGTATCACAGATTTGTTTTATGTTTACTGCTGCTATTCTCATCTAAGCTATCATCATCTCTTAACCTGGGCTTCTGTATGATACCTTCCATGAGGCTGCCCTGGATTTGCTTTGGCTCCCTTTTATGCATTCTAAAAAATTACTTTTACTCTCCTATCTAATATCTTTTTTTAATTGAGTGCATAATACTTTACATCATTGTGAAATTTCAGTTGTACATTATTTCTTGTCTGTCACCATATATGTGCTCCCCTTCACCCCCAGTGCTCACCCCTCACCCCCCTTTCCCGGGTAACCACTGAACTGTTCTCTTTGTCCATGTGTTTGTTTATCTTCCACATATGAGTGAGATCATATGGTGTTTGTCTTTCTCAGTGTGGCTTCTTTCACTAAGCATAATACCCTCCAGGTCCATCCATGTTGTTGCAAATAGGATGATTTAGTCTTTTTTTTATGGCTGAGGAGTATACCATTGTATATATATACACCGTATCTTCTTTATCCATTCATCAGTTGATGGGCAGTTGGATTGCTTCCATGTCTTGGCTATTGTGAATAGTGCTGCAGTGAACATAGGGGTAGGTATGTTACTTTAGATTGTTGATTTCAAGTTGCTTGGGTAGATACCCAGTAGTGGGATACCTGGGTCATATGGTAGTTCTATTTTTAGTTTTTTGAGGAATCTCCATACTGTTTTCCATAGTGGCTGCCCCAGTTTGCATTCCCACCAGCAGTGTATGAGGGTTCCGTTTTCTCCACACCTTCTCCAACATTTGTTATTTTTGGTCTTAGTGATTATACCCATTCTTTCCTTTTTTTTTTCAAAGATAGGCATCTGCGTTAACATCTGTTACCAATCTTGTTATTATTTTTTCTTCTTCTCCCCAAAGCCCCCAGTACATAGTTGTATATTCTAGTTGTAGGTCCTTCTAGTTGTGGCATGTAGGATGCTGCCTCAGCATGGCTTGATGAGTGGTGCCGTGTCCTCATCCAGGATCTGAACCAGTGAAACTCTGGGCTGCCGAAGCGGAACTTGCGAATTTAACCACTCAGCCACCGGGCAGCCCCAATTATAGCCATTTTAACGGGTGTTAGGTGGTATCTTAGTGTAGTTTTGATTTGCATTTCCCTGATGATCAGTGATGTTGAACATCTTTTCATGTATTTATTGGCCATGTGTTTATGTTCTTTGGAAAAATGTCTGTTCATATCCTCTGCCCATTTTTTGATTGGACTGTTTGTTTTTTTGTTCAAACTGTTTGCTTTTTTGTGGTTCAGTTGTGTGAGTTCTTTACGTATTGTAGAGATTAACCCCTTGTCAGATATATGATTTGCAAATATTTTATCCCAATTGGTGGGTGTTTTTGTTTTGATCCTGTTTCTTTTGCCTTGCAGAAGCTCTTTAGTCTGATGAGGTCCCACTTGTTTCTTTTTTCTTTTTTTTCCCTTGTCTGCGGAGACATGGTATTCAAAAAGAGCCTTCTAAGTTTGACGTCAAAGAGTGTACTACCTATATTATCTTCCAGGAGTTTTATAGTTTCAGGACTTATCTTCAAGTCCTGAATTTGATCCAAGCTTTTTTCTCGTAATTAATTTCTAGCTTCATAGCATTGTGATCAGAAAAGATGCTTGTTATTATTTCAGTCTTCTTAAATTTATTGCAGCTTGCCTTGTTTCCCGACATATGGTCTATCCTTGAGAATGTTCTGTGTGCTCTTGAGAAGAATGTGTATTCTGCTGTTTTTGGATGGAGTGTTCTATATATGTCTGTTAAGTCCAACTGGTCTAGCTTTTCATTTAATTTCACTGTTTCCTTGTTGATTTTCTGCCTGGATAATCTGTCCATTGATGTGAGTGGAGTGTTGAGGTCCCCTCCTATTATTGTGTTATTATTAATATCTCCTTTCAGGTTTGTTAATAGTTGCTTTATGTACTTTGGTGCTCCTGTGTTGGGTGCATAGATATTTGTAAGTGTTATGTCTTCTTGGTGGAGTGTCCCTTTGATCATTATATACTGCCCCTCTTTGTCTCTCTTTGCCTGTCTTATCTTAAAATCTACCTTGTCTGATATAAGTATTGTGACACCTGTTTTCTTTTGTTTGCCATTAGCTTGGAGTATCACCTTCCATCCCTTTACTCTGAGCTTGTGTTTGTTATTGGAGCTGAGATGTGTTTCCTGGAGGCAGCATATTGTTGGGTCTTGTTCTTTAATCCATCCTGCCGCTCTGTGTCTTTTTATTGGAGAAGTCAATCCATTTACATTTAGGGTGATTATCTATATATGAGGGCTTAATGCTGCCATTTTATCACTTGTTTTCCATTTCTCCTGCATTTCCTTCGTTTCTCATCCTGTGTATTTTGATCTACCAATTGAGTTATGCAGTTTTTTATGTTGTGTTTCTTTGTTTTCTCTGTATTTATTATTTGTATCTCTGGTCTGCTTTTTTGTTTAGTGATTACCATGAGGTTTGTGTTCAAAATCTCGTAGATAAGATAGTCCATTTTCTCATGGCCTCTTATTTCCTTAGACTAAACCGATTCAGTCTCTTTCCTCTTCCCCTCCTAAGTTGTTTTTCTCACATCTTATTCCATCTTGTGTTGTGAGTTTGTGGTTAAAATGGCAAGATTATCTTTGTTTTTGGTGTTTTTCTTCCCTTTATCTTTAATGTTATACTTGAGTATTTGCTGACCTGTTCTGATGTATAGCTACAATTTTCTGATTTTGGCCACCTATTTATCTCCTTACTTTGTGCTTTGCAACGTCTTTCTCCCCCCCCCCCCTTTTTTTTTTCAGGTATAAGGGCCTTCTTGAGGATTTCTTGTAGGAAGGGTCTTGTGGCTACAAATACCTTTAGCTTTTGTTTATCTGGGAAAGTTTTTATTTCTCCATCATATCTGAAGGATGTTTTTGCTGCATAGAGTATTCTTGGCTGAAAGTTTTTGTCCTTCAAAGATTTGGATATGTCATTCCAGTCTCTCCTAGCCTGTGAGGTTTCTGCAGAGGAATCCGCTGAAAGCCTGATGAGGGTTCCTTTGTAGATTATTTTCTTCTGCCTTGCTGCCCTTAGTATTTTTTCTTAGTCGTTCACTTTCCCCAGTTTCATTACTATATGTCTTTCAGTAGGTCTTTTTCCATTGACAAATTGAAGAGATCTACATGAATTTCTATCTCCTTCCCCAGGTTTGTGAGCTTCTCAGCTATTGTTTCTTTGAACAAGCTTTCTGCTCCATTCTCCTCCTCTTCTCCCTCTTGAATACCTGTAATTCTTATGCTGCATTTCCTAATTGAGTCAGATATTTCTTGGAGACTTTCTTCATTTCTTTTTAGTCTTAGTTCTGTCTCCTCTATCGGGAGCATTACAACATGTCTATCCTCAGTTACGCTGATTCACTCCTCTATGATGTCCCCTTGAACGTTCAGGGAATCCATATTTTGTTTTATCTCATCAATTGTCTTTCATCTCCAATATTTCTGATTGATTCTTCTTTATAGTTTCAATCTCTTTGTGAAGTATCTCCTGAACTCGTCCAATTGTTTCTCTACATTCTCTTTTAACTTCTTGAGTTTTTTGATGATAGCTTTTTTGAATTCTCTGTCATTTAGATCACATATTTCTATATCTTCAAGACTGATTTCTGGTCATTTTCTTTCTGGTCTGGAGATTTAATATTATTTTTGATACTGCTATACTACGTGGCTTTGTTCTTTAGCATCCTGGTATTATTTGGTCGCAGTTACCAGCTGTCTCCACTGGGTGGGGGTGAAGAGCCACATATTCTGAGCCCTCTGTGTTCCACCAGGATCCCAGGTGCTGGAGCTGGTGTTGGGTGGGTTGGAGGGTGGGGTGCTTTCTTCTGCGTGCTCTCTCAGTCTGCTCTCCTGGGGTGTTGGCTTGATGAGGTCACCCCCCCCATGATAACTTTCACCCCAGTAGGGGGCTTCCCCATAGGCTGTGAGGGACCTCGGGAATCTTTGATGTTCCTACGAATGGGTGTCCCCTCCCCACTTCCTTCCTTCTTGGAGGCTGTGCACAGTCCTGAATAGCAGTCTTTTGGGGAGGGAGAAAAGTTTTCTCTTATCCCATTCCACCTCCTCCAAGGGGGGCTCCAGCCTGTCTACCCTCCGACATATGGCTGCATGGGTCTCTCAGACGTCTTTTGTGTTGTATGGATGTCCTCTATTGGACTATGAATGTCTTTTTTTGTTGTATCGTGGCGGAGAGAGATTGCCGGGAGAACTTACTCCTCCATGATGCTGATGTCACTCTCACTAGGCTTTTGATTCTCCTCCCTAATATCTTTTTTTTTTTTTTTTAAGATTTTATTTTTTTCCTCTTTCTCCCCAAAGCCCCTGGTACATAGTTGTATATTCTTCATTGTGGGTCCTTCTAGTTGTGGCATGTGGGACGCTGCCTCAGCATGGTTTGATGAGCAGTGCCATGTCCACGCCCAGGATTTGAACCAACGAAACACTGGGCCGCCTGCAACGGAGCGCACGAACTTAACTGCTTGGCCACAGGGTCAGCCCCAGCCTCCCTAATATCTTTTAATGGCCTTACATTTATTTGGAATATAATGTAAACTTGTTGACATAGTCTCCAGGACCTTGCATAGTTTGGTTCAAGTCTTTCTTTCCAGCTTTATCTGTTACCACATTCCCCTTAGTTTTTTCTCCTTTTCAGTCTGCAGCAGGCCAGTCCTCTTGCCTCATGGCCTTCATACATTGTTCTCTTTTTCTGCTTGGAACCCCCTCCTCCCCATACCCCACTTGACTCCCACATGCATATTAGTTTAATTTCCTCAGGTAGATGGTACATTTCTTGATAGCAAGGGTCACATTTTAAGCTTTTTCTGAATGTTCAACAGCTTAGCGTCATTCTGACTACATAGTGGCTAATCAGTAAACTTTTATTTTTTGCTTGCCAGACATCAGGGGACCCTGGGGAGTGAGTGTATGCTCCATATGGGCAGGGGATTTTGTCTGATACAGTCAAAATTGTATCATTGGCACTTAGAACAGTACTTTCGCCTGTAGGAAAAGTTTAAATGTTAGTTGAATGAAACCATGAGTGAATGAGAAAATAGTCTGTCTCCATTTAGAGGCAGCAAAACCAATCCATACTAGTTAGAGCTTTGATTCTCCCAAATAAAGTATGGCATCAAGTATCAGTAAAACATTTCCACTTTCAATACAGAAATTATAAGATTAGAGACTGTAAGAGAAGATGAGGCTGAGAAGTATAACAATTTCAGTCGTTTACACTAACTTCACCACTCTTTTAAGCATAAATTCTTCAAGTCGAGTTTTTTACTTAACGAAAACTTGCAAACTCAGGTAAGGCTAGTATAGTGAACTGGCAATTACCTATTCACGCAGCAGTCAGTCTTGTTAAAATGAGGTTTAGTTCTTTTTCATCCTTCCTATTTAGCCTTTTACCAGTTCCTGGCCATTATCCTTTGTTTTGTTGCATTTTTTGGCATCCTCCAACCCTTGACATCTAAATTATAAGGATGTTTTCCTAATTGGTCTTTCCTGTCTAAGTGATCTTGTATATTGTTGGTAAGTTAATTTTTACATCACATTACATTTAAATGTTATCTCCTGTTCATGATCTGGCAAAGGTCATACTGAGTAAAAGAGAAAGTCTGAACTCATCTTGGAGTTTGAGACCCTCCTTAAACTGAGTCCACTTTATATAATCAACTTTCTTTTCCCCTTATGTTTACCACAAATCCTCATGCTGTGTATTTCTCCATTCACCCTTCTAGCCATCCATCCATCCATCTATCCATTTGTTCATTCCTTCAGTGAACAGATGGCACGTAGAATCAAAGAAGTTATGGTCTTTGTTCTCAGTGAGCTTATTGTGTTTTATAGTCTGAATATCTGAAATTTATTGCAAATTTGAGAATCCTTATCTATTTTTGCAGCAGGATTTCAATATGACTTTTAATTCAGAGATACTGCTTCTTTATTTTCGAACAGAGGCAAAAGAACCTAAGGATAGTAAGGAAGTATCAAGTCCCGATGATTTAGAACTTGAGTTGGAGAACCTAGAAATTAGTGATGACACTTTGGAGTTAGAGGGTGGCGATGAAGCTGAAGATCTTACAAAGAAACTTCTTGATGAGCAAGGTACGTAAGCACTATTTTACCCCAAATTTTAATTTTTGAATAGTTTTTATGCACAAAGCTCTTGCGTAAGAATATGTATCTTTACTCTTTAATACCCTGTTTTCTTGTTGTTTTCAGGCTGTTACTGTTTTGGCATTTGATTTAGAACAGAAGCACTACATGTGCTATATTATGTGATTGCAAGCTTTAGTCATCTGAACTCTAAATATCTTAATAGATATTTCTTATACTCCTCTACTTGCCAGCATTGTCCTGAATGTATTTTAATTCTGTGATATAGTCTTTACAATCTTAACGTAAATATATTTGAAAGTTACTCTGAAATGCTTGAGAGATAAAAAGACAACTAGTATATTGGTTCATCTGTGATAATTTTTCTGTCTTTATAATTGAGGAATGTTTTCTATTTAGTAATAAAAATACTACAGTTTAATTATTTCCTAAGTACTTCCTAGCAAGTTTATTAGTTAGGATGCTTTATTAGAAGGATACCTTTTGCCAGTATTGCTTTTTTCTCTGTTAGCTTTATTGTTTCTTACTGCAAATTCTTTCCCCATGTCTTGAAGAGAGGGTGGGCATGGCTGGAGGCTGCCCCAGGCTCAAATCATCCCAGCTAGACATCAAAGGAAAAGAGAGATTCTCTCCCGTTTCCTGTATATAAGTATCATGGAAGGACATGGCTAGTCCTGTGTCTTGCTTACCTGTAGCTGAGAGGAATGATGGTGTGCTGTACTTTGGCACCGTTCCCCATCAGAATCCTGTGGATTGCCTTCAGAGGCAAGCAATGAGAGTGACGTTACTTGAAGACATGGGGGAAGGAATATTCAGCAGATAAAAATAACAGATTTATTGTAAAACTACATGCAATTTATGATTAAGATTTTGTGTCTAATGCAAAAGTTTGCCTTTTTATGGTTGATATCTGAAAGACTGTAGTGACTTGGAGTTATTCTAGAGACAGCCAGGCTTTCTAGGGTGATATCTCAAAACATGCCTCAGTTTTTTGTAAGTCCTTAAGGAAAGTGTTGTAGATTGATTATTTCTTAAATAACTTATAATTGGATATTTTTATTCTTATATGCTCTCTGTATTTTTTGACCCATTTAAAAACTAATTTTATTTTAGAACAAGAGGATGAAGAAGCCAGCACTGGATCTCATCTCAAGCTCATAGTAGATGCTTTCCTCCAACAGTTGCCCAACTGTGTCAACCGAGATCTGATAGACAAGGTATGACTGTCTCTATGTAACTTCACTAAAACACGTAGACCTTGTAGGATAGCTCTAACTAGGAATGTCTGTGGTTTTCAGACTGTTTTAGCCATGGAATGAACTATTTCTTCAAATGTCACCTTATATAGGAATCCAAAGCAAACACATAAAATTGAAGCCAATTGGTAGATGTTCTATTTGGAGGTGGAAATGTCTCTAGAATCCTGTTGGCTTGACACCTTTCCCCTTCATATTGGGACCCTACAGTTTGGAAAAAACTGTTTTAGACCAGAAGTTCTTAAAGTGTGCTGTGTAGATTCCTGGTATCTTCCAAGGCACTTTAAGGGGTCTATAAAGTCAAAGTTTTTCATACTGATACTAGGTTTTGTTTTTGTTTTTCACTGTTTTTGACATTTGCAAAAGTAATGATAGGTAAAGCTGCTGGCATTTTAGCATGAATCAAGGTGCAGTGGTAGGAAACTGTACTAGTAGTGAAGTATTCTTCACTGTCATGCATTTGCAATCAAAAAAACACTGCCAGTCTCACTTAAGAACCTCCTTGATGAATTCATAAAAATTAGTGATTTTGTTTCATTTCAACCTTTGAGTACTCATCCTTTTAAACTGACGAAATGGGAAGGACATGTAAAGCACTTCTGCTGTCTCAAGGTTGTCTTGAGAAAAACCACTTGTGTGCTCGTTTGAGTTGCAAGCTGAACTAGTTGCTTTTTTCATAGAATACCATTTTTACTTGAAAGAACTGATGGACGAACTGTGGTTACTCAAAGTTGGCTGTTTAGCAGGCAGTTTTCTAACTGATAAGGTGAGCCTCTCTCACTTCAAGGAAAACCACTAAGAGTATTTATTGCCAGTGAACAAATTTGAGTTTTCAACAGAACTAGAATTTTGGAAAACTGTATCTGCCACCATAAGCTTTACAACTCCTAATTCTTTTCTCAAGACACTTTATTGATGAGACTATTCTGAGGAGATTGGTGGTAATATTAAATGATGTAATCTAAAATTCTCATGTATGTGTTTGGAAGATCCGTTCAGCTCGGTGAACCCTTGTTCTAAGTGACCAGTACACAGTGTTAACACAGTCTTGCTCAGGTCTTGAAGGTGCACTCAAAGTGCAAGACAGACTAATGTTGATATGCTTTCAGATTCCACGTTGCAGCTGATCCTTAAGAAACTACCACTTGTCAAGTTCTGGTCTGGTATCAGAGAATATCAACAATTATTGAGAAGGATATTAAACTGTACCTCCCTTTTCCAGCTATATATATGTATGAAGCTGGATTTTCGTCATAATCTTCATCCAGAACAGCACGTCACAACAGATTGAATGTGTAACTAGATATGAGAATCTGGCTATCTTCTAAAAGAGTACAATTCTTCTGTCACTAATTATTTTTTCATTTTCAAAAATATAATTATTTCCACAAACTGTTAACAACTAATAGGTTTATTGGTATTTTTAAGTGAATTAATATTTTTAAAATTTCTTAGTTTTAATTTCTAATACAGAAAATGCCGATAAATGTAACCCACATAAAGTTTTTTCAGGTCCTTAATTTTTAAGAGTGTGAAGGGCTCTTGAGACCCAAAGTTTGATATCGTTGCTTTAGGCCATTTTTTTGGTCAAAATACAATATAATCTTTTATCCTTTTTTCCCCCATAATGCTTTGAGGGTCTTCTGTAGAGAACTATAGAAGTTAGGTTATTTTTCCACTTTCAGCTTATTTAGCTTTTCTTCAGATGACTTAGATCTATTTCAGTCACTCTTCATATAATCATATAGGCTTGAAACTCTAATTCCAAGTTGGCTTACTTCCTAGAGTGATTGGGTCAATGTACAGTTTTTTAAAAATTGCAGCATTTGTTTCTGTTTTCTTAAGAGAGTCTCTTTTTGTCTTTCTTCTATAGAATATAGCAGAAAACACCTCTTAAACAGTTGCTTATTTTTTTAAATTTGGGATACGATTGAATCTTTCCCCTGCTAAATTTTCACATATTCATTGGATATAAACAGAAGATGAAAGAGAGAGAGAGACCCTGGCAGCCCTGCTCCCCGCCTGCCCTAGTTTGAGACTGTCGTGAAAGTTGAGGTGGGAAGTGTCTCATCAGCTGTGTACTAGTAACATTACTGTTGTGCGTCGGTGTTGGAAAGCCTGCTGTAGTGCCCAGCTTGGTGTTAAGAGCTATTGCCAGTAATGACAGTGTATTACATTCTGAGTTAGCTTTCTGAGGGTCAGATGAAAAATAGGGGCCACTTTTCCCTGTTGGACCCCAGTGGGTTCCTCTGGGAGTCAGCTTCCTCATGAAAGGAATTTCTTCCATATATATTGGCAAAGGTCCAAAAGGCTTAAGAGGGAAAAGTATTTGGGAAATAGAAAAGTCTAAGAATTATTTGAATTTAAAAATTATGTAACGGGGCTGGCTCCGTGGCCGAGTGGTTAAGTTTGTGTGCTCCATTGCGGCGGCCCAGGGTTTGGATCCTGGTTGCGGACCTGGCACCGCTCGTCAGGCCACGTTGAGGCGGCATCCCACATCCCACAACTAGAAGGACCTGCAACTAAGATATACAACTGTGTACAGGGGGGATTTGGGGAGATAAAGCAGGAAAAAAAAAAAAAAGATTGGCAGCAGTTGTTAGCTCAGGTGCCAATCTTTAAAAAAAAAAATTATGTAACAATATATAACCCAAAGTGAAGATTTCTTTTAGGTGACTTTTGTGGATAATATCTTTTATGGTAGTGCTATTTCTGCATGCGTTTGGTAATCAGAAGAATTTATTTTTATTTAATAAAATAAAAAAATTGTTGAACTGTCTTTCATTTACCTAAAATATTTTGAAACAAGTTTTCAAAAAGCTGCTTATTGAGTTGTCAGGCAGCAGTTGCAATCCAGGCAGACAGACACCAAGGCAAGGCCTTTGCTTCCACTTCTCCTCATACAGCAGGATTGGTTCCCTCTAAGAAGTAATGTACACGGGAAACTTTTTTTCTTTTTAATTTCCTCAAATTTATTAAGTCTGGCAGTTTTTCCACTTATGTAGTCTTTTATTCATTTATTCTTTGTATTTATTGAACCCCTACTGGGTGTACCAGGCATTGACATGCTTTATGAACTCCTACTAAGCTGTGGAGAATTTTGAACATTGTAGGTTTTTTCCATCTAACTGGCTTTTGATTGTTGTGGTAGCCAAAGTATTTATTGCCTTCTCTATTTTTATAAAATTTATTCAGATGGATACCAAGTTTGTATATATTTTAAAGGACAATATTCTAAGATAGTTATTGAAATACTTTTTGTTTTTCTTGTCTCCTAATTTATGTTGAAACATAGGCCATTATTAGCCACTTAAAAATTTTTTTAGTATTATATTTTTCAAAAATGATGATTTGAGAGGGGTGTGTGTGTGTGTGTGTGTGTGTAGTTTTCTAGGGTCAACCGGTTTTCTTTTCTGAGTACATAACCTTTGGGATTTTTATTACTAGGTCCAGATTTTTCAGTGTTTCATGTGGATGAATTGCTTGAAGGAATTTTAGGGTATTTTCAGCTTTTCTTTTCGTTATTCTAATTAGCTGTAATAAGTTCTAATATTAGAAAGTATCAAGTTTAATAACATTTCTTATACTCCCTTTACAAACAGAAGAAAAAATTTAAATTCATTTTACTTTCTTGACTAATATTGATGTAGAGTTTCAGTCTTGGCAAATACTTTCAAGGCGTGTTAGTTTCCTGGATTAGAATCTAGTCATCATTAGTTGTGCCATTTACTTCATCAAAAGTTTTAACTAAATGAGTTTTCATTGCGTTGCTGTCTATAGTGAGGAGTAGAAATCCTTTATAGTTAAGGGAAATCTGTGGATCTTTTATTTGTATCTGATCATCATATCTACCTAAAGATTGAAATTAATGATAAAATCGTCATGTGAACCCATGAAAGGAAAATATTTGAGATACTCAAAAGGATATTTGATGATAGTTTCTTCCTTTTTAAAGTATAGCTTAAACTTATTTCTTAAACCAAATATTCTGAAATCTTTTTAACATTTTAAAAATATACATGCCTGTATTTTAAAAATACCAATTACTCATATTTTTGTTTTTCAGTGGCTCCCCAGAAGATACACTCTCCTAAGCTTTTCTTTTACACTTATATTAGATGTTAGACATATTAATGAAATATCGAACACATTTTTGTTATTAAAATATAGAAGAGTGGATTGCAATACTAAATAACAATTGTGGGTATTTCTTACAGTCCTATGATGTGGTTTCTTTAGTTTAAGTTACCAAATCTGATTATCGACACTAAACCTTTTTAGTTAATGTTGAGACACTTATTCTTACATGTTCCTGGGACTAATCAGCCTCTCTCTCATACCTAGTTTCTCTTTATTCCTTTTTGGTTATCCTTATTAGCATTAGTAATTTACTTGGCTCCTGGTAGCTATTCTTGCTACTTTCTAATTCTATCAAAAAACTCTCCCAATATTAGCATTGGTTTGCTTGACATTAATGAGGCCAGAGGCATCGATTGTACATCTCATATAATTATTTGCCAAACATCTCGTGTAGGTCTTCAATCTACCCATTCAAAGTTCTGTTAACACTAGGTTGCAGTTAAAAAGTTTATGATGTGCATATTTTGAGATACATAAGGAGAGAAGAGTTTAAGCTTAATGATCTTTTAGTTTGAGATATGCTTACAATACTAGTGTCTTAAAACTATTTTGAAATGTTTAGGAACAAATTGAAGTCCATTGTAGCATGCAGGATTTCTGCTTTCAGTAGCTAAATTGAATTTTTTTTTTTTTTTTAAGAAAACAGTTTGCTTTTTCTCCTATAGGCAGCAATGGATTTTTGCATGAACATGAACACAAAAGCAAATAGGAAGAAGTTGGTGCGGGCACTCTTTATAGTTCCCAGACAAAGGTAGGTATTAAAAAACAAGAGTCACTTGTTGGTGTTGTTATTCTGCAGTGATGATTGTAAGATCGAAGTTCTTATTTAATTATCTCTCCAAAAATATCCCTTGTCAGCAAATATTATTATTAGCATATTTTCTACATCTTGTTTCTCATTGATTTTTGTTCTTTTGTTCATTAGCTCTAGTGGAAATATTTCTTCTGTTGCTTACCTATTATTTTAAGAAAAAATGTTTAAGAATAATAGTAACTGGATAAGAATAAGAATAATAACTTAATCAGTGCTAGAAGCAATTGGTTTACATTTTTGCTTCTGAGGAGAAAAAATAGTAATGGCATATAAGTTTTTTGGAGAGTTCTTATTTTATGTAAAGACCTGACTATTTGAGTGTATCTAATTCTTACAGTTGTGTTTCAATGAAAAATTTCAAGTTTTTTGGGTAAGTATGATACTTTAGGATTGGAAGTCACATTAGTGATTATGTTGCTAGTAATTCAAGAAGCATATTCAGTTGTGTAATGCTTTTAGAGAGCTCTAATGCTCTAAATTACACCACATTAAAACCCCTACTTCAGCTGCATATTTCAGGACCCCTCATAGACTGTTGGCCTTAGGAACCTGGAGGACATCCATTTCTGTTTAGTCAAGAATGAATAAATAAAGAATTTTGTTAACAACATAGCTAAGATAGATACTCTCCCCAAAAGATAAGGACTCTGAGAGATTTCCCTAAAGTTTTCTCACTCAGAATTTTAATTTGGTCCATTCATTGGTAGAGGCCCATGATCTCTTAGTGGTAAGATTTCTCAGTGAAACTAAATCACTACGTTTCTTTTTTCTTTCATACTAGTTTTTATCTCCTGTGAGCATCATTAATACGACCATTTGGGTTTTCATTTTGGTGGGGCAAGAAAGATGGAATGTGCTAATATAGTGAGTAGATAACTAAGACTTTTCTAGTTGAGATCTCAATTATATAGATGAATATTTTTATGTATAAAATTATATACTGCATTTCATCAAATCTAAGGTGCCATCAGTTATAAGGTGCGCCATTATTTTACGTACAACCAAAAAGGAGAAAAATATTGTATATTACTTTAAAGGCTTTGATTGTGAAACACATTCCGCTTTCATATGTCTGTAAATGGGGAAAAGTATACACTTTGAATTGATGAAAACTCAAAATATTTTTTCCCTCAATATCTTGGACCCATTTTTTTCAAGTGATTCTTTACATTATACAGTGGAATGTTTACTTTTATATTTTTCTTTGCACCTGTTTATTTGAATGAAGAAACATAGTAACAATTATCTGGACTTATATTTCATAGAATAAACCAAAGTTAGCAAAAATAAAAGGCTTTGTTAACAAAAGAAATCATACAGTGATATTTAAGTAGTTTACTTATAAAAGAGCATCTTGTCTCCCTGTATCCTCAGTCCATCCCACTCTCTCCCAACCCCCCCCAAAAAAGTTCTCAAAAACTATACAGTATTATTTCATCTTATGCCAATTATATCCTTTATGACTGAATTTATCTGCTTAGCTCAGCAGATAGCTGCAAATTAGAAGTAGTTTGGATCTGCTAGAAGCATAGACTTGAAAGTAGTAGGAAATGACAGCTCATGGTTTGAGAGGAGAGGAAAAAAAAATAAAGATACAAGTACTTAAAATGCATCATAGCATTCTGGAGCCATGAGGAAGAGACGTTGTCTTATATACCTGAAATGTATAATTTTAATATAAATTAAATGTGTAAATATAATTTAGGTTTCTTGTAATCAGCCTGACTGATCAGGAAAGATTAAATTGTGTTCTAAAATTTATTCATTCATTAAGTAATTCATTAAGAGTCTCCTGTATACTGTGATTGATGCTGGAGATGCAGTGGTGAACAAGACAGATTGGGCTCTGGTATTCGCACAATTTACAGTTCCGAGAGGAAGAAAGACAAAGAATTCTAAGTGCAGTTACCGAGAAGAATCACAGCATGCTTTGAAGTATAGAGCAAGTGAAACTGATTGATTTAGTCCTAGGAGTCAGAAGGCTGCCTGGAACAAGGGTCGTCTAATCTGAGTCCTGAGAAAGGAGTTAGCTGGGCTACGGATGGCTGAGGAAAGGGAATGTAGGGAGAGCATTTCTGATAGAGGCAACACTGTGTGCAGAGAGCCAGAGACAGGAGAGGTCACAGCTTCCAGCCATCGCAGAAACCTCTTTCTTGGTTTCCCAGGACATTGTCCTCTAGACTAAGCTGCAGGAAGGAGGCCACGTTTACTTCTTTACCCCCAGCGCTTAGCACAACAATGACAGGTAGAAGGTGATACAATCATATAACCTGATATTTAATGCCCTTTCCTATCTAGCCCCTCTTCAACTTCTTCAGTCTTGATTCTAGGCACTCTTCCTCTTGCAAAATCGTCATCCGTAATGATTTCTTGAATACCATTTGCTCTTTCTATTTCCAACACTCTGTTTTCTGCTCTATCTGGATATCCTTTATTTTTCCACTGAACATCTCTGACTCACTCTTCAAGTTTCAGCATAGGAGCTATCTTCTCTCAACAGCCGTCCTTACTTCCTTTTGTAGCTATAAGTACTCTTTGATGGCACTTTCAACGTGACGTCTTCATCCAAAGGATTAGGCACGTCGTATCCCGGTGTTGGTTAGCTGCCTATATCCATACTGAGCTGTAAAAGCTGTGAGGTCTTTAAAAGAAAGGACTAGATCTTTTCATTTTGTATATCTCCAATACCAAGTGTAGTTTTTGCTACACAGTAAATGCTTTACAGTATTTGATGAATTAATGTAATTTTGGTCATATGCAAATTTAAAATTTTATTTTAAAAAATAAGTAATACCTTCACAGGACTCCAAACTCAGAAGTCTAAAACGTTGTATGCTGAAAAGTATCCTTCCTATCCTTGTCTCTGTGTTTGCCCAGTTGTCACTCCTAACTGTGGGAAGCTACTCTCTTGATTCTTGTGTATCCTTCCAAAGTTTCTTTTGCATGTACAAGGAAATGCAATTATAGATTCTGATATTTCCTGTTTTTTACACAAGGGTAGCTTATTGTACCTCTTGTTCTGAACTTTTTTCACTTAACATATCTTGGAGATCTTTTTATATCAATACACAAAAATTTCCCCTGTTCTTTTCTTTTAAACCTGAAATGTTTTTTTAATGAATGTACTATATTTAACCATTTTGGACATTCCGGTCTTTGCCATTACAAGCAGTGCTGTATTTGTACTTCCCTTTTCTTTTTTCTCCTCTTGATTATGTTAGCTAGTGATTTATCCATTTTAGTTTTTTTCATCAAAAAAAAAACCTTCTGGATTTACTATTTATGTATTCTACTGTTTTACTGTTTTTTTACTCATTATTTTTGGCTTTTATCTTTATTAATCTTTATTTCTCTGATTCATTTTGTTCCTTTTTTGGCATTTAATATATATTGTTGTTCTCTGAGCATGGTTTTTGCTCTCTCTCTTAGTTCTGACGTGTGGTGATTTCTGTTTTTATGTTTTCTAGAAATTCTCCAATTTCAGTTTTGTATTTCCTTTGTTACCTAAGGAGATGTTTGAGAGAGGTTTGAAATTTCCAGGTAGTGGAATTTTTTTGTTTTTTATTTTCTGACTTGGTTAATAATTTGTATTTTTATTGCACTGTGATTGGAGAATACTATCTATTATTTTTACTTTTTGGAATTTTTTGAAATTTTCTTTGTGGCCTAATATATAGTCAGTTTTCATGTACATTCCGCTAGCAGTTTTTAAAAAGATTACATTCTTTGTTTTTATGGTGCATAGTTAAATGTATTGGTTGGGCCGGTTTGTATTATTAAATAACTATTTTATTAAGGTTTTCCATTTTCTTGACCTTTTTTGTCCACTTGCCCAGAGGTCATGGGCTGAGAGAGGTGAATTAAAGACAACTATTGTTGATGTGTGTCATTTCTCCTAGTAATTACTATGATTGCAGCTTTCTGAACGTTACTGTTGTGTTATTTGGTGTGAGGATAAAACTTCCATCTCGTGAATTGCACCCTTTATCATCATAAAGTGTTCGTCTTTGTCTCACGCTTTTTTGGCCTGAGTTATTACCTTATCTGATATTAAGATTGCGACTTCCACATTCTTTCTATTTGCATTTTTCC
The DNA here is from genome assembly GCF_041296265.1 of Equus caballus. Taxonomy (NCBI): domain Eukaryota; kingdom Metazoa; phylum Chordata; class Mammalia; order Perissodactyla; family Equidae; genus Equus; species Equus caballus. The sequence continues at coordinate 33,974,337 of NC_091712.1, forward strand.
TGTATACTTTTGCCCCTTTATATTCAGTCTTCAGAATAACTTTATTTTAGTTGAGTCTCTTTTGTACGTTATTGAATTGAATTTTAGTTTGAGATCCATTCTGAAAATGTTTTAAGTAAGTTAGACTGTTTACATTTTTGGTAATATCAGTGTGATTGGTCTGAGTTCTGCTATATTATTTTCCTTTTTGGTTTAGTTTTTTTGAAGTTTTTCATTGTGTGATCTGTTTGTATTGTTTATTTGGTGTACATCTGTGGGTGTACGTGTTGTCTGATTTTAGGAAGGTTTGTGTTTTTATTTCAGTAGTTGCTGTTATGAGTGTAGGTTTGCTTAGTGATCATTTATTTAGACAGTCTCCATTGTTCCTTACCATGAGTAATGCTAAAATTAGCTTGTGCTCTCTTCTTCCTTTCTTCTCACTCCCTCTCATCACCCATCTGATATTAGTCAGTAATGTTATCTTCCTTAATATTTTCCTTTTTTACTCTTAAATGTGCTTACACTTGTATTATTTGATTTGTGAGCTTTGCATGATATTTAACTTTCAGCACTTCAAGTAGGCAAGCAGCAAACTTACTTGACTTTCTGTCTTCCTTTCCATCTTTCCTCTTTGTTTTATTTCTGTTGATAATACATCCTGATAGGGAATATAGCATTTACATTCCAGTTTGTCACTCTAATCTCCTCATTTCTTTTTATCTTAATTCTACAATTTAAAATATTCCATGTCCCTGCCAGCCCTCTTTCTCTGGGTTCCCCAGTTATCTATTGATTTGCTGAAGTTTATCTTCTACTAATTTTCTCCAGAAGAGTTTTTGGGAAAAAATATCCCTCAAATTCTTGTATGTTCAGAATGATGTATCTGTGGACTTTTTACTTGCAGGACAGCTTAGCCTCTGATAGGATCTATGACCCTTTTCTCTTAAATATCTTGCAGATATTACCCCAGAGTCATCTGGCACTTGGTATTGCTGTGGAGAAATCTGAGGCCAGCTGTCTTTTTTTTCCCTTTTCTTCTCTGTAATTGACTTGGTCGTTTATATGACTTCCCAAGTAATTCTTTCTCTACTAAATCCAGTGGCTTTCCTAGGATAGGTATGCCTTGGTGTTGATCATTTTGGGCCATTCTCCATGCCCTTTCAGTTTTCATATTGCATACTTCAGGGAAGTTTTCCTGATTTTAATTTTTAAATATCTTTAAATACTTGTTCTGCTTTCCTGTTTTGGTTTTATTTTTAGGTACTTCACTTATGCATATGTTGAATGTCCTTTGCTTATTTTCTAGCTGTCATGTTCTCACTACAGTCATGTGCCACATAATGATATCTCAGTCAACGATGGAGTGCATATATGACAGTGGTCCATAAGATTATACCATAGAGCCTAGGTGTGTAGTAGGCTATGCCATCTAGGTTTGTGTAAGTGCACTCTGTGATGTTCGCACAACAACAAAATTGCCTAATATACATTTCTCAGACCATATACCTGTTGTTAAGCGACGCATGACTGTAATCACTTTTTTCAATGTCTTTTTCCATCCTCCGCCTCTTAGCATTCTGCAAAGCCTTTTCTTCCTAGTGTTCCCTTCCTCATTTCTTCTTTTAGGATTCCTTTAGTATTTTTTAAATCATGGCAAAATATTGGGCCAGAATTTTCATAAATTTCATGGCAGTATTTTTCTTGTGAACTTTGGTAGGTTTTAAGGAACCTTTCCTTTTCTTTTTTTCTTCTTTCCTTCTTTCTTTTTTTAAAATAAATTATGGTTAATAATAAGTAAATTTTAATAAATTTTGAATATCTGCCCTATTCGGGTTAGCTCTCTTCACTTTTCACTTGTGGCTTCTGCTGTAATTTACCTTGCACTGAATCTGGACTAATTTGGCAGCTTCACTCAAACCTTAAGGAACATTTGAGTTTACAGACTATGTATCTCTTAATTCCTCTGAAAGTGACGTGTACAGACTTCATCTTCTGTTGCTGCCATAGCTTCCAGGGTTGCAGGGCATGGGAGGACAATGTGAACCCAGCTCATTCCTAGGTACCCTGGACAAGAAGTGGTGCATCATTTTCACTCTTAGCCCACTGGCCAGGACATCAAGAACATTTGCAAAATGTAGAGAGGCATGTGGAGAATTGGGTTAGCACATTGCCTTTGCTTCAGAAATACACCCAGGGATTTGTTTTTGGTCATTAAATTTTTATTTCTCTAGTAAGTTACCTTACTGAGAACAATAAAAGAAATGTTGATTATGATTTGGCTGGTAGGGGATGGTCTATTTAAGGATGGGATTTATAAGTAGCATTGGTGGTTACTCTTTGCTGGCATTTCTATATTATACATTTCAAATCACCTGGATTATAGAAAAATCTCTAATTTGTATAAGAGCAGATGTCTAATTTGTATACTCTCTAGTGTGTATAGTACACTCTAGTCTTTTCTAAAGATTTCAGTGTTTTGATGAAACTTTCTCAGTCTTTTTGATGCTCCTTACTGAGTGACTTGGAAAGCCAAGGCCCCTGTTTGTAAATGGACTATTAGTGAGGGTATTGGACTAAATTGGTGTTTCCTGGATGGCTGTATATTTTTATTGAACAGAAAAGCCTTTAATTTTGAAGATCTTTTGTTGTCAACCCTCAGGCATCTTTCTACCCTACCTGCAAGATTTGGCTTGTCCCTGAGCATTATGGTTTGGTCCTCAGGAGACTGGAATAGAAAGATAGTGGTCAGGTGCCAGTAAGTCTCCTCTCATTGTATTTCTCATTCCCTTTCTCCCGAACCCCATCTACCCTTAAGCTTTTCTCCATTCTTTGAATAAAAGAGATGACTGATAGCCTTCAAGGGGAGAAGTAAGAAGGAAACAAAGAGGGTTGGGTCTAGAGTGAGCAGGCCAGAGTATTCTCCTGGGGGACCAGTTAGGCAATATTAGGGGTAGCAAGTTACTCTTTGAGCCCGCTGGTCTTAGAGGCAAGCTGGGACACTTTGGAGGAGAGGGGCGTGGAAATACTGAGCGGCTTCTCGTAGCTTCTGCTCGCACCGAACTTCTGTCCCCCCATGCTCACTTAGACTCTGTGGGACTCCGTTAGTAAGGTAAGCCTCCCTCTGTGTGGCATTTTGTCTCCCCCACCCTCCCTGAAGGATTTGAATCCTATCCAGTGCCTTTATTCTTTTTTTATGGCCAAGATTCCCTCCTTTATCCATCCAAGCCCCTCCAGCCAGAGCTGACCAAAAAATTTGCTAACAAAAGCGGAATGAATTATTTAATAGTTATTTCAGTGCCTACGACTCTGAGGACCCAAAGGAAATTTAGAGAGAATTTAACTGTCTTCCACTAGTCTGTACTGTTTGGTTTAGGAAACACTAAACTAGATAACTCTTAAGGTTCTTTACAGTTTTTTTTCTTTTTTAAAAAACAGCTTTATTGAGATTTAATTCACATGCCATACAATTCACCTATTTGAAGTATGTAATTCAGTGTTCTAAATATATGCAACCATCACTACAATAAAATTTTAAAACATTTTTGTGCTCCTAAAAGAAACCTCACATCCATTAGCAGTCAGTCCCATTCCTTCTCTGCCTACCCTCCTCTCTGCCCTAAGACACCACTAGTCTGCTCTCAGTCTCCGTGGATTTGCCTCTTCTGGAGATTTCATATAAATGAAGTCGTACCATATGTAGCCTTCTGTGCCTGGCTTCTTTGGCTTAGTATAATGTTTTCAAGATTCATCGGTGTCGTAGCATGAGTTAGAATTTCCTTCCTTTTTAAGGCTGAATAATATTCCATTGTATGGATTACCACATTTTGTTTTCCCATTTATCAGTTGATGGACATTTGGGATGTTCCCACTTTTTAGCTGTTATGAATAATACTGCTTTGACTATTTGTGTACAAGTTTTTGTATGGATATATGTTTTCAGTTTTCTTGGGTATATACCTAGGAGTGGAATTGCTGTGTCATATGGTAACTCTACGTTTAACATTTTTAGTAACTGCCAAACTGTTTTTCACAGTGACTGCACAATTTTACATTCCTAACAGTAGTCAGTGTATGGGTTCCAATTTATTCATATCTTTGCCAGCCCTTGTTATTGTCCCTTTTCGCTTATCCTGGTGGGTGTAATGTGGTATCTCATTGTGGTTTTGATTTGCATTTTCCTAATGGCTAATGATTTTGAGCATCTTTTCATGTATTTATTGGCCATTTATGTGTCTTCTTTGGACAAATGTCTCTTTAGATCTTTTGCCCCCTTTTGAATTGTGTTGTGTTTTTATTATTGAGATGTGAGTTTTTAATATATTCTTTGTACACGTCCCTTATCAGATATAATTTGCAAATATTTTGTCCTATTCTGTGAATTGTCTTTTCACTTTATTGTGTCATTTGCAGCACAAAAGTTTTCAAGTTTGATTTAGTTCATCTTTACAGTTCTTCATGGTCTGAGGAATTTAAAACTATGGACCAAGAACAGTTTAGTGGATACCAGGGGAAAGGTGGGGTGGGGGGTGGGCACAAAGGGTGAAGTGGTGCACCTACAACATGACTGACAAACATTAATGTACAATTGAAATTTCACAAGATTGTAACCTATCAATAACAGTTCTTCATGGTCTAATATGAAGCAGTGTTTTAACTTTCAGTTGTGTTCCTCCTTCATTACATAAATAGTGGTTAAAAAATCTCGAAAGGCTGGCATTATGTCTCTCAGTCTGTTAATTTGAAGGATTCCCCAGATATGAAATCTACTGGAATTTCCTTAGATATTTACATATTATTTTATAGTTAATTTGTAATATAACTGTACACACACATGTATAATTGAAATTTCATGTAAAGTGTTTATGTCTTAAGTATAGGTATGCATCCACCACCTAGATCAAGATACAGAACACTTCTAGCACCTCAGAAGGGGCCCTCAGGGGCCGGCCCCGTGGCCAAGTGGTTAAGTTTGTGGGCGCACTCTGCCTCAGCGGCCCGGAGTTTCTCTGGTTCAGATCCTGGGGATAGAGATGGCACCACTCATCAAGCCATGCTGAGGTGGCATCCCACATGCCACAACTAGAAGGACGCACAACTAAAATATACAACTATGTACTGAGGGTCTTTGGAGAGATGAAGGAAAAATTTAAAAATCTTAAAAAAAAAAAAAGGTGCCCTCACCTAAGCAAACATTTCAGTGTAAAGTTGGTTAGAATCAGGGAAAGTACCTAAGAATCTCTTAGTTCCTTGTTTTAAATATAGACAAACCTAGTATTGGTTTTAGTGACTTTGAAGCCATATGAATTTAGTCAGGTTTTAGCAGATGAGTGTTCAGAATCTCTTTAAATTAGTATAAACAGATTACTCTTCAGAGGTGACATGCTTTACTTGATTCTTGACAGCTTCTCCTGATTAATCTTTTAGGAGAGTTTACTGGAGTTTTTGTGAGAGACTTTCTAATTGGACCTTCTCCTCCCTCTTGCTAAATTTGGAACTATGAAAAAATGAGTTTTTTGAAATCTGTTAGTATGTTACACCGCTTGATGGCACTGTTGCATTGAGAATGTCAACATTGAGAAAAGTCACCACAGCACTTGGCTGCCGATTTCAGAGTAAATGACTCCAGTCTTTTGTTTATTATATTTCATCTTTTTTGAATCATCATCTGCTTCTGTGTTTCCTATGAAGAAAATCTTTTGTATCCTCTAACAGAACAGTAACAGTGTTCTTTCTCGTTTTTTCTTAGGCACTTTTGAACACAGAGAACATAGCTTTCAACAGTTAAATTCTTTAGATTTTAAAGGAAAAAAAGTGGACTGTTTTTTTAGAAAGCTGATTGATTACAAGATAAAAGCTTTTAGGAATTCCTTTTTCTCCCTCAGTAACAAAAGTATTTGTGTTTCTTTCTTGTTAGTACTTGTAGTTGGTGACTGGATGTTTACTAACTTGAAGATCATTAACTGATAGTAGGATACTTCCATGTGTGATTCAAGAGACCTTGAAAGTACAAGCAAGGTTTTATTATTGTTTAAGAAAAAAACATTCTTTTTAAATGGTAAAATCATCACTCTCTTAGAAGATTATAAAATTCAATTTTCAAAGGAAGGATCTAAGTTTATTTTCTAGTTGACTTTCAGAAAAGTCAAAGAAAATATATATCTAGCTGAAATTATGACACATTTGCGCTTGATGTTGATTAAAATATTTTATTTTGCGTTTTAATAACTTTAATGTGCTCAGTGTAGCACTTAGCGCTCCATTCCCTTTCGGGCTTGCGTCCATAGGAAGATAGAAAAGCACACTTAAGCAGGGCTAATATTGAAAAAATTTATAATTTATTACATTATTTACAACATAGGGATTTTATTTTGTGAAGTAATGAATGAAGTCACAACTTGAATATTTAAATAGGGCAGGATGGCATTTAGTATCAACTGTCTGTTTAATTGTAAAAGGTTTAATGGAAAAAGAGGAATTTTAGGAACTTGTTAGTTTGAGAAGGATTTGGTGAGTTTATTGGGGCGGAAGATCCTGAGAAAATGGAGTATTTAACTGTACTTCCATGTGGCCAACTCCAAAAGAAACAAAAGCTGGGATTGCTAACTACATGGAAAGGCTTGAAAGAGTTAAAATCTTCTAGAGAAGCCTTAAAACTATCTTTTAAATCCCTGTTGAAGCTGACAGCACATACCTGTGTTGTTACCAGCTCACTGATGTGAGGCTGAGTGGATAGCATAGACTGCTTTACTTTAAAATGGACAGCTATATCTACCTTTCTTTAGGGGCTGGGAAAAAGCTTTCAAGTAGATTGGGCTAATTGGAAGAAGGAAAAAAAGGAAGCAAAAATAAGTGACTTGCCCAGGAAAAGAAGAAGAAGGAAATATATAATAATCTCAAATTTTATTTAAAAATACACTGAAATAGACAACCAAGATTAAAATTAATTTTAAAAACTCAAGAGCTGGTTCTTTAAAAAAAAATCCAAATAGAGAAGTATTTAGAAAATATAAAGATAAACAGCATTAAAAAGATTAAGAAATGAGCCAGGTGATATGCTAGAACTATTTAAAAACCACTTGGAAATCTCAGTGAAACATAATTTTTTGGAAGAAATATACATTTCCAAAATTGATTCAAGACAAAAATAAAATAGACCAGTGATCATGGGAGAAAATGTAAAAAGTTCTCAATTTCATTTTAAATAAACTAAGACTTTATTATTTAGATAGCTTTATTGAGTTCTTTCAGAAAGTCTTTTATGGAACAAGTAGTTTCTCTGCTATATTGTTTTTTCCAGAACATAGAAAAGAAAACTTACCATTTCACAGTATGAAGAAACAGGCAAAATGTAACAAAAAAAGAGCAAGGAAGTTAAAAGTATTGACCAGTCTCACTTTTGAATGTTGATATAAGAATTCTAAGTAAAACACTAACAAATTATATTTAATAGTATATTAAAAATAAAAATTTAGCATGATCAAAGAGGATTGATCTTAGGAATGAAAAGATTACTTTCAATAGGAAAACTATTAATATATGTATTATTAGGGAAGATAACAAACCATATGATTATTCCATTAATTGCATAAACTTGTCAAATTTAATATTATAAAAATAGGATGATCCTTAGTTTGGTGAAGAATATTTTAGATTAAAGCTAACAATATACTTAAGATATTTATCTATCAAATACCTATTGAGCACCTACCATGTTCTAAGCACTATTGTGAGTGCTGGTAAACTGTTTCCCATGGAGCTTACGTTCTAGTGGGGAAGGGTGACAAACAAGATAACGATAACAACAAGCAAGTAAATTATGTATGTTAGAAGGGATAAATTCTGTGTTAAAACATAGTGCAGGGTAAGGGGGTTGGAAGTGGTGGAGTGGGGTAGATTTGCAGTCTCCGTGGAGTATTCAGAATGGGTCTCAGAGAGGGGTTGTCATTGGAACTAAGGTGCAGGGTTGTCTTTGGAACTAAGACTTGCCCTTGGAGAGAAAGTAAGCTGTGGAATATTTGGGGGAAAGCATATTCCGGCTAAGGAGGACAGTCGGTGCGGATGGAGGCTCTGAGGTGAGAGCTTGCTTGCCGTTTTGAGGATTAGAGAAGGGCCCTGAGGCTGGAGCAGTGAGCAGGAGAGAATAGTAGGAGATGAGGTGAGATCAGTTTATGAGGTCACAGAAGTACTGTTTGAGAGAATTAGAACCTGAGCCTCCTAACTCCTGGCGCAGTGCTCTTTGTTATCCCATGACCTCAACTCTTGTCTCTCAACGTTTCTGACCTGTGCTTGTGGCACTTGGGAGTGATGGAAACTGGGCATAGGTTTAATGTTCTATGTTTGTATTTGGCAGTTGCTTATGAACTGAAAAAGAAAAAAGTATTTGTTGCTCAAGTGGGTATGAGAAACCTAATATTCTAACTAAAATATAAATATATTAAAATATAATATTTTAGGTGGTATGGTGGTTAAATTCATGCACTTCTCTGTGGTGGTCTGGGGTTCGCAGGTTCAGATCCTGGGCATAGACCTACGCGCCACTCATCAGGTCATGCTGTGGCAGCATCCCACATACAAAATAGAGGGAGATTGCCACAGATGTTAGCTCAGGAACAATCTTCCTCAAGCAAAAAGAGGAGGAAAGGCAATGGATGTTAGCTCAGGGCCAGTCTTCCTCACCAAAAAAAAAAAAATTATATAATATTCTAACTAAAGATTGAAAATTACAAAGTAAATTTGAAATTATTTTGTATCCATGTATTATGCAAGAGAATTAAATGTTCTTTTGCCCCAGGCTTTTTTTTGGTACTAGCAGACATTAAGAAAATTATTACGTATTTATGAGAGTATCTTACAGGAATACCTCATTTTTGTAATATCATCAAGGAGTAATGTGACCCACGTATGTGCATTTTCTGTGACAGGAGCTTAACCTTGAATTGATAAAACTTTTTAAATAACTTAATGTTTAAAATAAAGTTTAACACTAATGTTTTCATTCAAATCTTTACATGATGGATTAAAAAGGATATGATGTGTTGAAAAATTATTTTTGAGGTACTACTACAAAGCCACCGTATTCTGGACTTCTCTCGACATCTGTGCCCTATTTCTGAAATGGTGATTATAATATCCACCTCATAGGGAGTTAGTAGGATCAACAAGTTAAATAATGGATGTTAGATGCCTAGGACAGGGCCTGGCACATTCATAAGAGCTGAATAAATGATAATTTTTTAAAGAGACTGTAATAGTCCAAGAGGAATACAAAGTTTTTGAGGCTCTTAGGCATGAATTTGAGCACTTTCTTCCCCTTGGCCTCACCTTTCAAATTTATCTTCATTCTTCCTTTCTTTTCTATGTTCTTCTTCCGACTACGGCTTAATCTGTCCATGCTAGGAGTTTTCCAGATCTAATTCTAAGCCTTTCATGGTATGCAGACTTTTCTCTGATGATCAACCCATTTTCATGTGTGATTCTAAAGTGATATATTCAGGGATAATTAAGACGTGTAAGATTATTTGTTTCTGATTTAAATGGCTGCAGGCTGTCATGGTTTTTGACCTCTTGTGTTGAATTGTTATAGTTTTTAGATTCCTTCTTCACTGCCCGCTCCCATTACTTGCTGCTGTCAGTGCAGCTGCTTTATGCGTTCCTCACTGCTGCTTATCTCAGTGTCTGGTCTGCCGAGTGTTGAATCATTGGATGATCAACTTTTATAAAATAATGTCTGTGGCAGGAATGGAAAATAAATTTTAGCTTGTGGGTTGAGTCTGAATAGTCGTGGCGGCCTAGACTGCTGTGTTAAAGGAAGATTCTGGAGCTGCGTCCAAGTTTGATGAGAAAGTGCTTTGATAATGGAAGGGGGGCGGCAGCATGAGTAACAACATATTTGCCATTTATTGTCTAAAGTAAGAGTAAATGGGCACTGCATGAGAATCTGGGTTCTGTAATGAGTAAAATACAGAAGTTAGTGTGTGGGTTTTGTGATATTATTTTGATTCCTTAGATTCCTTTTGGTTATTGGTTGCCCTTTTACTGTAGACATCCAGGTTTCCAAATAACGTATTCGTGGATAAGTGAAGATGGTTTAAAAGGACTCCTTTTTGTACTGTTTGTTAGGTTGGTTTACTCAGTAATTATGTGATTAAAAATTTAAGCCAGCCAAAACTTAGTGTTTGCTTTGTATTTCATTTTTTATCAAAATTACATACTCAATGAAATTGCAGATGTGCGATAAATGCGCTGAATGGAAAATACCAGATTATTAGTAAACTTTCACAAAGCAAATTGAGTTTCCATCTACTTCATTATGATGACAAGAAATAGGCATGTCTGTATGGTTATTAGTTTTGGTAATCATTTAATGTGTCAATATATCTGAGAAAGTTTAAATTTTAAAATGAATTCTTTCTGGTGTGTCTTTTCTTTTACACATATCACATGTAACTTTTGCAGGTTGGATTTGCTACCATTTTATGCAAGATTGGTTGCTACATTGCATCCCTGCATGTCTGATGTAGCAGAGGATCTTTGTTCCATGCTGAGGGGGGATTTCAGATTTCATGTATGTATTTAAGCATTTATTTTGTAATATGTATATACTTATAAATTGAGTGAGGATTCTTTAAGAGTATGATTATTTTATTGGTAAGCATATTTTTGAAATTTGATAGTGGTATAACAGTTCAGAATGTATGGACGTCTCAGTTTTTAAAATGTAAATTTACTCAACAAAGCTTGAAATTGATAAGTGATACTCCAGTTTGGAGGAGAGCTGTTGCTGCTACCTTGTTTCCCCTTTGTAGATACTGCCCTTTTGCTTTTCAAAGGAAAAACCATTCTCCAAGGTCAGGAGAGCCAGCAGGCCTCATTGGTGTTCCCACAAGAAACATAGGCTTGGCCTTGACGAGTCAGGCACAGTGCCTGTGGGATGCCCGTTTTGTTTTTGGGGCTCCAAATGTTCAGGGCACACGTGTTTCCACAAATGCTCTGATCTCAATGAGTGCTGTTGTAGCCCATGATTTTGTTGACTCATGCCTTAAGAATCTTTACCTTGGATAGTGGTGACTTCTTTAAAGAGTACCCTGGTAAGTACCAGGGACCTGTTACCAGACAGCTTCCCTACCTTTCCGCTCCTGGGAGTCTTAACAGACTGCCCGTTAGTGGCTCTCCCAGACCCACATTACCCAGTCATCTTATGGAGGTGATAAAGTTTCAAATATAGGCTTGAAAGGAGTAAAATGATACCTTAGAGGTGACTGAAAGTGAACATTGGTAGACTGTGAAAAGATGTGAAATTCAGGTGTTTATGTTAGCGCATGAAAAATTGTGTATTAGAATTTAGCTTTATAGCAGGGGGCTTGGAATGCAAATAAGTGTTTGCTATGCTCACTATACACTTTAGCGCACCCGATATACACAAGTCAGTAGCATTGCTGAACACTCAGAGAACAGGCATAATTCCTGAGGTCAGGAATCTCACAGTATAATTGGGGAGATAAGGCATAAATACTCAGGAAAGCAAGAGTGAAATAAAAGTTTAAACCCTGAATGTATTTGATAGTATAAGGAATTGTGGGATTAACTGCCAGATGAATCTTTCGAGAGTGAGTGCCTGAGTTCAGAGGAAGGAGAAAGCCTCAGGGAGGGGTGGAATGCTCTCTGAAGGCTTCTTGCCGTACGTGTTAATTTGTTAATGTGAGATGTGTAATTAAGATTTTTCTGGACCAGCTTTTGCTGAAGTTTGTTTGGCTTTTCATAGATAGTGTTAAGCAAGAGGAGGTTTCTGTGTTTAAAGAAGTTTGGAAACACTGAGAACAAGAAAGTTAAATGGTTTTGTTTGTGTTTTATGGTAAGAATTCTCAAAGCCTTAATAGGATAATGTGCATTGTGAACCTCCTGGAGGGAGTTGAATATGTAGTCACTCAAAGACACGCTTTGATAAATGCTGCTAGTTTGGGGACAATTGCATCAGAAGTTATAATATTCTTGTTGATGTATTTAATCCCATCCTACAAACAAGAAACTGTTTCACTAGCAGACACTATGACTGCATTATGAGTTATATGCATACACCCCTCAACCAAATCCAAAATTAAACAAAACACAAGTTGTCGGACCAAGCATGATTAGTGCTTTTGGTGATAAATGTAAAATTAAGAAAATTCTATTCATGTATACATCTCCTCCCACCTTTGAAAATTGGGGTGGTAGTTGAGAGAATTGGCATTTTTTGTTACTGATGTAATGCTTCATTACAACTGGGAGAGTATCAGAGTTCTAAGAGTATACTTTGGGAACCACTGCTCTCAGGGCAGAGAAGAAAGGGCACTTGAGATCATCGATCACGTTCTGCTTCTTCCGGGATCTATACTTCCCCACCCCTAAATCTGCAGACTTTGCCAATGACTTTTTATTAGGCTATCATATGGTCAGCACTCTCCCATCCTTAAAGGAACATAAAATAATAGCAACAAGAAAACTTCCCTCAACTGCACCCCCTCATCCTCTTTCATTTCCATCTCGTTCGGGTTTTTTCGAGTGTCCTTGTCTCTTCTTCTGACATTTGCAGTTCGTTCCACCATCTTAGAGACCGCCATCGTCCTCCTAATTGCTTCGTGCTGGTTGGTGTTCCTACAGATTCTACACTGCTGGGCTCACCTGCTTTTTAGGAAGCTGTCCTTCTGGCTCCACCATATAGGAGCGTTGTAGCTTTGGCCAAGTTACTTAAGTCTCTAAACCTTGGTTTCCTTGTCTATTAAATAGGGATAATACTGGCATCTTTTTAAATAGGATTGTTCTTATGGATTAAGTGAGATAATGCATATAAAGTAGTAGTATTATAATTATCCCTTGTCTACCACCATTCTTTCCTGGTTCTTACTTATGACTGCTGTTCTCAATATCCTTCACTCTCTTGTCCAGCTGAGTTTATATGTTGGTGTTCCCCAGACTTTTCTTCCTTCACTCTCCTTTTTGACAGAACACATTTTACCTTGGGTTCGGTTAACATCTATTTCCCAGCAACTTCAAATACGTATGTCTTGCCAGAACCTCTCCCCTGGTGCTTAGTAAGTTCTCATGTGCTTCTAGGTAATATGTCCATAAAACAAACTCAGGATTCTCTTCTTGAAATGTCTTTAACCTTCATTTCCTTCTGTCAGCGTCTGTATTCTCCCTGTAAATTTGCAGTATATTTTATCTAATCACTAAGAGAAATACCTCTACTTGTGCCGCTCTGACATTCAGGAGCCAGTGTTCACCAAATTCTATTGATGCTGTCTTCTAAAAACACCTCCTCAAATCTAGCATCTCCTCTTCATCACCAGTGACACTGTCTTTCATTCTTCATAGCTTGAATTATGAGAATAGCTTTTTTTTGGTGAGGAGGGTTGGCCCTGAGCTAACGTCTGTTGCCAGTCTTCCTCTTTTTGCTTGAGGAAAATTGTTGTTGAGCTAACATCTGTGGCAATCTTCCTCTGTTTTTTATTGTGGGATGCCGCCACAGCATGACTTGTTGAGCTGTGTGTAGGTCCTGTGCCTGAGATCCGAACCCCTGAACCCCTGGCTGCCAAAGTGGAGCGCATGAACTTAACTGCTATGCCACTGGGCTGCCCCCAACTTTTAGCTTTTTGGATCCAGCCTCTCTATTGGTAAAATAACATGACCACATATCCCAGTGTAATTTATTTATAAATTATATGCATTTGCAATTGTAGAACATACTTTATGTGCATTATATAACATAGAAAAATAAACTGAAAAGTATGAGATAAAAAACAAAATCATAGGGGCCAGCCCTGTGGCCGAGTGATTAAGATTACACGCTCCACTTTGGCGGCCCAGGGTTTCTCTGGTTCGGATCCTGAGCGCAGACATGGCACTGCTTATTAGACTACGCTGAGATGGTGTCCCATATGCCACAACTAGAAGGACCCACAACTAAAATATACAGCTATGTACTGGGGGGATTTGGGGAGAAAAAGCAGGAAAAAATAAAAGATTGGCAACAGTTGTTAGCTCAGGTGCCAATCTTAGGGGAAAAAACTGAAACATTGTTACCTAAAAAAACCCAAAATCATAAATGAAGTTACAATATTCTTTTTCCCAAACCCCTGTAGATTAAGAGTCTTGCCCACCATACTTGGAGATGAGTGGTCCATAGAATAAAATAAATAAGTTTCTTTGAAGGCACATTTACTTATTTATAGATTCAGTGCCTACTTAGTGTTTAGCATATAGTAGATTTTCTTAAAAATTAGTTGAATGATTGACTGAATAAAGTTTATGTAAAACAAAATGAACAAATTATGGAGAACAGAAAGTATAATGTCTGTTTGGGTGAAGTTATCAAGGGCCACTTGCGGGTAGAGGGTTTTTCCAGTAGGGAGTAGTGAATGATAGGCCTTGGAAATGCTTACTTTTTATATCTTGACATATCTGAAGAGTTTTTATTAATGCATATGTCTTTAATTATCAGTTAATCTCAGCTTCAGCTGTCATTAATAAATGAGTTGTGAGCACCATTTTTTGCTAAAGATGATTGACTATGTAAGTAAATCTTAGACATTATTGAACTAAAAATAGAGAAAATCTTACTTTGTTAATTCATCTGTATTTACTTTTTCAGAAGTGTTGACATACCTTTTGATCATAAGGAGTCAGTAAGTGAGACTGGAAAACATTGAATTAGGAGTCAGAATAAGTTAGTCTTTTTAATAAGTATAGCCTTTTGAAAAGCCTTCAGTTCTTTCATCTGAAAATGAGGGAGTGAGATAATTGATTTCTAATACTTTATTTAAAAATTCTATAATTTTTACATGTTACTTACATTGTACCTCCTTAACCTCAATACTGTTTAAGAATAATTGTGGATAATACACTGTTACATGTTTTGAAAGCTGTAATGCCCAGTAATAGTTAAACTTGTAGGAGACTCCACAGCAGGTGTTAAGAGCTTGTGCATCCAGTCATGCAGAGAGATTTTAAAGAACATGTGTATGTATTTCCCAGCCCTACTCCCCCTAAGGATTCAGCTTCAGGATATCATTTTTGAAATGCTTCCTTATACTTTTTTTGTTTCTACATTTCTTTAATTGTAAAAGAAACAAATGTGTAGTGTAGGTGATTTAGAAAACAGAAAATATGTAAAATAGAAAGAAAGAAGGAAATCCCCATAATTTCATTGCTTAGAAGCACACGCTGCGGGCCGGCCCCGTTGCTGAGTGGTTAAGTTTGCGCACTCCACTGTGGCAGCCCAGGGTTTAGCTGGTTTGGATCCTGGGTGCGGACATGGCACCACTCGTCAGGCCGTGCTGAGGCGGTGCCCCACATGCCACAACTAGAGGGACCCACAACTAAAAATACACAACTATGTACTGGGGGGATTTGGGGAGAAAAAGCAGAAGGAAAAAAAAAAGATTGGCAACAGTTGTTAGCTCAGGCACCAATCTTTAAAAAAAAAAAAAAGCAGAACCTGCTAATATTTTGGTGTTTTTTTGTTTTTTGGTTTTTTTTTTCGCCTTTTTTGCTCTGTAGTTTTTTATGGATGAATTTATATGTACAATTTTTCATTCTTCTCACTCAGAAGCATTTTACAATGACGTTTAAAACACTTCGTAAGGGTCACATTAAAGGTTGTGTACTCTTTTGTCCTGTACATTAATTGCTTAATATCAAGTGAAGTGTAGTTGTCATCAGCAGCACCACCACCGTCATTATCATCATCCTTATTTTACCAGGTGGGCCCCCAGATGCAGGGAGTTTATGTGATTATCTACCATCATACCTCGAAAAATGGGACAGAGTGACTACAAGGGCTCAGATGTTCTGACTTTAGGTCTTTTGCTTTTTCATGTCCCTGTAGTATGCATATAAACATTAAGCATTTTCATTTGTTTGCTCACTTAGTAAACATTTATTTAGTGTTCGTGTATTAGTGATAGAAATATACAAAGATGGATAAAATTAATAATGCCTAATATTTATTGAGCTCTTCCTGGTTCCAGGCACTATTGTGCTTTACATGTATGTGCTTTACATGTATTAATTCAGTGAAGACTCAGAGCAACCCTATGAGGTAGGTTGCTTTTATTAGTTCCATTTTACAGATGAGGAAATTGAGACACAGAGTTTAAGTAAGCTAGTAAGTGATAGAGCTGGCATTTAAACCCAGCAAATCTGGTCCAGAATCCACACTCTGAATCTGTCCTAGGAGTTCACAAAATAAGATAAATTAGCAAGAGGAGCTTTTCATATGCAGTGCTTATCAAACGTGTGTTTGTGAAAGGGTTTTTATGAAGGCTGTACTCTTTTCTAAATTGTAGGGCTAAAACAGTCAAGTTTATTCAATATTATTTGTTTAATGTTATAAACTAGAATCTAGTTGGTTCTGTTTTCTGTTTGTCTCTAATCTCAAAGCTATTTTGTATGCTTAAATGATGTGGTTAAAATAAAGTTGTGTAAGTTGAGTTTTTCTGCTTTTATTTTTAATTGATACAATTTTGTTGAAGATTATAGTGAGCTTCTAGTTTGTTCTATTTTTTAACTGAGTAAACATAGTTTTGTTTAAAAATTATTCGTGAAGGTCTAAAAAGCCTAAACACCTTCCTCTGCTAGCTATACAAAGTAGGTCCTCAAAAATGAAAGTGATAAATTGCATTTAAGTGTTAGCTGTCTGAGTATGTAGAAGTTTAGTATATATATAAATGTTGATTACTATTTGTCCAGCTCCTGGTGAAGTTAGGTCTTCTTTTGAATCCCAGCACATACTAGTGTAGTGGAATTCTTAAGTAATAGGAGACTGGGATTCTAGTTGTTGTTTTAACTTTGTTGTTGTTGTTTTAACTGTTAAATCAGAGTTATAACAGCTGTTGTTCCTTTCCCAGAATGTTGTTATGTGGATCAAATAAGATAGAATAGTATTCTGAAAAAGTAAGGAACACTAAACTATTTCAGGGCACCACCACATTATTGTCATTGTTGTTCAGATAAAAGGTTTCTAGACTGTGGGTTTTGTTTTCTGATGAAAGTGTAATTCTGAGGTTAAATCCAATTACATATTTCTTGACGTGTCTATTCACATGGTAATGTTTAATAGGATTTTGTTGTATTTACTATTTCTTGAAATGTGTCCCTAAGTAGAGGGCTTGTATTCACAAAGGATTTGAACTTTGATATACCACCATGACTGGTTATAAAAAAAGAACAGTAATTATATTGGAAATTTCATTGTGATGAATTTATAATTTAAAATGCAGTATATAATTTGTAACTGTAGTACATGAACTGAGTCTTAATGATATTTTCACTTAAGTAAACTCTTGGCATTAATTACTTTTGAAGCAGCATCTCCTAAAGTGTGTTCTTTACAATATTAATTTAATGGGATGTTAACATTTCAAAAGGGGGGGTTGTGTTGCCAGATAAATGTGAGAAACATTGGATTAAATTAAGCATGTTTGTTTATTTGAGAGCCTCTTTAAGCCCGATAAAATGCATTGTTTCCCAAAATTATTTCACCATAGAACGTTGTGACAAAGCACATCCTGGCACTGGTGTTCCACAGGGCTTATTTTGCCTTAACTTAAAATAATTTGAATATGTCAAGAAATTATACCCAAATTTATTTAAAATATTTATTATGAATTCAGTCTTAGTAAAATAACAGTTTTTATCACCAAGATTTCAAAATGTTAATTATCTAATCAGTGTCTCTTTTCTCTTAATTTGTAGGTACGAAAAAAGGACCAGATCAACATTGAAACAAAGAACAAAACAGTTCGTTTTATTGGAGAACTAACTAAGTTTAAGATGTTCACAAAAAATGATACACTGCATTGCTTAAAGGTTAGTGTGGAATTATTTGAATTATTTTTTAATAGACAACTTTAATGTTTTAGTTACAAATTCTGCAGAAAATGAAATAATTAAGAGATTAATCCAAAATGAAGACAAGAAAGGAGTAAAAAGGAACATTAAACATATGAGCAAAATAGAAAACAAATAGTAAGATGGTGGATACAAATGCAGCTATAATGGTAATTACATGAAGTGTAAAAGGACAAAATACAATCAAGTAAAAGCCTTAAGAATATAAGACTTGATTAAAATAACAACACTCTATGTTGCCTACAACAGAGATACCCTTAAAGACCAGAAAAGCTAAAGTAAAAAGATGAGGGAAATATACCATGGAAGCACTGATCAAAAGACACCTGGTTTCATTATTATCAGACAAGTAGACTTGAAGGCATGAAGCATTATTAGAAATAAAGAAGGACGGTTCATAATGATGAAGAGATCATTTTAACAGGAAGGCATTACCTTCCTGAGTCAGTATGCATCCAATAATGTAGCTTCAAAATATATAAAGCAAAAATCGATAAGGAAAGGAGAAATAAACAAGTCCACAACCATAGTGAGAGACTTGAAATACCTTTCAATAGATGAAAGAACAGGCAGACACAAATCAGTATGTGTGTACAGAATTGAGCAACATCATTAACAACCTTGATCTAACTGACTCTATACCCAACAGCATCAGAATTTACAGTCTCTTCAGATGCACATGGATCATTTACCAAAATCAACCATAGAGAAAGTCTCAGCAAATTAGAGAAGATTGAAATTAATTCACGTTGTTTTCTATCCAAAATGGAATTAAGCTAGAAATCAGTTAGTAACTAATTATACGTGGTAAAGCTGATGCAGTATAGATGGAACAATTCTTCTCCATTTGGAATTAACAAAATAATAATAAATTTGTTATCAAATCAATTTCTGTAGCATATTGCTAGTTATATATCACACAAAATGGATAACATAGATTCAAATACGTTTGGAAAATCCTGAGTTAAACAAATTTAACCAAGTTTCTTTACTCCTAAATGATTTCCTGAGAGTGTTTAAAATACTAATAGTCATAAATATTCAAGGAGTTAAGTTTTCTAAAACTAGTTAAAAGATCTCAGTAGACTACAAAGCACATTTAGAGAAACTCTGGACAGCATTTTAAGAGGGCTTGTGAAAGCTTTCTCAATGCTGTAGTTGAAAGGAATCATGCCATGAACAATTGAGACATATTGGTATATTTCTTTGTACTATTATTAAAAATATATAGGAAGGATATACATTTCTTTGACATAGAAATTCCATTTCTATAAATTTGTTTTAAGGAAATAATCATATATGTGTGCACAGATTTTATCTACAAGGATGTTTGTCATGCCATTATTTGTAATAGCAAGAAATTGTAAACACTTTGAATGTCCAGTAAATAAGAATCAATTAAACTTTAGTATAGTTCATATTATATAGTACTATAGATTTTAAAATCATTTTTAAATCATGCCATAGAAGGATAAATAAAGACATAGAAAAATACTTAGCCAAAAGAACACCAACTTATTAAATGATGTGATGTGTCTGAAACACATCTTTGGTTTAGAAAATATGCCTAGAAAAAGATCAGGAGAATAAATACTAAAATGTTATAGGTAATGTGTTGTTTGTAAATTTCATACAATGAGCCTTTTGTAGTCAGAATTTTTAAAGTAAATTCATATAATCCAAAACAAAAAAGCCATTTAGAAAATGTCAACTGTGTGTGACATGTTTAAATACATAGCATCTAATAATAAATGTAGAAAGGGTTTTGATATTAGTTTCCGTTTATCTATCTAAAAGGAAAGACATTAAATAT
This sequence comes from Equus caballus, assembly GCF_041296265.1. NCBI lineage: Eukaryota > Metazoa > Chordata > Mammalia > Perissodactyla > Equidae > Equus > Equus caballus. Next base: position 33,994,018 of record NC_091712.1, read on the forward strand.
ATTGAAGTTTTTAAATAAAATTTTTATGGCTGATCACAAAAGATACCCAACAATTTAGCTTGTTAAACTAAAGTGGACTAGCTTTAGTTTTTCACACTGACATTTTTAAAGTTACACACATAAGATGTGTAATGTTTTCTTTCTCTGATAGGATTGAAATGTTATCTTTGTGGTTTTTCATCATCATTATTGGTATTACAGATGCTTCTATCAGACTTTTCCCATCACCATATTGAAATGGCATGTACCCTACTGGAAACATGTGGAAGATTTCTTTTTAGATCTCCAGAATCTCACCTGAGGACCAGTGTACTTTTGGTAAGGATTTGAGGATCCTATCAGGAGCTTGCAGTTCTTGATTTACATAAGAGGTTAAAAATATTGACCAGAGTCTGTTATCTTTCTCTGCCATATAATTAAAAACATTTCTACCTAATGTAGAATATCCCATAGAGATGAGCTACCATTCCTGGAGAGCTGTAGGAATTTTTCTCACTTGGCTGCCAGTGAGTTTGCGGTATTATAAAGGGGGGATTAAATTCACCTCTAGTTAACCTTTGACAAATGATGCAAATGAGCAGGTACTCTTAATGCTATCATGTTAGAGCTGTCTTAATGGATATTCTTGGTACATTTCAAAGAAGCCATCGTTAAAGTGCTGTAAGCACATAAATTATAAGCTTAAAAATATAAAATTAAATTTTAAAATTAAAAAACAAAATATAAGCTTGAAAAATTAACTTGGAGGAGAAGTTATTTCTTAAGCTAATTAGGATGCCGAAATGGCCATGAAGTTTATTAAGCAATTAAGTTATTGTACTTATTGATGATATCCACGCATTTGCTTGCAGCCTTTGGCAGGGGGAGTTCTGATGGGGGTGGGGATGTTGGTGTTACTGTTAAAGAGAGCTCTGGTTTCGGAATCCCTGGGCATAGACTACCATTACATCAGTGTTGATGTTACGGAGTCTTGATTGTGTCATTTTCTCTAGATATGTTGTTTTTTAGAATCTGGTTGTGAGCCTGAATACTCTGCTGATGATATTTAAAATACAGAAACATGAGAATTTATTTTTAGTAAACAAAATATTAATGTGAAGACCACCAAATGGAATTGATGTCCAAATTGCCTCTAGGTTTATATGACATTAATCATATAATAGTCATTCCAAATTTTTATTGTAACAAGGAGAAAACTCTTCCTCCTCTTTGGCTCAGGCTGGTAAGGTCAAATGAGACACTGCTTAAAATTGTAATATTATTAAATTAATATTGTAAAATTATTTAAAATGTAATAGAGATGCCAGGAAAGCTTAGTTCTTTTTTTTTCTTTTATTGGGGTTATATTGGTTTATAACACTGTGTAATTTCAGGTGTACATTATTGTATATCAGTTTCTATGTAGACTGCATTGTACTTACCACCAATAGCCTATTTTTTATCCATCACCATACATATGTGCCCCTGTACCCCTCTGGTAACCACTAATCTGTTCTCTTTATCCGTGTGGCTTTTTTTTTTTTAATCAGGAAAGCTTGATTTTTAACGTCTATTTTTATTTATAATATTGAATTCTCTATATTTATAATTTTTTGCTAGAGAAAACATTTACTAATGTGGGGGTCTGGATGAACATTGCATTGCTGAAAACCAGAGTCCTTCCTGCCTGCTGGTTTTCTTGGCTCGGTGGATCTTTCTCCTTCTTATAGCAAAAGCAGCTAGCCTTTATCATCAATTCTCTTGCTTTCTGCATGGGAGCCTTGTTTATTTATCGTTTAACAGTTGGGAGGCTCCTCCGGTGTCAGGCATTAAGTGCTTCAGATCTTCAGGGATGTTACAGCTGGTCAGGAGGGGTAGTACAAAGAGGTGAAACACAGTTCCCATCCTCAAAGTGGTCTACATCTCGTGCTAATTCCAGTAATGCTCCAGGTGCTTTAATAGAGGTATGCGGAGGATACTGCAGACTCACGGAGTGGGTACTTAAGCCAGACTGGTGAGTTAGGAAAGATCTTCTCAAATGGCTTCATAGTATTCACTGAGTGCAGCCTCTTTGTCAGACCTTTGGGATATAAAAGTGAAACAGATAGTCGCTGCTTTCATGGAGTTTACAGTCTAATAAGTCAGCCAGATGAGTAAGTAAACAATTGGAATAACGTGTTGGTAAGTGCGGTATAATGATATGGGTGAGCATAGGGTATTATTATGGATATAGATGGAAGAGGCACTTAATCTAGTCTTGGTATGTCAGGAAAGGTTCCCTGGGAAAAGTGCTGTTTATTTTAGAGACTAGCTGTGTCTTAGAGGCAGAGAAGAGAAACATGTTGAGTCAAGCAGCTACAGATAAGAGAAGTAGGCACAAACTAGATTTTAAAGAGCCCTGAATTCTATGCTGAGGAACTAGAGTCTTTTCCCTGATGTCAATGAGTAGCTATTGAAGGATTTCGAGCAGATAAGATACGATAGATAAAACTCTATATGACTCCACTCATAGGTGGAAATTAGTATATTGAGAAGGAGATCTGATCGGTGGTTACCAGGGAAAAGGGGGGGTGGGGGGAGGGTATGGAGGGGGAAGTGGTGTACCCACAACATGACTAACAAAAATGTACAACTGAAATCTCACAAGGTTGTAATCTATCATAACATTAATAAAAAAAAAAAAAAAGAAAAAAAAAAAAAGATACGATAGATAAGATCACATTTATGTTTTTAGGAAGATCAGTGTGGAGGAGATAACTGCAGTTGCTGAGCCCAGGGGTAGGCAGAACAGTGAAAAGGCTATTTTCAAAACCTAGGGAGAAGAGAGTGAAGAAATGATAGGGATTGGGAGGAATGGAGAATAATAACTGGCTGTAAAGAATTTTAAGAAGAAGAAAGTGCCCTAAGATAAGACTCAAGATTCTGGCATGGGCATCTGAGTGGATGGTGGTGCCAGTCACAAAGATAAGGAAATATGAGAGGAACAGATGATGAGTTTGGTTTGAAGCACATCAATACTTACGCAATAATCTAAAATATATCCATATTTGTTTGGGAACACATATAACCTTTTAACTGCTTTGCTTTCAAAATTATTGGTTAATGTTAAAATTAGTTGGTGAGTGTCTTGGGGGAAATGATTCTAAAGCAGGCTAAATAAGGTAGAAACTAATCTTGATTTAAAACTGTATTATGTATATACAAGTGGTAAGTTAAATGATGCATTATTTGTTTTGTCCAAAGAACTTACAGGGTGTGGTCATTATCTCTAGCCCTATTCAACATGGAACAGTTCTCTTGTCTGGTTGAAAGCATTCACTACTTAGAATATAGATGTCAGGAGCTGAGCTACAACCTATAAGCTTTAGCAGTATTCATAGACAAGAGAAACAGTTATGAAGCTTGGTATACCCATCATTGAACTTGTAAAGAGCAAAATTTTCCCCCAGTATATGATGGTTTTCCATGTATAGAAAAGCAGACCATGAGAAAGATTGAATGTGTTTTAAAAAATTCATTCATTAGTTCATGTATTATTCATCATTAATTGCATGCCTCCCACGTGCTGAGTCAGGCACTGTTTCCAGTGCTGAGTATAGAACAGTGAAAATGATGTGCCCTGCCCTACTTGAACTTAGAAATGCAGCCCACTTTTCAAAACTGCAGTCGTGCCACCAGCCCCTACCCCAGTCCAGACACCTGCTTGAAGCTTGTCAGTGGTTTCCCTCTGCGAGCTTAAAACCCGAAGTTCTTACCACGATCTGCAAAGTCTGGTGTTACCTAGCCCCTCGCTACCTATTAAATCTTATCTCATGCCATTCCATGTTGACGCCACATTTGCCTTCGTCTAGTTCCTGTAACAGATCATTCTCTCTTTTCTCCTCACGGCCTCTGTTCTTGCTTTTGCTACTCCCCGTGGCTCTTCACAACTTTTTGTCATCCTTCAGATCATAGCTTAAATGTCACTTTCTCAGAGAGGCCACCCCTAACCCACCCTAATTAAAATAGGCTCCCTGATTTTCTCCATCTTAGTGCCTTGTTAGTTTCCTTCATACCACTAATCACAATTATTATTTAAAAGATCATTAGTTTATTTGTTGACTTGTTTATTCCATCTTCCTGCACTCAACTGTTAGACTTCATGAAGGTAGAAACCTGTCTGTCTTGTTCACTGGTGAGTTCAGCACCTAGCATAGTGCCTAGCACATAGTAAGTGCCAAGCAAAATGTTTGTTGAATGACTGAATAAATTCAGTAATCTTAATGCTTAATATGATGTTGTTTTAAGAATTAGTGCTGTTTGAAGATCTTCAACTAATCCTTGGTTCTCAACTGGCATCTGGTGGGTAGAGGTCAAGGTTGCTGCAAAACATCCTGCAATGCCTAGAACAGTCCCCCCCCGGCCAACATCCCCCCCAAGATTTATCTAGTCCAAAATGTCAATAGTACAGAGAGTGAGAAAGCCTGAACTAGATGACGATTGACTAGATCTGTGTTTGTAGTCACCTCCTCTGAGTTGATGCTGAGGGCTCTGGACAAGTTAGAAGACCTTGGGGGCTTTTAGTTTTCTTGTCTATAGAGAGAGATCAGATGTATCTGGTGCAACATTAGATGGCACAAGCTCTGAGAATAAATGTACTCTCTACTGTTGTATGTGGAACAGCCAGAGTCACCCCTTTATTTATGTTCTTGGTCCTTAATTTCAGTCACTCACATATAAGAGCCTTGCTTTGCTTAAGAGTTCATATAGTTTGGCAGAGTTTTAAGTAAAGTTACATTTGTAGCAAAGTTTTCTGAGTATTTTATTGGACAAGTCCTAAGATGAAGCAGTCATGGACTAATTTCTTCCCAAAAAATGATTAGTGGTATAACAATTAATGTGCTTACACTTTCTTAGAAATACTTAGTAATTGTTTTTTCCTTTTCCTTATCCTGAAATCTTATCACCAAGAGTAGAAGTTCAGTTAGGAATAAAGAAACCTTAGGATGAAAGAATTTGACTAATTTAGACTTTTTATTTTAGGAACAAATGATGAGAAAGAAACAGGCAATGCATCTCGATGCAAGATATGTCACAATGGTGGAGAATGCATATTACTACTGCAACCCGCCTCCAGCTGAGAAAACAGTGAAAAAGAAACGTCCTCCTCTCCAGGAATATGTCCGGAAACTTTTGTACAAGGATCTCTCCAAGGTTACCACTGAGAAGGTAAATCTTCATGAAATCATAGAGTAATAGTCCATTTGAGATTTCTGGTAGTGCTAAGCTTATATATAATAATCAACCAAATTAATTCTCCTTCATTCTAATCATAAAAGTGTTAAGAGCAGTGCACTTTCCTTCTAGCCCATGCAGTATATTGTTTTAGGTCAGGGACATGTATATTTCAGTTTTCCTAGATCAGTTTGTTTATAAATTGCTTTAGTACCCCACAACAGATAGATAAAAAGTGTAAGGAGCTTCCCATTTTGTAATTAGAGAAATTGAAGCAGAGCTGTTAGAGTCCCAGCAGTGAAATTAGGAGAGGCAGGATTAGATCCCAGGTTCCATTATGATTAATTCTATGTAAGTCATCCTAAGAAGAAATTCGTATGATGATACATTGTATATGGGACATATGTTTTGTTTTCCTTTTATGCTAACTTCTCACTCTAATTAAAATGATAATTCTTCTAGATTTAACTTTGATGCTGTATGTATATTTAAAACTTCCTTTGTCTCTGATATTCTCTGATGAACTTGCCTTTAAATATTTTGCTTTAGTACAGGGGATCTTAAATTTGAATGGGCTTTAGGAGGCCCATGACCCTCTGAAATTTCATAATTTTGAATCTGTAGGGCTGTTTTTTTCTGGAGAGAGGATCTATAGATTTCTTCAGATTCTTAGCAGGGGTCAATTTCCAGAAAAAGTTAAGAACCACTGATCTGTTATCTTAATTATCATAGATACCTTGTTAGAAACTACACTTTTATGTAGGATGTGTTGAACAGAACATTTCTTGGTTAACTCTACAAGTTGAAACAATCCAGTGTAGAACTTTGTTCTTTTTGGGAAAAAAATATTAAGCAAATTAACTTCTGGACAGAGAAAACCTATTGAGAGGATAAAAGGGATGAAGGTAATAGCTGTATTTATCATACATGGACAGGGTAGAAGGTAAGGAATGATAGTACAACTTCGAAAATTGAAACCAACTTCCAGAGAGTCAGAGACAGTAATTGTTTAAAACAATAAGGATTTTGAGAGCTGTTTTAAAATTGCCTAAAAGTTTGAAAAATACAGAATGCTTATGCAATTGAGAGGACATGAACATTCCCAGTGAAGCTGCTCAGAGAACAAATTTAGTGCTTGAAAGATGGATTTTGGGCACAGAGTGGAGATAAAAGGAAGACTTTGCAATCTGCCAATAGTATCCATTTTCTTTCTGGATAAAAATAGAAAGAACTTGATTATAGGTAGAGCTCTGCTGATTATCTCATTACCAGTAGCGTTTTTGAAGTAGCAATGGCTAACATTTAGGGGGTATTTATAATGTGCCAGACCCTTTCCTTCATACATCGCATGTTTTAACTTGTCTAATCCCCACAGCCAACTCTGAAGTAAGTGCTTTGATTGTCCTCCCTTTTACACAGGATGCTGTGAAATGTCAGTTCTCATGTCATATCCCTCATCTAAGTGATCTTTTAACCAACTGATCTTGTGTTTGTTTATTGGAAATTTTTGATTTATAAAAAGAAGTGTCTGAGATTATTTACGTCAAATGACGTATGAAAGAAAACATTATTTTTGGTAAATCTTCAGTATTTCTTTCAGTGACCTGAGTACATGAATAAATAGTGTTAGCTTTACTGAAGACTTAGAAACTCGAGGAAATTTGTGGCATTGTGAAAAGATGTAGGGAAAATGTGAATAAATTTTGCCAATAATTAAGAAAAATCTTGTTTTTCTCATCTCTGACATGAAGAGACTGATAGAGGATCTGTAAAGGTATTTTCCATTTGAAAAGTTTTATTACTGCACAATCATAATAAAATATCTGTATTATTGGGTATATTGGACTACTATGTGCTTATCTTAGTAATTTAAACAAAAATCTTTTCGTTTAGGTTTTGAGACAGATGCGAAAGTTGCCCTGGCAGGACCAGGAAGTGAAAGACTACGTTATTTGTTGTATGATAAACATCTGGAATGTGAAATATAATAGTATTCATTGTGTAGCCAACCTCTTAGCAGGACTGGTGCTCTACCAAGAGGATGTTGGAATCCATGTTGTGGATGGAGTTTTAGAAGATATTCGATTAGGAATGGAGGTAACAAGGACTTTGTTAAAGTCATCAAAGTGGAGTTTGTAGAGAATTTAAACAACTTTTAAATGCTATTATTGAAAAATAATAATTTGAAAACCTTCCTTTCCTCATGCGTTGTTTACTATTACTTCTTTGGAGTTAGTGGTTTCTTAATAAACTCTGTTGTATCAGATTTCCTAGTCATCTCTCAGGCTAATGCTGGGGTATTTTTTTGCCTCTTTTTCTCAAGTCCAGTTAAGTTTATTTTGGAAGAGTTTAGTGAATTTTTATTTCAGGGTCACTTTGGGGACTCAGGTTATAGGAATCTATCAGTTTACTAATTAGGAGAATTGATAATCATTTAATAAGAATTTCTGTAAGCAGTTCCCTCTTTCTATAAGCTTATTATTTCCTTAATTCATGGATTAGAGAGAAAATAAATTGTGGGAGACCGATAGGGAGAATTACATTTTAACTGTTTTGTAAGCTATCAATTCATTTAATGATAGCTTAATATTAAATTTCACATTTAACATGTTCTTTTTGTTAAAGCTGTTTAAAGATAGCCATTTCCTAGAGAAAAAGGATTCCCAGAAGTGAGGACCTTGTTAAAAAAGAAGGAAAGAGCCCGTTATTTTTTCTTTGTTTAGTTTTCTTTCAGTAATCGATATTGTCAAGTGACAGGGGAATTTTACCTCTTTTCAAATACTTTACTATTCTTTAATAGAAATCTGTTTTTTTTTTCTTTAGGTTAATCAACCTAAATTTAATCAGAGACGTATCAGCAGTGCCAAGTTCTTAGGGGAACTTTATAATTACCGAATGGTGGAATCAGCTGTTATTTTTAGAACTCTGTATTCTTTTACTTCATTTGGTGTTAACCCTGATGGCTCTCCGAGTTCACTGGACCCTCCTGAGCATCTTTTCAGAATTAGACTAGTGTGCACTATTTTGGATACCTGTGGCCAGTACTTTGACAGAGGTTCCAGTAAAAGAAAACTCGATTGCTTCCTTGTATATTTTCAGGTACTTAAACTGAAATATGCAGTTTGGCATCATTTAATGCATTGCTTCTGTTACAGAAATATTGGAGAAGAATTGCCTTAGCATTCATATATATAAAATATGTTCATAATTAGTTTACATTAGATTTATTCTTCCTTCAAGGGTGCTTTAGAGATTTAAAAATATATGGTGAATTCTATCATATAAACATTGTAATTGCATTGTAACTTTTATGATTGATAATTTGGGGAATTATTTTGGTACAGTTTATAAATTTGGTACAGTACTGTGTGGATTATGGTATTTGGTACACTAACTTATGAATTAAATTACTTGTGATTTTTTTATACATTTGGGTGCATTCTTCTCACTCACCTGTGTTCTGGTTTTACATGTAAAATTCTTGTTTCTAAATGATTCAACTTTTTTTTAGAAAAGCTATCACTGGGGAAAATATTTTTAACACAAAGAAATATTTGTTCATTCATTGGTAAACTCTTAGGTTGTACTTTTCTTATCTTAATTTCACTTAATTGTGTAACGTTCTGATTTAGAGCAAGTACAGGGTAAATTAAATTCAGATACAAATACAGAAACACTTCTACAACTTCTGTGAAGTTGGTGTTCCAGAAGTTGGCTCGTAGGTTGGTTGTTTGAAACTGAATCTCTGTTTCTCATAAAGTACAATGTCACAAGTACTTATTAGGGTGAACAGCTCACTGTCGAATTCTCCAGATTTTACTGAAATAAAGCACCATTAGTCCTATTCAATTCTATATGATCATTCCATTCTATATAATCTATTGTTAGTGTTGGTGAAGAAAATAAATTTAAAACTACAATTTGAGGTATCAAAAACACATCCACATAGTGGCTGGGGTTAAGTGGGGGTAAATACTCTGGGGAAGGAGCAGTTGGTTAACTTTCTATGACCACTAACGCTTGCAATCAAGGACAACATGTTACTCCTTCATTTTCTTAATTGATGAGCCAAAAATGGGGAGAGGAGTTTTGGAGATTTGAGAGTCAGATTCCCTCTTGCATGTAAAGACTGTCTTAAGTTGAGAATGCCTGTACTGAAAACTGGAATTTTGCTGCAGAATGTCAGCTGTAACTGTCAGCATCCACAGTAGAATCTCTTTCAGAAGAGTATCCTTGTTTGCATTCACTCCGACATCCCAGGCTGAGAGAACAGAGCCACTCAGAAATATCCAGGAGCAGAAAGAGACAAAAGACTTTTCCACACTGATTAACAGGCAGAAATGTGTAGCAGGGCTAAACCTAGGGAATGGGAGTAAGAAGTGAGTGAGGCCTGAGGGTGAGGTCAGTGTGTTCTGCCCAGAACATAGAGTGTCCAGTTAAGTGTTAGAAGGCCAGATGGAAAGGATCACCCGTGAGCTCTAGTGTGCGTCCACATCACTTGGGGATATTGTTAAAATGCAGATTATGATCCACTTGGTCTAGGATGGGGACCTAAGAGTATGTGTTTCTAACAAGCTCCCAGTGAGTCCATGCTTTGCGTAGCAAGGACCTAGAAGAAACTGGGGAGGAAGAGTAAGGCACCCAGAGGAATACCTGCTTATATACAAGTAAATTCTTGGTTATGCTTTTTAGTTAATCTGAACTTATGAATTACAAGTACAAAATAGAGGGAAGGAGCTGGGCTAAGAGAAGAGAGGGGAAATACCTAAAAAGTGCCATATACACAGTAGATGTTCAATAAATGCTTGCTGACTAATGATTTTCGTATATTTCACACACTATGTTTTCAGATACTTTAATTGACTTTCTTGAAAACCAAAGCAGGTAGCATAAGGAAAATAATGAAAATTTATCAAAACTATGGCTTTGAATCTGGTTGTTCTTGTGAAATTAAATATTTAAACCCAGTTTGGGGTTTGGGAGTGGGGTTTCTGCCTTGTTTCAGTACCTGAAAATTTATTTGGTATTTTATTTATAATTTTTCCTTGCCTTTAAAAAAAAGATTTATGACAGTTACAATTAAAAAAATTTAAATTAAAGTCACCAAATGGCCTAGAAATTGTATAAATGGAGGGAAATAATTGAAATAGGATCATTGCTGTTGACCATTAATAAAAATGATAGGTGTCTTGTGTAACTTTTTAGCTTAGTTATTATAACTAGGGTAACATCAGAATACTTATTATTTAAAAATATTTTTGTTATTAATTTCTTATAGCTAAATTTATTTTTCGTTTGTTATCAGCGTTATGTTTGGTGGAAGAAAAGTTTGGAGGTTTGGACAAAAGACCATCCATTTCCTATTGACATAGATTACATGATCAGTGATACACTAGAACTGCTAAGACCAAAGATCAAACTCTGTAATTCTCTGGAAGAATCCATCAGGCAGGTACAAGACTTGGAACGAGAATTCTTAATAAAACTAGGTAAGCAATTAATTACAGAGAGAAAATGGAGGTGATATTTGGCAGATTGTTTCCAGCAATTGCTTTATAATGTTATCAGTTAGAGTTTACTTTTGTATACTTTCTGTTTTCAACATTGAGTGTTACATACTAGTGTTAGGTAAGATCTGGGTGATTTCATTAAATAATCCCAAATTGGAGGAAAACAGTCATGTAAGACTTGAACGATAGTGATGGAAAAACACAATCCTGTTAGCCTCCCTTAATTTTAGTATTTTTGGTTGCTAATATAAAATCTACTTTTGATTAAAGCATCTCTTATATATACAGTATATATTTTCAACAAGCCTTCTTTCCTGAGACAGTGCAGGCCAGACGCTGTAGGAGGGGCATAGTACCTGTTAAGAGTTTGGAACTGTCCTCCAGAATTTCAGACCTTAGTCACTGGGAGAGTTGTCTCTCTCTAAGGACTAGAGAAAATAGGAGAAACGTGTGTTATGGGAGGATTGATCTCTTTACTTTCTCAGTATCTGAGGTTCTAGAAGAAGAGTCAGCTCTTGAACAGCTCCCATAGGGGATAGTAGGAGCACACTTTGTCTGTGGAAATAACTGGAACAAAGTGTAGCCTTACCAATCTGGTTTACTTGCCAATAGTTGTTAGAATGTTTTATTGTCATTTCAAAGTGACGTATGTTTTCAGGCTGTTAAGCTAGTATTTTGTTTCCTGCTAGAACTTGGTACTCACATGTCTGTCATTAGTGATCCTGCCTTCACCAGGTACTACATAATTGTATAAGTTACTGCATTGCATATCTGAAGAACCACTTTTCATGGCAAAGACGTTTGTGATGTTTTTCCTCTAAAACTATTTTTCATATTACATCCAGTATATTATTAATAGGATTTCTTTCTTCAAAGGTAACTTCTCTCTTGGAGAATATGGTTGCTGTTATCTAGTCGAGCATTGTTTTTAAAGCTTCTCCCGATTTTGTAACTGTTAACTTTTCCTACTACTCACCCCGTAAAGGCCTGTGTGATTCTTTTTGTTCTGTCGACTTTGTCCCAAATTATCTACTTTCTTTTTCTTTTCAGATTTCAAATTGTATAAAGTGATCATTTCAAACAAAGTGCTTATTTATCTACTTACTCATTTCATTTACTTTATATGCTTTGAAATAGTTCAGTCTTAGCCTTGTTTCCCAAAAACCTTCATGAGTGGTACTCTCTATGTAGTTTGACACCCAATTTGGTAGCAGTAAAAGAGCAGTGTGCTTTATCCTTTATAGACCAAAGGGTTGAATGAAAGGACTTCAGGCTTCTTTTAAGGAGTCTGTCCTTGTTTAGAATATTGAAAGGGAAAAATAGGTTACTGTTTACAAGTGAAACTCTAAAGATGGTGGCAGCTAGAATCAATATGCTACTAAGTTGTCCCGTTTTCCTCCTGTTTAGAGTCTAAGTATCAGGAAGAAGATGTACATGAATAAATCTATATTAAATCTATTTCCTGTTGATGAAACCATAAACCCATAAGATAATACAGTATCTTGCCTTTGATAGTGTTTTATTTTCAAGCACTTTGCAAATTCATCATCTCATTTTAGTTTTATAGCAACCCAATGGTAACATAATAGTTAACAGGAAAACACTAAAAACATCCCCTCATGTTTTTCAAATCGTTTTTAAGCTTATTGAAAGTAATAAATATTCATGGCAGAAATTTTGAAAAACTACCAAGATAGTAAAAATCACTGATATTCTATACACAAGGATTATACGTTAACATTTTGATATATTTTCTCCTGTTCTTTTAAAATTTTTCCATGTGTTTACAGTTTTATAACTGGATTTTCTTGCTACTTAATATGTTAGGAAGTTTCTTTCTGACGTAAAATATTTTCTAAATCTTTACTTTTTTTTTTAACTGGTTATATATTTCTTTTTATGAATGTGCCATAATTTACTTAAGTTCGTTGTTGACACTTAGGTTATTTCCAATTTTGCACCACTATAAATAACATTCTTGTGTTATTTTTGTTTGTATCATGATTTTCTCAAGATAGATAGAGTTGGGGGCCAGCCCCGTGGCCAAGTGGTTAAGTTCACGTGCTCTGCTTCAGTGGCCCAGGGTTTTGCCGGTTTGAATCCTGGGTGCGGACATGGCACCGCTCATCAAGCCATGCTGAGGCGGCATCCCACATGCCACAACTAGAAGGACCCACAACTAAAAATACACAACTATGTACTGGGGGCCTTTGGGAGAAAAAGGAAAAATAAAATCTTAAAAAAAAAAAAATAGAATTACTGGCTAAGACGTTCTCTTTAGGTTTAAGAACAAAACCAAAATGGTAATAGGCAATATTACTTGGCTCTGGTTTGAAAGTTCAAGATAGTATTATAATGTAAAGAATAGAAATGAGAGAAATAAAAGTGAAAAAAGAGAAGAGGCCATATGAGGAAATTACATTATAAAGCAAAAGAGTGTATTTCATAAATTAGAAATAAAATCAGTAGGATAGAGGGGCTGGCCCCGTGGCCGAGTGGTTAAGTTCGCGCACTCCGCTGCAGGCGGCCCAGTGTTTCGTTGGTTCGAATCCTGGGCGCGGACATGGCACTGCTCATCGGGCCACGCTGAGGCAGCGTCCCACATGCCACAACTAGAGGGACCCGCAACGAAGAATATACAACTATGTACTGGGGGACTTTGGGGAGAAAAAGGAAAAAATAAAATCTTTTAAAAAAATAAAAAAAAAAATCAGTAGGATAGAATAAAAGGCCCAGAAGTAGCCCCAGTTAAATGCAGACAATTTTGTATATGATGAACTAGTGATCTTAAAAATAGGATAAGGGCAACAGGTGAGCATTTGGGAGGAAAACTGGTATAGAATCACATCTTATATCATCCAACTCCAGATGGATTAAAGAGTTAAATATTTATCTTTTAAAAGTTAAAAATAGATCTGATTATCAAGTATTTGGAGAAGTGTTAATTTTCCCAAACTTTAAAATGATTACAGAAAGCACACATATGTAGGCAGATTTGGATGTTTGCAACTGTTAATACAATGGAAAATTAAAATTAAAGTGAAAATAGTTTCCTTGCCAGCTTATCATCATTTACAAAAAGAGCAGAGGTAAATTGATAATAAAATAGAACACCCCAAAAGATAAGTGAATGTGACATAATCAGATAAGAGGGCAGGGAAGAGTTGGTGTTTATTTGGTTCTGCCTGTTTGCCAGAGTGATAGAGCGAGGTAGTGTTATTCATAGTTGGCAAATTAGTTAAGAAAAGCCCAAATCAAAACTCTAGGTTAATCAAGCCAGAATTCAAAGACTCTGCTCTTTCTGATGTGTTGAGTATGTGAGGGAAATCCTCAGCATGTCTGGTAAGCAAAGAAATATAAATTAAAACAATCTGAAAGGAAGTATTACAATTATTACTATCTCTGTTATGAGCAGGAAAATTGAGGCACCAAGCAGCTCAGATTCAAGAGAACAGTATTTGATTTCAGTCCCCAGGTACACTTAATTCTGACACACACGTTTCAATATTTTACTGCCTGGATATTGTACTTTGTTATCCTTGTGTCCTTTATATAGACTTGTTTTTTCTTTTAAGGTATGCTTTTTAGTGAGGAAGATTGGCCCTGAGCTAACATCTGTTGCGAATCTTCCTCTGGTTCTTTTTTCCTCCCTAATACCCCAGTACATAGTTGTAAGTCCTTCTAGTTCTTCTGTGTGGGATGGTGCAACAGCATGGCTTGATGAGTGGCGTATAGGTCTGCTCCCAGGATCTGAACTGGTGAACCCCAGGCCACCGAAGCAGTGCGTGTGAACTTAACCACTGGCTCCCCAATATGCTTTTTTTTTTTAAATTGACAGTGTCCTAGGGGTCAGGAACTGGATAGTTATTATACAGTTTAGCAAATGCAAATTATATTTATAAATTGTCTTTGAAACTAACTTGCAATGCAAATGAAAATCTGTTGAAATAATATGTATTTTCCTTACAAATTAGAAGTATAGCTGTCAAAACAAAGCTACATATACATAATAGTTTTCTGATGATGCATGTTTTAAGTGGATATAACAAAGGTGTCATGGCATCTCATGCTATGCGAGTTTATCACCACTGTGATATTTTTACTGAGAATGCTTAGATTTATACAATTCTGACTTTAAATTTTTTGCCTTTAATAACTTAAATAACAGTCTAATATTTTGCTTCTTAAAGTCCCTATAAATAAAATTTACATATATAAAATTTGTATTTATATCTATAAGAAATAAGAAGTAGAAAATATTTAAGTTAATGGAATCTCAATTCCAGCACCAACTTTTTCCCTCAGTATTATTTTTCTTTTAAAATAAACCTCTCTGAGCTTCATCCGGCTTCTTTCAGTTTTTTTTTGTTTCCAAACTGGAAGGTATCTACTTTAATCACTTTGTACTTCCAAATTTTTGTCAGTCCTTAATAAATTGCTTAGACTTAAGACACTGAAGTAATTTTTTACTTTTATTGGTTGGGTTAGTTATTCAAACTCTCTGGGCTTCAGTATTCCTCACAAAATGAAAACGTTGAATCATGTCATCACTGAAGTTTGTTTCTGCTCTGATTGCCTAAGATTCTGTAAATAAAGAAGTATTTACTAAACACCTACTGTGTATTTATCAATATATGGCCTCTGATAAGTTTTGAATATATAAAACAAGTTCTTGGTCCTCAAGGGTCTCATAGTCTGACATAACATTTATGAAATCGTTAGAAAATATATTACATGATATATCCTTAAATGTAAAGTGCTATGATAGATTCTCCAAGTGCTTTAGGAGCAAGTAGGAGAAAAAAATAATGAATTACAGTATTCAGTGAGTTGATACAAGAAGTAAAACTTAGACTGAATTTGAAGAATGTCTAGCATTTGAAAGTGCGTATGGCAGGATGTTCTGTACTGAGAAGAGTATTCGATGAGCAAGGTCCTAAGGTACTATGCTTTATGGTAAGAGTTTGACCTCACTACAGGCAGAGGATTAGGAGAGAACAGTGGGGGTCAGATCAAATAAGGCCATATTGTGTGCATCTTGAAAATAGAGTAGTTTGAGATTCAAATGGTAATGCAGAAGTGATGATGCAGTGAAATGTGGATGAACGCCGTGGGGAGGTGGAAGCAAATTCAAGCCAGGGAGTTCCCTTAGGGGGAGAATCCTGTTACTGAGGGAAAAAAAAGCTCTGTGGTGACACAGCTGTTAGGTGTGTCACCATATAGCTTTGCCTCCTTCCCTCAGTCTTAATTTGCAGACATTCACATTGATAGCCAAGTGTTATTTCTCCATTAAAGTGATATAATTTTACATCTTTGAGCTTTCGGAGATTCCTAAGATATCATTTGATAAAAACTGTGACTGATGCTGCATCTTCTACACCTGAGGCTGCACCTTATGTGCTGCTGCTTCTTGCCTTTGTTCATCGGAGACTGAGATAAACAGTTTGAAGCTCTAGGAAAAGAAAAGAAAAAAATATATGTGTGTGTATATATAGTTTTTTTCTTTTTGCTGGTGGTTATAAAATGTATCAGTGTTCCATTTGAAATGAAAGTCTTGTTTAGTTTTTAAATGTTTCTCAAGATAGTTGTAAATGCTATTCTCATTTTACTATCATTCTGAGAAAATGGCTGTTGAGTTATCTTAGTATGTACTTTTAAATGGAGTGGTATAATATTGAAAACTTGCCTTTATCTTTTTTTAATGTATTCTTTCACTTTCTTCTCATTTCAAGGCCTAGTAAATGACAAAGATTCAAAAGATTCTATGACAGAAGGAGAAAATCTTGAAGAGGATGAAGAAGAAGAAGAAGGAGGAGCTGAAACAGAAGAACAATCTGGAAATGAAAGTGAAGTAAATGAACCAGAGGAAGAGGTGATGACTTTTATTTATAGCAAATAGGTACATTTGTACAACAGTATCTTGATTACATGAGCCAAGATTTTCTTTAATAAGAAAATAAGATCTTCCCCTTAGTTGTGTTTTTTTTTTTGGTGAGGAAGATTGGCCCTGAGCTAACGTCTGTTGTCAATCTTCCTCTTTTTTTTGTACTTCCCAAAGCCCCAGTACACAGTTGTGAGTCATTCTAGTTCTTCTATGTGGGATGCCGCTATATCATGGCACGATGAGTGGCGCTAGGTCCGCACCCAGGATCCGAACCGGCAAACCCTGGGCTGCCGAAGAGGAGGGCACTAACTTAACCACTCAGCCACGGGGCTGGCCCCTTCCCCTTACCTTCGTTCTAGTAAATGTAACTAATAGTATATATCTGTCATAAAACCCCTGGATTAATTAAAGATGTTTTTTAAAGTAAGAAAATATTGACCATAGGATTTTTTTTTTTATTAAGACTATTTTTTAGAGCAGTTTTAGGTTAACAGCAAAATTGAGGGGAAGATACAAAGATTTCCCATATACTCCTTACCCTGTACACATGCACAGCCTTCCCCATTATCAACATCCCCCACCAGAGTGGGACATTCGTTACAATTGATGAACATCATTGTCAGCAAAATCCATAGTTTACATTATGGTTCACTCTTGGTGTACGTTCTGTGAGTTTGGGTAAAAGTACAATATGTCTCCATCATTGTGGTTAGGATTTTTATCTAATAAGCAATTTGAAGAAAAAAATTGTTTGATCTCTTATGTATCTTAATCTTACTTTCGAGTATGGACTTTTTAACCTGGTGGTTTTATGAAAACAAAATTACTGACTAGATATTAATGAACTTTGCTTTATTTCTCCCAGATCTAATGGCATATGATATCTGAAATTCATCATATACCATAATAATTGACATGGCCTTTTGTTTTTATGATTCTCTTAGGCCAGATCATATGAAATTGTTGTTCTACCATTTTTGACCTACCAAAATGTCGTTTTCATAGGTTCAACCTAATAATTTTAATTCTTTACTTTTTTTTTCTAAACCTGCTTAAGTGTTAAAAGTTCCATCTAAAATAATAGAATGTCTGGAATTTGCTTCATAGGCTGGAGGTAGGCTGGGGAATGAGTTTAGGGATATAGAAGAAACTATAAACTGACCATGAGCTAATACTTGTTCAGTTGTGTAATGGGTAAGTAAGGGTTCATTATGCTATTTTCTCTATATTTGTATATGTTTAAATTAGAAAGTGAGAAAAAACAAAAAGCAGGATGGATCAGGATAACAATAAGATACTAATGAAAATAAAATATAACCGTGGAATTAGTACTTTTTCACTTATTTTACTGTAAGTGTAAATTTATAGTTACCATTACAATTTGATGTGTATGGTTTTTTATGTTCCATGGGTGCTAAAAAGCATTTAGGAGAGTGTGGTAATTTAGAAGTGTGATTATAATGAAATACTGAAAAAAGTTTAAATTTGTAATCAAAATTTAAATGTTTTAGGGAAATGGAATTTCTTGAGTTTTTGTTTTGATTTGAGCAAATAGAAAGAGTATTTGGAGGATGTGGGTTGTTTAATGTTTAAAGGAATGTTAATTATTTAAAGCGTTCATAAGATTCAT
Organism: Equus caballus; assembly: GCF_041296265.1. Lineage (NCBI taxonomy): Eukaryota > Metazoa > Chordata > Mammalia > Perissodactyla > Equidae > Equus > Equus caballus. Next base: position 34,012,235 of record NC_091712.1, read on the forward strand.
ATATAGATTTTTTTTAAAATCCGTTTAACATAAAACAAAAAGGACCCATAATTTAAAGTAATTAAAATTTTCTACAGTTAGAAGTGAAAATCCCTAAGGCTGTGTTTCTTTTAGACCTGAATGTCTGCGTCTGTTATTGAACGTTTTGTATGATTTCACAACATAACAATAGCTTTGCTGTTAGTTAAAAATGAATGATTTCGTAAAAGGAAGCCTAAACAATAATGTGCAGTTTTTATAAGTGGCCAGCATTTGTAGGTGTTGCAAATGTGCCTTTATGTCTTTGTTATTTCCCCCCAGTTTTATTGAGACGTAATTCACATAAACGTTGTATTAGTTTAAGTGTATAGTGTAGTGATTTGTTATACGTATATATTGTGAAATGATCACCATAATAAGTTTAGTTAACTCCCATCATCTTACCTAGTTACAAATCTTTTTCTTGTGATGAGAACTTTTAAGATCTACTCTCTTAGCACATTTCAGATGCACGATACAGTAGTGCCAGCACTTTATCTTTCCAACCTGAGAACTCCCCTAAAGTAGATATAAATAAACTGAGAAAAATTTAGAACTGGGATATGTTCCTATAATTGATTTCCATATAATAGTGGACATTATATTGCTCTTTTAAAAGATGAGATTGTCAGAGAAACATTCTATAGTACAATTTAAATTGGCTTATTTAGTATTTTATAACGACAAAAGGAAATGAGAGAGTATTTCCATTTTGTATTTTCAGAATAATCTTATGGCTGTCTTCTAATTTTGCTACTGTGTTAATTAGGTAAACAGTCTAACAAATTAAACATCCTTGGTAAATGTGATATTAAAGAGTGACTCATTGTCCTATAAATTTCTCATTTGAAGAGTTGTAATGTATTATATTTTCTCCTTTAAATGCATTTCCTCCTTTTCAAAAGTGAACTTTATAATTTTGACAGTAGTATTTTTAACCATTGCTTACTTTTCCAGTTGTAAAGTGAATATTATGCATGATAGATGTGTATTTGCTAAGTGGAAAAACAAAATGTTCAACTGGCTGATTCATGAGCCCGGTCTGGGAGGAGAAGTAAAAGGTGTGGTTTACTTTAAGGAAATGAAGTTGGAATAGTTTACTTCTCCTCCCACCCAAGACCACCCCTTCCCAGGACTGCTCTCCAAACAGAGAGGAAACAATTTTTAAAGAGAGAAGGTGGGTTGATTATAAAGTAATAAGAGCAATGTAGGATACTCTACCAATATTTGCTTCAACTGAGAAAGAAAAGGGCTAGGGTTCCACTCTTCAGAAAGATTGTACTGTTCTGTTTTCATCTTGGTCTGCAATTATTTCAAGCTCCGTATGACCCTTTGAAGTTATTCCTAGCACCCTACAACCAGAATATTTTCTCCTCAATATCAGCTATGTAACTCAAAGATGACTTTAAAGATTAAGTAAATGTTCTTTTGCTAAAATTCTGTTTTCCTGCAGCATTTATATAATTTAACAAAGTATAAAATTTATTATGTAATAGCAATAAATTATTTATCAAGCATTCATTATTCATGATCCCTGTTTTAAGCACTGTATTTGTATTACCATTTCTCATACCACCCTATGAGAGTCAGAAAATAAGGCACAGATAGGTTAAATAATTTGCCCAAGATCTCATACTGGTAAGTGGCGAGCCAGTGTTTGAACTCAGACAGTTTGGCTTGTCCTATGCTGTCCTTGTGCTTTACTTAGCCAGCATGGATTCTGTGGCCAGTGACTTCCTAATCTCGCAGGTTATTATGTCAATGTATAGTGGGATTAGGACAAATGAAATTCTTGTTCAACCTTTTAACTTCAAAGTTAACCCACTTTATTTTGCCTGAGTAATATCAAAAAGGAAGATCGAGGGGGAAAAGTTAATGCATTTTAGCTTAGTCTAACTTAGTTTTTGAATAGGAAGTATCTTTTAACTGTTAATAAATGATTAATTTTTTCAAGGGCAAATTTAAGAGCATCTCTATTGCAAATTTAATTTTGAATTATAGAGTTATGTCAAAAAAAAGTTAATGCATTTCTGTACTTTCCCAAAACATTTCCATTTTAGAAACTCGAAGTCTCCAAATGTCTGTGTAGTAAGTAATAATACAGTTTGAATGTTTGAGATTAATTGCTATGTATACTAAAAATGTAACATTTACATCATTTGTTTTCTCTTAGGATTTCTCATTCACATGATTTCTCTTGGTACAATGAGAAGCAGCTGGGTTTAGTGTAGTCTTTTTTTAAACTTTTATGGCACTTAGTGAGAGTGAATTGTGTTGTTGGAGGTGAAAGGATACACAGAAGGAGCATCACGGTGTGCTTCTTTTTTTGCACGCGTTTGCAAATCCACTTGGGTTCTGCGCAGTCTTCTGTTTGAAAAGGAATTGTGACTAATAGAAGAGGAGATGGAGCTACTGACAGGACACTGGGGAGAACTAGTACTTGAGAGCCACGAGTAAGGGAGATCAGGACTGCCGGCTCTTCTGCTTAATAAGCACTGTGTCCTTGGGCAAGTCACTTAACTTTTCTGAGCCTTAAGTTTTTTTCTTGTATAAACGTCGGGAGAGTAAAGCTTATCCTTCCTTCTTCAGAATTGGGTAGAGCAAACCAAATGAAGTATGTAAGAGCACCTTCCAAACTGAAGTGCTGTATAAAATGTAGTGTCATTGCTTTCACCTGGTGACACTGTCAAATTTGAACTGTTTATTGGTCTTCATTGCAGAGTTAGACGGATATTAAAGAACAACTTGAGAAATTCAGTCTCAGTTTCAGAAGATAAAAATAGAGAGGGTTCAAGAAACTCATTCCTGAGGCCGGCCCCGTGGCTAAGTTCTTGTGCTCTGCTGCGGTGGCCCAGGGTTTCGCTGGTTCGGATCCTAGGCACAGATAGGGCACCACTCGTCTGGCCATGTTGAGTCGGTGTCCCATATGCCACAACTAGAAGGACCTGCAACTAAGATATACAACTATGTACCGGGGGGGATTTGGGGTGATAAAGCAGAAAAAAGAAAAAAGAAAATTGGCCACAGTTGTTAGCTCAGGTGCCAATCTTTAAAAAAAAAAAAAAGAAAAGAAACTCATTCTTTATGGAATTCAAGGAAGAGTTTCTACAAAGGCTCTTTGTATTATTAGATCAGTGGAAGGTAGTGAAATGGGTTTTCAGGTACTGGGCTGTCGTAAATGTAGCCCGCTGACTTTGCCCTGCTGTTTGAGGCAGACTACGTAAAAGACTGGGACTTGAGAAGAGGAAACAATTAAACAAGAGTTGTAAAATCTTGTTAAGGCGGGTAAAATGTAGTAGCCCTTTTCAAAATGTTTTCATCTTCTCTCTTAATGTTAAACAATTTCAGGAGGGTTCTGATAATGATGATGATGAAGGAGAGGAAGAAGAGGAAGAGAATACAGATTACCTTACAGATTCAAACAAGGAGAACGAAACTGATGAGGAAAATACAGTATGTATGGCTGAAAATTTGCTTTTTTGAAATTGTGCAACATTTTCATGGTATTTCAGTTTTAGCCACTGGAGTTTTATTTCTTGTGATTGTTGAAAAATATCTTTTTGGAAATTTATTTTCAATTTGTTTTCTTTTCGAAGTACTTTTCTTTATTAACAAGTTCTTTTAACATTTAATAATGCTATATATTTTACTCAGTCATTCCTTGAGTTATGTTGAATAGGTTATCAATACAAAAAGGTTCTGCCATACGAAACATTACCGTTAAATTTTCTGGTCTGATTTCTTGTTTTTGTTTTGTTTTAATAAGGAGGTAATGATTAAAGGTGGCGGACTTAAGCATGTGCCTTGTGTAGAAGACGAGGACTTCATTCAAGCCCTGGATAAGATGATGCTGGAAAATCTTCAGGTATTAAATATTGCTCTATTCCAGAGCAGCTACTAAAACAAAATGCTGCGGCACATTCGATTCTGGTTAATAGGAGGGGCTCCACAGTCTGTCTCTGCAGCAGCTTTTTCCTGATGTATACAATTTGCAGCTGCCACTGCTTCTTACGTCCCACATCCTGATTTGCACGTTTCTTTGAGATAGAGTGGGAAAAAATGTAGTAAATATAAGACTTAGAGTAAATTTTATTGTACCAATCTCTGCCTTTTCTCTTTTAAATCGTATCTCTATTTCTAAAACCCTTTACTTGCAATTTGTTTGGGGGTCAAACTTTTCAGAAGATAAATATTTGGGGAAATTTTAGTTTAGTAAATTCTTAAGTTTGATTTATAACTTGCATAACTTGTATATAAACATTTAGAGGAATATTGGTTATTTGATGTTTAAATAAATGTTAGTTTAATGTATTCATGACATTAATACACTGGATTTTATAAAAAGCCCTATCTAACATTTTCTTAAATGTCCCAGTAATGTAAAATAACTATGTTTTTCTATAGTTAGAGATAAAATCCCACAGACTGTTTACTTCAGCCCTGTATATAGCTGTCGTTAAACCCTTTGGTGACTTGAGAAGAGTGCTTTTCTGGCATCATGGGGTGAAAGCCCCATGAGGTGGGTTCAGTGGAGAATAGGAAAGGAGGAAGTGAAATTGCTGGATACAGACATAGCTAATTCTTGAGGAGTTTTACTAGAAAGGGAAGAGAAATGAGGAGATAGCTCGAGGGGGTCAGAGTTGAAAGAGGAGAGTTATTTTTAAGAGAGAAGCTATTTTAGAAACTTTATATGCTGATAGAGTAATCTTTTAGAGAAGAAATAGTGGATTTTACTTTTATTTATGCTACTAAGGCCAAAAGCTATAATAATGTACAAATTAGCATTATAGATATCTTAAGCCAATTTGCTTCTTCCTACATATATTAAAATTTCTTCATCTAGAAAGCTCTTAATTTATGAAATAAATCTTAGATTCATATCATTTAGGAGCACATCATCAAATAAAACAATCATTATAATTCCTTTGAATTGGTAATAAACAGTTTACTTCTTAATGAAACTTCCTATCTTACATGAGTCAGTAGCCATTTTACTCGGTCATTCATTTTCTAGTAAATATTTATTGAGGATCTACTGTGTGCCTAGCACTGTGCAACAGGCTTAGTATAAAGTAGTAAATAAAAACCTGGTTCCTGGCCTTAGAGAATGTCATTTTATGGGGTAAGTAGATATCTAACAACTAAACAAATACATAATTTCAAATTGTGATAAATATTAAGGAACTAAAAGAATGCTGTGGTAGAAGGGAAAGGAAGGACCTTTTTTAGATAGGATGATCAGGGAAAGCTTCTCTGAGATCATGAATTTTAGACAAGACAGGTAAAATGGAGCCAGCTAGGTGAAAAATTGGGAGAATATGGGAACAATGTGTCAAAGGTCCTGAGGCAGAAAAGAACTTGTCATGTTTGAAAACTAAAAGAAGGCCAGGATTAACAGAGCCCAGTCTGCATGAGGATGGCGCAGCAGGAGAGTGGATGACTGCGATGGGACTCCTTTGAGTGGCCGGGCCTGGGTGGATGTGGTTCAGGCTGGGACAAGACTGGAAGCAGGGGAACTGCTTAGAAGGCTGACGTGGCAATCTAGGTGAGAGACGAGGGTCGTCTGCCCAGGTTGGTGGCAGGGCACCTGGAGGGAAGTCTGGAGTTGAAAACCGTTTAGGAAGTAGAATGAACTGGGTTTATTTGGTGCTTGATTGGATAGGGGTGCGTGGGGGAAGAGGAGTCAAGGATGACACGCAGTTTGGGCCGCTGGCTCTGTGACAGGAATCAAGGGGAGAGTGAACAGGAGTTCCTCTTTGGCTGTGCTAAGTTTGAGAAGCCTGTGAGGTGTCAAAATGGGAATGTCTGGAGATCAGAAGAGGAACATAAAGGGAGTGGTTGTTGGATCATATTTAAAGCCTTGCCATAAATGAACCACGTAGGTGTAAAGTGTGGAGAGAGAAGAGAAGCAGGTCCAGGGTTGAGCCCTGAGGAAGTCCAGCATTTAGAAATAAGGTAGAAAAGCTGATGAAGTCAAAAGAATGGAAGCTTTTGATAAAGCCCGATAATTGTTCCTTACTGGGAGTTTTGAAAAAACGAGCTGGAGGGATGGGAAGATACGATCAGAGATGGGGGATGTTTGAATTCACATTTTTGCAGATGTTTTTAGTGTACTGGAAGAAACTTCTATATTAGTCACTAATTTTAAAACATTATCAAATACCCAAAGCAAACAAGCACAGAGTTTCTTCCTTTGATAAAATTGTCATAGGAAGATGCAGTATCATAAATCAGTACCATAAATCAAGTCCTTAAATTTCGTGCAATCCTAATTCTGTCCCACCAGGAGAATTTTTTGGGGAGTAGGGAGGAGAACAGGGAGATGGATGGAGAATGAACTTAGCAAAATTATTCTTAAAAGCGTCTGTAAGAATAAATAGCTAGGAAATTTCTGGAAAATGTGTGACAGGATATTAAAACTTTTTAAACATACAATAATAGATTGGCACAAGGATAGATAGATTAATGAAACAGAGGAGAGTCCAAAATAGACCTAAAACATGGCAGTTTAATAGTATGATAAAGATAACATTTCAAATCATTTGAAGGAAAATGAATTGTTCAACAAATAGTCAATAAAAATCTGAATTTCTATTTTATTTATGCACCAGAATTAATTGCAAATCTATCAGAAATCTTACTAATTGTGAAGACAATTGGGCAATGCATTAAGACTTAACATTTATTCTTCATACACTGCCGTCAGATACTGTTAGTATTCCTGTGTTTTAGTTGAAAAAGCAGGCTTGGAAAGACAAAACCTTGCTTAAGGCTGCATGGCTAGTAGTAGTGCAGTCTGTTTTCAACCGTTTTGCTTTATTGCCTTCCAGCACAGAATGCCATAAGAAACTTTAAGAAATACCAACCCAGGAAAAAAAATCTATACCCTACACAGCACAGGTTAATATCTATACTAAACCAAGAGATCCTACAAACCAGTGAGAGTAGATGAATAACCCAATTTTTTTGATCGAAAGAATAGACAAAATCATGTTAAAGCTCACTGGTAATCAAAAGATAAGGAAATTAAAACAAGCCTTTCTACCAGATCATGAGATATTAAGATTTAAAAAGTGATAATACCCATTGTGGTTAAGTGTGGGTAAATATCTACATTTGGTAAATGTAAATAAGTTCAGCCTTTTAGAGAGAAATTTAGTAAACCTCTTAAATGGGCATACCTTTTGATCTAAAAGTTTACCCCTCGTAATTCTCTGCCAAGTGCATGAAATTATACAAAGATGGCACATTGTAATAGAAAAAAAGTCTAAGCTGTCTGTCAGTAGAGGACCAATTAAATAAATAAGGACATATCCATATATTTAGCTCTGTATATACTCAGCTAGAAAGACACCCAAGATGTAGAATCAAAAAGAAGAAAAACATGTATGTTTAGGATAGAACAACATGCATAGTGTCTAGTTGTGTTGATATGTGTATGTTCATATATGTAAGAAAGAAATCTGGAAGAACATGCCCTCTTAGTAGTTGTTGCGTCTTGGAGTGGGACAGAGGGAGGTAGCTGGAGCCATTCGTACAGACACACTTGCTAATGCATTTTTGTATTTAAATAATTTACAGAGAGTCTGTTAATTTTGCCATTGGGGGGAAAAAGATAATTTACAAATCAGGATTTGTATAACGTGATCCTTTCAAATTTTAAGTAAAAAGTCTATAAATCTTATGAACCTGGGAGAACTTCAGACAAATTCAACAAATTGGAACTTAGAAATCAAAAACAATGAAACTGTATACTTTACACCTTTTTTACCATTTTGCTTGATTTGCAAGTCTCTTGCAAATATGGAGCCTATATTTAAATTGTGAATTTAAGTTGTAGTAAAGCAATATTAAAACCTTCATGGCCTTTCAGCATTACCTGCTTAGCTTTGAAGAATCATATTCAGCTCTTCCTTCATTCCTCCTCCATTCATCAAACAGAAAAGTTTTTGCAGTTCCCTAAATGTAACCATGCTGTTTCATGTCCTTGTGTTGCACCTGTTCTTCCCCTGCCTAAATTCCCTCCATATTCCCCAAGCTGCCCTTTGACCACCTGCTTGGACGAAGTCATATGAAGTCGTTAACGTTCTCAGATGTCCCATTTGTATTTAACCTTTCATGAAATCTTAGCACCCACCCCCTCCCAACCAGGCATTTGTAGTCGCTCCACCCCAAACACAGGTTATACATACTTGGATGAATCATAATTAATTTATTTCTCTCACTTAACAAGTTTATGAGTTCTTTGAGCATAGAGACTGTTTTTAGTATCAATATCTGCAAGCCTAACACACAGTAAAGTCTTCAGTGAGGGTTTGTTTAAATAATTGGTTGATAAATCCAGTGTGAATGTTAAAAAACGTTGGTATTAACAAACAAGAAATTAATCTGAGCGTTACTAGGTTCCATTTTTAAATATTGAACACCTGCTGTGTGTAAAGCACTACCAGAGAACACCAGGGAAAAGGTATATAGTGATGAACCCTGCCAATCTGGTGGGGGATTCTCACAGACAAGCAGGCAGTTATGGTACATGATAATGATGAAGGAAGATGTGTGCTGTGGGCATGAATGAAAGGGCACGGTGCACTCGAGGTACAGGGAGATTTGGTAGAACCTACGTCATTGGGGGCCTGGGAAAGTCCAGAGCGATAAACAGGAGACAAATCACATAGTTCTTCCAAGCCACATGTAAGGGTCAGGGGGTGGGGGACGACTCCATGGTTTCTTTTGCGTTTCAGAAAGATCACTCTGGCTCTAATGATTGTTATATTTTAAGTAATATAGCACTGAATGAATTGTTTGCAATTTATATTTACATATATCCATGTATAACTTGGAGTATTTATATTCTTTTCATCTCTGTCTTTAAGCAACGAAGTGGCGAATCTGTTAAAGTGCACCAACTTGATGTTGCTATTCCCTTGCACCTCAAAAGCCAGCTCAGGAAAGGGCCCCCACTTGGTGGTGGGGAGGGAGAAGCAGAGTCTGCAGACACAATGCCGTTTGTCATGTTAACAAGAAAAGGCAATAAACAGCAGGTAAGAAACTGTCTGCTGGGTTTTCACAATTGATTGTTAGTTATCAAGTATAAGTAGTAACTTTGTTTTATAGATTCTAAATTATCTTTTGCCTACAAGGGGAAAAGAGTTGGAAACAGTTAAAATATTCAGTAGTAGAAATAATTTTATCTTTATATGTATAGAAGACACATGTGACTTCTAGCAAATAGATATTTTTTAATGGAAAGGACATTTAAAATGTAAATTCATATGTGTTTGTAAGAACATATAAGTGCCTTGACTCTGTAGGAAGGTTCCCTAAGTGTGCTCCGGGCCGGAAAGGAAAGGAGGAGATGTATCTCAAAAACATGCTCACTTGCCAAAAGTTCTCTTGAAAAATCGTTGTTTTTTGACTCCTAATTCTTCTCCTCCATTCTCCTTATACCGCTTCCCCCTTCCTTCCCCTCATCTTACAGAGGGCCCCTCAAAATCATTTCCCCAACTCCTCAGCTGTTCCTTTAGGGCTTCACACATAGATTCCTACGTTCGTTCGTCAGATACTTCGCGAACGGCTACCTGTACCAGATCTTGCTCTGGGGGCTGAGGCGACAGTGATAAACAGCATCGAGTCCTTGCCCTCGGGAGCTCCAGTCCGCGTCGGGCAAGGGGCAAACGTTCTGTACTTGCAGGTAGTGAAAAGCATGGTAGAGACAATAAGGCCTGGCTCTCACACGCCACTCTAGGATATGTTGTGTTACCAATTGTGTAACAATTTTTTCACAGTTTAATGTTTCTGAAATCAAGTTGCCTCTTAGAGTTGATGGACTCTTGTGATAATTAGCAGGTTTTTTTCTCTTTTTTTAGTGGTTTGTAAAATAGTGGCGCATCTTAAAATTAATGGAATATTAGATTCTGTGAAGTATGGGAGCTACCACAGGTTATCGTAGACAAGTCCAATAGCTGGCTCCCACATTCGTTCAGATAGTCATTTAACAGATATTTACTGTTGACTTGCTGCATACCAGGCACTATTCAATGTGCAAGATACAGCAGTCAGCCAAAGTCCCTCCTCTCTTGGGAGCTTTTCTAGTGTTGAGAGGCAGACAGTAAAGAAATACATAATGTCAGATTGGGGAAAATGCTACAAAGGAAGATAAAGCAAGATAAGAGGATAGGAAGAGACTGGGGTGGGAGGAGGCAAGGAGAAAGACATCTGTTTTAGTTGGGGTGAGCAGAGAGGACCTCTAATCAGGTGTCATCTGCGATGGAAGGGATATTCTGTTCCCTCGCCACCAGTACAACCTCAAAGAGATGATGCCTAGATAAATTTTTATCTCTACTTTTGTCAGATAATTTCTTGTTTACACAGAGGATCAAAGTTGTACAGTGTCCCATTATTTTGCCACAGTGCAAGTAAATCTTGAGATACAAAAACTACACCCATTAGAGTCGTGGAATGGAGGGCTGGAAGAGACTTTGCGTCATGACCCGTGTTAATAGTTAACTTCGACTTCAGTTCAGAGCAATGCTGTATCTCTCTCATACACTGGCCTCATAATTCCTTTCCAGTCGTCAGGACTTTCCTCCATCCTAGGCACTGGGGTTCTTGTGCTTTCAGGAAAGTTCTGCCCTCTCCCACCCTCACGCCAGGGTTGAGCTCTGGCATTTCTCCACTCCTCTATCCTCCACTCAGTCTCCAGAAAAATAAGGGCGTTTTTTGTTTGTTTTAATCAGGACTCTAAATTTGGTATTGGATTGAGATCTTTGCCAAAACTGCTCTTCTCAGAGCACCTGGAATTGCTCTGCAACCAGGATTCTCAAAACCCAGAGTTTTTCCTTTTCTTTTTCAGAGATTGCCTAGATCTCTGAGCTGGACTTTCTATTTCAGTCGTCGCATTTTAGCTTTGCTTCAGTCTCTTTCTTTAAAAGCTCTCAGCCCTCACACACTGCCGCCGCCCCCCTCCTCCCCATCACCAGCTTTTCTTGGTGCAAAAAGAAAGTTTCAAAACTCTAAAATTCTAAGGCATGCCCAAAGCCTTTACACGTCTTTTTTATTTTTTAATTAATTTTGAAGGGCAGTACATGGCAGGTGGATATACCTTGGTTCCTGTTGCCGTCCAGCTCCTGAACATTCATGTTACATTGGCCTTGGTTTCTCTTATCTAAAAGGAGGTTTAGGAATATCTTTGTGTGAAGATCAAATTACACAATAGTAAATTAGTTTTCTTCATTTGTCCCTCCCTTTCATGGGGCACACATGAAAATTCATTATACTTTTGTCAACTTGTATACCCCATTTGACCCTTATAAGAACATGTAGGCATTGGAAATAAAACTTACTTTAAGAAATTTTTGAGCTTTGTGAAATAAATTCATTTCAGCAGTCCTAAAGTCTAAATTGCGTGGGTCAAAATCAGACTGTATTTTTAGAAGAAATATTTTTGGTTTAAAGTAGGTAGGTTATATACTGTAAGTTATATACAGTATATAACCCATACAACTTTATACAAAATGAGGACTGTGAAATTTTGTTTACTTTTTAAGGAAATATTTTTATTGAACTTTATTTAAAAATATTATTAGCAAACATGAAATGAGATCTCAGAGTACTTGGTTGTTAAGTAAATTTTCAACTCATAACTTTATTTGGAATTTTAGAAAATGTTCAATTTCGGGAACATTATTTGAAGAAACGTCACTGGTATTTTGTGGTCTGAAAAAGAAAGTATATTTTGTTCTGATTTTTATTTCTTTATTTGGCTTTTGGGTGTTGGCCCTTCTGGTACAACGTTTTTTCTAGAAGTGTGAAAGGTGTTGCCTTATAGGAATCTTTAATTCTAAACTTAAGTGAAAGATCTCTTTGTGCACCAAAGTTGTACTCAGAAATAACTTTCTTCTGTAGTCATTAGGAGAAGAAAAATTTGCACCAGTGAAGTGAATAGTTGAAAAGAAAGAGGGATGATGCTGTTGATAATTTCTTTCTTCTAGATTTAAATATTTATGAATTAGAATAATTAATTGAAATAAAATGTTTAGATCGTTCAAATAAAAGTTTTAATGTAATAGAACAAATTATGTTTTAAAGAGCTTTTGATTGTTTTAAACAAATGCACAATATTTATTGTAGTTTAATACTTGTAAACAACCCATTTTCTTGCAGTTAATATTTATAAAGAGTTGTGATTTGTTTTACATCTTTTGACTGGAGTAGTTGATATTTATCCTAGTAGCTTGGGATATGTGTATGTGGATACGTATATCTATTTGTTTGTTTGTTTCCAGTTTCAACTATAGTTATGAAGTAGCTTTAAAATAGAACTTAAGGGGCTGGCTCGGTGGTGTAGTGGTTAAGTTCACATGCTCCGCTTTGGCAGCCTGGGTTTGCAGGTTTGAATCCTGGGCACAGACCTACACCACTCCTCAGCATTCTGTGGTGGCAACCCACATGTAAAGTGGAGGAAGATTGGAGACAGATGCTAGCTCAGGGCTAACCTTCCTCAGCAAAAGAAAAACAAAAAGCATCTGCAGCTTGTGATTTCATGGTGCTCAGGGAATCATTTATCTGCATTTCTTATTGGGCTGCTTTGCTTGAGTATTTTGTAAAACAGTAATGTGTTGCTCCCTCCGTGTTTGCGTATATTTATAAATGTTTAAAACTAGTCAGTAAAGTAACTGAGAGGAAAACCAGCTGGCTGATTAGCATTATGATATTGGGGCTCTGTAATTTACATTAAGAAACTCAGACTTCACCTCTTCTTACCGTTACCATCTCAAATAAGGCATCTTATTTGATGCTGGGAACGGAGAATGACTTCAAATTTAGCTGTCATTCTCAAAGCCCAATAGATGTTCTGTATTTTACTGAGATAATACTTAACATTGCTCAGAATTCTTAGTGTATTTCAGACATTGTTCTTTTATATGTAATTATATCTTTAAAATTAATGTATTAATTTATGTAGCTCTGTCTTTGTTGATTTATACTGACAGGTTAAATTTTACTTAGAATACCTACTAACTAGTTCATGATTGTTCTATTCAGGGAAGATTGGAAAATTGCTTCAAGTTCTCATTCTGGAAATTGTTCTCATAGTTGTGGTCTTTCTAGAATCTGACATATGTCTCTCCCTCTCTCTCTCTCTCTCTCTCTCTGTCTGTCTCTCTCTCTCGTCATAGTAACTTGGCCCAACTCTGTTTACAATGTCTATTTAAGGGAGCTTTTCTTTACCAATAGTTTATAATACCTAGATTTGGAAATACAGGTACAACAGAATGCTTTCCACATGAATAGTGCTGAAAATAAAGAATTTCGTTTTGAGTTATTGTGACATCTCGCAATAACTGTACTGTTTAGGAAGAGGAAATTTATTCTGGAACTTTGTTTCACGTATTAGAGACATGTGAGTCTCACAGAAAATTCATTTGGAGCTGAACTTTTTTATTAACTTATTTTTTTGTGTCTTACTGTTTGTTTTGAAAACTAAATTAAAGCATTTATGACAGGAAATTATGGCCATTTTATTTAACTTTGTTCCAGTTGTTGTTAGTGGAAATAAAAAATGGTTTGGGCAGGTCACATCTGCTACAGACAGATTCTTTTTTTTTTCTTGAGGAAGATTAGCCCTGAGCTAACATCTGCCGCCAGTCCTCCTCTTTTTGCTGAGGAAGACTGGCCCTGAGCTAACATCCATGCCTATCTTCCTCTACTTTATATGTGGGACGCCTACCACAGCATGGCGTGCCAAGCAGTACCATGTCTGCACCCGGATCCGAACTGCTGAACCCCGGGCTGCCGAAGTGGAACGTGCGCACTTAACTGCTGTGCCACTGGGCCGGCCCCCAGACAGATTCTTGATACAGAGTACTACACAGGCCTAAGGACAGTTATTCAGAAGTAGTTCAGGATTTCACTTTCTGCCCACTGGTTGGCGAGCTCTTTCTGCTGAGCAGGTGATTTTTTTTTTAATTGACTTGTGATTTTGTTTTGCTAGTTTTATTTTCAGAATGTATAGGAAGCAGTGAGGGAGACTTTTATTTTGAACTTTATATTTAAATGTATTCCTAATAGGTAATATTTTTGGAGTACCTACTATGTACTAGGCACTACATTAGACACTTTACATATTTTATCTCATTTAATTCTCGCAGCAACCCTAAAAGATAGTATTGATATTCTCATTTTATAGGTGAGTAAAAGAGTGTTCTTAAGTAATTTGCTGTTTCATACTAATAAATGGTAAGGCTGAGGTATGAGCCCAGTCTGTCTGTCTACAAAAGTCCTTGTTCTTAACTTCTTTTTGGCATTCCCTAACAAGTATATATTTCATGAAGGAACTGCTTATAACGTGGAAATGAAAGTAAATTTGAGGAAGGGGCAGAAAAAAAGATAGCATAGAATTCATAATTGTAGAAGAAGGAAAAATTGACCATCCTCAGACCATATGCACTAGAATTTAGAAATAAACAGCCCACAACCAGCAATTTTTAAAGGAGACGTGGTTTAAGAGGATGTGGAAGTGCTTTTTTAAAAGGCTGTGTTCAGAGCCGTAAGAACAAGGAAAGGTAATCCCACTGCTTGTGGAGAGATTATAGAAAAAACAACTATTCACTTTACTTTTCATGAAAAAGAAAGATTTTCAACCCAAAAGGGTAAATTAAAGATTGGGTAAAAGCAGATGATATCAAAAGTGATAGTTTATGTACTTTAAATGAGTCCTTGTCTTCAGACATAAACAATTTATATTCTTAAGGACTGAGAGAACTTATGCAATTCTAGAGCAGTTGTCATTAAACTTAGAAAAGTCTTACAGAATGGCCCAGTAGTCAAACATTCATAATGGGCAAATATTTCTCTTTTCAAGAGCAAGGAAAAAATACGTTCTGAAAACTTCCCAATCCAGTAAACTTAATGTCAGCTTTTTTTTTTTTTTCCTGCTTTCTCTCCTCAAATCCCCCCTGGTACTTAGTTGCAGGTCCTTCTAGTTGTGGCATATGGGATGCCACCTCAACGTGGCCTGATGAGCGGTGCCATGTCTGCACCTAGGATCCAAACCGATAAAACCCTGGGCCGCCACAGCAGAGCGTGCGAACTTAAGCACTCCGCCCCGGGGCCGGCCCCTGATGTCAGCTTTTAGCACAATTCTAGATTGAGTTTTAAAATAGATGATGTTAGCATTAGGAAAAGGAAAATTAAAACCAAAATGAAAATACCACTGTACACTCACTAGAATGGCTAAAATTAAAAAGACTGACCATACCAAGTGTTGGCAAAGATGTGAAGGAACCAGAACTTTCATATACCGCTAGTGGCATGTAAAGTGGTGCAACTACTTTGTAAAACATTTTCTTTTCTGAAAAAGTAAAACACACCAGATTTTCCCAGCTTTTCCATTCCCAGCATTTTTCGTTTAGGAGAAATGAAAACTTGTCCACACAGACATTTATGCATGAATGTACAACGTATTTATAGTAATCCAAAACTAGAAGCACCCCAAATACTATCAACAAGTGAATGAATTAATTGTGGTATATTCATACAAGGAAGCACTACTCTCCAATAAGAAGGAATGAGCTGTTGATAGGTATGACAACATAGATGCATCTCGAAATCATTGTGCTAAGTAAAAGAAGCTGGACAAAATAGAATACATCTTGTATGATTCAATTTATATAAATTTTAGAAGTGCAAACTAATGAATAGTGACAGAAAGCAGGTTAGCCAGCGGTTGCCTTGGGATGGGGTGGAGGAAGAGATGGGTTACAAAAGGGACGAGAGGAACCTGGAGGTGATGGATATGCTCATTATCTCAATTGCAGTGAGGTTTTCTTAAGTTTGTGTATATGTCAAAACTTACCAAATTGGGGCCTGGCCCTGTGGCCGAGTGGTTAAGTTAGCATGCTCCAGGCAGCCCAGTGTTTCATCGGTTTGGATCCTGGGCGCGGACATGGCGCCGCTCATCCAGCCACGCTGAGGCAGCGTCCCACATGCCACAACTGGAAGGACCCACAACTAAGAATATACAACTGTGTACTGGGGGGCTTTAGGGAGAAAAAGGAAAAAATAAGATCTTAAAAAAAAAAAACTTACCAAATTGTACATTTTAAGTTTGTGCAGTTTCATGGACAAAGAAAACAGTTCAGTGGTTACCACAGGAAGGCAGGTGAGGGGTTGACACAAAGGGTGAAGGGGAGCACTTATGTGGTGACAGACAAGAAATAATGTACAACTGAAATCTCACAACGATGTAAACTATTGTGAATTCAAATTAAGTTTGTGCAGTTTATTGTATGTCCGGTATACCTCACTAAGGTTTTTTTTAAAAGAAAGGTAGTTGTGAGCTCATAAAATAGAAAGTGGTCATTGGAGTCCGTACGAGACCACTAAGAATGGGCCACGTCAAACTAAGTTCACCGGGGAGGCGAGAGGCCTGCTCGGCTGGCGGCTAGGTGGGCTAGCTCACGTGTAGTTCCAGTGTGGTATGTGAGACACTCAATTATCTGCTGTGATAATGTGAAATGTGGTTGTTTTGGATTTGTAGATAGTTTCACACCCACACTTAATATTTTTCACCTGAGTGTGCCTGGCCTTCTGCATTTAGTGTTCTGGGTATTACATTTTAAGACGAACGTTGACTAAAATGCGTCATGAAAGAAAGTACCGAGAGAGGACATCTGAGATAATACAAAGAATCAAATTGTCAAATCAGACTCAGATGAATCAGAGATCTTACACAGTGTTACAAGGATGCAAGTATTCGAAAGGCGTAGATCAAAGAGAGAGAGGTCTGGGTTCCTAAGCACAGCTCCCCAAGTCCTTCCTGTCTGCATCAGACGTGCCTTTGGTCCAAAGTGTTAGAGGAGGTCTCTCAAGTGAAGTGTGCAAATTATACACAGCAGAGAGAATTTAGGTTATGAAACATCTCCATTTTATACTTAGTTATGTAGCTTAACAATTTCTGGGGAGCCGTGGCCCATAAATTCAAAGGTTTGTTTACCTTGCGCAATCCTAAACCGGGGACATCCTGCTAAAAACAAAAACATTCCATAGATAAGGACTCTTTTCCCTAGCAGAGAAATAGATCCCCATAGGTCAGTTGCTTAACTCTGCCTCCTTTCCAGCATCACAGCTGTCTTTAGAAATGTGAAGGGCTATTAATACTGAAGGTGAGCTAGATTTGTTCTGTACAGGTCAGGAGGGCGGAACCATTTGAATGAAGACAGTGCAGATTACAGTTAGCAATCTAAAAGCCTTTCTGACAATTAGCCATGCATGACAGGGCCTGCAGGTTGGAGAATGATCCCTTCTTGCTGAATGGGCACTTCTAAAAGGGTGCAGGAAAGAGGGGCCTTCTGTTTTTCATGGTGGTTGAACTTGATGGCCTTTTACTTCCTATCCAGCCCTAATGGGTTTGTTTCTAGTAGAGTCATACTAGTATCTGTTTATGTTCTTAGGTGATATTGTCTTTATTGACTTACAGCAAAAGAAAGACATTCTTATTTTTCTAAACTCGCTTAATTCTACTATTTTATTTGAAGTCTTTATTTTCTCAAGCCCTCTGTGATTCCTTTGTATTCTTTTTCTCAGTTTAAGATCCTTAATGTACCCATGTCGTCCCAACTTGCTGCAAATCATTGGAACCAGCAACAGGCAGAACAGGAAGAGAGGATGAGAATGAAAAAGCTCACACTAGATATCAATGAACGGCAAGAACAAGAAGATTATCAAGGTATAAATCATGTTAAAGCAGAAGTGGAAAGTTTTTATGCCTTTTGGACATTTTAAATATAGAATATCAGAGTTGTTATTCTTTACCTTTTCATGTCATGTTTGCATGTATTCAGCCTGAGAGATTGATTTTTTTCTTATCCTATTCTGTCTTCATTTTTCTTTCACTTACTTGTAAAATAACAGTAATGTAATTTTCATATTTTGCTCCCTCCATAATTCCATACTGTTAGAGCTGTTTTTGCAACTGAGATCACAGTCAATTTTTTATTGCCCCATGTTGCCAGTCAACTGTGAGCAAATTAATTCAGCAAATATTTATCAACTCATTTTGTCTGTTTGGGAATCCTGGTCTCGGGGACCCCGTGCTCCTTCAGATTTGAGGGTGTACTCAAATTAGGATTCTTGTTTTGTGCAGACATACCCAGCACTCTTGGATTAACTGGAACCTTGTGTATAGAGTCCATGGGCATCTCATAAGCCAGCCTTTTGGCATTCTTGTGGCACCCAGATTCTAGAACTGTAACATGATTGTTTATATAGCACTGTACTGACAAACGACTTTTTGTGCAAGAGATTGTTGTGAAAATAAATATCTGGTTTTCGATCTTTAAATCCCACTTCTAGAATCTTCTTTCCCAGTTGATGCTCAACATTCTTAATAATAATAATGGCTAACACTTAGTATCCAAGTGCTTACTATGGACGGGACTGTGTTTTTTTGTGCTTTTGCAAAGCATTTAATCCTCACAACAATTCTGTGAGACAAGTGTTATTATCATTCCCATTTTACATTTAGGGAAACTGAACCACAAGTCCCATAGCATATAAGTGGCAGAGCTGGGATTTGAACTAATATTGTCTGGCTCCCAACACTGTGCTCATAGTTGTGCTAGAGTGCTTCTTATTCTGTTTTACTGCCTCACAGGACGCTTACATAGTGGCCAAATTGACAATAAGGGGAACATGGATATTAAATGCTACTAAAGAGCACACCTCATCTCCTGATAGGCCCTTTAAGTACTTCTCAATCATTTTAGTTTGCATAATGCTTATTTTTCTTTAGTCAGCCACCTGACAGAACTAATAAACTTCATCTCCCTGGGATTTTATTTGCTTCATAGGGGAGTCCGTTTGCCAGAGTTAACCACATTTTCTGTTTTGCTCCTAATTACAGAAATGCTGCAGTCTCTTGCCCAGCGCCCCGCTCCAGCAAACACCAATCGGGAGCGGCGGCCTCGTTACCAACATCCAAAGGGAGCGCCTAATGCGGATCTAATCTTTAAGACTGGTGGGAGGTAGGAGTCTCTCATTGCTTCCTCAGCTCTTTGTTTTTCATGATGTCCGTATGAATGAATTAGATAGTTCTGGATTCTGCTTAGTGATAAAGGCCTATTTATTAGCAAAATAGAAAAGTCTTTGAGTTGTAGCTATTTGAGAGAAGAAAACCTGGGTGTTAAATAGTTACAGTTTAAAAGAAAATCTTGAATTCAGCCACAGAGATCTTTCACTCTCTGTGAGTGGACTTCTTTAGATTTTTTAATTTTCTCTTTGGTATTTATTTATAGAGAGGACTAGTTACAGACTGGTTGGAGAGAAATCACAGGCTTTATGTTAGGATTTCTTAGGTCAGTGTTAAGTAATCTTAATGTTTACAGAAACTCAAAAGCTATTTGCTAGACTTTCAAGCATGCAGATTGAGTTTGTTTTGAGAGTTTTTGTTTATTTTTTTAATTATAAAATGTCCTGCTGGGATCCATGCCAGTTCTACTTAAACTTGAGGTGTTTAATGTAAAATAAAACTCTATATAAAGAATTTCACATTGAAGATGTTTCCTGATAACATCTCATTCATCTTTTTTTAAGGAGTAAAATTATTTGAAGTTTTTCTGTAACCTGATCTAAAGACCCACACCGTCAATTCAATTTTCTGTCTTGTGGTTGGGTTATGATCAAAGGGACATTGTCTTTGCTGCTCTTACTGATCTCTCTCAGGGTGTTAGTGTTTAGACTGAGGATATACTGCCTCCCTCAGATGTCACCTTCTTGTTGGGGGCAGGCGAGCAGGTGTAGAAGAGAATGTGCTGGGGGTAGCCGCAGTAGTTCATTGTTGAAGAGAGTAGCACTGGGAAAAAATGCAGATATTGGAGCCTATCTCTTTTGCTCACTGAATATATTTATGTGATGCCAATAACATTTTTCTTTGAACTGTATGCTCAGACAACTCTAATGAAATTGCAATTTAATGAAAATTGGTTTGTCATGGCAGTTTAGGGATCTGTGTTTTATTTTTTAGAAATCCAAGTTAGAAGTGATTTACAAACCTATCTAATTAGGCATAATAAGATACTAGATTATTTTTAGTTGTGCAAACTTCATTAAAGTCCTATAATAAAAGCTTTTATTGCTGCTAAAATGTAGAAGCTGGCTAAGTTAACAGGCCATGAAAATTTTAGTTTCTTTTATATTTTCTTAGAGTAGCTTTAAATATATATCATAGTGTTCTTGATAATGTCTGTTCCCTCTTCTTATCTTGTTATTAGAAAACAAAACTATTAGATTATGTTTACCATGATGTTTTTCCATCAACTTCACCTGTCCATGCAGCCTGACATCTCTGAACAATTATTTCTATTAATTCTCTAATCCCTTTTTGATTTGGATATTGCAAGTGTAGTGTCTTTTCCTAATTTTTAAATGTTTGAATGACTTTTCAGAATCAATAAGAAGGAACTTAGATATATAATTGGTATTTGCAGTAGTATTTTTCCTGTCAGCATACAGCACCTGCCATGGGTTCAGTCCTGCACTGTGGAAAATTCAAAGGTAGAAGAAGACAGAGTCTTTACCCTCACGCTTGTAGTCCAGTGGGAAAGCCAAGGACAGGTACTTGGAAGAGTTGATTCTCCCCTAGTCATAGATTTATTTAAAAGAATCAATCGAGAGTCTATTAAGTAGCCAGCATTTCTTAGGCATAGGGGAAACGTGTAAACTTACAGCTGCTGTAAGAGATGCGTATATGAACACAGAGTATGCCTTTCTTAGTTTCTTACCAGTTACTCAGTCATTTTTCAAAATTCTTCCTTAACGGTCTGTTTTCCTTCCCTCCCTCTGGCCCCTCTCTTAGTCAGACTTGGAAGAATTGGTTACGTTTGCTTTTTCTTGCTCACCCCCCACTCACTGTGTCTGACTGTAGTCTGCTGCCTCCCTCTGCCGGTTCCCTGAAGCTGCCTTCACTGGAGCCCTGAGCTGCCGCCTCCTGCCTTCAGTCTCTAGTCCCCTAGGCTGTCCCGGGGCACTGAGCATGTGAACCCTCCCTTTCCCCTTGGTGTGCTCTCTTCCCTTGTCTTCTGTGGTTCTGAGGCTTCTGGTTTTTCTTGTCCTTCCCTGACTCCTCCTGCTCCTGGCTCCTGTTTGGGCTTGCCTCTGCCTAGAGATGCTCGTGTCCCTCAGGTCAGTCCTAGGCCCTCCTCTCTTACTCTGTGTACGCTCCACAGGAGGTGTCCTCCCCTCCCGAGGCTCACTTACCAGCAGCATTTCTGGCCCACGCCACGCATTTTAGTTTCTGATGGTATATCCAGTTGTCTTCTAAACGGCCCACCTGGATGTCTCATAGGAAAGTAAACTCGGGCTGTCCCCCGCCCCCAAGCCTCTCTCCTCCTCTGTTCTCCTGTTCAGTGAGTGGAAGCACCGCTCACCCAGTTGTCCAAACTAGAAAAGGAGGTTTTATTTTTGACTCTTCTCTCTCCTTCAACCTCCATGTCTGGTTAATTAACACATCCTCTGATTCTACTACTGAGTGGCTCTCACACTTGCCCATTTTATTCCACCCCCACTGCCGAGATCCTACATCAAACTACCATCACCTCCTGTTGGAATCCTGCCAGCAGCCTCCTGATCTCCTTCCCAGTCTCCAGTTTGAACCCCTTCCAGTTTATTGTCTCTGCCAGACCCACAGTGTTCTTTCTAAATGCACATCTGCTATCTGACTGTGAGAGCACTTCTGCTTAAAACCCTTCAGTGACTCCTCGTGGCTTGTAGGATGAAGTCTGAACGCCTCAGCTTGGTTAACATGGCCCTGCATGATGGGGATGTGCTTTCCTTATTGGCTTTATCTCTTGCTCATCTTTCCCCTCCTCCCAACCAAGCTGGCCTTACAGTTCTTCTGATTATGTTCTATTTTGCCTCCCTCTGTTTGCAGTCCTCTCCTGCTTTCCCCGCCTAACTCCTGTTCCTCCTTCATGTCTCACTTCAATATTCTAAAGTCTGACATAGGTCAGTGTGTATATGCTGTCCTGGCTCCCTCTATTTCCACAGACCCCGTCCTACTAATCGCCTGCCAGCTTGTCTCTGTCCCCTGTGAGAGCAAAGACTGAGGCAGAGATGGAGCCGTGTCTCATTTTTCCATCATATCTCCTCCATAGCTCTTGGTGCCTGGCACATAGTAGATGGCCAGTGAATATCTGTTGAATGGACAGGACTTTTAAAAATCTATGCTTAGTCATTTAGTAAACTTTCTTCCTATGTTCTGCTTCTAGCTCTTCTTCTCTCTTGTTTTCCTGATTTCATGAGAGTTCCATCTCTTGAGCTACTCTCCCTACCTGTTTTAAATCTCTTCTTAAAATCATAACTTGGAAAAAAAATCCTAACTTGTCTATCACTCTTGAAAATGGCCCTTTGTAGAGTATTATGGTATTTTCAAAGCCAGTGTTCTAAAAATGCAGGTGCAGATGAACATGGTAGAGGAACAAGCAAACATATGTAAACGTGAGTTTTTGAGCCTTTCGAGTACCAAAGTTTCTTTGCCGTTTTTTAAGTATTAAGTGAAGAAATGTAGTCATTTGAAAGAACATAACTGGTGGGGTGGAGTCTCCCAGTGGTTTGGCTCCCCTTTATTTTCTTCTATTTTTAATGCTGGGCCAGTTTTGGCAGCAAGATGTGTATGTAGAGCGATGGTTCATCAAGTATCTTAGGGAGAACATGCTGAGCGGTGAGTTCCTACAAAGGAGGGAAAAGAAAATTCTGTGAGTGAAGTCTGAGAAATTGTTTCCCATTTGACTCTTAACTGGGCTAGTGCTTTTTAAAAAAATTAGATATTAATATTGTTGATGTTATATGGTAGATAAAGGGAAATTTATTTGGAAACTGGTTATTAAAGCAGTTTAAAATTTTTCTTCCCTGTGGATTTTGATAAGGCTCCCAGACATTAATTATAATGATTTTTGTATTTTCTAATCAGGATTGAAATAGGGCTGTAAGTTAAAATTTTAGCCCTTTTCACTGGGCAGAAATTCTCTAACAAACTATAGGCATTTGCTTATAATGAGTTAAAATAGCACTAGAGCTCTAAGTAAAACAGTTATCCAGGTATTCTCTAGTACAGGACAAGGTAGTTTTCCACTCTGCTAGTGTTGAAAAAACTGAAACTTCACGGCTGACAAGCATTAGCAGTAATGTGGTTTATGCTACAAGTTCATGTGGATTATATCAGTGCTTCTCAAACTTTAAAATACATATTTTAATCATCTTGACTCTTATAAACTGCTGCTTCTGGGTCATTTTCTAACAAGCTCCCAGATGATGGCAAAGCTGCTAGAGTGCAGAGCACATCTGAATAGCAAGGGGTTATACCATCAGACTTTTAGCCCATCTTAAGGAGTGTGTGCATTTTTTAATAGATATTCTCTTTATGTCCCTATTGTAAGATTAAATAAGTGATAGTTATTTAATAGTTCTCTCAGGGAATACTTGTTTTATTGACCTTTTTCCAATTCAGTTCAGTTTTGCATGAGTTATGGATATATCCAGCTGAAGATAGACTTTTCCACGTTTGCATTTTATTTTTTGAAAGCTTCTTGCTAGTGTAACTTGCCTTGTGAGAAACAAGCTGTATTAGTTTGCTAGAATTGCTGTTCCGAAGTGCCATGAACTGAGTGACTTCAACAACAGAACTGTGTCGCCTCACAGCCCTGGAGGCCAGACGTCCGAGGTCAGGTGTCGGCAGCGTTGGTTCCTTCCGAGCGCTGTGAGGGAGAATCTGTTCAGGCCTCCTTCCTGGCTCCTGGTGGCTTGCCAGCAATCTTTGGCCTCCCTGGGCTTCCACAGCACCGTCCGCTCTCTGCCTTCGTCTGCACGTGGCATTCTCCTTTTGTGTGTGTGTCTGTGTCCAAATTTCCTCATGTTGTTAAGGACACAGTCCTGCTGGATTAGGGTGCCATCCTACTCCAATAGGGCCTCATCTTAACTAATTATATCTGCAGTGACCCTATTTCCAAATGAGGTCACATTCTGAGGTATTGGGGCTTAGACTTCAACATATGAATTTTGAGGGTAAACAATTGAGCCATAACACAAAGCATGAATTCTCAGCATCTTAGAAAGTAGGAAATGTACTGGGATCACCCCTTCCAAAAATGGTCAGAATTGCTCTTTTTAGCGCCCGTCTTGCGTCTTCGTCAGAGGAGTTTGTGGGCTCTTTACAAAGCACTGATTATCAGGAGATGTCAGGCAGCAGTGGCTGGTGGTGATAGGGGGCCTTTTCTTGCTGGAGCTTTGTCCTTAGCAGTAGTGCTTTAACATTGCCCTGTTTGTGCCTCCAGGAGACGTTGATCCAGCAGCACGTGTCATTTCATTAGGTCCTGTATCTGATGTTGTGGATAGTGGAGTCCTCCAGCAATTGAATGAGAGCAGTGGACACATCTCAGCATGTCGGTCTAGAGAGTTGCGAATCTAAACCTGGGACAGGCTGGGGCCATGAGGCGGAAACAGCAGCCTCTGCCAACACCGGAACAAGCCGACGCTTCCAGATAAGGCATAAACGGCCTTTTGTAATGGAAATCACGTGAGGGTTAATCTTCTCTTGAGAATGGCAGTCATGAAATGAGATGGTTAACTTGACTACTGAGCAGTTACACCAAGAAGAGCGTCAATGAGATGATTGAGCCGGAGAAGAAGCGGTTGTAATGGTAATGGTATGGGGAAATGAACTTGAGTTTTAAACTTGATTTGAGTTACAGTGTCTCTGAATTGAACATCCCATGTTGGAAGAAGATACATTTGGGGGCTCCAGGACTACAGTAGAAAAGTATAGAGCAAGCAGTAAAATCTCCTAGTAAAACTTACATGCAGGACAACAAAATGATGAAAGATATCTAGATACCAGATAATCCACCAGGAAGGCTTTTGTTTAGGAATTTGTTTCAAGAGGAACAAGGGATGAGGGAGAAAAATCGGTTTTATCCATCAGAGTCAGTAATATAAAATTGCCTATTGGGGTAAAAGAAAAACGTGAAGCTTATTAGTATAAAAGAGTGTGAGTTCAGATGGCTTAGGGAAGTCTGACACCAGCCTAAGATCAGGGAGAGTTGAGCCCATTGTAAGTATCATTGACAACAAGCGTGCCAGTCAGCATGTCACAGAAAATGGACGAAGGACAACAAGAAGTGGATCAGAAGATTTTGTTGACCTTCATGGGTTTACAGCCTCTGTCTCTAAACAAAGTATGGAAACAGTAGAGCTTTTATTTTGCTTTTGGTTTTGTTTTGTTTTGTTTTGTTTTCCCCCCACTAAATAGAAATGAGGGTTCTTAGTCTGTTTCTGGCAATCTGTTAATTTATTAGGATAGTTGTCTTTCGTTTGCTTTCCAATAGGCATAGTAATTTAGTTAAAGAGCACATCTGTATGCTGCAACTTGATTACATCTTTTTTTCTAGCTATTTTGCATTTTTTCTTTTACCATGTTTCAGTTTCTGCATGTAGAATTAAATGAGAAACAAAACTTGTAAAGTTGTAACATTTCACATGGAAATGCTGCCCGATCTTCACCAGCTTCAGAAATCTGACTTTGCCGATGCTGCAATAAAGTGTTGTAATTTAGATTTAATGTGCTTGCGTTTTATTTGGTTTGGGTTTTGGAAACCTATTCAATGGATAAATCACTATCTTCCAGGGTCGTCTTCGACCTTTATAAAATAGTCTCGGAGACCATTTCTTTAGCATTTCACTGCTAGTGTTGCCCTCACTTTAGCATTCTGTATTTGCATTATTTTCCTGGGTGCCTGAGTTAGCTTACCTTTGGATCAGTACAGAAAAATAGCCTGTGGAGTCCAACAGAATAAACTTTTTTTTTTTTTTTGAGGAAGATTAGTCCTGAGCTAACATCTGCCACCAATCCTCCTCTTTTTGCTGAGGAAGACTGGCCCTGAGCTAACATCCGTGCCCATCTTCCTCTACTTTATATGTGGGTCGCCTACCACAGCATGGCTTTTGCCAAGTGGTGCCATGTCTGCACCTGGAGTCCGAACCAGTGAACCCCCGGCCACCGAGAAGCGGAACGTGCACACTTAACCACTGTGCCACCAGGCCGGCCCCGCTTGTTTATTTTTTTTATTTTATTATTTTTTTTTAAAGATTTTATTTTTTTCCTTTTTCTCCCCAAAGCCCCACCAGTACATAGTTGTATATTCTTCGTTGTGGGTCCTTCTAGTTGTAGGTGAGCAGTGCCATGTCCGCGCCCAGGATTCGAACCAATGAAACACTGGGCTGCCTGCAGCAGAGCGTGTGAACTTAACCACTCGGCCACGGGGCCAGCCCCCCGCTTGTTTATATTTTAAAAAATATAAATAAGGGGGAAAAGCCTTCTGAATTTTGGAGAATACTGTGATTCTCATAACTTTGTCAATCTCTTGGACCTCTTTTACCCCTTTGTGATCTACCAAAGGTAAGCAGATGTTAACACATCAGTTGTTAGCTGTCAGACTTCTTCCTTTTATCCCTTTTGGGGACTAATAAGCTGTAAAGGCCTGTGAGCATCCTTAAGGGTCCCTCTCCAGATGAGTCCCTGCAGTTGCCTCTGAGAGACCCATGGGCCCTTGCATGCTCTTACTCTCCAAATAGTCAAAAACCTGATGGCCAGACAGAAGAAAGGATCCAGATAGCACACAGTAGCCAGAAGAGCTGAACAAGGAGCAGGACTGGGAAAGCAAAAACCACACAAGCAAGACGCAGAAACACAAAAGAGGAATAAGTGGGGCGCAGACCCCTGAGAGGCCCCTGGGCTGGAAGTCCTGGACCGTGTGGAGTGTTAGTGTTGGAAGGAACACTCGGTTTGCAGATGGGGAGTCATCTTGAGGTGCAGTGACTTAACACCGTTCAGTGTGGCGAGATCAGGCATTGGTGGTGTCAGGAGTTTTGTGATTTCCAGAAATAACTTCATAGTAGGAAGGAGATAGGCCCAGAGTGGTGAGACCGACAGCAAAGAGAAGTAGACCCCAGATTTCCTAATAACTCCAACCATATCATATAATATCTTCATAATACCTATAGTGGAAAACCTGAGGTAATTGTTAAAAAATGTATCTTATAAAAGAGATGAAATACATCTCAGGTTCCCTCCTAAAGTGGTTTTAAAGTTCTTTACATTCAGGGGTAAATTTCCTGCTGTTCAGAAGTCTAATTTTTTACTTAAGTTGCAAATGAAAGACGTCCAATTTAAATTTGCTTAAACTCACAGGAGACTATGGTAAGGATCCTAAAGTTTGAAACCAACACAAGAATATTGTTGGGCTTTAGAAATAACTAAATGGAATGGGAATTCTCATGTACTTTCTGCTCCGCGGCTTTGTTCTTCCTTACTGTCTTTACTCAGGCTGCCATGCCAGAATACCACAGACTGGGCGCCTTAAGCAGCAGATGTTTATTTCTCTCAGTTTTAGAGGCTTGGAAGCCCAAGATCAAGGTGCTAGCACTGTCAGTTTCTCATGAGCACCACCCCCCCACACACTTTCGCTTGCACCCTCCCGCCTTCTCACTGTGTCATTATGTGGCCTTTCCTCTGTATCCCTGGTGTCTCTTCCTCTTATAAGGACGCCAGTCCTATTGGATTAGGGCCCCACCCTTATGGCCTCATTTAACCTTGGTTACCTCCTTAAAAGCCCCGTCTCCAAATAAAGTCGCACTGGCAGTTGTCGGCTTCAACCTGTGAATTTTGAGGGAAACAATTCGGTCCATAACACTCACTGTAAACTTGGTTGCCAACAGCTGCTGAGTTTTATGTCTTACAGCTACAGAGACGACTTGGCCTCTGCAACCAAGTCTGCATACCCACGGAACTGCTGGCCCTGCTTGGCATGGGCACCCGTCCTTGGACCGGTGATCTGTGGTCTAGGGCGCAGGTCCTGTGAAATCATGGCCGCTCTACAGGAGCCTTAAGAATTACCTGGGGGAGGGGACTGCCTACACTCAGTTTTCCAAAATAGAAGTTCTCTGATTTTAAGTGTGAGCTTTCCCACATAGCTATAATTTATTTCTAAAGTTTGGTTTTTAAAGAACTCCAAATATTTCATCTATATAACCTCTCTTTAAAACATTGCTTTTCCTTTGTGTGGCTGGCATGAAGGTGTAGCTGGCCCAGCTCTCAGTCTGGTACTCTTCCCTAGACTTGTTTTGAATGAAAACAAAACGGAGGTGGAATCAATTTAAAATTTCAAAAAGACTTAGCATGCTGTGAGTAAAATCACATTTTTGGCCTTCTTATTTAAATGTGATGTATTTAATTTTTACCTTTGGAAGTCCAAAGGACATTCCGCCATCTTCTGTTATCTCAATAGGTATGCTTCTTTCTGGAGGAGTAACTTTGGAAATGGTTGGATTATCACTCAAACGTTTGTCTCCTTGAAACCGGTTCAATCTTACAGTTATTGGGAAAAGTGTTTCAAGTTCTGTTGAGTGTGTAGATGGATGTGTACAAGTACTCGTGTTTTTACCTTTCTTTGGCTTCCTACATGAACTGTACAGTCAGTTTTACTTTGGGTTCATGGATTTAAACATGTATATGAATACCTGGCAACCATGGAAAGAGAAAGATTTATTGGCAATATTCATTGGCCTCCTGTATACCAGGCACTAACCTAAGCACTGGGGATACAGAGGTGGAGAAAAATCCTTGCCCTCGTGGGGCTGACATTGTCGTAGGGGAATCAGACAGGAAATGTGAAAAATCCTATGAAATTAAGTGATGATAACGGTAGAGTGCTTAGTGCAGTGTGTGGCTCACAGGCAGGATTTGTTTGATGCGAGTTACTGTGACTATTACAGCCAGAAATCTCTTCCTCTTCACTACCTGGCTTGTGCTACTTGCCTTTCAGGATTTAGTTGAAGCTTCGCATCCTCTGGGAAACCTTGCCATCCTCCCCACCCCCGATTTGATGGAGATGCTTTTCTTGAGTTCATTGGATGTGCCTCTGCCTTCCTGCCCACGCTGGGGGAAGATGAGCTTAAAAGAAGGGTGGTTACTCTGCTGCTGTTTTGCGAAGAGACAAGCAGAGCCCCTTGTGTTGGAGGACAAGGCTAGGAACGGGGGACCCCTGTGAAATGCTCAACAAATCCTTTTCCCCGGATGGTGGGAATTCTGAGGGTATCTCCTCAACTCCAGGAGGTGCACGTGGCCATGTTCTGAACCACCTGTCCCTGCCATGTTCAGAACAAGACTTCTGCCCTGGGTCCAGACATGGCCTGACCTCAGGCTTGCTGATGGGTCTCACCTGTCTTGTCTGGCTTGACCGGTGAGGTCAGGAATTTGCAAAGTGGAAACAGGTCCTGGTAGTCTGCCATTTCCCCAGTTCACACCAACTCTGGATGGTGGCATGGCGACTTTGGGGTCAGTGCTGGCAGGAAACTTCTCGTCTGGACTGATGGGCAGAGAATGTCATTCTAGTTCCATGAACTGTTTGCTTTGGAATCTAAGAGGTGAACAGGTGGGCTTTGTGTGTTCCCCCAAGAGCTGTGTGCACCTGTATACACCTGCCATTAGGGAGTTCTCAGGTCTGGAACATTTTTTCAGTCAAGGCCCAGAGGCAAGAAATACCTACTATATTCAGAAGGGCAGTGAAAGCACCAGGCAGACCACTGGTCGGTCACTTACTCATTAGATGTATGTTGAGCACCAACTCTGACACATCCTACCTTTATGACCTGGGGTAATTATTAACCTCTACACTTCAGTTTTCTCATCTGCAAGATGAGGATAACTTCTTAGGATTGTATGGAGATTCAGTGGGATAATAAGCATGAGGGTCTTAACAAGGGGCTGTGATACAGTAAGTGGTCAAAAACGGTTACCTGATAGTACGAGTACTCTTCCTGCCACAGCTCCTATGTGCCAGATACAGTGTTGGATACAAAGCTGAGCGAGCAGGCTCTGCCCTGGAAGAACTCATAAGCCTTCAGGGTGCAGAGTGAATATCAAGTTCAGACCTGGCTGGCTAAAATCACATGCATAACTTCCAACACACTACATGGCCCACAGAAGAATGTGCCTGAACAGCAGTGGGAATGCTACCCTTCCGGTGATTCTGGCCTGGACCAAGTCCTTTCTTCTTGCCAAATAGAGAAATAACATGCCCATCTCCCTAGAGATCAGTGGCCATTTAAATTCAGGCATAAACCTTTTACGTTCTCATTAATTTTTCCCTCTATGTTTCTGTCTTCCCCAGAAACAGAGGGTTGGTGGTTGGCTTGAATGTTAAGGAGAAATACATGATTATCGTAGTTCAAACGACTCCAGAAGTATCATGGCAGCTTCTGAGCTCTCCACCATCCTGGGATGAGAATGGGCTATTGGGTCAAGTCACCCCAAGTGTTTTTCCAGATATATCATGGATGGGGGTCAGACCCACAAATTCCAAGAGGCCCTTTGGGAGAGATGGGGATCCTTGAAACCCCACAGGCTGGTGACTTCTCTTTGGGCAAACAGAGCAGGCCAGGAAGATATTCCAAGGTCATCTTGAGACTGAGGTGGGATTTTTGCCAGGCTTCCTGGAGGGGGCATTGGCAAAGAGTAAGACGTGAGGGGAGCAGAACAGGAAGCAGTTTTGAAATGAGAAAGCAGAATTGTTCCTCAGTTGAATCAGTTTGACCCCCCGCTTGTGTGTGTAGCACAAGGGCCTGTGGGGGTTGGTTTTCGAATCCATGAGCCCACGTTTCCTATGACTTCCGTGTGCACAGGGGCCATCGACTAAACATTGAGGATACAAGGAATTGTACGGAATGGCCCAAATCCTTCAGTAATTATAATCTTGTTCAGAGCCACACACGGAGTGAGCACCCTCCCACATCAACACAGGGCCAACGACCGCACTGCCCCTTCCATGATTCCCGTGTGGTGGAGGGGGCTGGCTGTGGAGCCGGACAAGGCCCACTGAAATTCTGGTCCTGCTCCTTATTGGGTAAGTTTCTTAACCTTCGTTTAGCTTATTTGTGCAATGAGAATCAATTATGAATTTCCAGGGTGGTTGTGAAAACTGAATGTAAAGCATTCATTCCACACCTGCTATGAGCTAGACTGAAGTGACTGATACACAAGGCAATGGCCTGCTTCTATGGAGCTTATGTTCTAGGAGGAGAGACACGTAATAAAGGAAATTAGGAGAAATACCAAATAGATGACACTGAGTGACGGACACTGTGATGTGCCACCCAGACTGTCTTCGCTGAAGGCCTTGTTTGGGGAGCACTGTTGGCAGGCGGCCTTCAGCTGTCGGCTCCTCTGGCGTGGGCTTAGCTGCAGACGTGGCTGGAGCTAGCTTAAGGAGGCCCACACACGAAGCCTGACCAGTGCAGGAGTATGAAGGCCTGGCCATCTTGGCCCTAGTCAGGACAGCTCAGGCCATTCCAACTGCAGAGCTCCCCATGGGGGCTGTCCCTGGGCCTGCATCACAGCCCACTTGCCCGTCTGCCCATCCTTCCTGACCCCTTCCACAGTTATTGATCCCAGGAGTACTCCCTAAAAAACATCCTGTGCTCTAAAATCCTTCTCAGAGTCGCTTCCTGAGATGCAGACTGCAACCCCAGTGCTATGCTGGGGGCGGTGCTGTGATGGGTTGGCTCCTTGAAATTGGGCCTGTAGGGAAGGAGTCCTCCCTGCAGAGACAGGGCTCAGCCGAGACCAGAATCATAAGGATCAGCCTCTTGAAAACCAGGGAGCACATTCCAGACAAAGATCAGAGAGAAAGGATCAAGGACGGCCTATTTGGGGACCTGAGGGAAGAAGTAGTGAGAGGCGGGTGAAAGAAGTGGGTGAGCTTTGAGAGGCAGGGCCCTTCCCCGAGAGGACTTGGTAAGCCAGAGGGAGAAATGAGAGTTGTCTTCCAGGTGCTGCACAATTGATGTGACGTGCTTTAAAGGACCACTCTGGCTGCTGAGTGGAGAGCAGGTTGTAGGGGCTAGAGTAGAGTTGGGGAGACCTATGAGAAGGATACACAGGAGCCTGGACGGGAGGTGATGGAGGTGACGTGGAGAGGAGGAGAGGGATTCAAGATACATTTCCCGGTAGAGCTGAGAGGACTTGATGGATTGGATGGAGGACTGGGTGGGATGAAGGAACTGTTGGGCTCCTGGCCTGAGTGGTTGGGTGGATGCGGTACGGAGAAGGAGCGCAGGCATCCCCCTGTGGAGAGCTGCCAGAGGCTCCCACCTCCTCCGTTCCAGTAGTTTGCATAGCCTGGCTGCATGCCTAGTGTTTTCACAGTCTGCCAGCGAAAATGGCCACTGCCAGTTGGACCTGGTTTCTGGAGACTTCCTAGTCTGCAGGTGGGCAGGCAAAGGTCTTGGCCAGAGAGCTGAGGAGATTATATTGCCCTGGGAAAGGGAAAGGAGGCCCTGCCTGTCCTCTTGGGACCCTTGGGCCTGGGCCCGGGGCTTGAGGAGTGAAGGGAATGCTCCCCGCGGGGGCCCTCCGCAGACTAGTGAGAAAGGGGCTGACTGTAAGCCGATCTCTCTCTGTTCCGCCTGACCTGGATTTTCCTTTCCTTTTCATTTGACTTGTGTTTGTTTGCTTTGCGTTGTTTCTGAGAGACTCAGGAGACATCACAGACATGGCCCAGGCTGCGGGTGTCTGAGACCATTACACACCCGGACCAGGCCGGAGGCCCCCCAGCCACAGCCTGCTGTTGTCCCTCCCACAGGCCCCGACCTCAGCCCCCACCGGAGAAAGCCCTTGGAGCCCATCAGAAGAGAGGCGGGAGGTGGGAGAGAAGCTCTGTGGCTGGTGGAAGAGTGTTCAGGTCCCTAGTGCCAGCTCTGTGTGACTTTGCTGTCCCACTCCTTCCATAGTCAACCAGTGTTTCCACATCAGCTCCCAGTGCTCTCAGCTGCTGCTGTCTCCAATCTGAAAACAAATATGGAGGTCAAATGCATAAAAGTTGGGTAACCCTCCTTGTGTTGCTGGGGCAGGAAATATAAAATAAGTACAAAAATCCCTAATTCCATTTTACTTCTAAAAAATTTTTATCTGGAAATAGAGACTGACTAGAGGTTGCAAAAATAGTAGAGTCCCATAAAGCCTTCATCCAGCTTCCCCCAGTGGTGACGTCTTATATGATGACAGTATAATATCAAAATCAGGAAACTGACATTGGTTGAATACTGGTAGCTAGACTATGACCTTATTCAGTTTCCACTGGTTTTTACATATGCATTCATGTATATGTGTGTATGTGTGTTTCTACACAATGTGATTCCATGTATAGATTTCTGTAACTCCACTACAATCAACGTATAGAACTATTCCATCACCACAAAGGAACTCCTGTGTGCTATTCCTTGTCCCTGGTGTATTAGTCAGAGTTCTTCAGAGAAACAGAACCAATAGGATATATGGTCATGTGTCACTTAACGATGGGTGTGTTTTCAGAAATAGGTCATTAGGCAATTTTGTCATTGTGCAAACATCATAGAGTACACTTACACAAACCTGGATGGTATAGCCTACTGCACACCTAGGCTATCTGGTACTAATCTTTTGGGACCTCTATTGTATACCCAGTCCGTCGTTGACTGAAACCTTGTTATGTGGAGCATGATTATACATAATATAAGGAGATTTATTGTAAGAATTGACTCATGCAATTGTGGAGGCCAAGAAGTCCCACAACCTGCCATCTGCAAGCTGGAGAAGCAAGAAAGTCAGTGGCATAATTCAGTCCACATCTGAATGCCTGAGAACCAGGGGAGCTGATGATGTAAGTCCAAGTTCAAAGGCCCAAGAATCAGGGGGCAGTGGTGTAAGTCCCAGTCTGAGTCTGAAGGCCTGAGAACCAGGAGCGCCAATGTCTGAGAGCAGCAGCAGATGGATGTCCCGGCTCAAGCAAAGAGAGCGAATTCACCCTTCCTCCACCCTTTTGTTCTATTCAGGCCCTCAGTGGATTGCATGGTGCCCACCCACATAAATGAGGGGCATCTTCTTTACTCAGTTACCGATTGAAACGCTGGTCTCTTCTGGAGATGCCCTCACAGACACACCCAAAAGTGATGTCTATAGCAGTCAGGGCATCCCTTAGCCCAGTCAAGCTGACACATGAAATTAATCATCACACTTGGAAACAACTAGTCTGGTTTCATCTCTATGGTTTTGTCATTCTGAGAATGTGATGGAAATGAATCATGCAGTAGGGATCTGTGATGCCCTTGAGATCCATCCAAGCCAGTGCATGTTGTTCCTTTTTATTGCCGAGTAGTATCCCATTCGATGGAGGTACCAGAGTTTCTGCAACCATTCACCCATGGAAGGACATTTGGGTGGTTTCCACCTTGGGGCTATTCTGAGTCAAGCTGCTATGAATATTTGTATATGGGTTTTTTTTTTTTATTGTGGTAAAATATACATACAATTTACCATTCTAACCATTTTTAAGTATACAGTTTACTATGTGTACAGGTTTTTGTGTGAATGTAAGTTTTGATTTCCCTGGGACAAATGCCCAAGAGTGAAATTGCTGAATCATGCGGAAAGTGCATGTTTAGTTTCATAAGAAACAAGCAGCAAACCATTTTCTGGAGTGACTGTTCCATTGAACATCCCCACCGGATGTGTGGGAGATCCAGTTTCTCCACATTGTTGTCAGCATTTGGTCCTAGCACTATTTTTTATTTTAGCTACCCTAATCGGTGCGTAGTGGTATCTCCTTGTAGTTTTAATTTGCATTTCCCTAACAGCTAATGATGGTAAGTGTCTTCTCATGTGTTTGTTTGCCATTCATCTCTCCTGTGGTGAAATGTCTGTTCCTGCCTTCTGCCTTTCTAATTCGATTAGAAACAGGGTTACATTTGTGTTTTTATTGCATTTGAGCTTTGAGAATTCTTTAAATTCTTTTGTAGATTCTAGATACAAGTTGGATATGTGCTTTTCAAATACTTTCTCTGAATCTGTAGTTTGTCTTTCATCCTTTTAATATGGTCTTTTGTTCAGGAAAAGTTTTAAATTTTGATGAAGTCCAACCTGTCTTTTTTTCTATAAATTATCCTTTTGATATCATGTCTAAGTACTCTACTCTTTGCCTGGCTTAAATGTCAAAGATTTTCTGCTATCCTTCCTTCCTAAAAGTTTATCATTTTATGTTTTACATTTAAGTCCATGATACATTTTCAGTTAATTTTGGTGTAAGGTGTGAGGTTTAGTTTGAGGAGCTCCAGTGCCATTTGTTGAAGAGGCTGTCATTCCTCCTTTGGATTGCTTTTGCACCTTTGTCAAAAATCAGTTGAACATACTCGTGTGGGTCTATTTCTGGGTTCTCTATTGTTCCATCCATCTCTGTGTCTGTCCCTCCACCAATACCACACTGTCATGATTACTGTAGCTCTGTAGCTACAGTATTGATATCAGATAGAATGATTCCTCCCACTTTATTCTTCTTTGTCAAGATTGTTTTAGCTAATCTAGTTCCTTTGCCTTTCTGTATAAATTTTAGGATAAGCTTGTCTTTGTCTATAAAATGTCTTGCTGGGAATTTGATAGAAATTGCATTATTATGTTTGACGCTCTTGTGAATGGAATTACTTCCTTAATTTCATTTTCAGATTGTTCATTGCTAATATCTGGAAATGCAGTTGGTTTTGTGCGTTGGTCTTGTATCCTGTAACATTGCTTGGCCCTTTAATTCTAGTAGTTGTGTTGTAGATTCCTTAGGATTTTCTTCATTCAGGATCCTATCACCTGCAAACACAATTTTCCTTCTTGCTCTCCAATCTGGGCGTCTTTTATTTCCTTTTCTTCCTCGACTGTACTGGCTAGAATCTCCAGTATAATAATCAATAGAAGTGATGGGAGCAGACATCCTTACCTTGCCCCTGATCTTAGGAGAAACCATTCTGGTTTTTAACATCTAGTATAATACAGAGAAAACCATATACTGACCAAGTACCAGGGTCCTGAGAAAGCGGGCGTTGGGTAATGGCACCCGGAAAGGCTTCCCAAGGAGGTGAGTTGAGAGGAGGATGAGCTCACCGAGGTCAGGAAGTCTGTGAGTTTGTCCTGACATTCCAGTGCTGGATCTGACAGCTGAAGAGGACAGTCTCAGGACGTTGATGCTCTGGCAGGCTTGCTGTGCTTTCCAGACAAGGTAGGTCTCCTCTCCCTCCCCATCATACCCATGAATGAGACAGCCTCCAAAGGATCCTGTGCCACCACAGGCTGCATCTCATTTCCCATCACTCCGGGATGCAGAGCAGGCTAGGGGGCGGGCAAACTGAGGTGCTCCCAAATGTTCCAGGGAAGGAAGCTAGAATCAAACACACGAAACTCTTGTCCCAGGGTGCGGGGGCAGCTGCCCCCAATGGGGAGCCTGTGCACCTTCTTCCTGTATTAAGAACCTGACGTTCATTTGTTCCTTCCTCCATTAATCCATTACCCATTCGCTTATGATGCATTTGTTCAGCAATGACTCAGTGCAAGGTACCTTTTGAGAAACAGCATAGGATGAAATAGACTAACAAGATCCTTATTCACCAGATATTTGTAATTCACAGCAGAGAGCTGAGTCTCAAATACTTATGCTTGGGAACAATGTGCACTCTGGGACAAGAGAGGCATAAACCAAGTGCTGTGTGTGGGGGGTGGTTTGTCTGTGTGTGTAGAGGGGCGTGGTTAGGGCAGGTAGGATTAGGGAGCTTATATTTAGTGGGGCACGGACAAGCTGAGCTGTAAACAACGTACGAGATTTTGACAGATGACTGGCAGGAGGTTTGGGGACACCTTAGAGCAGTGATTCTTGAACCCCCATGTGGACGTGACTTCCCTGAGATCTTATGAAATACGGGTTCTGACCTAGTGGGTCTTGGGTAGGGCTTGAGATTTCTGACCAGCTCCCAAGTGAAACTGATGCTGCAGATTGGAGGGTCACACTGAGTAGCAAGAGTTTAGAGAACATCTGATATGATTTGGCTGGAGAATAGTGGGAGAGAAGAGAGAAGAACTGGAAAAGTAGGTAGGGGCCAGATTCCAGGCTGAAGAGTTTGAACTATATTTGGCAGGCAATGCACAACCTCTGAAGGTATTTGGGTCATGAAGTGAGCCAAGCTAGACTTTAGGAAGATTAGCCTGGAAGTCATTCAATGGAGAAACAGAGCAGGGGCAACCAGAGGCAGAGTGATATTATCCATCCATCCATCCACCCATCCACCTACCCAACATACATCCACCCGCCCACCCACCCATCCATCATCCACTAAGATTTGTTAGATACATATTATGGTCCAGACCCTGGAGAAGGATGAAGAAGACCCAGTCTTTCCCCCCAGGGATCCCAGAGCCCAGTGGGAATGATGAAGCCATATGTGTGTGCACATTCTACTGGAGCACAGAAGGGTGTGGGTAAGGGGCTTCCTGAGGGAGGGGACACTTGAGAGCTTTTAAAGAGTAATTTAGATAAAGTTATTTATTTAGATAAAGAAGAGTCCAGTTAGAGGGAGCCACTTGAGCAAAAGCAAGACAGTGCATGTGGGTAGCTGCCAGGAGTTTGGGGTTGAGAGAGTGTCATTCAGGCCAGAGGGGAGCTCAAGAGGTATAGTCAGGAGCCCTGGTCACAAACAGTAGACACCAGCTCTGATTACATCAATGTGCTGGTAGCTTCTAGAACTGACTAGAGGGTTGGAGAACCTAGCTTAGATGGGCACCCAAGGTCCTGCCCCATCCCCACCTTTCTGAGGATTGTCCCTAAATGGGTAGGGTGTGGTTGGCCAAAGGCGCAGTATCCACTCTTCGAGGCCGTAATGGTAACTGGAATTTGTGGAATGGTTACATGCCCAGGCACCTTGCTAAGCGCTTTACACATTCACCAAGGGGAACCCTCCCAGTAGCCCTAGGGAGGGGGTCCCTGCTTTGAGGATGAGGAAACAAGACTTCAAGGGGGTCGGTAGCTTGCCCGAGGTCACCCAGCTACTAGGTGCTGGGGCCTTGATGGAAGCTGGGAATCTGTGCTCCTGAGCCCAGATTCTTTTTTTTTTTTTTTTTAATTGTTTTATTGGGATCATATTGGCTTACAACATTGTGTAAATTTCAGGTGTACATCACTATATATCAGTTTCTGTATAGACTGCCTGGTGTTTGCCACCAACAGTCCAGTTTGTATCTGTCACTCTGCATATGTGCCCCTTTACCCCTTTGCCCTCCCCCACCCCCTTCTCCTCTGGTAACCACTATTCTATTCTCCTTATCTATGTGTTTGTTTCTCTTCCACATATGAGTGAAATCATATTGTATTTGTCTTTCTCTGTCTGACTTATTTCTCCACAGTCCAGACTCTTAAACCACTGATGGGGGGAGTGGAATGGAAGGGGCCAGGCCAGGTGGTGACCGCCCAGGGGCTCTGGTGATGCAGCGAGGCAGAGGAGGAAGTGCTGGGGGTGGCACTGTCTAGGTAGAGGCTAGTGGAGCCAGACAGGAGGAGAACCTGGTGGATGCGGAGAAGAGGAGGTTAAATGGCGTCCTGCAGAAGGCGAGGAGATGCCAGGATGGCTCCTCAGGCTCCGGGGATGTGAGAGGTGGCTCCAGAGAGGTCAGGGCTGTGGGAGACAGAGGGCCCGGCTTCAGAGTGCTGTGGCCCGCTGTGGACCAAGGAAGTGTTACTTAAGGTCATAACCAGGGGCCGGGCCTCCGTCAGCCAAATGCCCTGGTAGCTGCTCTGGGCCAAAAGATGCAACCACAAGATTTGGAAGGAGGTCACCAAATTGACCTGGTGGAAGTGCTAGGCAAAGAGATGACCTGGAGGTGGGGTGGGGGCACAGAAAAGGCTCCCAGGAAAGAGTCCCTTTGCTGAACCGTGATGCACAATGAACCACCCCTACACACACACACACACACACACACACACACGCACACATGCGCGCGCTTGCTCTCTCTCTCTCCCTTCTCTCCTTCACTCTCCCTCTCTCTCTGGGAGCCCATCCCTTCAGCTCTTCTGGCTCTGGGTCGGAGGCCCCTGCTTGTGAAGAGGTTGGGGTGGGCTGTGGGGCTGGAAGAGGACGGCTGATGAACCTTACCTGAAAAAACTCTAGGGAGGCAGAAACTCACTGCCAGAGACAGTAGGAGGAACAGATCCCCTGCTAGGAAAATCTGCTGATTCTCCCACGGGGGGGTTCAAGCTGTCTAAATGACTCTCAGAGGTGGGGGTGGTCAGCAGACATGACTCAGACCCCGTTCTGACCACAGTCTGCAGCACAGAAGAGCAGATCCACTTAGAACCCAGGACGGCGGAGCAGGAGGGCCTGTCAGTCCACCTGGGCTGCTGTAACCCAGGCCCATGGACATTTATTTCTCACACGCCTGGAGTCCAGGACGAACATGTTGGCAGGGCTGGGCTCTTGTGAGGCCTCTCTCCTTGGCTTGTGGACGGCCACCCTCTCACTGGGTCCTCACATGGCGTTTCCTCTGTGTGTTAGTGGGGGAGAGAGCTCTGATGTCTCCTCCTCCTCTTAGGAGGACTCCAGCCCTGTTGGATTAGGGCCCCACTCTTACGACCTCATTTAACCTCAACTACCTCCTTAACGGCCCTGTCTCCAAATACAGTCACAGTGAAGGGTAGAGCTTCAACATATGGATTTTGAGGGACATACATCAGTCCCTAACAGGACCTAAGAGACTCTCTAGTCCAGCTTAACCTCAGAGAGGTTAAGTAATTTGCCCAAGGTCACACAGCTGGCTATTGGCACAGCCAGAATCGGAAGTCAGGCCTAGCATCTCCCAGACACGTGGAGGAAAGGACATTGTCTTCTAGCTGTTGTGGCTGTGTGTGCTGAGGCCTGCCATAGGTGTGCTCTTCAATAGCAATTGTCTGTTTATAGGAGGAGCAAGAGCAGAGGGGAACGGGCCCACCCCGAAACCTGAAGGATTTAGCTTGGACCTCAGAAAGACTTGCTGTTTGAAAAAGTTGTGAGTCACTGCCAAGTATGGCCAAGGGCAATTGTGGGATTTCTTCCTCTGAAAATGGCAGACTGTTTGGCAAAGGGGCAGGGGTACAGACTTCCTAACTGCTTAAAGATCCTTCTAGACTTAGGTTTCTATGATGACGATGAGGAAACTCCTCAACTGAAACCACCTGAATCCAGAAGTCTTGCCAGGAGGAAATAGTCATGGAAAGAAATCTCCCCGCACATACCTTTGGCCCAGCGGCCCGACCTTGGGGGTGAGGGCAGAGACCGGGCATGTGCAGGACTGTTTACCTTGGTTAGGCAATGCAGATAAATCGCCCTGTTTGTGTTTGCAGACGGGGGCCAACATGTGGGTGGGCAAGGTCAGGCCAGAGGAGGCAGGAGGAGCTGTGGGAAGCTGGTGCTGAGGTCAGTGTCTGCTGTTGGGCAGGGGGTGAGTAGGGAGGACAGCCAAGATGCCCCATCTGCACTGCCCGTGTCCCTTCTCCATCTACTCTGTGCCCTCCCAGGTCAACCCTTAGTTCTCTCTAACATTACCTCTCTCTCTCCCTACAACATACCCGACAACAAAATTCTGTAGTGACCCAGGCCCAAAAGACTTTTTGTCTTTTGAGAAAATGATATTTTCATTGAAAAGTGAATTTGGGCAATTCCTTTCAGACCCACAAATGCCATTTTTAAGAAACTAGGAAATTCCAAGACCTGCCATGTGGGGCAATAAGAGCAGTTGCCATTCTGAGCATTGTCACTCCGATTTGCAGTGGGAGGATGTGGTCTCCCAACAGGCCGCATCAAGATGTAAGACTAAGTTGGCTGTTCTTAGTATGGCCTTGTTACAACCCGTGCTCAGAGTTTTCTGGCTCAGCGTAATAACGCCACCGCCCGCTTCAGAAGACGAGGAAGGAAAGGAAGAGTCAGGAGGGCCATCTCTGCGCAGCCGCCTGCTGCCAGGTCCCTGCTCGCCCCCAAGCCTGCGAGGCCACAGCTAAAATGCATAGCAGCCTCTCTTTATGGAGAGATTCCAGAAGACTTTATAGAACACTAATCAGGTCACCTGGAGCCTGTCTTTTGGGTTGGGAGAAAACCACGCTCGGTGGGACCCCACGCTTAACCCCATAGCACATCTGCGAAGGACACTCCCCCCTCCGCCCACATGGGCTGGTGGAGGAACCATCGCCCACCCATGGGGAAGGGCCGGGGTTGCCAGGAGTTGGCTCTGCCGATTTTGCCCACGTCCACCCTTAGTGGGCTGGGGAAGATGAGTGGAGGACGGCGGGGAGGGCGCAGTGTCCAGTGACCGGAGGACCAAGGCAGGGACCCAGGTTTTGGTTCAGTCCTGATTTCCAACATTGGGCCCCACTGCCGCCAGAGGCAGCCCCGGGTGGAGACTTGGTTTGGGGAATATGGTCAGGGGCTGTGTAGCCCTTGATCCAGGCGTTTGGTTTAGTAAACAAATGAGTGCGTTTGAGACCAGACGGCCTCTGCCGAGGAAGGCCCTGCTGCCTGCTGAGGTGGCAGAATCTGCTTTCCTCCTTAGGGCTGGCCTTGCTAACCCAGGGCCAAGGGGGTTCTTGAGGCCCACGTGAACCCTTGTGAGCGCGGTGTAATTCGCACCACCCTGGGTCCATCCTGTGCATGACTTAGACCTCGGGGCTGCAGGGGTGGAGAACGAAGCCTCTTGGATTGAGTTCTTGTATATCCTGGACCAACATCCTACCCAGCCAGGGACAGGATGTTTGGACGGTGCCCTTGACCCAGCCATCTGACCTCAGACTCTGGATGTGCCTCACCAGCCTCTTGTGACCCTGGGGCGACCTCACCCCACCCACAGGGTGCAGGGCGGTGGGTGTGGGGGCAGCTGGCGTCAAAGGATTAGTTTTGTGCCCAGTCTTGCTGGGTCACTGGTTGGCTCTGTGACCTTGAACTTTGGCCTCTCTAAGCTTCAGCCTCCTCCTCCTTCAGCGGAAGTAGTAATGGCACCTCCCTTCACGGTGTGTCATGAGAGAGAGTGCAGGTGAGGCACGGTTCCTGGAGCAGAGACTCGCAGCACCTGTGGTCCTGTCAGTGTCTCGGGGAGCGGTGCCCCCCTGGGGTGGATCAGACCAAGGCCAGGGGCCTGCCGTTACTCGGGAATGAAATCACAGTGACGGGGCCAGAGGGCTTGTCAAACTGGGTCCCAGGCACTTGGCTTTGGCACAAGCTTACCTCGGGGGGGCTTTGCTGACCCTAAATGATAAACTGGCCTTGAATAAGTGGCCCCCACGCCTACCCCCTTCACAAACTAAGGCCAAGGGGGCGTTAATAAGACCCATCACTGTCCAACACGCCAAAGACATCCTAAGCTGAGAGGCCTCCTAGGGTCCCGACAGCACAGTGGACGGGCTCTCTACTCTCAAACAGGCCAGCCTGACCCCCTTCCTGAGTCCCCCGAGAAACGGATATGCATCTGGCAGCCAGCACAGCAGCCAGAACTGAAGACAGTGCAGGGGACAGGAGAGACATTCCAGCAACTTGTCCCCAGGCCCAAGGGATAAAGCAGGGGCTGAGGGCTTTGAATTCACAAGGCCAGGAGCCATGATGTCATTGCTGGCCTGGCCTGCAGGTCACCTTTTGGGTGATCTGGCCACCCAAGGCCTCCTCCTCCCCAAGGGCCCAGCAGCTCAGGAGCTGAGAATTCATGAGGACCGAGAGGTGCCTGGAGATGAAAGGGTCTCCCAGGGAAGCCGTCCACGCTGACAAGTACAGTGGCCTGAACTCCCAGCCAGGTCCCAACTAGGTCTTGGTTCCCCTGGGGCTTTCATGCAGTCCTTTCCTGGCAAGAGGC
Organism: Equus caballus; assembly: GCF_041296265.1. Taxonomy (NCBI): domain Eukaryota; kingdom Metazoa; phylum Chordata; class Mammalia; order Perissodactyla; family Equidae; genus Equus; species Equus caballus. The sequence goes on from NC_091712.1 coordinate 34,055,001, forward strand.
CTCAGAATGGAATGTTCTGGGACCAGCAGGTGTGTAACAAATGCCTGCTCAGTGATGTCAGAGGATCAGGGCTGACCCTGGGCTAGACTCAAAGAGGTAAAGGCTGCCTTTGCTAATCCCAGCTTCCTTTCCTCCTCTTTGTTCCTTCTGCTGCCCTTACCCATCCTGATCCTCTTGCTTTCTCCTCTCTCCTGACCTTAAAACTTCTCCTTAGGAAAGGGGAGTGCATTTAGACTATAGTGTAAATGACTGACAGCACTTCAGTACTCTGCCATCCCCCTTTGTCTTTATCTTTTTAATAAGCTTGACATGGCCTTAGTCTTGGGCTTCTGAAACCGGGATCATGAATGTCTGCGGATACCTGGGGATGTGCCAGGGGCTAAACACAGCCATAGGATAACCCAGCACACCTTCTTGGGACATCAATTTTTTTAGACAATGAGAAAACAATAATCTATTAAAATAAACATAAGTATGTCATAGAGCAGAAAAAGTTGCCTGCGTTTTAAAGACAAAACAAAAAGTCTTCTCTCCATATACAACAGTTGAATCCATTTCCTCAAGGCTCAGAGGAGCATACTTCCCCCACGATTACTCCAGCCCTTGACTGTAGAAACATTCTCTGATGACAAGACAACCCCTCGGGTCGTGTAGAACCTTGTTGACAGATGATGGGTTGGCAGCAACTACTGGTGTACGAGACTTACATGCTTTTCTGAACATTCATATAATATTTTTTAAATTAAAGTTAGACTTTCTATAAGTTTACTTTCTGTAAACCCTTTTGAACCTCACACAGAGCTTAAAGGGCACTCACAAGAATGTTCTGCATTTCTGAGCATGTGTTTACTTAAAGGCTTAGAAGTTTAAGACGTGTAGACATGACTGAACCAGGTCCGAAACTCTGAGAAATCACAGGGGAAAACCTTGTTCATGAAACCTTGGTGGAGAGCGCCGGCTGCAAGGACAAAATAAAACTTCAGGGAGCACAAAGCTGGACTGAGAAGGTTAGAGACACAGAAGAATGGCTAGAAACCAGCAGGGAGCGCCCCCACGGGGCAGGTGGTACCGAAGAGCTGCACGTGGGGGTCAGGGAGCTGTGGTCAGGGCTCTTGGAGCCAGGCTGTGACGGGGAGCTCCTCAGTGACCCGGCACCCCGTCCTCTGTCTGCCTCTGCTTCTGCTTCACGTGCCTTGCATCTTTAAAAGGAGTCTAGCCGTCTCAAAGTCAGAGCCACAGCAACTCACTTTTGACAGAATCTGCTTCTGTTTTCCAAAGCTTGTGTTTGCTCCCCGATGACTTTTGCTTCAATGATCCTGCTCTCAAGATTTCCAATATCATAATTAGTAAACAGATGTTGGAAGAATGAGATGAATTGCGCTTGTGGTGGGATATGTGAATGAGTAAATAAAACCCATTGATGTTTTGTTCAGGACCCCCTTCTGTCTCACTTCTGGTGGAGCCCGCATTCCTGGAACTGGGACAAAGACAGAATCAGCCCCTGCGGGGTGACTGGCACCATCCTTCAGAAGTCCTCCTCTCTCCTCCTGAAATCCCCTGGCATCCTGGCGTGCTTCCATCCGGTACCCATGGGCTCCAGGGCTGATGGTGACTACATTCCTCGTGATGCCAAAAGCGCTTCTCGGACCACTGGCCCCCAGAAGCCTTTGATTCTAGTGTGCAGGTGGCGCCCCGCCTGTCTTCCTCTGTCCTCTGGCACTGGCTGTGCTCTGTCACTCACATAGGTCACGAGTTGGCCAGAACACAGTATAAAGGGCAGGAAAGCCGACCAGACAGACAAGGCACTTGCAGGCCCCCATCTCTGCACTGAGCACTGGGCTGAACTCTGGGGGGCGGATAAGGATAATCATGTGTCTTCCTCCTGTTTATAGAGAAGCCAGACCCAGGGAAGCTGAGAAGGAAAGCATGCACACACTGAGCACCCTCTCTAGATGCAAGATGTTTTCACCCTCAGTGTCCTGCACTGAGCACAGAAATAGTTTCCTCGTTTTACACACGAGGACACTGAGAGAGAGAAGGAGTCAGACAGATAAGGAGTAGGAATGGCTGATGTCCAGCAAGGGCTTCCTACGGGGCAGACACACCATTTATTACTCACCCATCCCATCACGTAGGCACAGTGCTCTCTACCTTATAGAGGAGAAATCAAGACCAGAGACACCAGTTAACTTACCCATGGTCCCAAGCTCATAAATCCTGGAGCCAGGACCCGAGTCCAGCAGTCCTGTTTCAAAGCCCACATATTTCACCACCAAGCCGTACTGCCCTGCAGGGCACGGAGTTATGCGCACAGGACTCCGAGTTCCCATGTCTCTGCCCTCTGCCCCAGAGGCCCTCAGTGCCCAGCATCTGAGGCCAAAGGGCACCTCCCTCAGTACTGAAGGACGCTCCAAAATGGGTCAGTGGAAAAAGAAACGCAGAGATGCAGCTCCCAGCCACGTGCGCAGCTGCTCCTTCAGCCTGGCCTCTGAGGGCCGGTATCCCAGCTGCTCCTGGGCATCTGCCACTGACACTGGATCCACACGGCGAGGGTGATTTTCACCTTTCCCTGCCTGCCAGCAGCACTGCTCAGGCTCCTGCCCACGGCCAGGCTGCCCCCAGGGCTGGTTGATGAGCTTGAGAAGTCACCCTTGCCCAAGGAGGCTTGGTTCTCCCGGGGGACCACCCCTCCCTGGCCAGACAGAGGCAGGCAGGGTCTTGATGTGCAGAAGGAGGGGCCCCAGCAGCTTTTCTCCCTGTGACAGAGCAGGAGGCGCAGGGCCGAGCCCAGAGCAGGAAGGATGTGAAGGAGACAAGAGGGAGAGTGCGGAATGTTAGGGCAGATCCCTGAGAGAGGCCGAGGGGGTGGACGCTGGTCTAGTCTGGCTCAGGGCCAGTGTGTACTCTCCAGTTAAGACCTGAAAGTGCTAGAACTGGAGAAAGAAGAGTTTCCTGTTAATTCTGAGCAGCTAAAATGTGCTACTCACGTGACAGAGTTGCTAGTCCGTGCCCCACTGTGCATTCTCTCCCTGTACGTAGAGCTAGAGTTGCTGGAGTCTTAGCCTCATGTTTAGCTGGCTGTGACCACGTGACAAAGTTCTGGCTAACAGAATGTGCATGATAGTGAGGTGTGTGCCAATTCTGGGAGACGTCCTTAAAAGGAAGTAGGGTGGCCTTGCCTTTCACCATGGCACCTTCCTCATGACTGGAATGCAAACATGATGTCAGGAACAGGAGCAGCTATTCTGGGCCACAAGATGACAGCACATGTTGAGGATGGTAGAGCAAATACTGCCGTCAAAGGTCTAGGATCCCTGATGGTTGTGGAGCTGCCATGCTGGCTCTGCCCACTCATTTGAATTTTTACATGGCAGAGGTACAGATTTCCATCTTTCCTTTTTTTTGGTGAGGAAGATTGGCCCTGAGCTAACATCTGTTGCCAATCTTCCTCTTTTTGCTTGAGGAAGATTGTTGCCAAGCTAACCTCTGTGCCAATCTTCCTCTGTTTTGTATGTGGGATGCTGCCACAGCATGGCTTGACGAGTGGTGTGTAGGTCCACGCCCAGGATCTGAACCTGTGAACCCTGCACCACCGAAGCAGAGCACACAAACTTAACCACTATGCCACCAGGCTAGCCCTGGATTTCTATCTTTTTTAAGCCAATATCCGTTACAACAGACAAGTTGATGTCCCACTAATATGGCTCAAAGCTCAGATAGGCTCGCCAAGGACCCTTTGAGTTGTGATGGTTGGGTAATTCCTTGTGCCTGTGAAACACCATGGTGTAAGGACTGAGCATGTGCCAGACTTCATCTGCCTGGGATGACAGGGGGTCAATTTTGGGGTGAGTTTGTAGGAAAACAGAAGAGAAGACCGCTCCAAGCAGCCTCCTTCCCGGCAGGACTCTGACCCCTTCCAGGCAGGCTGACTGGTCCAAGCTTCTAGAAAAATGGGGCCAGCCCTGGTCCTGTTTCACTCAGACTGAGATTCTCTTGGTCAGAACAATTGGTGGAAAAGCCCTGAGGGCAGAGGAAAGATTGTGTTCTGGTTCTGAGCCTGTGGTAACCAGGTCGTGGAGTGGCCCTGGACCCATTTCTCCAGACGTAAAAACAGAAACGACCATGACAGCTTCCCTCCATGGGGCCTTATCGCCAGGATCTTTCTCTTCTGCTTTCAATGTGGAAATTTTCTGATCCAGGCTCCGTGGTGTAATGCAGAGTCTGGTGGAAGGAGGGCTCTGTGAAGAGATGGAGCTAGCCCAGGGCTGGTTGTATCTTGCTCCCCACGGTCTCCTCCTTCAGCCCCGTTTATGAGATGAGTGACCAAGCCCCATCGGGCCACCTGCTCTGTCTCAACTCTCTTCTGTCAAATGCGTATCATTAAATCCTTCCAGCCCTCAAGGCAAGGGACCCGACTGTCTGATCTCTTGAGTTCCCTGCCACCTGAGATCTGCAATTCTCTGGTATCAATGTTTTTCCAGAGCCCCTTGGAAATCAATTGCTGACCTGATGCCCCACACCCCTGAATATTTTGACGTGTATTCTCTACCCACAAGGACATTCTCCTACAACACAACCATTAAATCAAGAAGTTCATGCAGAGCCGTTCCTATCATCCATCATCCTAGTCCATTCAGATTTCTCCAGTCTTCCCAGTAATGTCTTTTTTAGCAAAAGGATCCGGGGAAAAATCATGTGTCAAATTTAGTTGTCCCATCTCTTTAGTCTCCTCCAGTCTGGGAAGCGTTCCTCAGGCTTTTATTGACTTTTATGATCTCAAGTCAACACTTGTGAGCACTGCAGACTCAGTGTTTATAGAACGTCCCTCACTTTGGGTTTTCTGGTGTTTCCGCCTGCTTGGATTCCGGTTCTGAATCTTTCATAGGAATAGCGCGGAGGTGGTGCTGGTTCTCTTTGCATCCTGTCAGGCGGCACGCGATTTCCCTTTGTTCCATCACGGATGTAAGTTGGATTCCTTGATTAAGGTCTGTCTGCCAGGTTCCCTAGTGAAGTGAATTTTCATTTGTAAATATCAAGTATTTTGTGGGGAGGGACTTTGAAACTATGTAAATATCCAGTTACTCATCACGTAATTATAGTTAGTAATTAATTCTAAATGTAATTGTAAATATAACTAATATACAGTCATGCACCACTTATCGATGGGGATACATTCTGAGAAATGCGTTGTTGGGCAATTTTGTCTCTGTGCGAACATCATGGACTATACTTACGCAAACCCAGATGGCGTAGCCTAGTGCACACCTAGGATATATGGTAGTAATCTATGGGACCACGTGTTATATGTGGGCCATTGTTGACCGAAACATCGTGATGCGGTGCATGACTGTAATTAATTAATTCACAAATGTGTGGACTCGTGCTTTCTTATTTCATCCAATGGGTCGTGTCTCATTATTATCATCATTTAACTTGATGCTCCAATTGTCCCAGATTTGGTTGGTGGGAGCCCATCAAGCAAGCCTCTGTGTCCTTTTGACACATCCCCATCATTCTTTGAGCGCTTCCTGACTCTCTGGCACAAAAACAGATTCTAGGCTCATCTTGCAGTTTCCCATCCCAAGCTGTGGAACCGGCCCTTTCTCTCAGGAGCCCTGACTCTTGTTAGTGGAGAACGAGTGCTGAGCAAGACTCTCTCCTTGATCTGACTTTAATCAGGCTCCTGGGAGCCCTCTGCTTTGGATCCAACTTGGGCTTCCCTCTCTGTCCGTGTGGAATCCAGTTTGAAGTTTGAGCAAGAACCGTGGCAAGTCAGTTTATCAAAGGTCCCCCCCTTGGTATCCGACCCACCCTCGCTCTCTGATCTAATTGCTCCTCCCCCACCTCAATACGTTGCCCTGCTGGCCTGCCTTCGGCTAGAATTCTGTTGAGTTGGTCTAGCAAGAATGCCCCTTACCCCTGACATTCCCCCTTACTAATCTCCATCCTCGGACCCCTCCTGCTCCTGGGACGTAAATCCCACTTGTCCTTGTTGGAGCTGGCTTGAGTCCCTTCACCCTCCCCTCCTACAAAACCCCATTGCAGTGGCTCCCCTTGAATAGTCTGCCTTCCCGCCTCCTACAGTGTTGTGAATGGAGATCTGTGGAGTGAGCTAACTCCCATTGTCCTCCATATACTGACTTGTGTGGTCGCTCCTGCTGTATGTGACTAACTTCTTGTCACACCGCCCCCCTCCCATAAGGATGCATCCCCACCCCCACCCTCCCTCAGGCTTTGAGACCCTGTGCTGAGCCCCCTACCCCACAGCAGCCCTTCTCACTCCCCCACCCCTGGGCATCATGCCCCCACCCCAGGGATGCCTAACCTTGCTCAGCCCCACCTCATGGCTTTGGGACGCCATTGTGAGGGAAGGGAGAGGGAGGAAGAGCCTATGAGGGTCTTGGATAGCACAGAATATTCCAGTCGGGGTGATGGTTTCTAAAACTTAGAAACCAAAGGCATGTGGGATACCTCACACAGACCGTTCCCTCGGGACTGAGCCTTTCTAGTGTGGGTCATCTGTGACCCCGTCTGCCCCTCTTAAAAAGAAGAGCCGTTTGCAGCATTCAAGAGAGGAATGGGTCCTTTGTCCCTCCTGTGCGTCCACTTTAGCATCAGGCCACATGCGTGACTTTGGATGGGTTAAATTTTAATGATCCCCCAGCTCCAGGTCTGGTCAGAAAATTTCCCACATCTTCCCCCTGGTTATTCATGCTTTTTGAAAGCGACCTGGTGCCAGCAGCTTCCGGTCTGAATCACTCCCTTCGCAGCCCGCACCCAGGCCCCACCCAGGCTCCCAGATTCCAGTGCTTGTCTCAACAGTGGGCTGAGAGGGTGCCCAGCTATTTTTAGATTTCCCTCAGAGCCACTTGCAGATTCCTCTTCTGTGACATCGTTTCTCTTTCCCGGAGGAGAGAGATATACAAGGTGCCAGTGGACAGAGAAGACTCCAGGAAACCCTAACCCTAACCCTAACCCTAACCCTAAACCTAACCCTAACCCTCACATTAGGCAATCGGAGACTGACAGCCCCCAAGGTCACCAGGGCACGGGCCCATTTACCATGGAGGCCAGTGGAGCTTAAAGTTCAGGCCCGCTCACTTGCACAGTGCTTCCAAAGCTATGTGGTTCGTAGTCACAGTTTCGTAGGTCGTGTCTTAAAGAAGGACCCTCCAAATTGTCTAAGCTGCGGGCCACACACCCTGGGCCTGCCCTGCATCTAATGCCATGTGCAACATGATCCTGGCTCCTGTGACCCCCGGAGGGACGGGGAAGGACCCCCTGTGTGTGGGAAAGCATCTCAGTGAGGTGGTTAAGGGCAAGACGGCCTGGGTTCAAATCTTAGCTCTGACATGGACTAGCTGTGGGATTCTGGGGTTATCTAACTGCTCTGTGCCTCAGTTTCCTCCAGGAGTACCTGCCTCGCCTCACAGGGCTGATGTGAGGATGAAATAAGTTCATCTATTTGCGTGAACTCTATCATCTATCTGTCTATCTATCTATCTATCTATCTATCTATATCTAGCTAGTTAGCTAGCTATCTCTCCATCCACCACCCACCCGTCCATCCATCCACCCACCCATCCATCCATCCACCCACCCACCCATCCATCCATCCATCCATCCATCCGTCTATCCGTCTGTCCGTCCATCTATCCGTCTATCCATCTATTGATCTGAGACACAGAGAGAGACACAGAAAGAGTCCCAGAACAGCACTTAGGTATGCTATCTGTCCATTTAGCTCTCATAAAACGCTACCACAACAGTCACGTGTCCTGTAGCCTGGAGGGCCCTTGGTCTCCCCCTCCTTCTTCAAGGCCAAAGATTGTTCCCTAACTTCTTTGCCTTATTTAGGGAAGACTTGAAAGACTTGTAAAGGTTTCAAAACATTTCAATTTCGGGATCATCCATCCTCGTCCTCGGCTGCTTTGGCAGAGGGCGGTCTGGCCTCGCCCTGCCACACACGAGCAAGCGCGCACGTGGGCAGCTGCGGAAACAAAGAGCCTGCAGCCCCACCCCTGTGCTGGCCCCTGTCTCCACGGGAGAGAGTGAGAGGAAGAGGACGAGAGGGCTGGGGAGGATGAGGTTTGGGGCATTCAGGAGGGTTGCCGGCTGGGAGCGTGAGGTGGACATGAACTGGTTTGGGAGAAAACCGCAATCACCAGCCTCAGAGGAGACTCTCTCCTGGGGGGCGCTCTGGCTGTGGCTGGGAATTCCAAGCCACCGAATGGAGCTGGGTGCTCAAACACCTGAATTCACGTGCATCTTTCTCTCCTCCCCCAACCAGCTTTGTGAGACCGACAGTGAATCACAGACACCCCAGGCACTGCTTCTGGAGGAGGCCGGCCCGCCCAGGGCCTGGCTGGGCCTCGGAGCCCAGCTCCTCCAGTAAAGAACCCTCTAGGTGCCAGTCTATTGTCCCAGAGCCTTTCCTTTTTACCCTGACTTCCCAGGACGCCTCCTCCATGCTCACCACATCATTGCCTCCTGCTTCCTCCTCCACCCCCTCCCCCCCCCCCCCCCCCCCCCCCCCCCCCCCCGCCCGGCTTCTCCACCTGCCAACCAGCCTCTCCTCCTTACTCCCTCTTCACACCGAGCTTCCGGGGACCGGTGGGGCTGCAGCTCGTCATCTAGTGTAGGGAAGCCGTATAATTTTCATGCCTAACGGGGCACTTCTGGACAATGAGCACAGACAGGGCCTGTCCCTGTCAAGCGAGGCCATGTGGTCACCCTGTTCCGGTCATCTCCTATTTCCCTGGTGTTGCTGATGCTGTCACTGCTCTGCATTATCCCTCTTCCTTTTCCTTCCGGAGTAACTGTGATGCTCGTTTCACTCAGCTCAGGCAGACCTCCTGTCTTCCCTGGCCTGCCCCGGGTCCTGGGTAGAGCCGGCTTGTCCTGGCTGGCCAGACTGTTCCATTTTCAGGAATTTTACAGGCCAGCTGTTAAACACAGCCATCATCTTAAAATTAAATGATATGAACTCACAATTAAAGAATAAATGGGCTAAAAGCATCACTTCCTAATGACATTGCTATTTTCTATGTTCTTGATGTTATTTACATCCACTGTCTCTGTTTGGTGGAAATACCGTGGAGTGTCTACTGCCCTTGTCTTCCCAGCTCCGTCTTCAGGACGTCAGCTTCATAAGTGGAAATGGACGACGGTGGGAATACTTACACCACTGAAATTGGCAAATGCTATAAACCAGGTCTTGATTTATTGTTTCATTGATTGTCTACACTTCACAAAGTGATGTAAGAAAGAAAATGTTAATAATGCAGATTCAACTTAAAAGCATGTTGTGTCTGTAGCCATTACGTCATGAATAACACAAAAAATGGGGGGAATATTTCCCAGCATATAAAAACCGTTACCTGGGGCCGGCCCCGTGGCCGAGTGGTTAAGTTTGCACGCTCCACTGCAGGTGGCCCAGTGTTTCGTTGGTTTGAATCCTGGGTGCGGACATGGCATCACTCATCAAGCCACACTGAGGTGGCGTCCCACATGCCACAACTAGAAGGACCCACAACTAAGAATATACAACTATGTACCGGGGGGCTTTGGGGAGAAAAAGGAAAAAAAAAAAAACCCGTTACCTGATTCAGTAAAGAAATTGTTCATGTCAAAAGAGGTTTCAGTTTAATAAATGTAATTAGTATGAGAGTGAGAAACAGTTTCGCAGCAGATCACATGTCAGATTTAAGGGCAATGAATTCACTGGGGAAAGAGCCAACAGGGATGCAACTCTATTTATCAAATCGTGGTTGAATACAAGGGTTTGGCAAAAATCAGTGAGTGCGTCCTGTGAGAATCAGTTTGACTATGTGGAATTTACCGTGTAGAGTATTGCATATTTTAACATCATTTGTAAGCTGTGTGCTACACATCCTTTATGTCAGTAAAATTTATAACACACGCATGTGCGTGTGAATCTGCATACATGGTTTTCGGAGTGGTGTTAAATGCCTGCGCACGGCAGCCTGTCCGTTTGGCCAGGCCGGGTTAGGGCCTCTTTTGAGGCTCCCACGATAACCCTTGCAGAACGTCTAGCATGACATCCTCTTGTCTGTCTCGCCGCCTGAACTTCTTGAGGATGGGGAAATCTTTGGAGCTCTGACACTTGACACAACGCCCGGCACATGTTAGGTGCCCCTCCCAAATGTGATTAACTAGTTCATGGATTTAACAGTTGAGCAGGTGCAGGCCACGCCATGTGCTCCCCGGCCCGTGTCCTCTTCGGGGGGTGGGACTGCGTTCCTGGCCCTCTTGCAGCGGGGTGTGGCTGTGTGCTGAGCGCAGTCCTGTGATGGTGATGTGTGGGTGGTGGCAGTGATGTCAGCTGCTTCAGAGGAGACCCTCCAGATCCCCCTCCTTCCCTGCCCCGGGGGCCTCAAGTGTTCCTGATGGTGTAGCCACATGGTGGAGGAGGGGTGCCTGGCCCACAACGTGACTTTGAGCAAAAGAAACTTTTATTTTGTTAAACTGCTAAGATCACAGGGTTTATCTGTTACCAGAGGATAGCCTAATCTCTCCTGACTAATACAGCGAGGAAACAGAGATGTGGGAGGGACATGGGCTGGGGTGCATAGCTCGTTAGTGGCAGGGCCAGGCAGGAGCCTGTCTTCATTTTCACTATACAGACTGCCTCCCCCGAGGCATTTCTTCCCTTCCAGATACTGTTCCAGAAATCAGGTGTGAATCTGAGGTGGTTTTGTTCAGAGCCCCATTGCAGAGGATAACTGGTTGGGACCCGTTCATGGGGAGGCCTCCAGAGGCAGCCAGCCTGGGAGGCACGCCCGCCAAGCACCCTCCTTCATTAGGGGCTCAGCAGGTGTGGCTGGTGGCTGGGATTCCATCTCCCAGTAACTGTCGTTAGCTTGGCCGGGGTTTCACCCACAAGCACGCCTCCCCGGCCCTGTCATCCACCACTTCCCTCTGAATGTATCTTGCCAGATCTGGTACTTGGATGGAGAGAGAAGCAGCTTTAGAAGTGGTACCCTCAGGGCATAGAACTCGGGTCCCAAAGGCCAAGCAGAGGAAAGAGGGCCCCTTCTTCTCAGCTGGAGAAGCCTTAGCTCAGTTCTACAAACATTAAGTGTGAATTATGTGGCAGGCATTAGGCTATTTACTAGAGTATAGTATGTGTTGTATTAGTATAGCATAGCTTTGTATAGCATAGCTTAGTATGGCACAGCACAGCATAGCATAGCATAGGAGAGTATGCACAGCGTAATATGTATAGCATAGTGTGTGTATAGTATGGTATGTATAATAGGTATAGTATAGTAGCAGTATAGCATAGCTTAGTATGGCATAGCATAGTATAGTATAGTTTGTACAGTATAATATGTATAGCATAGTATAGTATTAGTATAGCATAGTAGAGTATTATAGTATAGCATTACTCTAGCATAGTAGAGTGTGTATAGTATAGTATGTCTAACATGTAGAGTATATTTTAGTATAGCATAGCATGGCATTGTACATTTTGTCTTGTTCCTTGCTCCCCTGAAAGCTGGCGATTTTCCCTCTCTTTGATTGCAAGCCAGCATTCTGGAACCATCTGGGTGAAGTCACAGAGCCCGGAGCGGCGGGGTGGCGTGAGGGGTGAGCTGGCACGCTCCCCTCCCTGGCTCCCTGGTGGTGACTCCTGCCTTCCTAGTGACGACAGCGCCTTCACCTTCCTCGGCCGCACCCAACCTCCCTCACCGGCGGTCCGCCCACCACTTCTGCTCAGCCCTCCCTGAAACACCGCTCTCGGCTTTGTCGTTTATTTGTTTCTGTCTCCGCCACTAGGATGTAGGCTCCTTAAGAGTTGGATCTGTTTGTGCTTTGTTTCTGTTCTGCTGTATCCCCAGTGTCTAGAAAGCTGCCGAGTGTTTGTTGAATGACGGCCAGACTGCAAGTCCGAGTGGGCAGGGACTGCACCCCTCGCTCTGTGGCCCCGCCTCGCAAGGTTTTACACCAGTGACCGTGGTGACTGACAGCCCCGCACATGTGCCCTCCCCTCCTGACTGCTTTAGTCCTGACTTGCCTCTGGGTCTTTGCACGGGCTGTGCCCTCTGCCTAGAACACTCCACTCATTGTGTAGTCCCATTAACTCCCGCGCACTCTTCAAGTCAGCTTGGCCACCTTCCCTGACCACTGCCCCCTGCTCGGTCCCCAGCCCCATATTGCCCCTTTCAGTGTGCTGTCAAACCTTCTTGCAATTATGTTGTTTGTCTTCTCCCTGCTCTGTCAGCTTGGGAGGATGGGCCTGTGTGTGCCCTGTTCATCACTGTATCCTCAGCCCCTGGGACAGCACGTAACAGGTGCTCAGACACTCATAGGGGGAATCAGTGGATGGTGACCACAGCCAACATGTAACCTCTTGATCCACTCAAGGGAGACCCAGGGTGCTGTGGGGGATGCAGGCCCCTCGTCTAGGTGAGGGTTCCCACCATCCTCTCCCCCACAGCCGTCATGGGCAGGACCGAGAAAGTAGCCCAAGTCTATTGTTTTTGTCCTCTCTCTCTCTTCCTCAAACAGGATCATCTGCTTTCTAGATGATAAAAGTAACATATACTCCTTGTAAGACTTCTGAGCTACTCTTGTCTTTCAGTGTTCCCACACCTATCCAGTGTAAGAGCTCTTAACTGAATACCTACTTTGGACCCGATGCCACACTAGGCACTGGGGATGCACAGCTGAGTACCCTATGGTCCCCATCCTCCACGATATTGCAGTCCAGCACCTGCTCTGCATCTTCAGTTACTTCCCCAGCTCTGCGCCTCAGAAGACGGGGTCTGTTTTCTGTGTCCTAGCCCAGTGCATCAGAATCATGTGGAGAGCTTGTTGAAAGCAGGTTCCTGGGGCCCACCTGCAGAGTTTCTCATTCAGATCTGAGGTGTCTGCTAATTTGCATTTCTGGTAAATTGCCTGATGATGTTTATTCTGCCGGTCAGGGGACCACACTTTGAGAACCACTGCCCTCGACGGTGCGTTCTTTCCGTTTACAGAAGTTTTGCACGTCCATTATCTCATTTAGTCTTTCGAAGTCTCTCACCTGAGCACTGAAGTGCGCACAGCTGGTGAGAGCTGAGGTTGACTTCGGCCCAGGTCTTCCGGGATGCTGCCTTCTGTAGTGGTTCCAGGTGGCACCTGAAGATCCCCACTGCCATGGGAGTGCTGAGAGCTGTGACGGGCTGTGGGAGGAAGCGGGGGTCAAGCTGCAGAGGGAGGCTCCAGGAGGACATTTCTTGGAGGGAGGGGGCAGGGTTACCATTCCATTCTGGAAGGAGGACTGGCTTGGGTCAATAGGGGCTGAGAAACAGCAAGTTGGAGGAAGAGCTGCCGGGATCTTCCACCTACAATGCGGAGGAGGGGCGGGTAATGCTGCAAAGGAAGGAGGGGTCATCCTGGGGGGCCTCCTGACCCGAGGCGGGTTTCACTGGGGTCTGGGTCATCCCACCTGCTTCATGGAGGCCACTCTGGAAGCTCCGACTGAAGACGCCACGCACCCCCTTGAGCTTCTGCCCCAGCCCTCCTTCCGCCAGGACTGGCTGGGAGTGTGCCCTGTAGGATGGAAAGTCTGAAGGCCACAGCCTGGCCGGCCCAGCAACTCAAAATAAGCACTTCCTTCTCGGCAGCGAGGCAGCCAAGGGGCTCTGGCTGGACAATCCCCCAGTGTTCCCTGGAGCCTTTCGGGCGCTGGGCTGGGCTGGGCACTTCCTCATCTGGGAGGAAGCCCTCGGAGGTGGTGGGAGAGCCCAGTTCTGAGGGGCGCTCTGAGAGGGGGAAGGAAAGGAGGCTTGGAAAAGCGTGAACTTGGATGAAGGAGTCCTCCAACGTTGTGTATCTAAGCAGGAAGCCAGACCTACCCAGCCCTGGGGAAGGAAAATAAACTCTGCAGGCCTATTTTTAGAAAGCGGCAAAACCCTGTTTCTCAGCAGGGAGTGGAATTTAAATCTCAAACTTGCTCCTTTGCTGAAGTAACCACTGGACTCCATGCAGGAATCGGACCACGGGGAGCAGTGGTGTCTGAATGAGGCTGTTAGGCTGGTGCCTGCTCTGCCCCCTCGCTGCTGGGCTTGCTCAGGGCCATTCCGGAAGGCTCTATAGGAATTCCAGTGCAGGCTTCACGGTGGCAACGGTGATGATGGTGATGAAGATAATGGTGATGATGGCATTGATGATGGTGACGGTGACAGTGATGATGGTGATACTGCTGCTGATGGTGAAGAAGATAATGGCGATGATGATGGTGATGATGATGGTGATGATGATAATGGTGATGATGGTGAAGCTGTGTGCCAGGCATACACTTGACATACGTGGTCTCATTCAGTCCTTACAACAACCCTATGAGGCAAGTATGGTTTACCCCCATTTATTCAGATAAAGAAAGTGAGGCTCAGAGAGGTTAAGACACACAGCAAACAATCGTAGGGCTGGGATTCCAACTCTGGTCAGGATAACGACAAAACCTGCTCTATGTGAAACCGTCACAGTCTCCAAATTGGAAGAGGTGACACTGAATACAATTCCTATCACTTTCCTTTCCCAGAGTGCATTTGGAGAAAAATACACCTCTGAAGGTGCATCTGTTCTGCAAACAGCAAGTGGTCGTTTGGCATCAAGATGGTATGAGGTGGATGATGGAGCTGAGAAAAAAATTTGGTTTAAAAGATAAAATGGAGCGATTTTTAAATGTGGCCCAAACTGCCACTGAAAATACTTATTCCTTGAAGAAATATACAAAAACCATAAGTTACATTACATTATTAGATGAAGTGTAGAGGCTCCCAAGGCGAGATGCCCAGTTCTCCAAGAGTGGGCACATCCCGAGAAAATGTAGACAGTAACTTCAACAATGCCACCTACAAATATGGGCAGACTTGTCATCATTTACGACGTGGTTGAGGAAGGACCACCAGTTTGTGCTGCAGTTGTGTCATCACTGAAATGTGGCTGGAGATTTCCCATGGTGAAACCAAGTGGAGCCCCAGCACCCTGCAGAGGCGTCCCCACCGGGAGCTGGGTGGCCTCTGCGGAGGGCGAGGCTGAGGCCGGGTGTGGGCAGCCGCTCTGCCTTGGCGCGCTCCGAGCACGGCTGCTCACTGGAGCCAGGTCCTGGACTTTCCACTGAAGCCGGGTTGCCTTTCCAGTAACAACCACGACGTCAAAGGCTTGCCAAGCAGCAGATTGGGCAATTTCCCCGGTGAACTCATTTAGCCGTGTGTGTGTGGGAGTCCTGCACCCAGGCACGTTGGAAATCATGACTGGCAATTCCGGGTTCCAGAACCAAGTCTTGAGGGAGGGGAGGGGTGGGGAGGGCTGGAGCCAGAGGCCTGCTTTGAACTGTATTCCCCCAAGGCAGAGGTCACATGCAGCGGATTCAAGCAACCCATGCTGGCCGAAGGGCCCTTCTCAGGCCCGGGGGCCCCAGCTGCTTCCCTTTCCTCTTTCAAGGTCTGTGCAGCCCCCGGGAATGCTCTTTCCGCCAAACCTGACTTCGAAGTGACAGTCTTCACCTGTCTTTCCTTTTTCTCCCTTGTGACAAGCCCCTGTTCCCTATCAGTTGATACCTACCTACAAATCAGGGATCCGCCATAGCGAGTCGGGGCAGAGTGTGCGAACAGTATTGGACGCGACCCCATGGGAGGCGAGGAAAGCTTGGGAGATGAGAAACAAGATGCAGCCTGGATGGCACTGGGGAGGGTTAGCCCTCTGTGTGCTCTGCAGGGACGGCTGGAAGGCGTCGGCCTGGCACAGTGCAGGCAGCTTTGCAAGTGCGGGGAGCATGAGTTTGCAGCCATGCAGCCCGGGCATGGAGCCAGTGGCTCCAAGAGGCCCATGAAGAAAGGGGAGGGAAGTCTGCGTTTTCTCCTCCATCAGTGGTTATTATACCCCCACCTGGTGAGGAAGAAGTGATAATATTTGGCACCACGCACAGTGTCTGGCAGACAGGAAGGACACAGAGATTTGCTGAATGAATGGATGAATGAACATTGTCATATTCAGCAGCACTTGGTTCACCTCCGAAGCTTCACAAATTAAGTTTCAGACGGCTGTTTTACATTATAAAATCATAATTCAGTTCATTTGGCCTTTAAGATGGGACTGATAAAGGGCCTTACGAGCAGTTTCACAAACACAGAGATTGTGAATTTGGAAGAGCATGGTTGAGTGTGGCCTGAGCTCCGAGCCTTGGAGAGCAAGCTCCAGGAAGATGGGGCACCTCAGCTGTCACAGTGGGCCCTGCACGAGAAGGCCCTTCTGGAACCTTCCAACTCTTTGAAATCATCTTCACAAGGCAGAGGTTATTTCCCTCAAATTCAAAATGCTTAGACATCAAACAAATAGTCAAGTAAAAGGATAAATTCTACCCTATTTCATGGACCAGCAAACTCCTATTCTCTGCCACAGAAGTTAGAACTTGCCAGAAGTGGAAGAGACCCTCATAGCACTACCATCCCAATAACTCGTCAGGGATGTGGGTTCTGTGAGGAATTATGTGGTTTTACAAAGGCTACAAAGACCTGAACGCATCTTTGGTAACAAGGGCCAGCCTCTTGCTGCCTGTCCCAATGCTCTAGGGGAGTATCCCCCACAGAAAGGGTCAGAGAATGCCATGGATGGAAACCAGCCAGTCACCTAGAGAAGAGTATGCACGTGTAAGCACACGCATGCGCAAGTGCACAGAGCTGCTTGTTTTCTGGAGCCTTTTATGCCTGACACATGGATTTCTTGTTCATTCAGCCCCACCCCTTAAAGGTATTTCCAGAACTTAGGTTACTACCCTTGGCAGCTCTGCTTCACGCGCAAATACTCGGAGGTTGAAGTTTATGAAGTGTGACCTGTTTATCAATGACTAAGTTCCTTTAACCTCAGCTTCCAAATGTGGATTCCTAACTCCAGTCCTGCTCGGACCGGCACAGGGGCCGACTTTACTGTGGGCAGGGGGACGTGGGGTGATCACGGAATCCTGAACCTAAGCCACCAGCTAGGAGCTCCAGCCCCAGAAAGCAGACCCCAAGGCCCTCCACAAAACTAGGGTGTTTTTCTCCTTCGAAATGTTCCCCGACGCGCAGAAGTCAGTTCAGCTGGGGAAAGAGCTGGCTTCCAGGATCTCGAAGAAGGTGTGGAATCAGGAAAACCTACGTTGAACTCGACCAGTGAGGTGGGGGTCGGGGGGGAGCCTGCCTGACTCAGCTCTGCTACAGATCATAGTGGCCCCAGAGCAGAAGGGCCTGTGGGAGTGGGGGGGTTGTGGCAGACAGATCTAGGGGATTGCCAAGGACTGGGGAGGCAAGAAGCAACACTGGGGGGGCATCCCAGGATTGCACAATTCCCTCGGAGCTGGTGGGGGGGCGGTGCTGCTCTTTGCAGGTCATCCTCCTTTTTAGCTCATTGTTGAGTAGGAAGTTCATGCGGCTGAGAAGACAAGAAGCGAGGCTGAAGCACACCTTCATGGAGCCAGGTGCGGGGGGTTGGGGGAGTAGGGGGGGAGGGGCAGTTTGAGGTGCAGTGAGGGATGGGATCATGTGGGGCAGGCTCCCCCTGGCCCTGGGGTCATGGGGGGGGGCCCCCTACAAGGACAGTAACCGGGAGGGAGAGTGAGCCTGCTGGGGACAGTGATTGCATTTCTTAAGTCTTCTCTTCTCAATTTGGGTTGGGTAGGAAAGGGTTTTCTTCTGTTTGGAATAAAGAGACATTTTAGAAGGACCGCAACCAATACACAGAAAGGCTGACCATTTTTATGCTAAAAAGTGTGGGACGGGATGTGCCCTCAGGTTACAGCCTGTGGCTCCCTCTGCTTTTCTCGTGCATGGGGACAAATGGATTTTTGTCCCCCAGCAGTGCTCCCCTGCTGTGGAGAAGAGTGTGACTGTGGCGGGGGAGGGGAGTGGGAGCTGGAGGGGGCTGTGGGCCACGAGGCAGTGGGTGGTCGGCTATTTCAGACTCAGTTCCAGAGTTCCCAGGACGCGGCAGCTGCCAGCCCTGCCTTCTCTTTTCTCGGATATCTGAAAGCAAGGCTTGTCCAGCGAGCAGATTAGGAAAGGATATGGGAACTTGTCCCCATACTTTAAAGCAGGGGAAAATGCCTTGTTGTGAAGAGAAGAAACAAAACCTGTTTGGTGACTTGTCATTTCAGTGAAAACACGAACCTTTCACAGGTGAGCATTTCCCCACACCCCCCTCCCTCCTGCCACCGGGATCACGGGCTGGCAGGCGGGGCCGGGGAGCAAAACACAGGCCACAGCTCTGTTCCCACAGAGATCACGGGGACCTGATGACAAACGTTTAAAAACCCAAGGGGGCAGTTTACGGAAAAAAGTTTATTAAACTTGTCGGGGTGATGAAATACACTCAGAGAGGGGCAATGCCTCCTCTGCACCTCCACGAGGAAAACAGAGTACATTGTTCCATACACCTTGATTCTCTCTTCATTCCTCTTGAGTGAACATAAAGAACTGATTTCTTAGATCACCCGTATAAAAAACATCACCACCCATCCTCCAAAGGGTCAAATTCCACGTAGCCAACACTGTGGGAATTTTAAAAAGAGATACATTTCTGACTTCTTACAAATGGAAAGTTCAGTCCTAAGGGTTCGTTAAGGCCTCACTTCTTGACTCCCCTGAGCTCTTTGCAAAAGCTCATTTCAAAGGGGGAGCCGACACTGGGAGCTCCCCATGGGGAACTCTGAGTGCACAGTCCTACTGTCAGCTCAGCTTGTGCAGCCAGAGGAGGAAAAAGAGGAAGAAGGCAGCTCAGGTGGAGCCCTCTGCCGTGTGCATCTTGAGTCATTCGAGGGCCACCCCGCCTGTACCTTTCCTCCTCGACAAGCCTTATCAGATGAGAACGTGAGCTGGGGAGAGAGAAGCACAGATCAGAATTTCTCCCGGTGTTGTGAAGATAAGTGTGCACGCTGGGAACCAAATATCGGAGAGGGCGGGGGAGAGAACCGAACCGTTACCCTGGTGACAGGTGAGAGTTACCATTTGCAGATGCAACTCTGGTTTGGCCATTTGTACACACCTTCCTAAAAGCAGAGGAAAATTCCCCCCCACCACCCCCAACGATTTTAAGTATTCAGATAAAGAGTTTCATAAAAATGGAGACTGATTTACAAGTATCGCTTGAAAGAAAAAAAGGGCACTTTTCATTATAATTCTGCTTTGAAATACGGTCCTTAAATTCCCTTGAAGATGAGCCTTTAAGAACGTCAGAGAACAATAGTTACAGCAAAGAAACTAACCCCCTCAGCAAACTGGGTGTTTGTGTTAACGTGACACATACACATCCAGGTTAGTTCAGTAGGGGCTATAATTTCAACCTTGTAAAAACATATGGCTTTAATCACTAAGGTTTGGGCACAAGAAATGACCAGAGTAACAGTCAGTATAATTGGTAGAAGAAATTATGAATAAACAGAAGGAAAAGATATAACCATTTAAAAGAAAATAATTGAGATAAGTATAAAATGCACAACGTTGTTTATACTTAAGGTAAATCTCTACATTTATTTTTCAAAAATGTCATTATGAGAACAAATAAGCTAATATATAGTCAAGTTCACCTTAATCACAATGAAGTCATAGGATAAGATAAAAAGAAAGAAGCCTCATATATAAAGGACATTTAAAATGTTAGCCATATCAAGACCCTCCATTTTTAAACACTGTATGGCATCTCACTTTATAAAAAGGGAATACAGCCCTCGAGAATCCTTTAAACAAACCCAACATGAACAGGAGTAAAATAAAAGCTATTTTACAAACCTCTAAAATCAAAGCACCTATTGAAACAAAGACTGTCAAGAACCTATGAGATTATTTCAAGAGGACAGGGCTGGACGAGATGCTAAATACTGTAGTTCTAAGGAAAAAATTACAATCATTTTATGTAACTTACAAGGCAAACTGAATACTATGAAAAACGTCCTTCACAGCACATTTAAAAGTATGAATTTAAATAATACTCAACAGGAAAGAAACAGATTCTGAGACACAATAACAAAAGGGCGTAACTTCAAGTGTGGCCCCTCCCGGTCTATTTTTAGAGGTTTAAGACCCCAGCCTCGCAGAGGTTTGATAATAATGCTGTGGCCACAGCTCAGCATGTAAGTCACAGTTGGGCAGAAAACCAGTTCTTTTCATGCTGCAAAACTTGGTTCGCTGTTTTTTTCCCTTTTAAATTAATCCTGAGATCTTGCCCATGGAAGACAGGGGATCTTAAGAATCTTCTGTTTTCCTCTGTTTACTGGCTACCTCGGAACATGCAAAACTAAAATTAGGCGATAAATTAAAATTAGGTGATAAAGTAAATCTTTAAAAACATTCTTTACTAAAAAAGGAACTATCTTGCTTCTTTGGAATATTACTTTAATTGGGAACAGAACAACACACTGTTGAGGAAAAAGCACTTTGGTTCACTGAAATATTATGGAGATGGGTCCTTAAAAGATTTCCATATTAGGAAGTAAACATTTCTGTGTCACCCATCACAATGCTGAGATGGCTGTGTCCATCAGGAGGATAGGAAGCTCCTGCATCCTGTCTTACTCAACAGGGGTTTAAGAAGTTTATATGTATGTCATATGAATGTGTGTACACACACACAATACCTACATGTGTATATGTTAACATATATTATGTACATGTATATACACAATACACGTTCATACACACATCTCCCAGGAACACAGACCTTCTAGTCTCATGAGACTCACTTTCTTAAGATTACCACCTTTTCCAAACTCAACCTTTCTATTCCACTCCCATATCTCAAAATTACAGTAAATCATACTCTAAAGGTTTCATTTTAATTTTCAATTAAAAAAAGAATTGAGCAGGGCCAGCCCGGGTGGCCTGATGGTTAAGTTCTGTGGGCTCTGTTTCAGTCGGTGGCCTGGGGTTTGGATCCCAGGTGCGGACCTACACCACTTGTTGGTGGCCATGCTGAGGCGGCGTCTCACATACAAAATAGAGGAAGATTGGCACAGATGTTAGCTCAGGGCCAATCTTCCTCAGCAAAACAAAAACAAAAAACTGGGCAAACCAAGTTATATCAAGCAACAAAGGCATATCTAGGGCAAGCGCATTGTTATTTACCCTTCAAAAACAAACAAAAAACCAGAAAAATATTTTAAGACACTATGAAAATTTAACAAGCATTTTTTTTTTATTTTTCTTAGAAACTCCCTTTCTTAGAGAACTGAGTATAAGAGATCTAAACTGGCTTCATGTCATGTCCTTGGGATAAAAGGCTCAATTAGAGACAAGAATAACACATTGGACCCAATCCTCCTCCTCTTAAACCCAAAAAGTATATGGCATTTACAAATTATAGGAACAAATAGGTTTTTAAAATTATTCTCTAAGTTCCTAGAAAAAGGAAGACAAGAGATGGGGCTGGACCTTCTTTCACAGAAGGATCCCCCCTGCTCGGCTGTAGCATCAGAGTGGGGCCGCACTTTCTGTCCTTCACTCAGTCGGGACCACTGAGTCCTGGCGCCTCTCGTCTCTAGCCCTCAGCCGGGCACAACAGCTGGGACTGCTGCTCCTGCTCTCCTGCCAGACAGACCAGGCATCGTGCCTCCTCCAGCTCCCTGCTCAGCCTCCATCACAAGTTCTCCTTCAGGAGGCCGAGCTTCCGCAGGGCCTCCCTCCGGGCTTCCTCGGTGGAGCCTCGGCCGGAGAACTGGACAGTGATGCCCTGCGGCCTGAACCCCACGGCCCTGGGGAGCGAACCCGACCGCCTCCTCGCATCCTGGCTGCAGTCCGGCTGCCGGTGCTCATACAAGCTCTTGCTGGCGTTCTGGCGTGCAAGTTTACTAGTAAGAGCCGGGTCTGGATGGATGGTGACAGTTTTTCCAGTAGAGACAAAGGCACTAGGCTCCCTCTTTAGGACATCGTGGATGCTCTGGAAGCCATTGGCCAACGGCGGGGACTGTTCTGTCTGCACGCCTCTGGACTGCTGACCGCTGGTCTGCCTTCCCGCCCGCGAGGATACAGCTTCCTGGCCGGGGCCTGGCTTGCTCTGGTCCCGAGTGCCCTGCTCTGGAGAGATGCTTCTCCTCTGCTCAGTGAGATGGCCCTTTGGGGCCTGATCTTCCATTTCTCCCACGGTGAGGAAAGAGATACCATTAATGTTGGCCAAGACCTGGGCCTTCCGCTCCTGCACGTTGACGGCTGCTTTCGAGATGGTCTTGTTGAACTCCTTCCCCGAGCTGTTGGTCACGCTGATGTTGCTGGGGAAGCGGTGGATCTTGGGTGCAGGCTGTGTCGTGGGTCTGTGCCATGGCAGGTGGTCCCCGTTTCGAGGGGCCCCAGAAGCCAGTGTCCTCCATTCTCCAGGCCTGCCCTCCTTCGAGGGAGATGTGGGCGAAAGTGCTTCATTTCCTGCCAGCTTCTCGGAAATTTTCTGGGCGATAACAAGAGGAGTAGGGACCGAGCGGGGTAGTTTTGGGTGCTCTGCTGGGGGAGAAGGAGTGAGCAGCTCTTTCCTGGGGTGGGCTGGAGCTGCGGTGACAGGCAGGGAAGGCGACAGAGGAGGGGCCTCTGGAACCGTGGAGTCTGGAGGGGGCGAATTCTCAGCATCCTGCTTCCTGCATTCAAGGTCAGGAATGTCTTCCTTTCCACCAGGTCCAGCCCCTGAAAAGTGAGGGAGAACCCTCATAAGCTACCACTTTAAAAATAAACGCATTACATTTCCTTTTCACTGAATTGAAAAGGGTCTCAAAGGGACGTAATACCAATGAGCAGTTCCTCCCGTCAGCTAAACTCCCTTTATCCTTGTTCCCTGGACTAGACAAAGAGAATGCAGCACGTGATTCTCATAACCACGCAATGGAAAGGAAAGCATGAGTGATGGAGAAAGACTTGCAAGTCACAAAGGTCAGCACGTGGAAAGCACACTGTAGAAGTGAGCTTCTGAAGACCCATCATCCCGGGGCAAGTAGGAGGAAGAAACAATAACATAGCAGGGGGTTCTACAGGGAGAAACGAGCCTGGAAGGTGGTGTGGCACACGCCAACAACTCCATCAGGTCCTTCTAGATGCAGGACAGTCAGATTTGAAACAGAAATGTTTCCTGATGGCCAGGTAGAATGTCATACGCCAGCCTCTGAGCCTTTACTGTATCCACAACATAGACTGATCGCGGATCCCCTAACGCTTTTCTGCACTTATGTTTATACGCTTCCTCCTGCTGCACGAGTGTAAGCCGTGTCTTACTCATCTTTGCATCCTCAGAATCTCCAGGATGCCAGCCACAGAGGAGGCACTTAGAGCTCTTACGAAAATGTCATGTTAGAGAACTGATGGGCGAGGTGGCTCACTTTCCAAAAGTGTTTTCCTTGGCACAATGAAATGATCTGACTTTTTTTTTTTTTTTTAAGGAAGATTAGCCCTGAGCTAACTGCTGCCAACCCTCCTCTTTTTGCTGAGGAAGACCAGCCCTGAGCTAACATCCGTGCCCATCTTCCTCTTGATCTGACATTTTTAAAGGGTCAACTGGTTCAAATTAATTTTAGGAACTATACTTCAAAGAAGAAGAGTGATAAACATGGGAAGTTGAGGGGCCAGCCCTGTGGCGTAGGGGTCAAGTCTGGCACGTTCTGCTTTGGTGGCCCGGGTTTGCGGGTTTGGATCCTGGATGCAGACCTACACCCCTTGTCAGCCATGCTGTGGCGGCGACCCACATATAAAGTAGAAGAAGACTGGCATAGATGTATAGATGTTAGCTCAGGGCCAATCTTCCTCAAGCAAAAAAAAGAGAGAAATTCATATTAAGTGTCTTCTTTGAAGAGATGGTTGCAAACTAAGCTCCAGGTTCAGAAGCTATAACAGTTTGTGAAATTCTGTGTAATACATAGCCTTGCTTACAAAAAAAAAAAAGGAAAAAATATCTATTTCTAGAGGCTCATGACAAATGGCAGCGTTCTGTAGTTAGCAGAGCAAAAATATTTTCCCTTCTATTTTTTCCTTTACAACCTTATTCCTTGCCCACATTTATTTCCAAAATCTTTTCCAATCAGGAAAAAAACTGGAAGAAAATTTTCTCCTTGTCCATCTGCCTCTAGGACTCAAGGGACAAAGGTACCCCTGTCCTCCGATGCCGCCCTAAGTCAAGCCAATGTACAAAGCAGGTGCTGAGAGGAATTTCTGTTCTGATCTTTTCCTGTTGTTCTGAACCAGCCAGAACACCTTGGAAAGTCACGCTACAGAAACAGGGGCACAATCTTGAACAAAAGTTGACATTAAACCTCAAGGGCTAAAATACAAGTACCTGCATGTTTTCTTTGTAGAATGAATTGTTACCTGGAAGTCATTTCCGATTTTGTTTCTTTATGAAAATATATATATGCCATCTATTTGTAGGCCCAGTTGGTCTCATTTTTATTCTAGCCCTTTTGGAGTTTCCCTTCCTGTGTTGTCACCCTAATATGCTATGGAAGCATCTACTCGTTGGACAATCAAACCGCCAAGAGGATGCTTCGACCCTACGAATCTCGGGTACGCCCACCCCCTAGCTTCCATAGCGGCAAGCCCAAGAGAACGCAACGGAAGGAAGTGCCCCCGGGGCTTGTGTGCTTCCTGCTCACCCGCTGCCTCGGTCCCCTCCGGACGGCTCTCGGGTTCCCCAGCTGCAGGTCCTGGCTGCACTAAATCGATGACATCTTCCGGCTCCGAGTGACTGGAAGCGCCCTCTTCCAGAGACCGCAGAGAGTGGCAGTGTACGCCGCTGTCACACAGGTCCAGCTCCTCAAAGTCGTCCTCCAGGGAATCAATAGTCTCCTCAAAAAACAGGATGACATCCTTTTCCTCGTGGGTGAGGTACTTCAGGATCTCGTCATCCTGCACGAGAGGTGTGGGGGTTAGGAATGGAAGAGAGAAAACAAACGGTGGCTTCACCGAAGAGAAAAAACCATGACACAGTCAGGGTCGATTCAGAGCCCAGGGAAGACTTCACAGCACTCTAAAATGTCTGCCATTCAGGTCACCCGGCTGACAGACCTGTGCCCCATGTCCTTCACCATTTTACCTGCATCAAAAAGAAGGCTGACTACAGGGCGCAGCAAATCAGGGATCTTAGAACTTCTTATCGGCTCTCGCCTTGTGCTTCCTAGCGACTCAATGACGACAACGCAATGCTTCTCCGGCTCCTCCTTGGGACAGCTTACTGTCCACCTACTGCTGTCAGACACACTTGGTTCCCCCGTAGTGGCACTGGGGGAAAATCTCTGGCTGAAGACAGTGGAGTGAACTCACATACTTACCGCCTCTTCCTCCAGATACCCCACTAAAACAATAAAGGGATTTATTATTTTTTTAAAGGGCACAAATCACAAAGACAAAAATAATAGGAAAAGAGATGACACAGCAAAATCTGGGAAGTTAGACAGCAGAAGGACAGGTGGTAACTGATTCAGAAGAACCCAGAAAGTTGAATTTTAGTCAGCAGCTGGGAGAGGCCAATAATCAACTGGCTGAGTACTGGAGAGCTCCCCCGAGCTCAGGCACTGGGGGTGCTGGGCGGTTCTGGAAGTGTGGCAAGGACGACGTTGAAAAGAGCAGAACTGGTTGAAAGTCTCTTTCAGAAGCAATTAGGTCACCTCGGCAGAAAACTAGATGTTTTTTCTTAAAGAAAGTAAAAGAGGGGCTTGGCCTGGTGGTGCAGTGGTTAAGTGCGCACGTTCCGCTTTGGCAGCCCAGGGTTCACTGGTTCAGATCCCTGGTGCGGACACGGCACCACTTGGCAAGCCATGCTGTGGTAGGTGTCCCACATATAAAGTGGAGGAAGATGGGCACAGATGTTAGCTCAGGGCCAGTCTTCCTCAGCAAAAAAGAGGGGGATTGGCAGATGTTAGCTCAGGGCTAGTCTTCCTCAAAAAAAAAAAAAACACCAAAAAAGAAAGTAAAAGAGATATTTGAAGTGGGGGGACATCAAGCAGAGTTGACAGTGAAGGACCGTATTGAAAACAGGGAGTAAATGAGGCCAAATTCACCCTCTAGACAGAAGACTAGAAGAGTCTCCTCTGGGGAATCTGCATGGCCCATGAGCCAAGAGAGGCTGAGACGAAGGATTCCTCAAGGAAATAGCTCAGCAAGAGCACCCCACGAGTGAAGATCAGAGTCAACACACCCAGCACAGAACTTTTAATCAGTTGCTTAATGTCCTATTTTTATTTATTTATTTTTTTAAAGATTGGCATCTGAACTAACAACTGCTGCCAATCTTTTTTCTTTTCTTTTTTTTGCTTTTTTCCCCCCAAATCCCCCTATTACAGAGTTGTATATTTCAGTTGTGGGTCCTTGTAGCTGTGGCATGTGGGATGCTGCCGCAGCATGGCCTGATGAGCGGTGCCATGTCCACGCTCAGGATGTGAACTGGCAAAACCGTGGGCTGCCAAAGCAGAGCGCGTGAACTTAACCACTCGGCCACAGGGCGTGCCCCAATGTCCTGCTTTTAAATCTGTGCATATAACTAATGATAACAAGCAGCTGTGAAAAACCTTTAACATGAAAGACATATCAAAACAAAGAAAAGGAAAAAAAATGCAACTTAGAAGAAACAAACTAGGCAGAATGATGAAAATTTCATAAATATTATCAATAATATCCTCAGAGAGATAAGAGAAGATACTGAATCCATAATCAAGATAATAATAAAAATGTTATTAAAAAAAACCCTAGAAAACAAAAAGAGCTCTAGACATGAAAACTGACAGCAGAAATGAAAAACTAAAGACAAGCCTAGAAGATGATGTTGAGAAACCAGAAAAGTAAAACAAAAAGTCAAAACAATTTTTTTTTTAAATAGAAAAGATAAAATTAGAGGATCAGTGTGGGAGGGTCAATGTCTGAATAAGGAGTGTTCCAGAAAGATAAATCAGAGGGGAAGAAATGATCACAATGAATAAGTAAAATAATTCAAGGAATGTCCTTAAGCAGACAGACACGAGTTTCCACATAGAAAGGGGCCGCTAGAAGAACCTAATGAACGAGAATAAAACAGCCCGAAGGTTCAGGACACCGAAGACCAAGATCCTGTAAGCTCCCAGAGTGAACATGCAGGTCACATGACAAAAGAGCAGGGATCAGAACAACAGACTTCTCAGCAGCAACACTGGAAGCCAGAAGACAGTGCTATGATTCCTTCAAAATTCTGAATGAATTCAGAACTAGAGTTCTGGTCCTTACGAGATTAGGTTAGGATAGGATAAAGATGTTTTGATGACATGTGGGGTCTAAACAATGGATCTGCCACATATGCCTTTCTCAAGAAGCTACTGCAGGCGAGTGGCTGCTCCCCTCAACAAGGGAGTAAACCAAGAAAAGATACCGGAGCCAGGAAATAGGAGGGTCAATGAGAGAGAGCTGGAGGGAATCCCAGGGTCATGGTGACATCCCCAGGATGTCAGCTGTGTAGTGAACAACCCGTCTAGTTCAGAGCAAGCCAGAGGGCTACAAAGAACATGAAGCAAGCAAATAAGACCCAAACGATTATGGACCACGGAAAAAACTAAAGTTGGGAGAGAAAGTATATGAGTCAATTCATCTATAGCAACACACACACATAGAGTTAGATTAATTATATTGGTATTTATAGTAGCAAGAAAAAAGCAAAACAAGAAACAACCTCAAATGTCCAACAATCAGGGTATGGTTAAACAAATCATGAATGTTCACAGATGGAATATTATACAGCCATTTCAAATGATGTTTTCAAAGAATTTAAGGCCAAATGAAAGAAAGGGAGACAGAAGAATAGAGTTGTCTCGATTGGATTTAAATAAATGCATTCTTACTATATACACACATATAACAGCTGCTGAAAGGATATATAGTAAAATGTCAGTGGTGGGGAAAATGAAGTTAAATAACAAAGAAACAGGAAGGAGTTAAAAGTCGTTGCCTCTGGTGAGGAAATGGGGGAGAGGTACATGGAAGACTAATGCTTTTCATAAACCTTATAAAACCATTTGACTCCACTATGAGCATGAACTTCGATAAAACAAGAAGAAAAATGGCGGAAGCAAAGGTGATTAAGAGCTCATCCACATGGTGCAGAGTGATGCTTTTTCTGCTGTGATCTGAGAGGTACTCAAACGCCCACCCACCCCAACGCATCTGACTGCCGGGTCCATCACAGAACCTGCAGTCTGTACAATGTTAGAGACCTTCCTTTAGTTTCAGGCATAGCATACATTTCGTTTTGGTATGATTAACACAAGAATACATGCAAATTGCTCCAACTAGCCTAGCTGTATTAGCTTAGTCCTGAGGAATGATGACTCAGGAAAAGGAGATTTATCTACAGCACAGGCTCAGTAAAGAGATAGAATGGAATATCGCTGGAAGGAGATACCCACAGCATGCGTTGGGTAAGCAGATGGAACGGAACACTGCTAGGGAGAACACGCAATGCAAATCTATTGGCTATAAACCTATAGACAATTGCTGGGTCATTAAGATATTTCTGCTTCGGCAGATACAGCCGAAGTGGCCCCACCAATTTACACTCCCTCTGGCAGGCTGCTTGCACTGCAGTTCTGTCGGATAGGTATGGTTTTGTGTCTCACTCATTTTCAATCCATCTCCAAGACAACTAATGATGTCCAGCATCTTTTTTTTCATAGTAGTTAAGCGGCCATTTGGAGGTGTTCTTAGGAAGTGCCTGCTTAAGTCTTGTGCCCATTTTTCTAGCAAGTAGTCTAAAAAAATGATTTGTAGGATTAGACATACTAGATACAAATCTTCTGTTGGATACATTTATTGCAAATATCTTCTACTCATTGACTTACCTCTTCTCTCTCTCAGTGGGGATCTTTTGATGACTAGTCCTTCATTTTAATGTAGTCCAATGTGTCAATCTTTTCGTGCATGGTTAGAGCTTTTTGTGTCCTATTTAAGAAATCACTACCTACTCTGTGGTCATGAAGGGATTCACCTATGTTTTATTCTAGAAGCATTACTGTTTTTAACCTTCCATAGTTAGTGCGACGATTCATCTGGAATGCACTTCCGTGTATGGTGTGGGGTCAAGATTCATTGTTTTCTGAACTGATACCCAGCTGTTCTGGCACCACTCCTTGAAAAGACCATCCTTTCTCCACCACAGGTCTCCTTGGTTGTAAATCAGCTGACAGTACCTGTGTCGGCCTGTTTCTGGAACCTCTTTTCTCTTCGTTTGTCTACTCGTCTATTTGTACACTGACAAAGCACGGTTTTAATTATTATAACTTTATAATAAGTCCGGACAGCTGGTTGTTGAAAGCCCTCCAGTTTTGCCGTTCTCCTTTAAGTCTGCTCTGGCTTTTCTTGGCCCTCTTTATTCCCATATACATTTCAGTATCAGTTTGTCAGTTTCCACACACACACACAAACACACACACACACACACACCTGCTGGAACTCTGACTGGACTGCACAGAAGTTCCCCAAATGGAGGAGAACTGATGTTTTACAATAGTTTTTCAACCCACAGATCTGGATACGCTTCGTTTATTCAGATCAGTGGCTCTCAAAGTGCGGTGCCTTGATGAGCCACAGCAGCCCCTGGGAACTTGTTAGAAATACAAATTCCTGGGCTCCACCTCACATCTACTGGACCAGAAATTTAAGGGGCTGGCCCTTCAATGTGTGTCTTAACACACCCTCTGGGTAATACTGATGCACTGAAGTTTGATAAGCATTGATTTGCTTCTCTAATTTCTCTTAATAATATCTTGTAGTTTCCAGTGTAAGATTTTACACAGTTTTCGTTACATGTCTTCTTAGGTATTTGATGGTTTTTAAGGCTATAATAAATAGCATCATTTTTTTTTTTTTAAAGATTGGCACCCGAGCTAACATCTGTTGCCAATCTTCTTTTTTTCTTCTTCTCCTCCCCAAAGCCCCCCAGTACATAGTTGTACATTCTAGTTGTGGGTCCTTCTAGTGGTTGCCAGAGGGATGCTGCCTCAGCATGGCCTGATGAGCGGTGCTAGGTCCACACCCAGGATCTGAACCAGCAAAACCCTGGGCTGCCGAGGCAGAGCGCGACAGCTTAATTACTCGGCCACGGGGCTGGCCCCTATATAGTGGCACTTTCTAAATTTTCTAATTATTGCTGGTGTATAGAAATACAAAGTATACTGACCTGATAATAAGTAAACTTATCAAATTTGCTGCATAATTCTAACAGTTTATCTGTAGATTCTTTTCAATCTTCTGCATATACAAGTGTGTCTGCAAATGACGGATTCTTATTTCCTCCTTTCCACTCCTTATGCCTTTCCTTCCTTTTTTCATTCTGCCTTATCACACTGGCTGGTTCTCCTGTCGCTGAATAGCAGGGGCATCTTTGTCTTGTTCCCAGTATCAGGGAAAAAGCTTTCAACATTTCACCATTAAGTAGAAAGTTTGCTGCAGGTTTTTTTTTTTAGAATGATCTTTATCAGATTAAGAGAGTTTTCATCTGTTCCTAGTTTAGCTAAGTGTATTTGTTTTTAAAATAATGAATGGGTTTTGAATTTTGTCAAATGCTTTTCCTTCATTTATTGCAGTGGTTCTTAGCTGCGGGTGATTTTACCCTCCATGGGGCATTTGGCAATGTCTGGAGACATTTTTGGTTGTCACAACTAGGTGGGTGCTATTGGTATCTAGTGGACAGAGGCCAGGAGTGGTGCTATATGTGTATATATATATCCTACAATGCACAGGACAAGTCCCCACATAAAGAATTATCTGGCCCAAAGTGTCAACAGTGGCCAGGCTGAGAGAGGATCATACACTTTTTCTCCTTTAATCCGTTAATGAATTGAATTACACTGACTTTGTCAAATATTAAACCAACCTTGCATTCTTGGACTAAGTCCAACTTGGTTGTGATGTTATTATGCTTTTTATACATCACTGAATTTGATTTCCTGATATTTTGTTTAGAATTTCTGCATCTACATTCACAAGACAGATTGGCCTGTAATTTTCCTTTCATTGTCATCAGATTTTATATACCTTTTCTTAAAAAAAAAAAATCCAACTTTTGAAATAATATGCCCTAAGATTTTAGTTGAAGGCACATCTTTTTGTTCCACTTTTTCTGAGATTTGGGGTCTGGGGGAGGTGGGGGGAAGAGGAGGAACAGACTGATTTTAAGGATACTTTTTCTCCAGCTGAAATTAGAACAGTTTCATATTAACTAGATCTCTGTAATTTTATCAATTTACACCTCTAGCTGTTCTATACTCCCTTTAATAACAGCATCGGTACAAGGGGCGTTAGAAGAGTGGCAAGATACTATAAGGGAAAATGGGCACAAAATATTCCTTTTATTGATCACTGGACCAAGGAAAAAAGCAATAGGTTAAAAAAAAACCCCAAACCCTAGTACTGTAATCTTAGTAGTCCTCTATGTCTACACTACATGCGACTAAGGGATTTGCACTTTATTCTGAGAAATCCAGGATATGGCCCTACCTACCTTTCAAATTTCACCCCCTACTACCCTCCCCTTTATACTCCATTGCAGCGATGGCAAATTTTTTCTGTAAAGGGCCAGAGAATAAATATTTTGAGCTTTTGCAGGCTTTACGGTGGCAATTACTCAATTCTGTCAATGTAGTGTGAAAGTTACAGACAATATGTAAATGGAAAAGCCTAGCTTTGTTACAATAAAACTTTATTTACAAAAACAAGCCAGGGGCCAGTTTGGTACACAGGCTATAGTTTGCCAACTCTTGCTCTATAATCAAGTCAAATCACTTGCTATTTCCTAAACCTGTTTCTGTGTCAGCAGTGTCCATCTCTGCATAGCCACATCTTACCTATCCTTCACGGTCCAATTTAAATGTCACCACACCTCCAGCCTCCTCCCATAGCATCTACTGAATCATACATTCAAATATTTGTGCATTTACTAAGCATTGAGCAATGTAAATACAACAGTGTAAATAATGTCCTTGCTGTCGAGTTGACCATCTAATGAGGGCTTCAGACAAGAAAATGGGCAATTACTTTAGACTATGGAAATGGCTATGACAAGGTGATTCTGGGGTCTTATGGAAACATAGCATGCGTAGCAATTCACTTTCAGGTAAGGGGGTCTGATCTGGAAAAACTTTGCAGAGGAAATGATATATTAGTCAATAATCTGAAAGAAATGGGTGAGAATTAAACAAAAATGGACAAAGGATAGTTAGATATGCATTTTGCAGAAATCATGTTGGCTATAGTGTGGGAAATACTGAATATGGGAAACAGTTTAGACAAGAGTTAAAAGTCACCTAAACTAGAGTCGTGGTGATGGGAACAGAGAGAAAGAGATGGACTGGAGAGAGATTTAAAAAGGAGAATCAGCTCCTCATATAAAATTTGACTTTTTACTATATTTGCTCATCACCCCTGCTTTTCACCTCTACTAGACTTTACACTTAAAGGAAAAATTCATGTCTGACATATCTGTAAACTGTTTACTATATTTGTAAACTTAGAGGTTGTCTCATATCCAGTAGACAGTCACCGTAACCAAAATGCTCTTTAAGTCCACAGATCTCCAGATGCTAAAAGAACTATCTAGAAAACCACCCCTCACCCATTCTACCCGCCATGTTGACTTCAGGTAACGTTTACAAGTCTCCAAGGGAAACACCGTTTTGCTTCAAGAATGTGAAAGTATGTACATTTCTACCCTAATGTGTGTATTATGATTGTGAAGAAACAATTTCTAATGTATTCAAACCAGAAAATTAAAAATGCTAAATCTACTAAAGTAATCGCAATGTACCCTGTACCAGTCTCCCAGGAGGAGGAGGACAAATCCTGGTCTTGCTGATATCTATCCACTCCTGCACACAGATGACAGAAAAAACGTCCGTCTCGTCCCACTGGAACGCCGAGAGGAGCATGCAGACAAGTTGGATGACAAACCTTTACAAGGAGTGCCGTCAACAGTTATAAAAGTCAACAGCCCGAGATCTCCCTATGGGAGTACAGAGCTGGGACCGGAGTTCTGTCTTGGGGGAAATGGTAGAAAAAACCTTTGTTTGGTTGAACAAAAAAGTTGAGAAGGCTTAAAATCCTTACACTAAAATAACTCCTACCTAAAAAAATGACAATTAATTCTTAGGCATTTTTCTTTGGTTTTGTTTTTATTGTAAACAAAGAAATTTGGTTTAACTGAAGCCTAAGACAATGGTGGCAACTCTTTGTGAGGGAGAAAAACGGAACCAGCAGAATTCATCTCTATACTAGACAAAAAAACAACACAAAAAACATCATAAAAAAGATTATGATGGCTAAAAAAATGTCTCGAGATGAGCCAAGATCTCTTAACCATCAGGATCCCAGGGAGCAGCCTAGGGTATCTGTTTTGGCAGAATGTGATCTGATGTCCACATTTTCTTTTTACAGACACCAAAATGATCTCCTGACACTTGAGCAAGGCTTTCTTGATTTAATACCCTAAGTTGATGAGAGAAGCCCCTGGAGCTGAAACAGAATAGGGGAATGGAGAAGAAAATAAAAATCAGCCTCTTCGTAGTTCCTTACCCAGCTTTAAATGCCAAGCTTACTTTGGCAACCTTCTAAGAAAGACTGTAAGTGCACATGCGTTTCCCACAGTTTCAGTGTGAGGGTTTAATTATGGTTATTTCTAACTAGTCACTGTTGTAATTTTTCACTAGGGTGAACTTAAACCTGTACTTGTGGCAGGAAAGAGATACAAACAGACCAGTGAGAGATGAGAGATGTGTACAGTTTTGATTACAGATCTAAGGCATAATGGCTTCAAAGGATTACAGTGTGGCTGCCTTAAATTCCTTTAGCTGGCACTATTATAAAGAGATCTTGATTAAGATGGAAACGCCTTAAGTGCATGACATCATCCGTGCTCTCCTAGACCCCTCATAAGCTGGGTCACATGTCCTAGGGCTTCCCAAGGCTGTCTTGCCACAAAATTGTGAGTTCCTGAAAAGATTAAAACCGCCTTCTATTCTATCATCTATTGGTTCTTGTATGTAGTAGGCATTTACTAAATGTTTGCGGGAGTGAACTTTTATACAAGCTGTTTAGCTTTGGCTTAAAATAGCTGTTTTGACCAGGAAGGTTTTGGTTCCATCTGGTTACAGAGCAGGAAGTAAAAGGAGGCTGGGTTCCTGCTGATCGGTCTGCGTCTCCTGTCCACTCCTCTGTGCTCTTTCCTTTCCTTGAAATCCTCCAGGAACAGCGTGTCAGACTTCCGGTGTGCGTCTCAGACTTCACTCTAACACAGCCTCGAAGACGCTCTCACCACTGCCTGCTTCACCTCCTCGTTCCATGAGGAATGGGTGAGGCCCAACGACACGGAAGGCTTGGGAGGATGAAGGGGTCATCAGGAGCTGACAACCGCTGTCTGATCACAGACTCATGACCTGCCTCTAAGGCCACAACACTTGTCAGCTGAGGGAGACAGGTTTCAAGACAGTTCTCTGAATCGTAAATCTCCAAACACTCAGTAGTGAATGTGGACCACTGTCTCTGCCCAAGTTAGAGATACAAATGAACAGGAAGTGTTCATTTTTCCTATTCGGGATCCGGGATGTTTCTAATCCACCTTCAGAGAAGCATATATATTACCAAATTCCTTAAGAACCATGAGTATTAAGAGCTTGCCACTCTTTTCAATGAGCCAAATCATATTCTTTTCTAGAGGGAGCTCCGGGATGCCTGCTGGGCAGAGCAGACCTCAGGGCCACACTCAGAACAAGGACCCAAGATCCTGCAGGGGAAGCCAGCAGGCTTTAGATGATGCGTGTTTGGGATACTAGCCTTAGAGGCTAAAAATATAGGTGACCTTACACCCAAAGCTTCCTTTGTTGCCTTAAAGAGCTATCATTTACGAATGTCTCTAAATCCTTCTTGACCCTCTTACTTTGAATCCACATCACCTCTCAAGGTTGTAAGTTCCAGAACCACACTCCCAACTTCGTCAGGGCATGCTGCCTCGTATTTTATTAAAGCTGTCCTTCAGAAATTTCAAAGGAAAAAACACATTCAGAAGATATCCTCTAAGTCAAGTATTTCAGGATTTGGCCAATTTGTTCTCGTTCTAGCCGTACCTTTTGCTAGAAAATGTTCAGAGGAAGAATTCCTTACAAGAAAAACAAAATACATGTACAACCACAACTAGCCTCTTGAGGGACAGAGACTGCACACACTTCGGTCTCTTAGAACAGCCTTGGTTGTAACGGTGGCCATATGGGTAGTGTAAGAATCCTATTTAAGCAGCTACTTTAATTTTTAACTGGCACTGGCTCAGGAGAAGAGTTTCTCAAGAGCAACGATCCAGGCAACCTTTGACTAGCGTTTAAAGACTTTAGGATCCTCTCATTTAACATCAGACGTGAATGTTTTATCTTCCTTTTAAAATAACCTTTACTTAAAAGAAATATTTCTATAAATAGGAACTAGGTTATCTTTTACTTAAAGGGTCCTCCAAGAGGTGCATTTAATACCAAACCATTTGGAGGCCTAAAAAGATTACTGACTAATCTTTTGTGAGGTCAGGGATTAAAGGGCAGTGAGAGGAGAAGGTACTATGGTTGATTCTCACTCTAAAGAGATAAGTCATAAAAAGACCTGAGGACTTAGGATAAAAACGTACACCTCCTCTCCAAACATAGACTCCCAAAAAGTAGAGTATGAGGATAATGAACTTAAGAAAAGTTTAGCAGTTTTGTAACAGTGCAGAGAGTTCACTGGTTCAAGGGGACCTGGCTGCTAATTCAATGCTTAGGAAGAGTCATCCTCTTTGGGGATTGTCTTGAGCTGAAAGAAACTGTCTTGTCAAGGTCACGCCTCCTCCCAGGGGGTGTCCTGCATCCAATGGCTGACCACTGAGTGTGTCTAAGGCTCCACTCTCAACCCAATGTAGGACACCTGAAGGGCTATCCCAGCTCCAGAGCTTCCTCGGGAGCAGCTAAGGCTGTCCTTGGGTCTCCATCACAGCTTGACTTCTCTCTCCGCCCAATCCTGCTTCCTCCTCCTTCCAGATATGGATCCCAGGAACACTGCCCTTTCACCTCCTCATCTCCATCTCAGAGTCTGCTGCCTGGGGAACCAAATCTGCAACAACTTCTTCTGTCACCAGGAGTCATAATCCTGGAATGTCAGCCCACTGCCGTGTCCTTATCTCCTGGGACAGTGCTTCAGGATTTGAGTAAATGGATAAATCACACGCACACACAAAAGAGCACGGAACAGTCAGTTAAGGCCACTCCTCGATGGACAAGTTTGCAGAGACCAAGCAAGTCCTGTTTGTCTTGGGAGCATATGAGTCCAAGCTGCCATAGAGGATTTAGTAAAAGTAGGCATTGACTGATTCATATGGACCCTCGATGACCAGAATGGAGATACAAAAGTAGCAATTCTCCTTTCCCCAATTCAAAGCACTTGTCCTACTTGGGATCACGGTCTCTCCCAGGGCAAGATGGAGAACAGGGATTATTTCTGTTCTCTATCAAAAGAGGCCACGGTGAAAAAGATGTTAAGAGATTTGCCTCAAGTTCAACAAGAAAATGAATGTGAAAGGCAAGAAAATAATTCGAATACCCTGACTCCTAATGCACTACACTCATTGCCTTGGACACCAAGGCCATCTGATGAACAGCTCAATTTTACTCCATCGCCACCTGCACAAGCTGGTCTGCTAGTCTACCGGACCTAAGTTAGCCACAGCAAGCTTAGAAACATTCTTCTATATCAGAGCAGGACTGCTTCCTAACCACGCTTTGGAGAATACACTCCACCAAGTTACTGGAGTATTCATCTGTATGTCTTTTCTACATATTCTTTTAACATGTCTTTTAATGTATTCTTTATATATATTTTTAAATTAAAAAATTAGTCCCCCATTCTCCACTGTTAAGGATTTGTAGGTTTTCAGATATTCAGAGAGTAAACTGTAACAGATGTCTCTTTGGGTGACTCAATCAAGTAATATTTATTATATCCTACCATGGTGGTTTAAAAAAAGAAAATATGCAAGTACTAGGAGTCTATAAAATTCTATCATTACTATTAACTGCCGTCTATACCAAATATATCTTTCTCATAGTCAGCATCTTTGGGGTTAATTTGAGGGCTCAGTGTATCTGAAGGAAATTGGTGCTTCCACGAGCGGACGGATGGAGACAAACAACAGACCGTATTAGTGAGGTCCGAGGTTAATTCTCTCCTGTCCTTCCCTCTAGGAAGCCTGAAAGGCAGAGAGTGCAAAAAGGTCATCTCTTAACTCTAAAACTGAAGACTTTTTGTAAAAGTTCCCAAAGCTCATTGATGCTATGGAAGGGTCTGGATTCTGAGAGAAAGGGATACAAAAGCATTTATATCTGTAAAGGAGTTGAAAATCGGTGTTAAACGGAATTCATTTTTACCCTGTGAGGTGCTTCTTCTCTTTCAATCATTTGCACTGACAGGCAGCAGCATCCTTGCCTGGGTCTGGTGCCTTCAGGCCCCGTCCTCTCTGGGTCTGAGCAGCCAACTTCTTGGCTACAGAGAGAGACTCGCTTCACTGCCGTGGGTACCGCTCTGTATTTGTGCACAGTTTAAGATGACTAAAAACGAAATGCCACATCACAAAGTGAGTATTCCAAAACATCCAGCTAGTTAACCCCAAGAGGTTTTATAAGATATTCCTTAAAGGGGAGGGAGTTGGGGTGAAATCGGCCAATGGAAGCGCACGAAAGCATTAGAGAAAACCACCACTCACCGAAGTGAAACTTCTAGAGCGACAACTGCTGCTTCGACTCTCTAAACTGCCCCCTCTGCTCAGGTCGCTGAGCCTGCAGCTGGGCGGCAAGTCCGAGTCCATCTCCAAGGAGTCTGATTTCTGGTGGTGTATAGGCATCCCCACAGAGACCTCAGCCCCGGTTGATCACAGGAAGTGGGGAAGGGGCCAGGCTCCCATTCCGAAGTTGTGGATTACTCTAGAGAAATCAAGCACACAGTGACAAGGGTTAGTGAGCCCAGCCAGCAAATGCCTTATCTCCCCAAAACGAAAGGCTGAGCATGAGTCAGAGTCATCTGGATTCACAGTCTCCACCCTAAGACAATGATGATGAGGAACCCCCGGTTGACCCCTAATTGGTCAACTGTTTAGTGACGTGCTTTCCATTTCTCTTTTATATCCTTCTCCATTATGAAGATGTACAAATTATTTTTAAGAAAAGATGGATTTACTAAAAATTACTTCAGTGCTGAAAATTTGGCAGAATAATGTTCTGACACCTTCCTTTGCTCTTAGGGTCTGTATTTTCATGTTCTTTCAACTCAGACTCAGGCTTCTCCCTGTGCTGTTTATTAATCCTGGTCTTTTCTGCCTCAGACACTACAAAATTATGGTTCCTTCTGCAGCGTCATTACAGCTCAGAGTTGAGGTGAAGTGACAAGACCTAACAAATTACTAATGGAACTTTGGTTGACATCTCCGAGATTCCAGAATTTTGGCAACTGTGATGCTACTGCAATTTCTACAGAAGACGTTAAGGCGCCAGAAGTCAGTATTATCCAGAAGTTCATGTTTTTCCTTCAGGAGCAAAGACATTGAGACAGTCCCCATTAGCCCCTTAGTTTCATAGAGTCCTCTGACTCTTTTATCAGGAAATTCAGCTCTGTCTCAGAACAATAAGCAATTGAGTTCAACAAAACTTTCTAGAAGACCAAAGAAGACTAATAGGGAATAAGGGAATGAGCCTCCTGTTGATTACATGTGACCTGAGATGACGGCGAGTGAAGGACGGATGCTCATGTTCTTCCTAAACTGAAAATGCAGCCAGGTCGCCTAATGAGCCCCTTTAGGACTACTGAGGGGCACAGGAGCTAAAATAACCATAGCGGCCATTTGGGGGTGTGTGTGTGTGTGTGTGTGTGTGTGCATGATTGTGTGTGTAATAATTTGAAATAGAAACATGACCATTTGTGGAGAAAGCACACTCGGTAAATCTCTGCTCCAAGGGAAGGGAGGGATGGGGGCCATGTCTTCCCCCCAACGAGAGTGAGATGAAAGACGGGGCAGTGAATCCTGACTCTCCCCTACACAGCGCAGGGACCCAGTGGGACCGCCTCGTGGGCGGGAAAGGACTTGGCAGCCTGCCCCAGGTCTGCGCGGTCGGGATAGCGCTCTGAGGCCCTCACAGTGTGGATGGAGGGCGGCAATTGACCACATCATTCGAGAGCACACCTTTTTCTCGTGCTATTATAATTTTAAAAGCCATTTTGACACTGTAAAACTATAACATTTAGACTTTTATACATTATTCTCTTGAAAGAATATGAGGAAGCTAATCAGAATTCTCCAGAAGGCAGAGGTGTGCGGGGGAGAAAGTGAAAAGCCTGCTTCCATATCCTTCACAGGTTCTAGATGCTAATCTTCTTTGATCTCTTACGGAATCGAGGACTAGGGGCTTCCTAGGAACTAGAAATGAAGACTTCCGTGGGAGGCCTACTGTGGAGGGAGCAAAGCTTTCTGAAGAGGAAGGGCAAGGACGCAGCCTTCCTCTCTGGTTTGCCCTGGAAAGGGAATACAATGAATGGCATAAAGAGCACGAGACCAGGAGAGACAAGTCTGACAATGGGGACCACAGCTATGAGTCTAGGAAGGTCATGACCACTATAAAATAGTCAGACTCCTTGTCTCATCGAGGGATGACTTTTTGGGTCTGCAAACAGTGCACATTATAAAAGTGACACCAGGGTCAGACGAAGATAGCCCCACAGATGAAGACCCTGGCTTCTACCAAAAAAGTAGAATAAGTGTGACTAAGAAGTCACAACAAGCCTAATGCCACAGGAGCAGGAACGGGAGCTCCTCGCGCTCATTTTCTGTTTATTCTCTTACACTTCCTGCATTTATTTCTCATTATTTACTAGTAACAGCCTTTTCTGGTCATGTCTAGTTTACCAGTTGAGCAGGGAGAACAAGGAGAAGGCCACAGCTGATCTACAGTCTTAGCAAATCTCCACCGGCCGGGAGGGCAGGTCAGGATCCTGGTGGATCTGGTGGGGCTGTGGCAGTCAGGCAAGTGAGCCCCCTGAACTGAGCGCCCTGGTGCCAAGAGAGGAAGGCAGCTCCTCTTCCTCATCTTCCCCTGTTCATTCCAGAAGACCTAGAAGGACCTAGAGGGTATGCATAAAGCCCTCCTTCCACCATCACCTCACACCGTCTAACTTCCAGATCACCAGAGTCAGGTCTACAGAGCAGCCAAGTAACTCCATCTTTCCATCACTTGCCAAACCCCAAAGCTGGATTATGCTCGTCAAAGAGCCATCCGCAGGCACAGTGGCTTTCAGCTTCGTCACACAAACACAGCCTTGGAGACGTCTCTGACTCCTCCCCCTTCCTGCCACTCACAATCAACCAGCTGCAGCCTTGCTGACCTTCCTGCACAATGTCAGTTGTGTCCCCTTCCGTTCTAGTCCCACTCCCGAGGTCAGGACCATCTTACCACCTGCCTGCATTACTGCAGTAGCCACCTAACTCTTCTCGTCTTCTCTGTGCTTCTGCTGGATTCTGTGCTGGCGTCATCCTGAGACACCACTTAGATGTCACCACTCTCCTCAAAGCAATCAACTTTAACCCACTCCCCAGAGGCTTCAGAATCCAAGTTTCCTCCTATCAATCGACACCAGCTTCCACCTGAGCCCTATTCCTTTCCAGCCTAAGCATATTCTTTTCATGTTTATTGTTCTACTTCCCACTGAGCAGATTCCAGGTTCTAGAGAAAGACAGATGAATACCAGTCATCTCTTCCGCAGTGGAAGCTGATCTGGGCAGTGGGTCTTCACCCGGCCACGTCTCAGACTCTCTGGGACCCAGTGCCGGACCTACTGAATACATCCATGGGGGAAAAGCCTGAGCATGTGTATTTTTTAAAAGTTCCACAAGTAATTCTGCCATGTAGCACCAACTCTCATGGAACCCGGATGCGTAGACTGTGTTCCCTGCCGTTAGAGGGAAGATGGGAGCAGAGAGGAAGGCCAGCCAATACTTCACTTCCCGGGAGGGTTCAGAGACTTTGCAGAAAGGTGACAGCTAAGCCAAGCCCTAGCTGATGTTTACGATTTAAGGAGACCGCTGGTTAAACAAACTGTGATGGGCATTCCCAACAGAGAAAAGGAATAAGCAAAGATAGGGACACACATGGCCTCTTCGAAAGTGGTGAGTAGCCAGGGACGAGCAGGGAACTTAGCAGAGCACAGCACAAAACTGGTGGGAGATGGGCACAGAGAAGCGCCAAGAGAGGGAGATGGCGAGGTGGCCCAGGGCACCAAGAGGCTCTGAATTGTGAGCCTCACGCGCAGAGGACTGCGAGCCAAGGACGGTTTCTACCCGGTGGGGTGACATGATCACATTTATTGTGTAGAAGGATAACTCTGCCAACAGCTGGAAGGTGGAGAGAACCATGGGAAGAACTGAGAAGCAACCAGGATAGCTGAATACCACACGCTGTCCAAAGGAAGAATGCGGCAGCTCAGCGATCTCCAAGACACATTTGGTGTGTGGAAAGAGCAGGGGAAAGAACAGAGTTTAGTACACTTCCACCTGTCTAGCGAAACAATACGTGAGGATACACAG
Organism: Equus caballus; assembly: GCF_041296265.1. Taxonomy (NCBI): domain Eukaryota; kingdom Metazoa; phylum Chordata; class Mammalia; order Perissodactyla; family Equidae; genus Equus; species Equus caballus. The sequence continues at coordinate 34,096,590 of NC_091712.1, forward strand.
ATGTTTATGCTTTTATGTGCAGAGGATCTCTCTGGAAGGATACACAAGAAAAATGCTAACAATGGCCGCCCCGGGGGAGGGAGAAGTGGATGGGGGAGGAGGCCAGGGTGGGAGGTCACGCTTTTACTGGACGATCTTTTCTATCTTTTGAAAGCCACACATATCCACTATTCAACAAATAGTTTATTTAAAGAGTAGTAAAAGCAGTTATACCAAGTTATTTTAACAGTTCACATAAGAGATGATAAAGACTTGAAAACCCCTGTGGCTGTAAGGTTAGAAGAGGAACAATGTGAGAGATTAAGGAGAAAGAATCCATGAAATTTTAGTGAGTAATAGTCAGGGCAGAAGAGTATTTCAAGAATGACAGAGAGGTTAACCGTGGCCACGGAAAGGTGAAACAGAGTAAGGACTGAAAACATCCGTGGAATTCATCAACATCACTGACCTTACAGAAAACCATCAGTGGAGAGACGGGCTGGGCATCCTGCCCCGGAGGGTTGGGAGTGAAGGCAAAGGGTGGCCCACAAGGGGTTGAGAAGAAGGGTTGAGACAGGAGACAGAAAGAGAAGGCAGCAGCCACAGAGGACAACAGGGCTGACGAAAGGTTTTTTGAGTCATCTTTTGGTTTAGTTTGCTTGTTTTGTTTTTAAGAATAGGAAAAGCTTGAGCCTATTAATTAGCTAAGGAGAAGAGCTGGGGAAAAGAGAAGCAAAAACCTTCCTTCCTAGCAGTCTAGGGACTAGACAGCCTGGCTGGCCCGTCTGCCCAGATATAATAGGATCTTTTTAGATGCTGGATAAAATCTGAAAAACACTGTTGCCTCCTCTCTCTTCCAAGGACTGGCAGAAGGAAATCGTATTATCATAAAAAATGACCAGGGTAATTTGAAAAAGAACCAAATCGAACTTTTTCAAAAGAAGAATTTAATGACAATTAAAAAACTCAGTGGATGGGATAAACAGAAGATTAAATGCAGCTGAAGAGAGAAGGCAGGCAGGAAAACAGATCTGAAGAGATCTGTTATTTATCCAGAATGTCGCAAAGAGAAAGACGCAAACAATCAGAAAGATGGGTTAGGGACAGAGCAGAGTGAAAAGGTTTATGTTTATGTTTGTGGTTCATGTTTAACTGGAGTTCCAGAGGGAGGAGAGAGAGTGAGGCAGAGCAAAGTTTAAAGAGAAAACGGCTGAGAATTTTCCAGAATCGATGAAAGATACTATATATGGGACATTCTGAGCATGACAGATCTCCCCTCCTGAAAATCCATTCTCCATCGTTTCCAGCCTGCTCCCCTGCCTCGGGATGCAGGAGTACATCACAGACCACCCTTGCCTTCTGGCTTCTGGCTGAGATCAGCGAAGGGGACACTCTGGCAGGACAGTCAGGCTGCCAGCTCCCTCCTGCCAGGCCCCTCAAGGTCGGTGTGTCCTTCTACCTGGGAACAGAGCCTCAGTCAAGCAACCCTCTTCACACAGCTACTCTCTCATACAATAGAGAACTAAATTTCACAACTGAGTGTTTTGAAAATGCTAATAAAATTGACAAAGTTTTGGCAGAACTAATCAAGGAAAAAGTCATATAAACAATGTCAGAATGAAGAGGAACATAATGACAGTTACCACAGACATTGAAAAGAGGATATTATGAATAATTTTATGCCAGTAAATTTGAAAACATAGATGAAATGGACAAATTCCTAAAAGAATATCTCATTGAAGCTTATTCAAGGATAAAACAAAAAATCTGAATACTCCTATAACTGTTAAAGAAAATGGATCAGTAGATAAAAATCTTACAACACTGAAAACAGGAGATCCAGAAAGTTTTGCTGGAGAGTTCTATCAAGAATTCAAGGAACAAACAACTCCGAGCCGAAACAAGCTTTTCCAGAGAAGAGAACAAGAAGAAACAAACTCATCTCATTTTGAGGCCGTTAAAGCCTTGATATCAAAACCCAAAGAATGTACGAGAAAGACAAAATTACAGGTCAGTTTCATTCATGAACACAGATGCAAAAAGTCCACAACAAAACGATCAGTAGGCTGGTCTAGAAAACAAATAATGATGAAGATGAGTTAATCCCCAGAATGTGAGGTTGGCATAACATTAATTTTCCAATATAATGTAGCACATTAACAGATTAAAGGAGAAAAATCATATAATCATCTCAAGAGACGACAAAAAAGCATTTGATGAATTTAACATTATGCATAATTCGTTTAAATGTCACAAATTATGAGGGGAGAACATGCTTAACCCAATAAAAGATATCCATAAAAATTATAGCAAACATCATATTTAATATTAGGTAAAACATGAAAACTACTCCCATTATGGCCACTCCTATTTTGCACTGTATTTTAAGTCCTAACCCACATATAAGGCAAGGAAAAAAAATCTACGACTGAAATGTAAGAAACACAAATGTCATTATTCACAGATAATTACAGTCTTTGTAGAAAACTCCAAAGAATCTTATAAATTATTAGAATCAAGGAGAGTTTAACAAACTCACTAGATATAAATCAATTTTAAAAAAATCAATTTCTATATACTAGCCATAAATAACTAAAAAAAGATACCATTAAAAATAGCATAGTATATGCATATATGTATGTATATAATATTTTACTTAGAAATATATTTAACAAAAGATGCACAAACTTTTTTGGAAAAAGATAAAATGTTATTGAAAGTCAATACAGAAATTAACAAAGAGATAACATATTTAGGACTGGGAGATTCAATATCATAAAGATAGCTATTCTCCTAAAATTGAATTGCACAGAATCAATAGATGCGGGCTGTCCCACAGACTCTAGCTACATGTAGTTATTGAAATTTAAATTAAATTAAAATAAAAGATTCCGTTCCTCCGCTGTACTAGCCACATTTCAAGTATTAGTGAATTAAGTAGTGGAAAACTTCCATCATCCTAGGAAGCTCTATTGGGCAGTGCAGCTAAGAGAGCAATGAAAATCAAACATACAGTTGTTCTTGCAGAAATCCAACAGGCTGATTTTTAAATTTTTTAGAGACAAAAAAAAAAAAGGAGAAAAAAAGATTAGGAAGAATGAAGGGTTATGAACAATAATGAGGCTCCTAAGAAGGTGGGGGAACGGGCCTTATCGGATTCCCACAGTGATTATAAAGTAACAGTAATTAGGACACACGGTGCTGGTAGTAGGGTAGACACACAGACCAACGAAACAGACTAGAAAGTCCAGACACTGTTTGATGTAAGTTGCAAACACTTTTTCTTAATTTGTAATTTGACCAGAAGAATTTTTTATTTTTATATGGTTGAATGCATCACTCTTTTTGTCTATGCCTTATGGGTTTTGCAAACCTAGCAAGGCCTTTCCTATTCTAAGAATACACATAAAATACCTCCCATATTTTCTACTTAGCATTTTTATGGTTTCACTTTTCCTACTTAAACATCTGATCCAACTTGAATTTACATTAGTGTATAGTGTGAAGCAGAGAACTAATTCCCCACTCCCACGCCAAGAGGGCCACCCAACTGCTCTAATGCCAAGAATTGAAAAAATTCCTCTTTTCCACATTTTGAAATACTAAATATTATTTTACACTAAATGTTTATGTCTTAGGTGCTATTTCTGAATTTCCTATTCTGCTCTATTGATCTTTCTATTCATTAGGACTCAAAACATACAAACCACAAGGAGAAAATTTCAATGAATCTATCTACATAAAAATTAAGGACACCACAGACAACGTTAACAGAAAAGCAGCTGGTAGAAGACGTTTACTATGTCTAATAAAAGAAATTGACACCTAGAATATAAGAAAAACTTTTAAGTCCACCAGAAAGACAGGAAACCCACCAGAAAAAAAAATGAACAAAGGAATACGATTAGGCATTTCACAAAAGAGAAAACCCAAATGACTAAGAAGTATAGGAGACAGGTTCAACCTTACCAGCAAACAAAAAAGTACAAGTTAAAACCACCATAAGACATTATTTTATACCTACTGGATTGGCAAAAATTAGATAATTAAAAAGCAGCAAGTATGAGCAAGAAATGTGGGGAGACAGGAACCTTCATGTACCACTGCTGGGAGTGTTAAAGTAATTCAACCGTTCTCTAGAGCAATCTGGCAGTACTTAGAGAAACTCGGTGTATCCTATGAGCCAAAAAGCTCACCGCTCAATCTACTCCAGAGAATTCTGTCCCAGGTGTAGAAGGGAACACAAACAAGCATGGTTATCATAGTGTCACCTGCAGTAGAGTAGAGCTCCTAGCAATCTAGGCTCACCACCCACTATGAACTCCAAGAATAAGTAAAAACATGGTAAATGCTTTTATTGGGGAATACCGTGCACCAGTCAGAAGCAATCAATGGGACAATGGCATGGCTAGATCTTAAAATGCATTGAGTAAAAGCTATAATTAGATTCTTAGCACAATTCTATTTATATACATTTAAAATGCACATGGCACTGTATCCATACATGACATCCATATCCAGGAACATACACCAATGATGGGAGGGGTGGGTGAGTGGGGGCACAATTCGATTGTCCTGTAGCACGTATATGCCTGGTCTGCTTCATCCACTGAAGGGTACCCGCCTGTTTCTTTGGGCCCCTAACGCCCACTGCTGGAAAAATAGAAACGGAAGATTTCCTGGGGGTTTGAAGAGTAACGATTTGTCAGATTATTTATCACCTGGGAACCTTTAAAAGCCCCGTATCTAAGGAGATCATATAAGACAGATGACTTCTGGTTTAATGAGGGAAGAGAAGACATACGCAATCTAGAAACCCTGAGGCAAAAGAGGAGGGGAGCACTGAAGATGGCATGGCTTTAACAGGAAGGAGGAAAAAACCCTGAAGATAAACTTTTCTAGGATCACAACTTAGCTCAAGATTAACCAGGGAAAGGTTGACCTGATCCAATTTACGGAAGAATCTAAGATGGAGCCAACATATTAAGTTCCCTCACATTCAACTATGAGGCTTTGTACCCCCCAGGTCGGGGGAAGGGGGTCATATCTTCTAAGACTTTGAGTCCCTACAGGCAGGCTAAACAGGGTCACAAGGGCAATTACTGTCTCTGCCAGTTCTGCACACAACTGGAACAACTCTCCACCTTAACCCAGTGATGTGGAACTAATGTTGCTGAGCGTGTCTATATTACACCTTAAAACGAGAACCGCTCCAACCCACTGCCAAGGTAAACCCTCCACAAAAGAAGGATCCAGGTCGAGTATTAGGATTCTGAACCCATGATAGGGGTTTACACACCCTCGTCCACTGTCCAGACACCCACTATTAACCAACCATGCTAAGGTAGTCAGCAGAAGCACCGCTTAGCCGAGAAAGGGGTAGAAATAAGCTTCTTAAAAATATCCCCCTTCCCGCATCAGGCTGTGCACTAGGACGGGGCCAATGTGCGCACCTGTAAATACACCAGGACAGAGTCACAGCGCCACCCAAGTCCTACTCTTTGATCATCTCATTCTCTCCGCCTTCCACTCACAGGAATTTTGAACCGAGAAAAACAATCTTAGGAAAGAAACTATCTTTAGAGCTACATCCTGAGAAATCCTAATATGATGATGTAACAGCCAAGCCACTTTCAAAAAGATACGTCTCTCTTGACCTTCAAGAACATTAAAAATGAAAGAGATTCACAGTGGGAACCGTTTTTGAGTCACCATAGTTCATTATCATGAATGGGCTTTTTCATGTGGGTAACAGTGGGTGAAAATAAAGAGAACGCCATTTTTGATGAACTGGACATACTCAGATGAGACAATCAGTAAACACAAAATAGCCATTGTCGGCCTTCATGCTAGTAGCTCTTGACGACATTCATTCATCTGAAGCGGGACTGATGTGATCGGCACTCTGCCGATGCACGTGAACAAAGAAGATGGGAGTCCACTTTTATGGTTTTCCATCTGGTTCTGTGTTAAATCCTATTTTCATGTAAATAACGTGTGCAAACAAACATGAATTTTACAATAAGAAATTAACTAGAAGATGAAGCTATGAATGATGCCATAACTCTTTTATATTGTTTTATTCACCCAACCCATGAGTTAAAAGGAAACTGAGTACTGATATTCTTTCTTTTCTATTATTCAACTTAATTAGGGCTTTAACAAAATTCCTAGACTAAATGAACCAGTGCATTTCTCCTCTAAAAATAATTCTAGACTAACTCCATAAAAATGATTTTACCATAGTTATCACAACACATCTGGTCATTCTGAGCCCAAGTCTCAGTTCCAATTCCAGTGTTACAGAGAGTACAGTCTCTCAATCTTCCATCCCTCGCTGGACCAAGGATGCACAGAGAGACACAAAAGTACAGAGCTGACCCAGCAGAGAGGTACAAGCAGCTGTTGGTCCTAAAGTTTTCTACGCTCTAAAACTTTGTTAAAAATAAAGCAAATACTCAGGGCAATATTCGCCAGTGAATTGCAAGTACTTAAATAATTTTTCTGGAATCCTGGGTTATCTTTGGTACCACAAGCACATCAACGTTGGCACAGTTTTCATTTTCCTAATCTATACTGCCCAGGAACCTCTCTGTAAGAACTAGGCCTTTAAAGTGTCCCCTAGAATCTGGCCTTAGCTCTTTAGCCTTATTTTCCATGATATCAACTCTTTTATCCAATTGGATCTCCTTCCTGTTCTGCTCAACTGGGAGCCACAATTTGACTGCCTCCCCATCACTCTCCTCCCAGTCTTCAAAGCCCAGCTCAAAAGCTAAACTAGTCTTTGTCGAACCTTCCTTCATGATGCTCTTCGTCATGACCTCTCTGCCTGGCTCCTTCAGCACTGACTGTTCACATTCCACCATCTGGGAACTACATAACACCATCCTTGTCACTCAGATACAGCTGATCACATCAGCTTTCATTCTGCATGTAACTCTTCCTTCCTTAATTAGATTACGGATAAGCTCCTTATAGGCAAAGCTCTTTCTCTTTTAGTATAGCCAGAGGGTTTTAGAAAATATTTGTCACAAAATATAGACAATATTCCCTACTTAAAAAATTATATTTTGAAACACTAAAACCACCTTATTTTTTTAAAGAAATTAGAGTATTCTTAAAACAGACCTTTGATCTAAAAGAAAAGCTTAAACACTCAGGAGTCGTTTCAAACATGTTAACCTCATTGTGGTAACCATCCTTTATCCCTCTATTGTATTTATTGACCAAATCCTTCAAATTTAAGAGCAAAGATTCTCATTCAACTCATCAGGGGCACATGGGGGCACCTAGGGGAGTAACTTAAACACAGCCACAGAGGAGATGCTCCCCTTAGCTTCACAAACAACAACATGTAACAAGTTGGCCCCAGTAAACGTATCAGACACACTAAACCAGTAACGCGTCTCCATCTTCACATGTGACAAACGTCAGTGTGAGCGCAGGAGTGTGCGCGTCTACAGGAGCAATCTGTAACCAGAACCAGCTTCAAAATGGGCCTCTACACGAATGAACAGGCTGAAGTGAAATAAATATGTAGGAACTATTCTTTAGTTTGGGCTCTTTCTCAACGTCAAGAAAACCAAAACCAAGGCCGGCCTGGTGGTGTGCTGGTTGGGTTCCTTTGCTCCGCTTTGGTGGCCCGGGGTTCGCTGGTTCAGACACTGGGTGTGGGCCTACGCACTGCTCATCAGGCTGTGCTGCGTCAGCATCCCACACAGAAGAACTAGAAGGACTTACAACTAGGATAAACAACTATGTACTGGGCCTTTGGAGAGAAAAAAGAAAAAAAGAGGAAGATTGGCAACAGATGTTAGCTCAGGGCCAATCTTCCTCACCAAAAAGCATACCGTAAAAACAAAAGAAAAGATGCCCACTTTCACCACTCTTATTCAACATAGTACTGGAGGTTTTGGCCAGAGGAATTCGGCAGGAAAAAGAAATAAAAGGAATCCAAATAGGCAACGAAGAAGTAAAACTCTCGCTATTTGCAGATGACATGATCTTATATATAGAAAACCCCAAAGAATCCATAGAAAAACTATTAGAAACAATCAACAACCAGAGCAAAGTTGCAGGGTATAAAATCAACATACATAAAGCAGTAGCATTTCTATATGCTAACAATGAACTAACAGAAAAAGATCTCAAGAACTCAATCCCATCCACGATCACAACAAAAAGAATAAAATACCTTGGGATAAATTTAACCAAGGAAGTGAAAGATCTATACAAAGAAAACCACAAGACTTTCTTGAAAGAAATCGACGACGACATAAAGAGATGGAAAGACATTCCATGCACATGGATTGGAAGAATAAACATAGTTAAAATGTCCATACTACCTAAAGCAATCTACAGATTCAACGCTATCCCAATCAGAATTCCAAGGACATTCTTTACAGAAATTGAACAAAGAATCCCAAAATTCATATGGGGCAACAAAAGACCCCAAATTGCTAAAGCAATCCTGAGAAAGAAGAACATAGCTGGAGGCATCACAATCCCTGACTTTAAAACATACTACAAAGCTACAGTAATCAAAACAGCATGGTACTGGTACAAAAACAGATGCACAGATCAATGGAACAGAATTGAAAGCCCAGAAATAAAACCACACATCTATGGACAGCTAATCTTTGACAAAGGAGCTGAGGGCCTACAATGGAGGAAAGAAAGTCTCTTCAACAAATGGTGCTGGGAAAACTGGACAGCCACATGTAAAAGAATGAAAATCAACCATTCTTTTTCACCATTTACTAAAATAAACTCAAAATGGATCAAAGACCTAAAGATGAGGCCTGAAACAATAAGTCTTCTAGAAGAGAATATCGGCAGTACACTCTTTGACATCAGCTTCAAAAGAATCTTTTTGGACACCATAACCCTTCACAAGAGGGAAACAATAGAAAGAATAAACAAATGGGACTTCATCAGACTAAAGAGCTTCTTCAAGGCAAGGGAAAACAGGATTGAAACAAAAAAACAGCCCACTAATTGGGAAAAAATATTCACAAGTTATTTATCCAACAAAGGGTTAATCTCCATAATATACAAAGAACTCACACAACTCAACAATAAAAAATCAAACAACCCAATTACAAAATGGGCAGGGGACATGAACAGACATTTCCCCAAAGAAGATATACGGATGGCCAATAGACACATGAAAAGATGCTCATCATCACTAATCATCAGGGAAATGCAAATCAAAACTACACTAAGATATCACCTTACACCTGTTAGAATGGCAAAAATATCCAAAACCAAGAGTGGAAATGTTGGAGAGGCTGTGGAGAAAAGGGAACCCTCATACACTGTTGGTGGGAATGCAAACTGGTGCAGCCACTATGGAAAACAGTATGGAGATTCCTCAAAAAGTTAAGAATAGAAATACCTTATGACCCAGCCATCCCACTACTGGGTATCTATCCTAAGAACCTGAAATCAGCAATTCCAAAAGTTCCATGCACCCCTATGTTATTCATCACGATAGCCAAGTCATGGAACCAACCTACGTGCCTAGCAACTGATGATTGGATAAAGAAGACGTGGTATATATAGACAATGGAATACTACTAAGCCATAAAAAAGGACAAAGTCGTCCCATTCACAACAACATGGATAGACCTTGAGGGTATTATGTTGAGTGAAATAAGCCAGAGAGAGAAAGACGAACTCTGTATGACTCCACTCATAGGTGGTAGTTAACATATGGACAAAGAGAACCGATCGGTGGTTGCCAGGGGAAAAGTGGGTGGGGAGGGCACTAGAGGTGAAGTGGTGTACCTACAACATGACTAATAATGATGTACAACTGTAATTTCACAAGGATGTTACCTTTCATAACCTTAATAAAAAAAATACTCTCCAATGTATATTTGAAAATAAATTTTCCAACTGTTATAAAATACAAATAAAACAATAATGAAAAGCAACAACAACAACAACAACAAAAGAAAAGAAAAGTAAACAAAAACCTTGGAAAGAAAAGAAAGCTTCCAAAAATATTCACTAAGCCATTTAGTAAACTAGGCCTGGATCCCAGCACTGAAGATCAAAGGAACATTCTTCTCCAGGGAGAAGAAGCTGGTTGCTGCTGGGAGGGAAGAGTTCGTTTCGTTCCGGAGTTTTAGAAGGCTGCTGTGGGTCAATGGTTTAGCATCCTCTTCATATGATTTTGCTTTTTCTCTGAATTGGGATTTTTCCTTACTTCTGAGATGTCTTCTGTAAGAATTTAGGGCCTCACACTGTGCCCCTCAAGGGTATTAAATACAATGAAACATTAAAAAGGGTAGTAATTTTACTTCTCCAGAAGAATTACCGTGCTTTCATTAAAATTTTTTTTTTTGAAAAGCTCTTTCTGAACAATGCAGAAAAGGTTGACTTCAGACGGTTTCAATTGTGAATAGTTTCAACTATTAACAGGAGGCGGTAATTTACTTAGGGCCATGCACCACATGAAAGTAATTGATTCGCCCACACTCAAGCAAACAAGTTCACTGGTGAGGCCTCACCCCAGCCCGGCTGGGGAGCAGGCCCTGAGGGAAGAACCTCCTTCAGTCCTTCGGTCCTTTACCATGGATCCTGCACAGAAGATATGCAAATCAGATCTCCCCAACTAAAACCTCACCTGCAAACAGCTTGGCCGGGATTTCAGTTCAGTTCCCAGTAACAAAAAGTAATGACCCAGAAAAAAAAAAAAGTAATGACCCAGGACAAAGGAAACAGAAAAGCATCAAAAAGAGTAAAATCAACTTCTATCTGATGAAATGTTTGCAAAGGCAGCCACTTCAAATTTTTATGCTTATTTTTAAGAAACTGACATCCTATATGCCTGTTTCTGTATTTCTGTATTATGTTTCTGGATTCTTTAGCAAATTAAAAAAAATAGAAGAAAATCCCATTTTAAGTTGTTCTCTGGTTAAACAAGTTTGTGTGCTTTCTCTTTATTTATTCAGCAGCTAGTACCAGAGTACCCAGTATGGCTACACTGGTGAGATAAAATGCAGTCCTTGCCTGGAAGTAAGAATTATACCTTATTGTTTTACAATGCCTTTTTTTTTTTCTGAGAAGCTCAAAATTCTTAGCTGAATTTTTCATTCATCCTCATAACAAAACCAAAGCTGCCTTTGAGCCTGTCCCCTTAGCGCTGGTATTTCTAACACCTGGTTAGACGGGGAGCCAGCTCTGGTTTACATATCTTATCTCAACTTGAACAGATTTACATCCAAACCAGCAAAGCTCACACCAGGCCTCCTGCTGGGTCAATGAACTGTATCCGACTTTTAACCCCATCTCCCCAAATCTCTTAGCCAGCCTTGTTTGGGGAAAAGAACAAGACCGTTTATCCAGTGGACATATATACAGAGGCTCCTGTCTCCCAGACTCTTACTAGATACCTCCTGGGAACACCTTCTGTAACAACTACCATCCCGATGACACGGGAATCAGCTAAGAAATACAATAGTTAAACACACAGTATTTTTATATGAATTTTCAAGTTCACCGACTACATTCTTACAATGGTTGAAAAGGGAAGAGTCTGACAGCTGGCCCACAGCTGGCCCAAGGATTAGATAGAATCATACTATGTCATTTGTGTAGGTCAAAAAATAGTTGAATATCAGTAATTATATATAGTTAACCTAATGTTTTTGGAATTGAATTGATAGTTAACAATGTAAAAACGTGAAGGGTTCCATGAAATGAAATTTTGGTTTAAGTATGGTATTATTACATGTTGATGCTAAAATGATTTTCCTTAGATGATACTTCTAAAATCACAATAGAGGGGCTGGCCCAGTGGCAGAATGGTTAAGTTCACATGCTCTGCTTCGGTGGCCCGGGGTTTGCAGGTTCGGATCCCAGGCGTGGACCTAGCACCGCTTGTCAAGCCACACGCCACACTGTGGCAGCATCCCACATAAAACAGAGGAAGATGGGCAACAGAGTTAGCTGAGGGCTAATCGTCCTCACACACACACAAAATAATAAATCAAATCAAATCACAATAGGAATCAACAGGAAAAAAGTCTAACACAACATATTCACCTCACATACACTTTAAAGATAACTGATTCAAAAAAATGAAGTTGCCTGCGTGAGTAGGAGCTGAGACAACACGTTCACTGCTTATCTAGTGTGTGGAGGACGCACAGCAGAGGAAGGACAATTCGGCATAGGAAGAAATTGAAGTCCAAAGGCTCTCCCACGATTTGGCAAGTCAGAAAGAGCTGGATCTAGGTCCTTAGCTCTCCACTCTAGAAGAACGCTTTTTGCAACTTTTTTTGCACCAAAAATTTCTATTTGACGTTCGACATTTTCGGTACCATCCCCTTGTTTGTACCATCTTATCTCTATCTTCCTATTTCTAGCTTCCCTTCCCCAACCCTGAACATCCCATTCAACTTTGAGTTATTCCCCCCGTGTACAAATGTCTGCTCTGCAGAAAAGCCAGAAAACAAGATCGGCTATCATAACCCTAACCCATGAACCTTCAATGGTTAATGCCCCCGGATTCAAGGCTAACCCCCTCAGCCTGATCATCAAAGCCACAATTCTACCATCCTAATTTTTCCCTATCCTCTCCTTCTTGGCCCAGCTCTAATGTCACATTCTCCAACAGATGTTCCGACACGCCTGAAAGAAAGAACAGGTCTGTCCTCTGCTCCCAAAAGGCTTGTGGGCCTCTGTGATTGACTCATATTCCACATTGATCCTGTCTCCTTTGCTGGATCCGAAATTTCTCAGGGCAGGGACGACACCTTGTTCATCTCTATATTCCCAGCTGTGCCTAGCACAGTAGGAACTTAAATGTTCACTAAAGCTCTTCAATCCTCTGAATCTTTACAGAAAACGCCAAATGCACCATTTTGGAAGGCAGGAATCGACCAAACTCAACCTGTTTAGTCCAGTAGACAAGAGCATAGACATCTTTTTTTCACACACACTTCCTTTAAGTAAGTTGTACAAAATAAACTATTTTAAATACACTCAGAATTAGGTTTGTTAATAAAGCTATGGCGAGTCATTAATTTATAATCTCCAGGTTCAAGGTCTGAGAGGGCCTGAGAAGTCATTTATCCTGCCCCACATATTACGGACCAGGAAACCAGGTTGCGGAAAGGTCAAGTGGTGAACTCTGTGGTTACACTGCTCTCGGGTGATGAAACCTGAGTTGAGAGCTGTGCTTTTTGCCTCTGCCAGGCTCTATTAACCTTTTAATTTTAGGAAACAAAATGTAGTGTGCAAACATCGAAGAGAGAAGGATCTGAGGACTGACACGTTTGCATACACAGTGCTAGCTCAGCGCTGAGGGCACCGCGGGAGCCAGGCAGTCCATAGACACCACGGAACGAACAGATGAACATCCAGGGCCTCAGGATCAATAACTAAAACAGGCAGAAGAGTAAATATTCCAAAGCACTAGCCAGACAACTAGTCTCCTGGGAGGGGCGGCAGAAACCTGAAAGAGAAACCAGGGAAAAAAAAAACAAACCCAAAACAACACAATGAAGGTTTGAGAAGGAAAATAATATACAAACCAAGCCCTATAATAATAACTACACTTAGTCGCATGCTAGATTTTGGTGATAGAAAAGCTACTACGAAAGAGAATCAAGTCCCCGAACAGATACTTCTCCAAAGAAGATCGACAAGTGGCCAATATGCACATAAAAAGATGCTCAACAAGGTTAGTCATTAAAGAAAGGCAAATCAAGACCACAATGAGATACCACTTCATGCCCACAAGGATGGCAATTTTAAAAAAAACCATGGAAAACAACAAGTACTGGTGAGGATGTGGAGAAACTGGACCCCTCATACATTGCTGGTTGGAATGTAAAATGATACAGCTACCATGGAAGACAGTTTGGTGAATACTCAACAGAATTGTAAATTACTCAGGAATTCCACTCATAGGTATAGACCCAAAAGAACTGAAAACAAGTATTCAGACAACAACCTTACACAAATGTTCACAGCAGCACTACACACAAGAGCCAAAAGGTTGAAACAACCCAAATGTGCAAGAACTGAAGAATGGATAAATACACTGTGGCACATCCTTACAATGGACTATTATTCGGCCATAAAAAGGAATGAGGCGCTGATACATGCTAGAGAACATGGCAGAATCCTGAAAGCATTGTTAAGTGAAAGAAGCCAGACACAAAAGGCCACATATTGTATGATTCCATTTATATGAATTATCCAGAACAGGTAAATCCATAAGAAAGAAAGCAGAGAGCTTAGTGCTTGCCAGGGGCTGGGGTGGGAGGAAATGGGCAGTGACTGCTAATGAGGACAGAGTTTCCTTGTTGGGTGATGAAAAAGTTCTGGAACTAGACAGTGGTGACAGCTACACCACATTGTGAATGTACTTTTTCTTACACTTTAAATATGTGTAGTTTATTGAATGTCAATTATACCTCAAGAAAGATATTTAAAAGAAAATAAAAAGGATGGAAAAAAATACATCAAGCAAATATTCACAACAGCAACACCAAAAAGATCTCTTCTGGCTACCTTATATCAGGCAAAATAGACTTTAACACAAAGATCCTCATTAGTGATAAAGGTAACTATGTAATGATAAAGTTCAATTCCTATTAGACGCTGTATTTCTAACAATATAAACTTACGAATGCATACCGTTAGATGTAAAAATAGAAAGTTGTATGCACAAATAGTCGCAGAATATTTTTTAGCTCAAAAATACAAGGAGATATTGACAAATCCCTCTTTATAGTGGGATTTGTCAATATACCTCTCTCAATTACTGACATGTTAAGTAGACACAAAGTCAGTGAGGAATAATGCAATGAATAAGGTTCATTTAACGGACACCTGTAGACCTCTACAGAAAAAAAACTGAACCATTCTTCTCAATCACATATATTGTGAATGGACTTAATGCCATTGATTTGTACACTTTAAAATGATAAATTTAATGTTCCATGTATTTCACCACAATAAAAAAATAAAGAGAATTACGTGTCCCCAGAGCTGGGGCCTTTGGAAATGTCCAATTTGAAGACGTGTATTCACAAAGAGCTGTCATATCCCTCTGCAATAAGGCGGGATGTTCTGCCCCACACATTCCTTACCACAATCCGGACTGCACGGATTATAAACCCAGCACCTACTTTCTCAAAACAGGTTTCACGATTGATGCTGTGAGTCCAGAAGGGGAACCACGGCATCACTGGCAGGTGCGCCTGTCCCTGTGATTCCACCACCTTGACCCCACTGTGTCAATGCGAACACTGTTCGACCATGACCAGCAGACTGGCTCAGAGATCCCCGAGGGGAACGCTGCAGTTTCTCAGAGGTCCAGGTGCCTAGCCCATCCTCCTTAGAGCACACGGGCAGCTAGGCAGCTGCCACCACCACCAGACAGGCCAATGGAAACGGAAACGAGATGCTGCCCTTCACCAGCCAAGCGACAAGCTCAAGTTCTAGGATGCTCCTAGGATTCCCCAGCACCTCTCCCTCAATGGCCTCCATGCCACTGGCGGCTGTCCCACAACCATGCAGATAAGATGCGCCTGAACTCTGTGTTCCAGAGGATCCCCTGTTGTGAGCTCTTCTCCACCCAAGCCTTTCACGGCTCTCCCTTCAGGTCTCTAGTTCTTGCTGTTATCTGAGATGATCTTCAGAATCAACACAGGGTGCCATCTACGCGCTCCTCAGGTGTCTGAGAACTTTGGAACCAGGGCCAGGAGTACGTTCGTCTCCTTATGAAGGCTTACCTGATCTGGTTTTAATCAGTTCGGGCAGCATGGCGCTTATCTAGATATGTTTGTGAGCCCAATGACTGGCTTCGTGCTCAGGCCCCTGGAGGTGGTCAGTCTGCAAATATTGCTGAATGAATTAATAAACACGCAGGGCCTGCACCCAAACATGCAAATCCCCCTGCCACAAAGGGGGACTCACTCACTCGGGACATCACCGAGTCAAACACACTCAAATTTTCTTAAAAGCATCTCTCCTCTTTCCAACCTTCTCTAAATGATCCCTCTTATTGTGCCCTTCTGACTTCTAGTGATGGAGAAAATGGGTTACTTTTACAGTCTCAGCATCTGCAGTTTTCAAAGAAAAGCTCATTCGAAGTGCAAGGAATCTATCCACTCACTTTCAAATGGCTAGTACTGGTCTGGGCAAGAAAATACACAAGATTCCATACATACACTGTCAAAGCTGGCAAGAGAGATTCCAGACAACGTCCATCCTTCCCCCCCAATCCCAAGTAAATAGGGCATTTGTTTGTATTTCCACATTGGCCTCAGGAACGAAAATACCTCCTCCACCTAGAAAAACAATCTGCTACATTCAGACACAGAACTTGGAGGGCAAACTTTTTAGTGCGCCCGAGAACACTAAGAAGGGAGTGCCTAAAAAAAAAAATTAAGGAGAAAAGTATCTTTAATAAACACTTCTCCTGGGAACACTTTCCTCAAGTTTACACTTATACCTGCTTTGGTGTTTCTCTAACTTTCAGAAATACAGATTAAAAAAAATGGTTCTCCATTAAAATTGGAGCCAGAAGGAACCTTCTTCCTACGGTCTCCAGCAACAGACCTGAACGTTTTACTCTGTTTAGGAGGGAAAAGACACAAAAAAATCATTTTCCTTTACTCGCTTGAAGTTTTCTGCTCTGCACCAACTAGGTCCTGGCAAAGAGTTAAAAGTTTTCTGAGGTTAGTTCCTGCGGTTTACAAAAAAAAAAAAAAAAAAGCTAGATGCTTAAATTTAGACTCGGTAAAACAATACTGGGAAACTTTCAAAGCCTTGGAGAAATACTGGAGTTTATTTTATTGCCTTTTGTTAAATTGCATCACATCGGCCACATTTTCTGCTCTTTCTTTAATCCCTCCCGCCCCGGCCACCCCGGAGATCCACACGTTCCCGCGTGGTTCAGTTACCTGCTGGGGTTTGGGGTTGGGGAGCGGGGGTGGGGACAAAAATCTACTGGTCACTTTTCGCAAGACCCAAGGGTAACAGGTGGCTTTGGTCACCTCTTGCCAATATTCGGCTCCCACCCTCCTCTCCACGGCGGGAGGGATAGAGCTCCGGGAATTCGGGGGCCGCGGCGGCAAGTGGGGCGACGAGTCCCTGGCACGGATCCGGGAAGGGCGGCGGGGACAGGGCAAGGGGTGTTAGGGACAACCCGGGCCGCTCCGCGCCCAAAGATCAACAGGCTCCCCGGACCACCGTGCGCACCCGGACAGGACCACCTCGGAGCCGGAAAACGCCGCCTTCTCCCACCGCCCCCGCCCCGGGGAGCACGCGACCCCCTGAAATATCAAAGGCGGCACCGGGTCGACGACGGTCCGTCGGATTGCCCCAGAATCTTTCCTAACTTCCAGGAGCCGGGGCGAGCGATGTGTCGGAGAAGGAGCGCGCCAAGAAGACATCCACGCACAGGGGCCACCGGCGGGCAGGGGGCGTGGGACGTGCGGACAGCGGGCACCAGGGGAGGGGGACCCTGCTCCACCTTGGGCTCGCCCCACCCGAGCCCGAGCCTCCCCACCGACTCCACATGCCACCGCGCTCCCCGCCGTGCCACGGCGCCTCCCGCCGCCCTAAGCCTGCCTCAAAGTCCCCACTCACCCCGCAGGAGTTCCCTCCCGGGGCACCGCAGGCGCCCACCCGGACCGCGACCTGGAGCCCTCGCGCCGCCCGCCAGCCCTTCAGCGCCGCGCGCCTCGCAGACTGTCCCAGGCCGCGCGCTCCCGCCGCGCGCTCCTCTCCTCCCCACCCCCTTGGCGCGCGCTCCCCACATCCCCCCCCACCCCCTTGGCGCGCGCTCCCCACATCCCCCCCCCACCCCCTTGGCGCGCGCTCCCCACATCCCCCCCCACCCCCTTGGCGCGCGCTCCCCACATCCCCCCCCAACCCCCTTGGCGCGCGCTCCCCCGCCGGGTCTTGGTCCCCCAAACACACACAGCGCGCGCCAGGGACTCTTAAAGGGACAGGCCCGCGCGCCGGAGCTGCCCCGCGGCCGCCGCTCCCCGGGGTCCTCGGTCTCAGTGCGCGGTTTGAATTGGGGACCATCTGAGTGAAACCCCAGCCCCCTCCGAGGGACACACGCGGAGAAAAAACAGGGATTTGCCTTAGGAGCGCTGAATGAGACGGGACTTCCCCCCCTCCTCTCGTCTGCTTTGAGAGGTTATTTTATGTTTAATGACGATAATAATAACCACTGTGTGTCGGATACGCGTTACCTTCGGACACGGCGTCGCACATGAGCACATTATTTCATCTAATCCTTACAACAGTCTTCTGATTTCTTATCCCCATTTCACAGAGGAGGAACAGTGAGGCTCAGAGAGGAGAAGAAGCTGGTCCAAGAGTTTTGGACCCCATCGCTTGGTGCTATTGACGTCTTTCTCCCTGTGGAAATACCCACTGAAGTTAATAGCTGGCTGTGGAGGGCTTTTGTAAGTTGGTGGAAATTAATATTATCAGTGTTTCCAAGGGTGGAACAACTCTAAGGAGGGAGAAAGCAAGTTAGGGTGTTTTATTAATTGAAGGGCTTGTTATATACGCAAATGGCAGACGTTATGACAACCTCTGTTCCAAAACGCTGTGTGTTTATCCCCATTTTACAGAAAACTGAGGAAGGAAGTGGCTGGTTGCACAGAATGGCTGAGTCACTGGCAGCACTAAGGGCTGGGCCCAATTCCTTGGTCCTTAAATCATTTCTGATTAAAGGGGAGAAAACTTTTCCCCTAATAACACACTGGCCTCATCTAATTCCCTGCATCTTTAATTAATGTTTACAAAGCACTTTAATCTACCCAACATGCTAGTTAATTAGGCGAGTATTATTATCCCCTTTCTGAACCAAATCCGGGAGAGAATCAATTCTGTCAGTCCTTAATCCTTGATGAATAATGGGCCTCAGGTTCTTTCTTTTTCCTCTTAAATTTTGTTCCATATTGTGTTAAATACAAATGTGTTTGTCATGAATGGCTTATAAAAGTTAAATAATATCAAGCACCTACGGGTGAGAGGTCATATAGGCAAACCCTGCCGCTAAGGAACTCAGATCAAGAAAAAAAAAAAGACATTTTAATAAATGCTTCCCAGAATTTTTTTCTTTTTGTTATTGTTCTTTTTGCTTGGGTAAGCTTTATGATGTATAAACATGTGTTTAGCTTAGTTTTTTTTTTAGTTTACTTAAAAAATTTTAATATACACATTATCTTTTGTGTAAAAATTTAATTTTAGGGGCTGGCCCCGTGGCCTAGTGGTTAAGTTCATCTGCTCTGCTTTGGCAGCCAGGGTTCGGATCCCCAGTGCGGACCTACTCCACCGTCAGCCATGCTGTGGTGGCGACCCACGCATAAAATAGAGGAAGATTGGCATAAATGTTAGCTCAGGGTGAATCTTCCTTACCAAAAAAAAAGAAAAAATTAATTTTACACAGTATCTTTTCTTACAGATGAAGAGGAGAGAAGGAAGAAATTGAAGGATGGTGGGATTAGGAAGGAAGGAGGTGGAAAGAAAAGGCAAAAAAAAAAAAAAAGAAAAGGAGCAGGAAATGAACAGGGGAGAAAATGAGACTTGAGGTTTCAACCAAGAAGTAGCCAGGGAGACGAGATGAGCCCCTGCTGGCACATGCCAGATCTTTGTGGGAACTACAAAGGTGGCCCTTCCTCTGGGCTGGTGCAGACCTAGCCAGGGTCCCAGTATGACTCCCTCAGCACAGGCTAGCTCCAGTCCTCACTGCACCCCTGTCTTGGCACCTTTGTGCCAACTGAACTTATGCGAAGGGACGAAAAAGTGAGAAGAAGCATCTGAAGGGTCTTTGTCTGTGCTATTGTCACTACTTGAAAAATCCATGAAATTTACACAATTTTACTTTATATTCCCTGGACTTTTTAATAAATGTCTTCCGAGGCTGGTCTTTGCTAAGAAAATGCTGATAATACTTGACCCCCAAATATTATTGAGACACTTATTCTTGTGAACTTTATGTCAATTAAAAATTTTAAAGTAAACTAAAAAAATTAAGCTAAATGTATGTTTTTATTTTATAGAAAGGATTAGGGTATGAAATCGACTTGAGAAACTGCAATATCTGTGGTGGCCCCTAGAGGGAGCAGACAGGAAAGAGAAAGAATGGTTAGTAAGTAAATCCATGTTCACTTAGAGCTTTTCAGAGCTGAAAAATTATAGCTTTTTAGAGCTGAAAGGGGAGATGTCAAAAGAAATGATTTTGCTTTATGCTTCTTCTGCTTAGGAGATGTGTAACCTTGAGCGATTTATTCTTTTTGAGACTCATTTCCTTATCTGTACAATGAGGCTACTAACACTTAGCCTTAGAGGATAAAACCAAATTATTTTAACGTTTCTGTGAACAACGAGCAGATGAGAAGCGTTAAGAAAATTATGAAAATGAAGAAAAATATGGCAAATTGCCCATTTATTATTGGAACATAGAATAAAGTCATAATAATTAAAAGTATCATAGAACAATAATAGATATTGAATGATACAGCTAATAGAATGGAATAGAGAACCCAGAAAAAGATAGTATTGATATAGCGTAGACTTTAATATGTGATAAAAGAGTCATCTAAAATAAATGAAAAGGAGATGGATTCTCAGGAAGGGGGCTTGAGAAAACTAGTGATTTGAAAAAATAATCAAGTTAAGCCCTTACCTTTCATTATATGCTAAAAGAAAGTTCAGCTACACTAAAGAAGTTTAAAAGTGGGAGAAAATTTAAGTAAATATTCCTGGGATTTCAAGATGGGGGAAGAAAAGAAATGAAAAAATCATAAAGAAGATGAGCATTAGACTAGATTACATAAAAATTTTCAGATTCTGACAACTAAAAATACTGTGAACAAAATGTGAAAAGAAAAAATACTCTACAGAACTATGCATAACAAATCTGACAGTTAATTTTATCCTCAGTACAAAAGTACACTCAAATTGATAAGAAAACTCTAATAACTCAGTGGGAAAGTTTTCCTCAAAAAGAAAATAAAAATAGTAATTAGCTCAGTGTGTGTGTAATTTTATGTTAAAGTGTTTCGACTACCTAGGAATTTGAAAAATAAAAATTTAAAATAATATACAATTTTGCACCTGTTAACTTAGAAAATATTTTCTTAAATTCTAATATTCAATACTGGCAGGCGTGCAATGAAATGGGCAATTTTATATACTATTAGTGGCACATAAGTTTCTATAACTTTATTGGAAAGCAATTTTATGAAATATTTCAAGGGCCTTAAAATATTTATACACCTTTATCCTATAATTTCATATTTAGGGATTCGGCAGAAATACTCAGAAATGAGCACAAAGATTTGTGCATAAAAATATACACTGTCTCCTTTTTTATAATGTCAGAAAGTTAGAAACCACCAAAAGATCCAAAATTAGGGGCAAGTTTAAATAAAGTATTATGCAGCTATTAAAAATGAAGAATTTTTCATGAATACAAGAAAATACCCAAATATATGGATAAGAGGGAGGAAAAGAACATTACAAAATTGTTTATAGATTATTATTTCAGCTATGGAAATTGCATGTATATAGGGAAAAACTAGAAGGAAATATATCAAAAGGATGGCAATTAATGTTTCTGGTTCTGATTATGTGATTCTTATTTATAGTATTGTATATGTTCCAAATTGTCTGATATGACTCTACATTATTTTATAAATCAATGCAAACTAATAAATATTCGTTTTTTTTAAAGATTTTATTTTTCCCCCAAAGCCCCCCAGTACATAGTTGTATATTTTTAGTTGTGAGTCCTTCTAGTTGTAGCATGTGGGACGCCTGATGACCCAGGATCCGAACCAATGAAACCCTGGGCTGCTGAAGCGGAGCGCGCGAACTTAACCACTCGGCCATGGGGCCGGCCTCTAAATATTCTTTTTATATGAGACAATAAGTGCCAGTGTGCACAGTATAGAGTCTGACATATCAAACATTCAATAAACAACTGATGGATGATGGAAGGAAGGAAGAGGAGATTGACGCTCTTCAAGGATGATTTGCTAGTGAAATTTCTTGATTAAAAAAAAGAAATAATTATTCTACTTCTAGAGATGAGGAAATTAAGACCTAGAGATTTTGGGGTGACAAGTTTAAAGAAAAACTCTAAAAAGATGTTATGAAATGGTTCCGTATTTCCCAAAAGCAAGTAGATGAAGTGTCCATATTCCAGGTCAGTGTTTTGAAGGAGAAATGAATACGGAAGAAAGCGGTAAAGAAGTTATATCTAAATTTAATGAGAAGAGTTCTGAAAGAGAAGCCGGTCCTTGGTGACAGGTGCTCCTCCTGCAGGCTTTGGGACTGCCAAGTGACTGAGCTCCACACAGGAGAGAGAACGCATGGCGCCCATCCCTTCTTCATCCTGGAGTTATCTGTGGTCTCCCATGTGCCTGCCCAGTGTTCCTGTGGGTAAGCTCTGGGCGATGCCACAGTGGACAGCATAGACAAGGCCCTGTCCACATGGAATTTACAGTCCAGTGGGGTTTGTGGGGGATACAGACAAGACTCAGAGGGTAACCTAATTAATCTCTAACAACCATTAATCCCCAGAGAGAATATAAGTGATTCTGCAAATAAAAACAACAGTGTGATGAACCACATTGCCCCAGAGATGAGCCTGAGGAGTAATTGGTGGTTAAACTTTGGCTGAGGACAACTGGTGTTGCTTCTGCTGATCTTGGCTAGTTTTTGGTTTACCGATGGAGTATGCAAAGCCCACAGGGTGTTGGGAATGGCTTGGGGACTGCAGTGTTTGGGGAGACAGGGGGTCAGGCAGCTGCTGAGGGGAGAGAGACTCCAAGGAGAGCCTTGGGTAGCGTCCTGCGCAAGCATCTTTAACCTTCTCATCTTCCCACCAAACCTTTGTTCTCACCTCCATCCCTCCTAAGAGCTTTTGGAGTGAACTTTATTTTCGGGAGATTTGAATCTGGGCTGAAAGTGGCCTCAGGTGAGTGTTAGGGAAGAGCCGGAACCCAATGAGACCCAGTCTCGTCTGTGTGACAGACATAGCAGGTGGTACATTTGGAAGGCAGATGAGTAGAGTGAGTGGAGTGATGAACATTTGTCGTTTGTTACCTCTCTGCTCAGCTGAATTCTTGTGAACCCATTTCAGTTTCATTTCTGATTTCCTTATACCACATTTCTAAATTTGAGGGCTGATGTTTTCCTATACAATTCCGTTGTGACCCAAGACATCATTTCCTCTTCGATGTGGCCCTGAACTCGAGGATGGTAATTTCCTGGATTTTGAGTGAGCTCTTTACCTAGTGCTGACATCAGAGAGCGAGGATAGAGGAATCACCAAGCAGGACAGTTGACCACTGAGGAGGGCAGGGAAGTCCAGGTCTACCCCCCAGCTTTACACACCCAATCAGTGGATTCCCGTCGGGGCCACCTGGATGTCCCCAGGTTCGCAGGCACTGAGTCTCAGTGTATTTCCAAGTTGCAGTATTGGCGGAGAGGATAATGGGGGAAACCTCACGGGCACTTCTTTGATAAGCTTAAAATATTTTATTTCAGTTTCTAAACTGTTTAATAGGCTTTTAAAACTCTCCCTTCAGAGAACAACAACAGCAAAGGAAAAGGGAAATCACGCCAAATGCTGCCATTCACCGTGACTAATAAAATAGTGTGGGACGTGCTTCCTCTTGTCCTAAAATGGTAACTAAGGCCCAAAGGTAGTTACCATTTCTTACATTCCAGCTTCAAAAAGTCGCCACGAACTCTCTCCTCAGGACTTACTGACAGTCGACAAGCCTGAACTGGCCCTCCTGCCACCTCCATCCCCATTTCCAAACTAAAAGAGGCTTGAGGGTCCTAAGCTTTGTGGAGGCGCACTTACAATTCATGTTGGGGGCTATTCCCACCCCCCCACCCCCCCGCTGTGAAGGAGGGGGTGCATTTCTTTTGTACCCACCCAGGATAATTTCCCTTCCAATTATCTGCAACTCATCTGATTAGGGACTGGACATCTTCCAAAATCCCTTTTGCTGTATAATGTAACATAGTCACAGAAGTGACATCCCATCATATTCACAGGTTCCACTCATACCCCAGGGGAGAGGATGATAACAGGGTGTGACACCAGGGAGCTGGAACCTTGGGGCCATCTTAGAATTCTGTCTACTGCAAGGGAGACGGGTTCCTTTGTCCCCACAGCCAAGTTCGGGGGAGAGTCCTAAGACAATCACTCATGAAGACCGGGGTTCAGCAAGATGGGGACATGGGGCTCTTGCTAAGGTGCAGACCCCACAGTTACCCTCGGGCCACAAGGAGCTGAGAGGGTAAGAGGGTCCTAGCAAGCATTCTTGGAGCCCAGGAGCATGGCACACTATCTCCTTCCCACCGAGGTTTCGGGACAGACTTGAAAGACTTGTGTCTCCTCCCAGGCTGCAGATTTCGCGGAAGTGGTCCACCCCATCCGGGTATGAAGGGCTGGCAGCACAGCAAGCGAGAAAAGAAGTTGGGACAGCACCACCCACCCCAGATCTCCAAGTCCCTCTAGGTACCTCATATAAATGGAATCATACGGTATTTGTCATTTGTGTCTGGCTTCTTTCAATTAGCATAACGTTTTTAAGTTCGTCCATGTTGTAACACATATTAGAATTTCCTTTTAAGGCTGAATAGTATTCCATTGTATGTATAAACACATTTTGTTTATCCATTCATCCATCAATGGACACTTAGGCTATTGTGAATCGTGTTGCAGTGAACACGGGTACACAAATGGCTGTTCAAGTCCCTGCTTTCAATGATTTTGGGTATTTACCTCCAGAAGAAGAATTGCTGGATCATATAGACATTCCTTGTCTAATTTTTTGAGGAACCACCGTACTATTTCCCACAGTGGCTGCACCATTGGACGTGCCCACCAGCAACGCGTGTATGAGGAGTCCACTTTCTCTACCTCCTCACCACCACTTATAATTTTCTTTTTTGTTATTTTTATTGGTTTTTAATAATTAGAACTGAAGCTTAAATACAAAAATGAGACTGGTCTAATAATGAAAAGTGCTAGGGAAATTATTAAGTCGGGCCATCTGATCACGAACGCACAGCTTCTCTGTGGGAAATGGGAATTCAAAGAAACAGCCGTGGGCAGACGCTGACAATAATAAAACCGTTTCATGCTTATGCCCCCAACACGTCGAGAATCCAGAATAATCCAGTTACAGGACTAAAGTTCTTTTTCTTAAAATGCTTACTAACTTGGAAAAAGATTCACATAAGAATGTAGCAGGCTAAATATATTTATTGCCTTCCCTCTTTCACCTCCCACTCATTTCCTAAACCCTTACTGTCTCGGTTCTCGGCCCATAGCTGTTCTGAAGCTGTCTTCTCCTAGTTCTCATCCTAGCTTTCAGACATCGGGCAGTTTGGACCATCCGTTAACCGTAAGTATTCTTCCCAAGTTGAGTGCTCAGCACAGAGCTCACGCAGCTCTCCTTGGGCAAAAGCATTCATCACCCTGGCCTCAAACATTGCTTCTGTGATGAAAACCGGAAAAATCTTCACCTCTGGGTATTATTCATTGCCTTTAACAAGCTGATGCCTCCTCTGGTTCTGGTTGGGAACCCTGTTTTAAACTGTCCGCTGGGCATCTCATTCATTAAATTCACTCATCCATCCATCACCCCTATTTGGTTTTGAAAGGCGAGGCTCTCTCAGAATGTTCGAGATGGGAGAAATATAGACCAAAAAAATAGTTAAATCACTACGTGGTACAGAAGCAGGAGGAGTTCACTGGCATCTCAAGGAGGAGAATGGGATCCTGAGGAAGGAAATGGAAGGGTCTAGGGGAGTGGGGGGGCAGCATGGACGTAAATGGATGGATGTACACTACATGGATGTAAAGTGTTCTCTATGTGGAAATGCTGGGAATTTAAGGGAGCAATGATGACAGTAAATTTGGTGTTTGCAAATAGCTTGGTAATTCCCTCTGCTACTCCCAAACCGTGGAATACCAGCAGCTCTCTGGGGAAATGAAAAGGGTCATATCCCACGATTTCCAGGAAAGAAAGAGAGCTACAGTAGAGCTGGGAGTCAGACGGCAGTGGAGAAATTGGGTACAGCGAGGCTAAGAAGGCCACCCTGTGCTCCTGAATATGTTAGAGAAATAGGGGAGAGTGTTCTAGATTCTGCTATTATGGCTACTTAAGTCATTGCATTTTGATATTAGGTAAGACAGTGACCCCAAGAAGGTGGAGGCCATGGAGATGCTTGGATTATGGAATATTTACACACAAAACTTCGACCTATGGCATGAGGCGCCTCTCCTTCCTACATGTTAGTCTCCTCATGGGACCACCCTAAGTGTTTGGCCTTCACTTTTTGGCTTCCTTTTGGGCTCCTAATCTCTCTCAGACCCCTGACCTTCTTTCTTAAGCCCTTTAAAAGGCTTGGAGACACTCTTTCTCACATTTCAGGGGTATAAATAATAATAACACCTTATGTCTTTATGCTGTTTCACCGTTCACAAAACTCATTCACACATGTCTAATTCTCACAAGAGTCTTGGAAGGCATCATTCTCCTTTGACAGATACAGGGCTCAGTGACTTGCTCAAACTCACTCAGGGAGTAAGTGGCAGGGGGAAAATTCTGTCTCCTGTTCTCTGCTTTTCACCACAGCTGTCTTTCGTGAGTCTGTGTTTATCAGGTAGAGCAATTCTTTTCATGCATTTTCTCTCTATAAAGCCAATTAAGGGATTTGTGCTCATATTGTTGACTATTTTCAAGGTTATTAAATTAGTACTGAGGAAAAGTACAACCTTTATGAGAGCCTAAGGAGTAATAATAAACATTAGAAATGTGGAAATCTCATTGTATTAAATATTCATCTGTAGAGTCCGCCAAAGGGACACTAAGAGGAAGGGCTTCCGGGATGGCAAAAAATAGGAGCTGCATTTCTCAGCTAACGGTTGAGAACTACATGAAAATCCATTAAGATTTTGATGGAAAGCATCAAAACATTTTCCTGAAGTGGTCCTCAAAGAATTACTAAACGCCAAATGCAAAGTACTGTTATCTACTTAGGAAAAGATTCTGTGCTTCCATACATCAAATAAATCTAAAACAGACTCATTCCAGGAGAAAAGCTAACATACATAAAATCTCCTCTCCCCCAAGACAGTCTGAAGCCTTGCATTCCAGCAAAACCACAGAAGCTACAAAGACATCATGCTGGAGAATTCGTGCTACACGGCTTCATCGGTTTGCGCATCTTCCCGTCTTCCTTCAGGTTTATTTGGAAGCCCTTATCCAGACTGACAGGAGTGACAGAAATAGAGTCAGTGCCACACAGGTGAGGGGCGGCGTGGGCCAGGGAACAGAGTTTGCTTCACTCTCTGCGTCTTCCAGGAAGCACAGATGGACCATCCTTGTAAAACCTGTTTTATGGTGGGAGAATAAGTATTCTCAATGGGATTTTAAAATATGCCCATTTGCAAGCAACTATTTGAAAAGAGCAGGCGTAACTGATACACAAACAACTCCATAATAGGTTTGAGCTTTGTCTCTCATCAGCTCATTTCCCAAGTTTCCTAAAAATAGCAAAATTAACTCCTGTAATTTTCATTGACTCTCCCTTCCCCTTCCTCTGCTGGGAAGAAGTGCTTATGAGCTCTGAACAGGAACAGGCCTGGTTAGATTCATAAATGGAATAGTTGAAGCAATTAACATCTGACTTTAGAGCTAAATACGATATACCAGTAAGAAGCAGTCATCTAATTTAATAAGTGGGATGACATGATAAAGAACAAGCCATTCTAATTTCCATTGTGTTAAAAAATTGTGTTAAGAAATTCCAAACCTCCGAAACATTTCTAAGAAGGCCAAATAATTTTTCATTTCATAAATGCAATCACTAAAAGTTACATTTGAATAGTGACCTCCTTTGGTGCATTAAGAATATTCAGGTTACACACAAGAATACTTCTTTTTAAAATTTTTTTTATTGAGGTAACATTGGTTTATAACGTTATACAAATTTCAGGTGTACATCATTATATTTCAACTTCTGTGTGGACTACATCATGTTCACCACCCAAAGACTAATTACTATCCGTCACTGTACACATGTGCCCTTGTACCCCTTTTGTCCTCCCCCCTCCCCACTTCCCCTCTGGTAACCACCGACCCATTCTCTGTGTGTTTCTTTGTTATTGTTGTTGCTATCTTCCACTTATTGGTGAAATCATATGGTATTTGTCTTTCTCCATCTGACATTTCGGTTGGCATAATGCCTTCAGTGTCCATCCATGTTGTTCCAGATGGCGAAATTTCATCTTTTTCATGGCTACGTAGTATTCCATTGTGTGTGTGTGTGTGTGTGTGTGTGTGTATCTCACATCTTCTTTATCCATTCATCTGTTGACAGGCACTTAAGTTGTTTCCAAGTCTTGGCTATTGTGAATAATGCTGCTATGAACATAGGGGTGCAAATATCCTTTCAAATTAGTGTTTTCACATTCTTTGGATAAATACCCAGAAGTGGAATAGCTGGATCATATGGAAGTTCTATCCTTAATTTTTTGAGAAATCTCCATACTGTTTTCCGTAGTGGCTGCATCAGTTTACATTCCCACCAGCAGTGTATGAGGGTTCCCTTTTCTCCACGTCATCTCTAACACTTGTTATTTCTTGTCTTCTTAACTATAGCCATTCTGATGGGCGTGAGGTGATATCTCGTTGTGGTTTTGATTTGCATTTCCCTGGTGATTAGTGATGTTGAACGTCTTTTCATGTGCCTGGTGGCCATCTGTAGATCTGACACAAAAACACTTCTGTTCCTTAAGATGAGCTACATCTGTAGCTCAAATAGTAGTATTCAAGCCTTGATCTCAAAATATTCTTCAGACATTAATTCATCGACTGAATAACATCAAATATCCCACTTTGAGAAGGAGAAACAGAGGCTCCAAGGGAATCAGAAGGACATAGTTCCTGATCCACAGGCTAGCTCTCTTCAATCACACCTTCACAAATTCAGGGACACTGCCTGACAGGTAGAGTTGCTATAAACGCAGTGTTTTGGGTTGTTGGGTTTTTTTTTTTTTAGATATAATTGACATATAACATTATGTTAGTTTCAGGGGTACAACGTAGTGATTCAATATTGGTATATATTGAGAAATGATCACCACAGTAAGTCTCGTTAACATCCATCACCACACATAGTCACCAATTGTTTTTCTTGTGATAAGAACTTTTAAGATCCACTCTCTTAGCACCTTTCAGATATGCAAGACAGTATATTAACTACAGTCTGTACGCTGTACCTTACAACCCCAGGCCTTATTCGTTCTATAACTGGAAGTTTGCACCTTTGGCCCCCTTCACCCATTTCACCCACCCCGACTCCCCCGTGGTGTATTATTAAAGCAAGGCAGTGATAGAATAGCACATTAGGATTTTGGGCAAAATAGTTTTCAGACAATTGGAAAAAAACATAAATATTGGATTGGGGGGAAAAAGGATATTTAAATATATCTTAGAAATAGGGGCCGGCTCCGTAGCCGAGTGGTTAAGTTCGCGCGCTCTGCTGCGGCGGCCCAGGGTTCGGATCCTGGGCGCGGACATGGCACCGCTCGTCAGGCCATGTTGAGGCGGCGTCCCACATCCCACAACTAGAAGGACCTGCAACTGGGATACACAACTATGGGGGGGGGGGAGCGGTTGGGAAATAAAGCAGAAAAAAAAAAAAAGATTGGCAGCAGTTGTTAGCTCAGGTGCCAATCTTTAAAAAAAAAATATATATATATATATATATATATATATATACACATAGTCTTCATCGTCTTGCCCAGCAAAGACATCCCTGGAGGGTGACATTAACCCGATATCTTTAAATAAGTGAAAAAGTATCTAGTAACCGAAACAGGAGGATCCGCGTATGCCAAGCAGCGTGACATTTCAGCACCAGCCCGCGGCTGACCACCCTCCCCGCCCAATCGCTATCCCCGCCGGCGCTGTTCGCTATCTCCAGGCCTCCCCTTTCACCACGCACGGCTTGCCTTCCAGGAGCAGCGAATGCACCCCGGGGGAGAGAGCTTTCTTGGCAGCTGTTTCAAGATGGTGAAGTGATGACCCAGTTCTCGCAGAAGTCAAACTGGGAGGGAACCAATGAGGAGGGGTGAGGTGGGAGGGCCCGCTGCTCCTCACACACTGCTGGAACCCCCCCACCCACACACAAGTTTCAGAGAGGTGGGAGGGGGCAGGCAAGGACCCCTTCCTCTTCCCAAGGTTGATTTACTTGGCACACGCTCGTACTTTTGCCAGGGGAGACTCAAGACTGAAGACTTTTGGCCCTGCTCGTGTTAAGAGTATGAAGTCATTTACTCATTATGAGGCCGTTCAGTTCTCTCCTTGCTCTGTTTCACGCGTGGAACAGGACCAAGAGGCGTGGCTACAAGAATTTAGGGATCTATTGCATTCGTAATCGTGACTCAATTCCCTCGTTACTAATAAGCAGACACGTTGGAATCAAGCCCCACTTTGTGAGGTGTTACTGTCACCTGATACATGCTCCTCACAGCCAAGTCCGCACTCAGGGGCTCACCAAATCCAGCCTCGCCTCTTCAGCTCTACCTTCCTCTGTCTGGCCCCCAGATTACCTCTTCACTCAGACGCCCCCGCCCCGCCTTCCTGTGCTGTCCCTGCTCACATCCTGGCCTGTTAAAGTTCTTGCAGGTTGACCGGCCTGGTGGGTGGTGTAGTGCTTAAGTTCAGGGCCTCCACTTCCGCCACCCAGGTTTACAGGTTCGGATCTCCCGTGGGAACCTAGCATACTCATTAAGCCATGCTGAGGTGGCATCCTACATAGAAATAGAGGAAGATTGGCACAGATGTTAGCTCAGCGACAATCTTTCTCAAGCAAAAAAGGTTGGTAACAGATGTTAGCTCAGGGCCAATCTTCCTCACCAAAAAAACCCACAAAAAACAACACCTCACTAGTCCTTGAAGCTCACCTTATACACTATCTCCTTCATGGAGAGTCCCTGAGTGTCACCCACACATCCCTACCTCCTCCTTTCTCTCTCTTTCTCTTTGCATGGTGCTGAAACGTTCTGTCTGCTGGCACGCCTGTCTTACTGAGCACCCCTGGTGGAGCAGAAGATCTTTGATCTCTTTGCAGCCAGGGTCCCGTGGTCATTTCCCTCAGCACCTGGCAGATGGAAGGCAGTCACTGTTTTAAAAATGAAGCTTATTTGGAGCAGATGGAAATCAAATTGAAGGGGGTAAGGAAGGGACTAGAGGGTTGAGAGGGGGAGGCAGAAGGTTGGGGAGGAAGGCAAGGGAGCAGTCCGAGAATGGCTCAAAGGCACAGGAGGGTTGAAAGCAGGCAGTTTTCCAGCAAGTTTGATGGAACCAGAAGGAAAGGGCACAATGGGAGATTCTAGAGAGACATGCATGTCACTGATGCGTGTTGCTCTTTAAAAGGGACCATGGGGGGCCAGCCTGGTGGCACAGTAGTTAAGTGCGCACATTCCTCTTCAGCAGCCTGGGGTTCACCGGTTCGGATCCCAGGTGCAGACATGACACCATTTGGCAAGCCGTGCTGTGGTAGGCATTCCACATATAAAGTAGAGGAAAATGGGCATGGATGTTAGCTCAGGGCCAGTCTTCCTCAGCAAAAAGAGGAGGATTGGCAGCAGATGTTAGCTCAGGGCTAATCTTCCTCAAAAAAAAAAAAAATGAAAAGGGCCCATAGGGACTCGGAGAATGGCCAGAGCGTTAGCATCTCAGAGCAGAACATCCTCAGAGAATGCAGTATCACAAACAGGTGACTGCAGACAGCACGGGGTCCGTGTTCCTGGAGCAGCTGAATCAGAACAGCGCTGGTGCTGAGGCGGGGACAGGTCATGAGGTCCACAGTAATCGTGACTGGGGGATCCGGTTCATCCTGTGTTCCTGGGGATCCCTGTGGAGCCGGCCAGTGCTGTTCAAACCACTCGGCGGGATTCCAGATCAGAGGGTAGCACCGGGCCCCAGGAGATGGTGCACTGTGGGGTCACACGTCCTCCAGCACAAACATGAGCCTTTGCCTGTTTTTAAGGATTTCCAGAAGAGGGGTTTGGTTCCTTTCTTTCTTGGGGAGGGGAAAGAGCACGGGAAGACTTCTTTCTTGGGCTAGTTAAGGGTATGTCTGTGAACTACTTGAGGCTGCCTGGAGAATGTTCCATGAGGCCCTGGTCCAAGGACGCTGCGTAGGAGCGCCGTCCAGTCCTGAATTCTCCGGGCGTTGGACAGTGGCTGTAGCCACTGAGTGGAGGGAATAATGCGTAGAATTTACCTTGTTCTTTCTGGACCCTGAAACCAGCCCAGTGGTGAGGGGGGTGGGGTGGGGGATGGGGTGGGGTGTCAGGGGAGGAGGATCGGGGTGAAAAAGGGAGGGCTGAAGCCCCGAGGGGCTCCTCACAGTGGCCTCAGAGTGACCCATTCCAAGAATACCTACAGTCTGTGGAGACCGGAGCCCGAAATGACTCAGGGCAAACCCTGACCAAGGGGCCTCCTTTCGGCCAGGTATGCAGCCTGCGTGATGAAACCTGAAACGGAGCCGGAGGGATTGCCTTGATCACAGATCTGGGCCGATGCTGCCAGCTTCTGGATTTCCATAATCCCTGGGATTCAACCAGGAGAGGAAATGAGGCCTTTGGGTTTTATTTCGGTGGCGGTGCCATTTTTTCCTTTAGGTCTGGAATGCTGTAGTTTCCAGTTGGCAGCCCTGGCTGGCAGTGGCTGGCGGGAGGCCACTCTCCGCCTGGATCTAGGCTTCTCAGAAAATCAGAGTGTGCCCATCACCAAAGAGGCCCAATCCAGACTGAGTGGTCCCATGGGCAATTTGAGGTACCCCATACGGACCCCAATTGTAATTCTGACAAAACCAACCAGCCCCCCAACAAGTTGCCTGAGGGGTTGGCCTCCACATTTAAATGCACCGTGTCCTGCCGAATGTTTTTCAGGATGGCTACAGACTAGAAAATCCTGCCGCAGAGAACCTGCTATGATGCATTTGAAATGGATCGAGGGGCAGTGTTTCAGGAAAGGAACCAAGGGCCTAGAGGGGACTCTTTAAAGTCAGGTATGGTTATGGCTGAATGGTGTCCCCACACAAATTCATATATTGACGCCCTAACCCCCAGGACTTGAGAATGCCACTGTATTTGGAGGTAGGGTCTTTAAAGAGGCAAATAAATTAAAATGAGGTTATTAGGGTGGCCCTGATCTAATCTGACTGGTGTTATTATACAAAGAGGATATTAGGACACAGACACGTGGAAGACCATGTGAAGACCGCCGTCTACAAGCCAAGGAGCGAGGCCTCACCAGAAACCAGCCCTGCCCACACGTGATCTCAGACCTCCAGCCTCCAGAACGGTAGGAAAATGCATTTCTGTTGCTCACGCCCCTCGGCCTGTGGTGCTGTGTGATGGCAGCCTGAGCAGACTCACAGGTGTGTTGAGGCGCACCTGTCAGGGGAGCTGGAACAAGGCCCAGGAGGGGGAGGCCAGGATTGGAGACTGAAGGGCTTCTCTGAGATGACAAGAGCTTAAGTGGACTATTCCAGATCAGGAAAAAAAGACTCAGAAGGGTCGAGCATGAAGGACGACTGCAAGTGAGGTTGGATTAAGGTAAGAGAAATAAGCCAGTGTAACACTCGGCTCTCGATTTCAGTTCCCCGATCCCACACACCTTCTCCTTTTCACAGCTGCCCAGCTTGTTGCTCATCGCCCAGGGCCTTCTGTCTCTCAGGAATATATGCTATTTTTTAGGGGGCCCCTGAAGATGGAGAAATACCTGTTCTTCCCCCAGTAATCTCTGTGGGTGGAATTTCGCGATGGTGGTAGAGAAAGAATTTAGAGCATAGGCCTTTCCTAAGTGGCCCTCAGATTATATCACTTTGTGGACTGTCTGCTGTTTCTACTTTACAAGATTGAAAAAGAAATTATGGACTCTGGGGTGCAAAACTGATTTTAAAAATTGAACAAAATCCCCCATGTGGAGTCCCCAGATGGAATCTCATCTCTTACTCAGTCTCTGACCTTGATTCCTCTCTTTTTTGTCTTTAGTCCCTTAAAACAATCAACAGCCCCACACAATTTAGAGATGGACCAATATCAGCAGTTCTACTGCAGCGTGGACTCAGCGCTCCCCAGAAGTGAGTTACTTCACTAGTTTGTATCGTGATTGTTCCATGTGCAAGACCATGAGTCGTGCTACCCTCTGCCTCTTGCTCAAAATGCTCTCAGGACCGTTCAAGCTAAAAAAAAAAAAAGAAAAAAGAAAAAAAGTTCACGTTCTCAGTAAGTATTGAATATGTATCTAGCTCCAACATACTTCTTCCGAGAAGCGGGAAATCCAGCAACCTCAGACTTAAGTTCCCCTTTTTAACTTTTGAGGTTGAAAGGGACTACTTATTGCTCTTTATGAAAAAGCCTTAAATTGTTATAATTTTCTTTTAATAATAGGTCTGTAATAGGTAGGAATTCCCTGAAACCATGGAAAGGATGGTTTTTCATCTCACTATAATTTTTATAATTATAGCTAACAGTGGCTCATTTGGTTGGTATCGTTTGGGAGAACTGAAACTTATCTCTTTGAATGTCACCATTGTAATGGTTCACGTTTGATGGAATCTCTTCAAAATCCACAAAGCATCCTTTTTTCTTCCTAAATGTTCTCCAGTGGATACAGCTTAACTGTTTTATTCCTCAGGGTCATCGTAATATTACTGTTAGACTGAGGTGTAATTCAGTGATATCATCAATGAGCCACGGCCTTGGTCTTTTTGACCTTGTGGTTAAATGGTCGTCTTTGGAATCTTGTGTCTACTTGGTGCCTTTGCCTGTTTTTGTCAATCTGTCTGTTCCAAGTGCTCTCCCACTTGCTGTGGGCTGGGAGAGCAGACACCAAACTTGTCAGACTGTATCTACAACTAGATAAAATCGGCTCTGAACTACAGGTATCAGGAGCTCCTTGGCGAGTAGGGGCACAGTGGACGTTTGTGAATGCCACCCCAGCTTGCATTACCGCCTTTGCCACAGTGCCTATTTTCTATTTGGGGATCTGTGTGTTTCTCTCTCCATTGAGCTCAGCTAAGGCAATCAGCATGCTGCATTCCCCTGGGTGTGTGATGGGTCCAGAGGTGAGTAGAGGACCCAAGCAAGTCCAGTCAGAGTTCTCCCAGCATCCCTAGCTCATGATGCTATGGTAAAGGTGCACACTCTTTGTCTAGAAGCTCTTTGTCATGGAAGAAGTAGCATATAGCCTGGATCTATCAGAAGCCATCTTGCCACCATTAATGAGTCAGCCCGAGCGTGAGGCTGCTACCAAGGAAGGCAGGATGGAGAGAAGGATCGAAATGATACTTTGGTGACATCCTCTAACCACTGGATCAACGTTTGCCTAAAGCTCCCCCTACCTCTGGCTTTTTGTGTGTGTGCGCGACTTTATACAATACATTTCCTTGTTGTTTAAGCCAGTTTGAGTTTGCTTTTTGGTACTTCCATCAAAGAGAGTTCTAAGCGACACATAATGTGAAAGAATTTAGTACGTGGACTTGGTATAAAAATCTATTTTGGTACCTTAGAAGATATTGTCAGCACACTTCCTGGTAATATGTGGGTATCTACTTATTCTTATTCTTTAAGTTGTACATATACATCATATGCTCTTTTGTGTGTGTGACATTTCACTATAAAAAAGAAAATAGTTAATACCATTAT
The DNA here is from genome assembly GCF_041296265.1 of Equus caballus. NCBI lineage: Eukaryota > Metazoa > Chordata > Mammalia > Perissodactyla > Equidae > Equus > Equus caballus. The sequence continues at coordinate 34,132,327 of NC_091712.1, forward strand.
ACACCCATCTAGGCAGGATGACCAATAACATTCATTCAAAAATATTTATTTACTGTCTTTTATATGCCAGATACATTTAGGTCCTAGGGAAATAGGGGAGAACAAGACAAAAATTCCTACTCAGAAAGATAAATTTTTTTAAACACAAAGGATATATAGTGATGTCAGGTAATGATATGTGCTATGAAGAAAAGTAAAGAAGGTTGAGGGAGAGAGAAAGATGTGCTGTTGTTTTAGACAGCGTGGCCAGGAAGCCCTCTCTGATGAGTTGACAACTGAGCAGAGAAGCAAGTGAGGAGGTGAGCCTTGCAGATATCGGGGATACAGAGAGAGCTCTCCAGGCAGGGGGAACAGTGTGTGCAAATGTCCTGAGGTAGGAGTGAGCTTGGAGTGCTCTGGAAACAGCATGGAGGCTGGAGGGCTGGAGAGCAGGGAGTGAGGGAGAGGGCGTCAGAAAGGCAGCCAGGAACACAGCCTCACATGCTACAGCAAGGACTGATTAAATTCAGAGAGAGATGGAATGCATTCGGAGGATTTTGAACCTGAGATATTAGGATCTGACTCAGCATTCAAAGGACCACTGTTGCCATGTAGAGAGTAAGGGGGACAGTAAGGAAGCCCTTTCATCTTTCCAGGTGGCCTGGCCCCCAGTGTTGCAGTAGGAACAGTGAAATGTGGTCAGATCCTGAAGTTAGAGCCCAGAATTTGTCGGGGGACATGGATTGGATGTGGCATGGGGGACAATAAGAGGAATTAGGATACTCCCAAGCTCTTCCCTTAGGAACACTTGGTGCAGGAGCAGGTTTGGGGGCGAGAATCGAGAGTTCTGCTTTGGACGAGTCAAATTGATGATGCCTGGTTAGACATGCACATGGAGCTTCGGGCAGCTGGATGGGTAAATGTGGAATTCGGGGAACACAGGGCAATGTTGAGAGAATCTTTATTTCACCTTACTGTTGATCACCCTGTAAGTGACTGGTGGAAAAGAAAACACAGACAAAGAAAGTGGAAGGAAACGATGAACATGAGTGGTCTTTGCTGCCATGTCCAAAACGCAGTGGTTCTAACGCTTCAGAGGGAGCTGCCTAAAGTTGACTGATTCCTTTGTGTTTGGTCAGAAAATCATGCCTTTGGAGAATAAAACACGAGTGACATGGAAACCCCCTGAGGAGCTCTCCCTGTGTGGCATGGTCCTCACCACAAGGCAATTCAAACTGCACGTGGATGCTGACTTCCAGACAGGAAAAAGTGCAGAGGAGAAGGAACAGAGCGCTGCATTTTGTCTTTCGAACCCAAGTCCTTCTGCGCCGTGGATCTCGTCCTTCTGTGCCTGATACCCTTCTCCCTAAGTGACCTGGGAGCTCGTAACACCGCAGTAGTACTGGCAGCAGATAATGGCAGTGTTGCTTGTGACTCTGTGGGATTCGGGAGTCCCTGCCGAGGGTGCTCGGTAACCTCTGACCTGGCAGTCCTCCAGCTCTGAGCAGGATGAGCAGCATTAAGCATGAAATCAAAGGCCATATTGGCCCCTGGGCTCTGCTGTTCCTCTTCTCAGTGTAGGTGTCTGTCCGCCACATTGACACCTTCGTCTTTGGGCTGGTTCTCCGTAAAATGACCTAATCTTGATTTCAAAATGAACACCAAACAGAAGTGTTCTAGGAGTTCAGATAAAAAATGCTCCCTTAGCCTAGCTGAATTCCTTCTCCATTTTCCCAAAGGGAGAGGGCGAAAAGAAGGGGCAGGAGAGAGAAGAATAACTCCAGACGATCTCCGAGTGCTCTTTCTATGGAAGGATCAAAGGTTCCCCTGAGCCATCCAGCGGAAATAGCCCCCCTCGCGGTCTTGCATTCAAATTAACTAATGAGATGTGCCTCCCGTTGCAGCTTCCTGTCTTTGGTTCTAATTGCTGTTGCAGCCTTGCTAATCATTTCCTGCAGTTTTGCCTTCTTTGGCTATGATAAATATTAATGCCTTTCATTTTCCATTCCTCCTTCGGGCCTGGGATTCTGTGAAGAGCGAGGTTTTCTTATTCTCGTGTCCGCCTTTCTCAGCAATGAACAGTTTCCGTTTTCTATAATAGATTTTTCTAGGTTAGTTTTTAATTCACGCCTTCACTTTTGTTTTCCTCTGACTTTTAAAAAGAATGGGAGGTCTACAACAGCCAGGGCTGAGTTCAAGAATGTACAGCTCATCTCCGTCTCTTTTTCATTGTTTTCTCTTGGGAGTCCTTAACCTGGCCTTCCAGGGCTGTGTCAATTCCCTGAGATTACATGTAACATTTTGTGTGTAGGAGTATGTGCTTTTTACTCCCCGGATAAAGATGTCATCACTTGCATCAGGTTTTCAAAACATTTTACTAAAATAAACTCAAAAATATTCAGGAACCCTGCTTAACCACTCTGGGGATTATTGCTTTGGGCAAATCTGGTGACCAGTCCTTATCATACATGGGAACAAAAATAATCATATCTTCTAGAGACTGTAGGAAAAAGGCTACCTCCTTCTCCCTCAGAACCACAGAGCATTTGAACTAAAAATGATTTCCCCTTCCCCACCTCTTCCTTGTTCTACAGAGGCAGAAACGGTTTTCTCAAAATAGTAGATAATCGGCCCCAAATCTCACAGCTGGGCAGTTGCAGAGCTGGGGCTAGAACCTGAGTGTTTGCACCTCAGATTCTTCTCTCTGTATTAGGGTGCACCAGTTTATTCTCTCCAGCTCAAGCAATTCCATTCCAAGTACCCAAGTAAAAGTACCTAAGTAATATTTAGTCACTGAAGAGAAACTTGCCAAACCATGGAAACGGTCTGCTCGTCATCAGCTTAAGAAATCTTTTCTTGTCCTTCCCAGTCTACAGAGAATGTTCTTGTGATATCGTAGACTCCAGGCATTGCATTGTGGGTTATTTGTAGCCATGCTCCTTGTCTGCGCCGGGATTTTAGGGGCCTTGAAGGCAAAGACCTTCTCTTGAAGGCTTTCCTATCTGAGAGGATCTGACACACAGACCTTGTAAATTTTTTTTTTTTTTTGAGGAAGACTGGCCCTGAGCAAACATCCATGCCTATCTTCCTCTACTTTATATGTGGGACGCCTGCCACAATGAGGCTTGATGAGCAATGCTAGGTCTACGTCCGGGATCCAAACTGGCGAACCCTGGGCCCCCGAAGCAGAATGTGCAAACTTAACTGCTACCCCACAGGGCTGGCCCCACACGGGCCTTTTAATAAGGCAGATGTTTGTGGAAGGATTAGCACTATTTGGCACATTCCGTTACACTTTTAGGACATTATCAAGGTGTCACCCCTGTGGACCATAATTCATAAGCTCAAGTGCTTCAGGGTCAGGTGGGTAATTTAAGTTAATGAAGCAAAACAAGTGTGGGACCACAGGGGTGGTAGAGACAGTAGACAACTGGGCAATTCGTGCCCCCATCACATTTACAGTTTTAAAAAATGCACTTCGGAGGCCAAACTTGCAGCTATGGCAGCATGAAAAGGTCCAGTAAATTCTCTCCCCTAAGACAAGTATAAAACTGTACAAAATTGTCAAAAGCAGCCATTTCTGGGCCCTGGAAATTGGCCAAAGGCAGACAACAAATTGAGAAGCGTTAACTCATGGAAAACAGTTAGAGTTTCAGGCAAGAAGAGTTGGGTCTGTGGCTTTTTCGTCCCGTCTGCTTCTGTCCTCACCCTCTTCCCCGGTTCTGTCCACAGTTTTATCAGCAAGGGCCTGCCCAGAAAAAAAGTCAAGTTTGCTTTCCAAAGTGGGCAGGTCAGTTTTGGGCGGAGGGCAGAAACCCACAGTGTTGACAACAACAGAGAACTCGGCAGGAAATGCGTGGGGAAAACTCACAACTCTGTAGACTGTGCTCCTGGTCGAATCAGCCATAAATTTAAGAGAAAACCTTGGAATGGGAGAGCCATAGAAGGGCTGAGATGGGCTCTCCGCACATCCCCACTGACTGGGAAACTATGAACCTGTGCAGCGGAGACCCAAGAGAGCCCACTAGAAAGTGAGAACCCAGGCCAACTTCACAATGGCCGAACTTCAGATGCCCTCCCCCAACCTCACACATGTCTACGTGCAGAAGTGGAAGCTTTACAGGCTTGTGGTATTTGAGAAAACTTTTGCCCAAATTCATTGGCTGACCATTAAGCTGCACAGGCATGGGGCAAACCCTAGGAAATCAGGCTGAAAAATAACAATAGGAATAAAAAACCCAAGCAGAGACGTCAGTAGCTACACACTGTGGGGAGGAGAGATTCTGCAGTTCAAGTGCGGGCAAGTTTAAAATAAAGCCCTTGGGAAAAGAAATCAGAATCCAAAGTTACTAAAATATGACCTAAAATTAATATTATCTGAAACATCCAGTTGTCACTAAAAAAAAAAATTTACAAGACGTGCAAACAGATAGCAAAGTGTGACCCATACTCAGAAAAAAAAAAGCAGTAAATAGAAATTGACTCTGAATGGGTCCAGAGGTTGAAGTCAGCAGATGAAGGCTTCAAAAGAGCTGTTGTAAACAGATTCACGGGGCTGGCCTGGTAGCACAGTGGTTAAGTTCACACACTCCACTTCAGCAGCCTGGGTTTGCTGGTTCAGATCCTGGTTACGGACCTACACACTGCTCATCAAGCCATGCTGTGATGGCATCACACACGGAAGAACTACAATGACTCACAACTGGGATATACAACTATGTACTAGGATTTTAGGGAGAGGAAAAAAAAGAGGAAGATTGGCAACAGATGTTAGCTCAGGGCCAATCTCTCTTGCCAAAAAAAAAGCATACCTTAAAAAAAAAGATTCAAAGAACTAATGGGAACCGTATTTTAAAAATTAAAGAAAAATGATGACAACGTCTCAATAAATATGGAATCTCAATAAAGAAATTAAAACTATAAAAAGAAACCAAATGGAAATACTGGAGTTGAAAAGTACAATAACCAAAGTGAAAAATTCACTAGTGGGTTCAAGAGCAGATGTGAGACAGCAGAAGAAAGAATCAGTGAACATGAAGATAAATCATTAGCTATTATACAATCTGAACAACACAGAGGAAAAAAGATTGAAGAAAGACAGAGCTTTAGAGACACAGGAAAATATTAAGCATACCAAAATACACGTAATGGGAGTCTCCAAAAGAGAGAAGAAAGAGAAAAGAATGGAAGATGTTTGAATAAATAATGACTGAAAATTTCCAAATCTGATGAATAACATTAATCCATAGACCCCAAAGCTCAATGAATTCCCATACAATAAACACAGAAAGAACCACATCTAGACGCATCGTAATCAAACTACTGAAAGAAAGAGACAAAGAAGAAATCCTGAAAATAGGAAGAGGAAAACAATTCACCATATACAATACACTAATATTGTTAATGGCTGACATCCAATGGAGACCACAGGTGTGGGACCACATACTCAAAATGCTCAAATAGAAAACAAATGTCAACCAAGATGTCTATATCCAATGAAACTATTAATTAAAATGAAGGTGAAATAAACATATTCCCAGATATTACCCCCAAAACCCTGAGAGAATTTGTTACTGGCAGAATTTCCCTGTATGAATACGTAAAGGAAGTCCTCTAGGCTAAAATTAAATCACACCAGATAGTAACCTGAACCCACAGGAAGAAATGAAGAGCTCTAGAAATTGTGGATACAGGTAAACACAAAGGATTTTGTTTCCTGCTGCTTATGTTTGAATCAGTGAATGCCCTTTTGCCATATGCAGTATATCTGTCTATGAGTTGCCTTAAATACTTTTCAGAACAAGACAGGGTATAAGTAAATAAGTTAATTAAAAACTATATTATTATTAAATAATATATGTTGGAGAGGGTTCAGGAGAAAGGAGTCATTATGTACCTGAGGATCCAGGTACATAGGTGCATATCCAGTGAGAAGCAATTGATGTGGTGATGGACAAAGTGGCTGATCACCTGGAAAAACTCTTTCCCTGACACCCAGAATACGTAGACCCAACTCTTGGTGCTTTTCTCAATGCAGGCTCCTTCCTCTGTGTTACTGAAATCTTTCTTGGGAGAAAAATGTCGGGTGCTTAACACGGTGTGGGCAATGAGAAAACTTTGCGGAAGTGGTGGTTGTTAGGAATGGTGTCTTAAGGTCTCCTGGTCATTCCTACCTTGGTCCCAATTTCATGGCACCTCATAATTAATTCCCCAGGAATTAGAAGTACCTAAATGGTAAGACACATCCTCCATTTCCAGCTCTTGGCCTGAAATTTCCTTAGGGAACACAAGTAAAGCCATTAGACCAGAAGATTACTCAGAATTTGGGTGCTAATTCAGCCTGGGCCTTGGGCAGAAGGCTGACTCCGTGTGTGCTTTGCTGCTCAGGGCTTGTATTAAGACTAAGAAAAGTCTTCTCTTGAGGTTGGAACAGGGCCCAGAAGTATGTGAACATTTTGGTGCGTTGGGCTGGCATGACTGACCGACGACACCCAAACTCACACCCTCCTTCCTTCTGCAGAGTACAGTGGCTTCTGTGTACACAGAGGCAATGTGTCCCCAGAAGAAGAAACACCAGCTGAGTACCCGTGCAAAGTGTCTAGGCACCAGGTTCCTAAGGAGCAGCGCTACCCTCTTTAAGGCATTTTCTGATAAAAAAAAAAAAAAAGCTTCATTATTCTTGGCACCGTAGGCTTGCCTCTATCCAAGAACCAGAATTCTGATGATGTTAGGTGTGTTATCCTGCTTGGGCTGCCAAAACAGAGAACCACAGACTGGGTGTTAACAATTTAAACAACAGGAATTTATTTTCTCACAATTCTGGACGCCGGAAGTGCAAGATCAAGGTGTGGGCAGGGTTGGTTCATTCTGAGTCCTCTCTCCTTGGCTTGTCGATGGCCATCTTCTCCCTCTGTCTTCATATGGTCTTCCTCCCATACCTGTCTGTGTCACACTCTCCTCTTCTTATAAGGTAACCAATCATATTGGTTTAGGGCCCATCCCAATGACCTTATTTTGTCATAATTACCTCTTTGAAGGCTCTATCTCCAAATACATTTGAGGTACTAGAGTTTAGGACTTCAGCATATGAATGTGAAGGGGGGACACGATTCCATCTATAACATTAGGTAACAGAGGGGCAGGTGATGCTTAAGGCTGTAATTTACTTGGCAAGATTGGAAGAAAAGAAGAGTATACAAAGAGGGTTTTGGAAAAGAAAAAAGGAATGAACATTTATTTATTTAGCAGCTACTACATGCAGTGTTGTTCTAGACGATCTGTTAAGGACATCTCACTTAAACCTCACAACCACCTTATAAGGAAATTTTCCTTCACTTTTTTTTGCAGTGTTGTTTTCCTTTTCCTTTTTGTTTTATAAAATCTTGTTCTGATGGTGGTGACTGAGTCTGTTAAAGAACTGAAGTTCCAAATGTTCAAACTCATTTTGAAATTCAGCTCTTCTCTTGAATTCACTGAGCTGTGGTGGAAATGCGTATGACCTATCAGCTGAGTATTACATTATTTCCCTGAAATGTGATGAAATACGCTTCAGCATCCCTAGATGATGGCCTGGTCCCATCTGCACGCTTGAAACTGCAGTTTGGCGTGGTCAGTAGTGCCAAAGGGAAGCCTGGGATTCTAGGTGTGTGCTTGTGTATGTGGGGAGTGGGAGGAGGGTGGCAGAGAATTCTCTGCTGAGTTTTGTCTAAGTGACTAGATTAGATACCCACCTTGTAGGTGGAGACCCTGAGCATTTTGTCTTCTTAATCCTTAGTCCTATACAAACACGTGTATGATATACCTGTAGACCAGCCACGTGGTTTGTTGGGCCCAGTGCAAAGTGAAAATGTGGGGCCTCTTGTTCGAAGATGGTGAATAAATTCAAGATGGTGACAGCACAGCAATAAACTACATATGAGGTCTTTCTGGGCATGGGGCCCTGGGGGACTGCCTGTCACACGCCCGTGAAGCCGACCCTCTGAACCTGCCAGTTTCTCTCCTGAGATCAAACTGAAGATGACCTCTCTTAGTTAATGATTATCCCTCTCCCAGATAAGAGAAGATTATTTGTCTTCGTTTGAAGAATCCTCATCATTCGTCCCCAGCTATCATTAAACCTCTCCTGGCTGGATTTCTCCGCGCTGTCAGGAAGATCCGGCCTTTGGCTCCCGGTTACTCCTGTTCGTCCACTCGGTGCTGGGGAGGTGGGGCTGAGGTTTGGTTCTTCGATCCCAGTTAACACCCTCCTGTCACCCTTCTCCCTCCTGGCTCCTCCTCTCCGAGGCCCGCAGCCTTCCTCGTGCCAGCTTGTTGTGGTAGAAAATGGTAACACCTTTGGAATTTTGTCATTCCTACAGCGGGGGGGAGAGGGACCCTGGCAAATGCACGGAGGCCTGTAGGATTCCTGGTGTGTTTTCTGGGCAGAGCTCCCTTCTATTTCTTCTCCAGTCAACCCTTCTTGGCTTAGGGGGCTCTGAGTGATTAGTCGAGGTGACTTCTCTGCTGGGCAGTGCCAGGTGCCAGTCCTTTACTGTTCCCGTGAGCACACTTCCTTTGTCCTGGCCTCACACGGACCTACCGATGCCATCAGCTCAGCTCGCATCTCTTCCCTCGTCTTCTCATCCTAGTTCTCAAGAGGTACACCAGGAGGTAAGCAGTACTATTTTCATTCCTGGCTGAAGAGCCTACTTCCTAACCCTTTTCAGCGGACCACCAAGGATTCACTAAGGGGCACACCACTTCCTTCTAAGGACTTAGGTAATATTGGGGGGAGGGGTATGAAGTACCAGGGGTATATTGGGTGTGCACAATGATGAACCACAACTTCAAGAGGAAATCCTTTGCTGCTGTACAGCTCAACTGCTGTCTCTGAGCCTCAGGGATGACCTTGAACTCTGAGGAGCCCAAGAGGATGGATGGGGAGTGAGGACCTGAGCTGTAGGGGTACCTGGGCTGGGAGTCAACAGAACTGGGTTCTGGTCCTATGCAGTAGGTAGAATAAAGGCCCCCCAGAGATGTCCATGTCCTAATTCCCAAAACCTGTGAATATGATGCCTTACGTGGCAAAAAGGACTTTGCATACGTGGATGCGTTTAGAATTGTGAGATGGGAAGATATTCCTGGATTATCCAGGTAGGCCCAATGTAATCACAAATGTCTTCATAAGAGGGAGGTGGGAAAGTCAGAGCCAGAGAAGGAGATGCGATGAAGGAAGTGGAGGTCGGAGCGATGAGACTGTTGGCTGGAGTCACAAGCCAAAGAATGTGGGTGGCCCCTAGAATCTGGAAAAGGCAGTGAAATAGGTTCTCCCCTAGAGCTTCCAGAAGGAACACAATCTTGCCAACACCTTGGTTTTAGTCCAGTGAAACCCATGTTGGACATCTGACCTCTGGAACTGTGGGTCATACATTTGAGTTGTCTAAGCCACCAAGTTTATGGTTATATGTTACAGCAGCAACAGGAAACAAATACATCCTACACCTGCTCTGTGACTCTTGGGCGGGTCTTCCTTTTTCTTGGCCTACGGTGTTTGACATTAGGGAGCCTTATACACAATGGTTTTCAAACCTTTGATAGAAAATTTAGGGGCCAGCCTGATGGCACAGCGGTTAAGTTCGCACGTTCCACTTCTCAGTGGCCCGGGGCTCGCCGGTTTGAATCCCGGGTGCGGACATGGCACCGCTTGGCACACCAGGCTGTGGTAGGTGTCCCACATATAAAGTAGAGGCAGATGGGCACGGATGTTAGCTCAGGGCCAGTCTTCCTCAGCAAAAAAGAGGAGGACTGGCAGTAGTTAGCTCAGGGCTAATCTTCCTCAAAAAAAAAAAAAAAAGAAAGAAAATTTAAAGGAGAAGGATACTTTTATGAATTGAAACGTTATGTGGAAGCCCAGCATAAAACAGAGGAGCGTGGCGCTTCTTTGGTGAAGGTTGGGACCCACTGGGTAGAGCAGGCAGGATGGCGTGGCAGAGCTGGAGTGTGGTCCCCAGGCTGTCTATCTCCACTGATCTTCCCTCTGGGGGAAGGCGGGCGCTCTGCGTACTGGACTGGTGGACAACTTCTGACACACACCAAAAAACTCATTGGAGTTGAGTAGAATTTAAACTACTCTTGTTATTAATGAGGCTCTATACTGTCGACCAGGGAAAAATCCGCTACAAGTTAAACGGCAGATGTTTATTTGGGCAATTAGAATTGTAATTTGGGGGACACAGATTCAAGTAGAAACCCAAAATGTGTTCCGATTCCAGGAAAGGGGCTTAGGGTTTTTATGGGAAAAGGGGAGGATGAGGTGAGTTGTATTAAGGAAGAGGTCATTGGTGCTAGAAGAGGTCAGGCTAGGTTTGTACTTTGTAGATCGGTTGAGATTCGCTCATCAGAGCAAAGTCCAGTTTATCAGTCCTTACATACAGGGTATTCTTGTCCTTACTGACTTCTTGGAATGTTGGCGGTTTGGTCCAGTTTGGAAGATAAAGAAAAAAAGACGTGCAAGGCAATTCCTCTGAAATGGTTCCTCGGGCTCTATTTTAATACGCCTCCACTCAAATCACTTTTCACAATGCAAGTGTCTTATTTTGGGTGCTCTAGACTACACTTAAGAATAGAGCTCATCTTCAAGGCATCCTCACCTCCCCCAAGATCCTCCTTCCAGATCCCCGCTCCTTCCGGAGCTTAAGCAAGGAGGTAGCGGCCCTCCCTCTCATTTGAATGGCCGTGAATACAACACTTCTAGAAAGAACCTCAACTGGTTTCTCATTGTTCTTGAAATCGACTTCTGTAGCCTGCCCTCATCCTCAGAGTGTCCTGGGGGGAAGATCCTCTTCTGGAATTTTCCTTTTGAGATTCTTCTGTTGCCCTTGAAATCTAGCCAGGGTCCAAACTCATGCATCTCTGTGTGACTCCGAGTTTCAGACGTCTACAGTTGGGGACCTCCTACGATGTCATGCTCAAAAATTGGAAGAGATAAGGCGCCAGCCCAGTGGCACAGCAGTTAGGTTTGCACATTCCGCTTCGGCAGCCTGGGTTTGCTGGTTCGGATCCTGGGCGCAGACCTACATACCGCTTGTCAAACCATGCTGTGGCAGGCGTCCCACATATAAAGTAGAGGAAGATGGGCACAGATATTAGCTCAGAGCCAGTCTTCCTCAGCAAAAAAGAGGAGGATTGGCAGCAGATGTTGGCTCAGGGATAATCTTCAAAAAAAAAAAAAAAATGGAAGAGGAAAGTAAGGAGAGTGATAGACACATTTTCTTATCGGCACTAAAATTCTCTGGGAGGATGCCAAGGGCAATAGAAACCCAGCCTGTCTGAGCAATCAGAGCATCATTTAAAAAACAAACAAATAAGCTCAATGGACTAGGATAACTACCCCCTTATTAAAAGCAACTTTAGGACCAGACAAAACAAACACAAAGTTGGCGGAGGGTTATTAAATGTGAACGTGTCTCTGCTGTACAGGGAGACTTTCTACTCGGTCACTTCCTGAAGGAGCACACAGAGCACGATGAAAGGAGATACATGTTATTCTTAGTGTTGATATAACGCATAAGAATCAATGGGAGAACTTGCTAAAATTGCAAATTCCTGCGTTCCTCCAAACCCAGAGATTCTGCTTCAGCAGGTCCGGTCTGAGACATTCCAGATGATTCTGCTATGCATGTTTCCGGGAGGAAATTTGGACAATCACTGATGGTTGTGTCTGAGCTACCAAAGGAAAGACAGCAGGTAGTCCGGCACTTCAGTCTATTCTTGGAAACTCTTTAATGACAAGAACCCTCATGCGTATTTCTTATTTCCTGGAGTGCTTCTCTCTACGAAATTTTATTAGGTGACTGCATAGTGGTTCTCTCATAAAAACAAAAGCAGCCATTGTTAGCGTTCTATGGTGTTATATAATGTCAGCTATAAACATATTGTGATCCAATGCTTTTTACATGTGGCTGTCCAGTTTTCCTAACACCATTTATTGAAGAGACTGTCCTTTCCCCATTGTATATTCTTGGCTCCTTTGTTGTAAGTTAATTGACCGTAGATGTGTGGGTTTATTTCTGGGTGTCCTTGTCTATGAAAATGAGATGAGCAAAGATGTAACAACATGGAGAAAAATTGTCCTTGTTAGCAAAAACGCGTGCTTGATTGGGGAAACATTCTGATAAGTGTCTTAGGATGGGGCATGCTGGAGGAAAACAGTGTCTTGGGAGGGGTGCAGGGTGAGCTGGGGGCCTGGTAAAGGAATTTGGGGGTCAAGAGCGGGAAAGAGGCTTCTCTTCTTCATCTCTTCAGCACACCTTCAGGAACATTTCCCTTTCTCTTTGAAGCTTCCTGAGAGTTGAATTATGGGGGAAGGTTGAAGGTGCTGAGCTCGGCTCTGAGCGGGACCTGGTCTAGCACAGAAGCAGCCACCTGAGTTCCAGTGCCTGGATGCTCGCAGTAAACGCTGCCTTTTAACTCGAACAGGCCGAGGCAGGATGGAAAGCACTTCCTGGCCTCATCTCCTCCACCTGTGCGACGTTTAACTAAGAAACCACCCGGCCCAGATAATTATCTAGGGCAGTGGGAATGGAGGTGATTTTGTCCCTCCTTCCCTCGGGGACATTTGGCAATGTCAGGAGACAATTGTGGTTGTCACAACTTGGGGGGAGGATGCTAATGGCATCTAGCAGGTAGAGGCCAGGGATGCTGCTAAACATTCTGCAATGCACAGGACAGTCCCCAACAAAGGATTATCTGGCCCAAAATGTCCATAGCGCCAAGCTTGAGAAATCCTGACATAGAGCCTTCCCTCTGATTATAGCCCCGGGAATAAAACATCAAGAAGCAATCTTTTTTTTTTTTTTTTAAAGATTTTACTTTTTTCCTTTTTCTCCCCAAAGCCCCCCGGTACATAGTTGTATATTCTTCGTTGTGGGTCCTTCTAGTCGTGGCATGTGGGACGCTGCCTCAGCGTGGTCTGACGAGCAGTGCCATGTCCGCGCCCAGGATCCGAACCAACGAAACACTGGGCCGCCTACAGCGGAGCGCGAGAACTTAACCACTCGGCCACAGGGCCAGCCCCAAGAAGCAATCTTTATGGCACAGTCTGAGATCAGGGAGCACACTAGCAGGTCAGCCGACTCTATTATTTAAAATAATAATAAAAATAATAAGCAGACTACTATACTTATGAACGTCTTCCTCTCCCCTGCTTCAGCTGATCTGACATTGAACTAACTTTGCTATATAACCTGCTAAATAAATAACTTTTGTTCTCAGGACTAAAAAGCCAATGCAATTTCCCCATCTCAGTAACCTAGCAGCAAGGTAAGCAGCCAAGATTTCCATCTAGAGCTGAGCTACCAGCGCCCTCTGCTGGAGAAATTCATAACTGCAGCTTTATGTGCTGAGAACAAGAAACAATTGACCCAGGTCATTCGGATCTAACAAGTGTCTGGGGCCGCTGATTTTTTTCTGCTGAATATGTGATTGCCTAAAAGGGCGGGGAGTATATTGGCTTATAGGATCAATTTCTTTCTTATATAGTATCCTGAAAGTTTACACATTATTTGATAGTGATTAAATATTCCTCGTCCTTCTCTATAAGCACAGAATTAATTCATGAAACAGCATCAAAGTTTAATGATAGAAACAACAAAAGCAGATCCGAGGATGCTCTTTTTAAATTTTTGACTACTTAGAAATTAAAGAAAATTTGGAAAAAGTATAGAAAAGTAAAAGGAAGAACAACAATTATGTGCAGTCCCACTTCCAGAAAAAGTGACTATTTTACATTTTGGAATATTTTCTTCTAGCCCTTTTTCTAGGAAAAGAAAAAGTTTTTTAAAATTGTTTTGACTGGGGCTGGCCCGGTGGTGTAGTGATTAAGTTTGCACACTCCGCTTTGGTGGCCTGGGGTTCGCAGGTTCGGATCCCGGCGCAGACCTGGCGTGGCTCATTAAACCACGCTGCGGCGGGGTCCCACATAACATAGAGGAAGATTGGCGCAGATGTTAGCTCAGTGATGGTCTCCCTCATACACACAGACAAAATTGTTCTCATTGTTTGTTTTGCCCAGTGCTTGCATCCTGTAGATAAAAATTTGTTCTGTGGTTTTTTTTTCTCTGAACGCATCATAATCATTTTTGCATGTTATTATGAGCATTTTTTGTTACTGTGAGGGACACATGGATGCGTCGCCCTTTCTGGGGAAAGAGCTTGTTGTCCCAGCTGCTGCCCTTGGCCGCCCCCTTCAGGGATTGCCTCTGCTGCAGGGAGCCACCTGGACAGGTTCAGCTCTGCCCAGCACAGCGCACGTCCAGGGGCTGGCCGAGGCAGGGACGATGGCCCGGCCATTTCCGCCCAATGGGGGAGAGCTCTGGTGGGCCCTTGGGCTCTGGAGGTCCCCAGGGGTCGGCTGCAGTTGCACTCCTGCCTCTGCCCAGTCCTGCTTCCCGCTCTGGCCTTCCACAGCTGTTCTCCCAGGGCACTTCCTGCACGTGAAACCCCCTCTCACCCTCTTCCTCCCAGAGAACATGTCCTGGGAGTGCCCTGGGATGTTGTGCGTGCCTGTGACTGTTACTTTTCATTTTTTTATTTTTCAGAAGCTGTTTATTTTCCATCTCCCTGATTTCCGTTTTCTGTTCAAGAGTCTGTGGAAGAGCAACTCAAGAGCAGTCAGTGGTTCTTCCTACCCATTCAGCGGCCTGTGCAGTGGGAGCTGCGGCCCAGTCTTCGGTGGCAGGCTGAGGGCTCCATCCTCAGTAGGAAATGGCTGGACGGGCACAGAGGGGACCAGCATGCCTTCAGACAGCGTGGGGCCTCGGGGTGAGCTGGAGCAGTCCATCCACCCCGAATTCTCTCTTTGGTCACAGCCTTTCCAGCAGTGGCTTGCTCTCCTTTTCAATCTCTTCAATATCTCTGTAGAGTAGAGATGAGGTGCGACCTCCTGTGGGTGTTCACAGGAGATGGTGCCACACGTGCACTCAAGTTCTGGGCCAGCATCCACCACATCAGACCTGCTGAGTGGGCTCCCTTGTGTTTGCAGGGATGGTGGTGTCCACATAGCAGAGGAGAGTGTGTCACACAGAGCAGTGGCGGGCAGGTTAACACAAGAGGCCTCTGTGAGAGGCTGGCGGTCAGCCCTGGGGTCAGTTGCCACCAGAAGTCACGGCTCCTGGAAGGCCGCCTGGATCTGGTTAGTGAAGGTTCCAGCAGAGAAGCAGCTGGCAGTGGGAGAGGCTCCAGCGGCAGCAGCAAACTTGAGCACAGCTCACCGGTCAGCATTCCTGGAGGATGTGACACTGGCATCGGCCGGGTTTTCAGTGGCGACAATGGCACGGGCTGCCTGTGGAAGCTTTTCCCAGGTTCTCTTCAGCTTTACGATGTAGATGCCATCACTTTGCCTTTTGTAGATGTGCTGTTCCATTTGGAAGTCAAGGCGGCTGCCACCTGAGTGGGCTCCTCCTGTGCGGAAGGGGAGGACATCCTCCTCCGCCGTTTGTGGGACACCCAGGGCTCTGGACACTGTGAGTTTCCCTTCAAGTTATGGTGGGAACCCAGACCAACACTGTATGGACCCCCCCTGGCTAGTGTGGAAAGCACTTTTAATTTTTTGAATGCAGTGCTATGTGTACATGTTTAAAAAAATTACAACAGTGCAAAAGGATATTTAGTGCAAAGGTAAGTCTCCGTCTCATCCTGAGCCCTACTCCCCAGTTGTTCTCCTCAGAGGCAAATACTGTGATCCCTCTTGAGTCCATCTCTTTGCAGGGCTGGGCTGTGCAAATACCCACCTGGATACTGTGACGGTTAATTCTACGTGTGCACTTGACTGGATCACTGGATGCCCAGGCATCTGGGTAAACATGATTTCTGGGTATGCCCATGGGGGTGTTTCCACAAGAGATCAGCATTTGAAGTGGTGCATTGAGGAAAGCAGGTGGCTCTCCCCAGGGTAGGTGGGCCTCATCCAGTGCGCTGAGGGCTGAACAGAACCAAAAGGGGGAGCAAAGGAGGATTCAGCCTCTCTCTCTCTGCCTGACTGCGTGACGGGCACAGCAGTCTTCTCCTGTTCTCTCTGCAGACTCGGCCTGGAGTCCACACCACCGGCTCTCTGGCTTTCTTGGGCCTCCAGCTTGCCAACTGCAGATCATAGGACTTCTCAGCCTCCACAATTGCATGAGCCAATTCCTTGTAATAAATCTCTTTCTAGAGATATCTATCAATCACCTATCTATCTATCTATCTATCTATCTATCTATATCTATCTATCTAATCTATCCATCCATCCATCCTACTGGTTCTGGTTCTCTGGAGAACCCTAATACAGACACATATCACTTAAAACTGTATTTGGAAAGAGTTCTAGATTTACAGGAGAGTTGCAATGTTGGTATGGAGTTCCCCCATCTCCTTCATGCAGCTTCCTCTGTGAACCCCTCACACCACCATAGTCACCACGACTAAGAAATGAACAGTGGCGCACTACTGTCAACCAAGCTGCAGATTTAGTTAGGATCTCCCCGTCTCCCGCTCCCGTCCTCCTTCTGGACAATGTGGGCTCCCAGCTGGCGTTGAGCCTGTCACTTCATGGCTTCATGATCCTCCTTCCAGCAGATGTCCTGGAATTACTGCACTTGGGTTGGACTCAAGGCAATTCTGCTTCTTGTTTTTTTTAATGCTGGTATAAATAACATGCTGCTTCACAGTTTTTCATAAAGTTCTCCATTTCAGATTCTTTCGTGAGGGTGCAGGGTTTGGCCATTTTTTTAAGGGTGTTGATCCATGTTACCAACTTTCCCTCTACAGTCGTGCGTTTACCCCAGGAGCTGCCGTCTGACAGTGGGGATGACCTCCGATTCCACGTAAACAGGGACGTGCTCTTCCAGTCCCCTCCTCCTGGCCTCTCAGGACGGCTTCTCATGCGGTCCGTCCCGTCCCACGTCAAGTCTGTGAGCTTCAGCTTCCCTCCTGGACACACCCCTCCTGAGTCTCTGTTCTCCTCCCTCTCGGCTGATTACCCTCCAGGCCTCCTGCCCAGCCGGCACGCTGGGGCTGCCCTTCGTCGTCCTTCCTGGAGGTCCCTTTGGCCCTTCCTGGGTTGGCATCTTAGCCCGGGGTCCCTGAGATGGTGAGCCTGAGCCTCAGGCTTGCAGGCAGGCCGCTCATTTTGGAAAGTGATTTCAGGGAGCAGGAGCCGGACTGTGAGGCCAAGGAGGGACGCGCATGGGTGTGTTGTCATGAGAGAAGAGGAAATCTCAGTATTGGTCTCTGCTTGGCTGCAGGCACAGGGCTCCTGAGATCCTTGTCATTTCCTAAGTGACAGGAGCACTAGGAGCATCTTTTGTTCTGATGTTTGGTCTTTGACCGGGTTCCTGACACAGGGCTCCTAAGTCCCTTGGAATTTCTTGGGTGATGGGAGCGTCTGTTGTTCTAATGAGGCGACTCTGGGATTCTCTTCAGACTAGACTAGGTGGGGGAGGAGCAGGGACCTGCAGAGAATACAAAAGGGACCATGATAATTGATACATTATCGATTGATAATTGTTAAAGCTGGGTAATGTGTATGTGGTAGTTTGACACTTTCTCTCGACTTTTCCATATGTCTGAAATTGTTCATAATAAAAAACCTCTTTTAAAAATGTGCCATTCCAGGTTAGATTCGCGTACCTGGTGGGAGGGAAGGTGGAGGAGGGCGTCTGAAGGTTGAAATCGATGCTAATGAATGGCAGCAACTTCAGACGTCCCCCAGTGCTCTCCTATGCCGTCACTGTGTTGGGACAGCGCATTTGAGGAGTGAAATAAACAGTCTGTCAAGGAAACGGGCCACCATCTTCCAACACCTGCTGGTTCCAGATTTTTCCAAGGAAGCCTTGTTATCCCTAGTAAGAACTGTCGTCTCTAAGAAGTAAGTCCTGGTGATTATTTCACCAGCAAGTTCTCCATAATTTATTTTAAAAAGAAACAGAATCAAACTTGAAATATGTGTTGAGAGGAACGGAGAGGCATGATGCCAGAAGAGGAGCCATTCGTTAAGGCCTGGCCATTTGTCTCAATTCTCTGTGCGTGCCCTGGGGTGGCTGTCAGCACAGGGGGAGTATTTAAGTGGGATTATCTGAGCTCTTTGCTGCTGCAAAGATGGATGGTGTCTAAGCGGAACCTCTTCTCCTCACAGTCACCAGGCAAAATAATAACGGTCAGGAAGAACACCACCAGGCCCCTAATGAGAAACTGTTGACAGAAAAATTGCTCTAACATTCATCAAAGAGCCAATAAATGTCGAGGAAGGGACTGGAGATGCGGCGGCTCATAAATTCCTTCTCTCGGGGACTCTGAGGCGAGTTTGGGGACAACACACCCGCTCTGCCTTTTTCCCGAACGTTGCTAAATAAACTTCCAGAAAGCTTAGAGCAGTTATGGGGTGGCTTACCCTGACAGCTCTGAGGGGATGATTGAGGGCAGCCGCTCCAGTTTTTGGTCAGAGGGTCCTGTTTTTGCCCCAATACCGGCCAGGTCTTTATCTTTTCAGTCATTTAGACCTTGTCTTTGTGATGTCACAATTCCTAGGTTAACTGAGAGCTGAGACCCTTTCTGGCTTGAAAAGCCAAAGCTCTATGTAGACGATTCCATTTGCTCACTAATGAGTCAAAATGGATTTTCCCTCTTGATTCCTGTAATGCTTATTGCCTGGTGACCACTTAGCAGCCAATCGAATGGCTTCCTTGTGACAGATCTTCCGTTGGTGAATCTTGTTTTCACTTCTTAGGGGACGAGCATGTTCGCCGAGTGGCTAGTGTGACTCCGCCTCTGGACTGCGTTTGGGTTCCCCCAGGGGCGGATCCCGGATCAAGGACTCATGGGAAGACTGTTTGTTGGAAAGTGAGCCCAGGAAGCACAGTGAGGGGTGGGACGAGCTGGGGCGGGGAAGGAGAAAGGGCCATCGTGTCTGCGTGAACGATACTGGGTCTCAACCCTGCTGGGTCTTCGGGGAAGACACAGTACCACGTCTCAGAGCTGGTCCCTCAGATGACCGGGGAGGGGGCGTTTATCCGTGGACACCCGTTGGCTGCTCCTTGGGGGGTGTCCCTCGAGGCCTTCACTCCTCCTACTTCTGGGTTGGCCTGTTGAAGGCTGAGCTAGCTCCTGGAGTGCCAGAAGTCACCCTCAGAGAGGCAGACACAAAAGTGCCTGGGCTGGGGCGGGGGTCGGGGGTCGTAGTCAGCTGGGGCTGCTATAACAAGATAGCACAGGCTTGGGGGCTCAAAAGCAGACATTTATTCCTGACAGTCCTGGCGGCTGGAAGTCCAAGGTCAAGGCGTCAGCAGATTTGATTTCCCCTGAGGTCTCTCTCCTTGGCTTGCAGACGCCACCTTCTCTCTGTGTCCTCACGCGGTCTCTCCATCCTCTTATCAGGACACCAGTCCCAATGGATAAGCTCCATCCTTATGACCTCATTTAACCTTATTACCTCTTTAGAGGCCTCCTCTCCAAATACAGTCACATTGCGGGTAGGGCTCAAATATATGAATTTTGAGGGCACACAGTTTGGTCCACAACTGGGGAAAGCTGTTACCTGTGGAAACTGCCCAGCACCATGCAGGTGACATGGGGTGGGGGGTGGTCATCATCAGCATTGCTACACATATATGTTTAATTTCATGCTCCCAGCCACATAGGAGGTAGGTGTTATTATCCTCCCCATTATAACCATGAAGAAGCTGGGACTCAAAGAGGTGAGACACCTGGCCCCACACGCAGCTAGTAATAACGGGGCGGCTCAGAGGCCACCCAGCTATCCGACTCTTGTCCCATGATAACTATTTTGTATTTGAATTTTAACATCGTCGTGGTTTATCTCATCTACTAGACTAAGTTCCTGGAGGGTCATAATTGTCTTACCTTTAAAAAAACCCATCCTATGGTGCCTCACTCAGCGCTTCGCAATTAAGTAGATTCTCAATAAATACATGAATTGATGTTTGTGTGTGTGTGTGTGTGTGTGTGTGTGTTAAGGAAGATTCACTCTGAGCTAACATTCATTGCCAACCTTCCTTTTTTTTTTTTTTGCTTGAGGAAGATTAGCCCTGAGCTAACATCCATGCCAACCTACCACTACTCTGTATGTGGGATGCCTCCACAGCATGGCTGATAGTGGAGTAGGTCCGCACCAAGGATCCAAACCCACGAAGGAGGTCGCAAAAGCAGAGCTCGTGGAACTTTAACTACTTGGCCATGGTACCAGCCCCGAATTGATGTTTTTAAAATCACCTCTTGACTGTTTCTTTTGGAAACAGACCCAGAAAAAAAAAATCCATGCAACTACAATAAAGGAAGTTACGTCTGCTTTCATGGGAACATGGTAACCTGTGAGGGACAGGTCACCCTGGGGGCCTCCACCAGCAGGAGAAGGGATGTGAAGGGTCCCTGTGGGGTGTGGGCTGGGTGGGGGTGAGGAGCACAGTGAACGACCCTGGCAACTGTCCATCCTCCCTCAGCGAAAGGAAGGGATGGCTGATTCAGGAACTAAAGGCCTTGAGGAAACTTCCTTGGTAAAAACTGGACAGATTGGTTATCTTTAGGGGAAAATTATCAAATGATCAGAAAAATAACTTTGACAACCCTAACAAATGCTACAATTTTGGGTTAAGTTCAAATAAGCATATTAACCATTTCAGTAGATTCTATCAAGAGCAATTCTGTTAAGATGTTTCCATCCCTCGCCACCCAACCATGTATTTTCTCTCTCTCTCTATGTGGAGAATGTTTTATCACCAGAAGTGTAAGCATTTGGAGACCAAAATGTGCTTAGCGATGTTTTAAAGAAGGAAAACGGGCTCCACGGAACCCCTGGGTCTGACGTCACCAAGAGGAGCAACGTGACACCTGAATGCCGACCGACATTTACAATTAGGTACGTACCAACTTCCCTGGCCCTACAAAGCAAACACTGATTTCATTCACATACTGCGCAGCTATTTAACTTTCCAAAACTCATTCAGAAAATGTGACCAGAAAATTTTTAAAAACCCATGTACATCATGTGGCTGACGGGGAGCTGCGCTCTGGCAACATTTAACTGGACCTAGCAAATCTCTCTGAAGGCCTGCTCTTCGCTCAGCACTTTTGTTGGGGGCAGGGAGGATGACACACTAGCCTGTGTGGCCTTGTGTGCGGCTCAAGCCCCAGACTTTAAGATGGCACAGAAGGGACCGTAGCTGTTGCTGAGCGCAGATGCCCGTGCACATTTAGCCGTGCTATTTCTATTAGAATCATTATTGGTTTTGTACTGCTCTGGTTATAAAGTTGCATATGTTTTGGAAAGACAAAAATTCAATGTGCTTCTTGCACAACAGAAGTATCTAGAAAGTAATGTGATGTAGTGACCACCTGAAAGCTGGTGAGAGGGCAGCAGGGCAGCCTGTGTGGTGACTACAAGGCTGTTCTCCAGAACTAGAGCCCCTGGGTTTCAAAGCTGCCCTGCCCCTTACTAGCTGTGGGACAAGGGGCAAGTCATTTAATATCCTTGTTGTTTTAGTTTATCATCTGTATAATGGGGTTAATAAAACCTACTTCATAGAGCTTTGAGGAAGACTAATGCATTAATAACTGTAAAATTCTTTTTTAATTTTTCTTTCTTCTCCCCAAAGCCCCCCAGTACATAGTTATATGTTTTAGTTGTGGGTCCTTCTGGTTGTGTTATGTGGGATGCCACCTCAGCATGGCCCGATGAGTGGTGCCACGTCGTGCCCAGGATCCGAACTGGTGAAACCCTGGGCCGCCGAAGTGGAGCGCGTGAACTTAACCACTCAGCCATGGGGCCAGCCCCATGTAAAATTCTTAAAACAGTGCCTGGCACAGAGCAATCATTACGTAAATTTAAATGTTGATAAAGCCTAAGATGAGTCAGCCCTGGGGTCTAACGGTTAAGATTCGGTGCCTTCTCCCCTGCAGCCCGGGTCTGTTTCCTGGTCAGGGAACCACACCACCTGTCTGTTGGTTGTCACACTGTGACACACTGTGACACTGGGATTTCAAATACCAGCAGGACCACCCACGGTGGACAGGTTTCAGTGGAGCTTCCAGACTAAGATAGATTGGAAAGAAGGACCTGGCCACCCACTTCCAAAAAACTTGGCTATGAAAACCCTAGGAATAGCAGCGGAGCGTTGATACAGCACCGGAAGGTGAGAGGATGGCGCAAAAGGACCAGGCTGTCCACAGGGTCACTAGGAATCAGAATCCACGTCATGCTACACTGTGACCAATACAGCTTTCTTTTTCTAAATTCCCAGAAATTTCTAAAACTGGGAATTGCCATCTTAATACAAAATTCGGCTAGGAAAATATTGAAAACATGCAGCATAAAACAGAAAGATTGACCTGGCCCACCACTTCCCTTCCTCCCCCTTTCCCCATGGAACAGGCACCTCCCCTCACTGGGGAGCCGGAAGGGGCCAGGCCATTCCATCTGAGACACTGTACCGTATTGATGCCTGCCAGCTTTTCACACGCCTCTGTTTGGGACCTGAAAAATAAGTTTTGGGCTCCAAAATATGAAAGAAAAACCCTTACAAGGCTGAAATTTACTATTTTATTAACTTTAACGTCAACTTCAATAATGTTGAATTTAACTCTCGCCTACTTCATGATTGCCAAGAAATAATAATCCTTAATTAATCACATATGAAAAACTAAATTTGAAAGCAAATTATTCAACTCCTTTCCCTAAAGAGAATTAGATTTAGTGTGGAATAGGGGTGCATTTTGCTGTTTTATGTGATGTGGGGTGGGGCTTCGGAAGCATGAGCTCCCAGGCCTGTGAAGACCCCGCGACCTGCCCCCGTGGGAGATTTTCAGAGGGTCCTGGAGGGCTCAGCCTCCCCATATCCCTCTCCCAGCCAACAGCGACTGATCAAAACATCATCACAGAAGCCGCACTGCTTCGACTTTTAAAGGCAGGTACTACTGGAGAGATGCCCCTCACCTCCACCCTGAGGCAGGGGGTCCCACATTGTGGGGTGCAGCTGAATCACTTGGAAATCTTTTTTTAAATGCATACCTTTGGGCCCCAGGAATCAGAATTTGTGAGTCAGTAAGGCAAGTGTGGAGCCCAGGAACCTGCATTTGAACAGATAGCTCGTCCATGGGCCACACTTCTGAAGCGCGACTCCTAGTGCAGTGGGTTTTCACAGGAAGGAGAGAGAGAAGGGGAGAATAATGCCCCTGGACAAAATGAAGGGCAATCGCCAATTTCGACAGAGTCCACCTCCTGTAGGGTCTTCCTAGCCGATGGCATCGTCAAAAGGTTCAGGTGTGGCCCCAAAGCTCTGAGCATCTGGCTTTCTCGTTCTCAAGTGTAACCCGGTGTTTGCAAGGTTCACCACCTCTCAGGGTAAATCTCCCATCTTCTCCATTTGTAAAGAGCATTTTCTTTGAGCAGAAGCTACCTGTTTCAAGTTTTGTGGCAAGTTTCCCAAACCTGGTACTGCAGAATCCGGAACGTCAGAACTAACAGGACAAGGGTGTCCAAAGGCGTCATTTTTGCAGAAGGGAAACTGAGTGCTGAGAGAGGGCACGTCGCCTCCACACAGTGACACAGCTGGTCCTCGGCACTCTTGCCGTTCAATCGGGCTATCTCCCCTGAATCCCCTTCGAGAAGCAACACTATGCTGCCCTGGCCGTGCCATTCTGACTGGTGTCCTTTCAGCGCCCTGGAAGTCCGTCCCTCCAGGCTGGAACGGTAATCTTTTTGGTAGGTTGGGAGGCATATGGCGTGGTAGTCAGGAGCGCAGGATTCAGAACAACACAGATCCAAACCCGAAGGCTGGCTCGACCGTGGCAAATGCCTCTACTTCTCTGAGCCTTTTATACACCGGGGGAAGTAAGAGCTACCTCACGGGCTGCCTGGCAAGAATTGAGGCTCATTAAATCAGCGTGTGCTGTCACACAGCAACTCCCTCCAAGGTCACTGATGTAAAGTGAATCAGGGAGCTGATGCCTGTCGTTCGCTCCACTGGCTCATGCTCTCCAGGGCTCCAGCCAGCCTTCAGAATGATCTCTTCCTCAGGCTGAGCAGCGTGAACACCCACGGCACTGACTGCTCAGCCCCTGGACCTCCTGGGGTGTGGTCTGCCGGACTGAGCTCAGCAAAGCTCCCTGAGATGCAAATGATGCAAAGGGAAAGATGGATATACCGGGCTTTCCAAAAGCAATCAAGTGTGGTTACCAGAGACTTTTCATTCGAGAGCCCAGTAGAAGGAAGCAGAGATACAAATTAACCCCAAATTCCTATTAGCCAAGGGGATGAATTATATGACACTGGAGGCTGGGGAGCAGATTTTCCTTCTGGATTATTTTCTGCACAGGCGACTATTAAGATTTATAGCTGGTCCCTGGGCGCACATCGGCTCGCAGGCTGGGACGCTGGCCCAGAGGCCTCAGGATCTCCTGGTTTGAGGGTCTGGTGTGACTCACACAGAAACTGGGAAGTTAACTTTTGGTTTTGGTTTGCCAAATGTGGGAGGCGGCTTTGTTAGCTTCTCCAAGGCCCAGAGAGCGTATATAACCCCCTCTCCACACTGTGTGGTGGCCAGATGGCAGCCTCCACAGCAGGTGCCTGGAGAGGAAGCAGCGGTAGGGCCCCATGGACGGCATTATTTTTGAGCAGACCACGACAACCCAGTCCTTCACAAGCTACTTCAGAATCTCAGCCAGCTGTCTGCTAGCTTCGTCGTGAAAACTCCATTAGTGGTCTGTCAGTAGTCAAATCTGATGTCCCTTGTGCGCTACGTTCTGTAGCGAGGACACTTGGTCCGTTGCTTTGTTTGGAGAGCTGCCGCAGCACAGAGAAGCCATCCCTCAGGCTGGCCTCAGGCCAGCCCAGGACCTCCCCATGGGGTGGGCCAGCAGAAAGGGCTTCCAGGGCTTTCTGAGGCAGGTTGGAGCCCTCACTCTACCCCGTCTCAGCTGTCTGACCTTTGTCTCAAGCACTCATCTGTAAGTTGGACATACTTGTAGGCACTGCTGTGTGGGTTCTGGTGAGGATGAAATGAGAATGCAGAGGGTACCCAGCACCCACCACGTGTCCAGTAAACGGCAGCTCTGCTCATCTTTCTGCTCAGGAGGAGCACTCTTAATAACAAGCTCCTCCTTCCCCAGAAAGCACTCTTTTTCACCTTTCTAAACTCTAGCAAAGAAAACAATTGCCAAGATCAATAGAAACCCGTGAAAACACGATGGGATTTCCACACCAAGACAGGCCTGCCCCAGCGAGCTCAGCGGGAACCATGGTAGAGCTGCACGATGCTCTTTATCTTTGGCAGTGGTACCAATCACATTTATGGCCCCTTTCTACTCTTAGGTAAGATAAATTTGCTTTAAAAAAAAAAAAAAGATCAGTCCACTGGGCAAGCTGGAGGATGAGAGATTTAGAACATTCTTGGGCCATACTGGACCAGCAGCCAGAAAACAATGTTAGCTCATGATCCAAACGCTAGCCCAGCCGGGGGATTCGCGTGTCTGCTGTTAGGTTGGATTCTTCACCAGAAGCTGAGCAGAGTTTGCAAAGATCCCTGGCGCAGGTGATTCTCGGTGGGTGGAACATGTGTTCTGCGTCCCTCCCACCTCTCCTCCGTGTGTTTGTCCTCAGGTTTGGCCCAGGGTCCCAGTTTCACAGTATGTTGGACGGCCAGGACATTCCTTACAGGAACATCAGGCACCTATGACCTGTCCATCATTCTGGGCTTACAAAGAAAGAGTAAATTGGTATTTTTCTTTTCTCAGATAGTTTACAGTCTGGGTGGGAAGATAAAATCAGCAGTCTCTCTAAATAATCATTTAAAATCATATAAGTTTATTCCAAGGCCATAGGCATGATGATTTCTCAAGACTCAAGAAGATTTTCAGTGTGGAGAGTATCTCGTGGAGATGGGAAATGTTTCAGCTCTCTGGGGGAACCAGAACAACCTCCACCTTAGGGAACGTTTCTGAGAGCAAGGTCTGGTTGGCATCCTTCTTTCACGTCTCGGTTTATCGTCACCTCCTCCCGTGTCAGGGTGGTCCCTCATGGAAGCTTCTATGGAGGAGCATACCAAATAGCAGCCTTCTGCCAGAGCCAGCCAGCAGAGGCGCTCACTACCCTTAAGCACTTCTTCTCACTCTCCATTCCATCCTTTCCCCATGGGACTGTGGTTTTTAACACAGACACATGCAGTGCAGCCATTACTAATGTTAGAAAAGCAGGCTGTCTTCCATTATAATCATAAGGCAGCAGTGGTGTTTGGGGCCCAGAAGGCAGGGGTGGGGGCTTCCTGAGCACTGTTCTCTCTCCGCTCCCTTCCTCTGGGAAGGCCGGCTCACTGTGCCCAGATGGGCTTTCTCTTCTGGATGAAGGCCTTGATCCCCTCCTGCCCATCCGGCAGGGCCAGGTTGTCCACCATGGTCTGGGAGGTGAGGTGGTAGGCCGTTCTAAGGTCCTGGCGCAGCTGCTTGTTGAAGGCAGCCTTGCCCAAAGACACCACGTGACGGCTCGAGGAGGCAATCTTTTTCGCTATTTTCATGGTCTCCTCCTCCAGCTGCCCTTCGGGCACCACTTTGCTGAGCAGCCCATGGAGCAAGGCCTCCTGAGCAGAAATGGGCTCCCCAGTAAAAAGCATTTCTGAGGCGACCTGAGGGAGGAAACACATGCGATTATTAAGGCATCGCCTCGTGACCCATTGCCCCCTACATCCCACCCTGTCCATGCCCCTCTCCTGACCTCCCTGCGACCTTGGCCCAGTTATCTGCATCCTCAGATAGCATCTCACCCGTCACCCATGAAGTCTTCAATACCCAAACTCCTGCCAGAGACAGACGGCATCTTCCTCAGAGCACGGAAATGTCAGTGCCCACGAGAGGGAGTCTACCTAGTCTACGCCCCTCTCTGGGCCTCAGTTTCCCAATCTGCCTAGTGGGATAATACTATCTAGCACCATATTGATCTACAGTGATTTTACCCAAAGAGACTAGATTCTTTTTCCCTAGGAAAAAGAAGCCTGTTTATTTTCTAGTGAATCAGTACCATCTTTACTTAAAGTTTCTGTGTCGTGTGCTCTCGAAACTTCACATGAAAGAGAAGAAAACATGCCCTCTTACCCCGTTCGCCAATCAGCTCCTGTGGCGGCCCCTCTTGGGTCGCCCTGACTGGTGGTGGGTTCATAGTCCCCTTCCCAGGGCTTCCACTTAAAAAGTGACCAAAGGCCCTTGAGGCCCAGGCTCACCCCGGGGCAGTGGGACCTGGGTCTGGAGTCGGATGTCCCCGACTTCCAATCCCAGATGGGCCACTCACTAACCACAGGGCCTTAAGGAAGCGAATAAAGGCTCCGAGTCGGTTTGCTCATCTGAACAACGGGAGCGAGCCCTCCATCCTCCTGCAGAATCGTGAGGATTAGAGAAAGTGCAGGTGAGGCTCACACCACAGTGCTGGATGCTCAGCGGGCACCTGAGAAATGCAGAGGCCCCTATTAACAGATTCTGATGCGGCGGGCCTGGGCGGGCCTGAGACCCTGTGTCTCTCCCAGGCGCTCTGGTGGTCAGCCCACCAGGCTGAGCAGCAAAACTTTAACACTCTTTCCGGCTTGGAAGTTCTGCTCTATTCTAATTAGACTCTCAGGAAATCCGATTCTGCAGATACACAACGTTACCATGGTGAATAGGCGGAAGCGAGTGTTTCTGCCATGGAGAAATGACTGGTTTGGGAAGAGGGGGTCTGATCTTGTGGATGCTCTCCCGTAATGCAACTGCTTGAGGCGCTGGCCCTACATTTCTGAGCAAGGCCAGCCAGCTCTGACTGGGGAAGGGAGCAGCTGTACCAGGCAGGTTGTTTATATGGTGCCATAAAGATGTATTATTTAACTCACGCCGGAGGAGAGAAACACTTCACAAGTGTGGAAAATTATTCACGCCCAGGTTCAGTCTGCCTTGAACACAAGGGCTCCACTCCATTGTTTCTGCTCCCAGCAGCAAACCGCAGCCCTCGGTCTCCAGCACGGCTGCGCAGTTTCCCATGGTGACCAGCAGAGGGCACTGGTGACCCACACATGTGGCTTCAGCTGGTGTGCAAAGGGCCGAGCATCCTGTCCAGGCCAGGCTGCAAAAGCACCTGCTGTGTCCCTGTGGATGTGCACGCGGACATGCGCCACCACCCACACACAGTTGACGGCCTCTGTATGGATGGGTTCGTATGGGTGCAAGCGAGCAATGATGACAGGCAGGTTTAGATTTTTGTGAACCGCTATTTTCCTCTAAAGGGGGCCACAAGGTGAGAGCTGCAGATCCAGAAACCTGACAGAGGCGGAAAGTTCTCACAGACTTCTCCTCCTACTAGATTCCCTTTGTCAGTACTGCAATTTCAGCTTGGTGTTGACCCCAAACCCTCTATCTGCTTCATGCCTCCACGTAGCCCTACATCAACGAGCCCGAGGTGAGGGGCATCTGATGACAACTCGGAACCACTTTCAGACGGCCAAGCAAGAAAAAACTCTGAAGGCTTGAAAACAAGAATGCTGGGTCGGACCACAGGGATCCACAGGCCTCCCGGGCATCAGACCCCGTGGAGCGCAGAGAGTCGGGAAACACTGGAGATTCTTCGCCTGTCTCCTGAGCAGGCCTGGCCCTTGCTGAAACTGTCTTTGGAAGGTAAAAGCTACTTTTGTTCTTATAACGTCCCGCCCCTTCTTCTGTCACACATGGGCAATCATGCAGTGTGATTCTGAGAATTGGGCTTCCTGGGAACTTAAGGCATGATTTTGTCACACTTCCCCCCTCTTTTTTCTCAAGAACTAATTAAAATTTGACAAAGATGAGGTAATGTTTAAGTTTCTAGGATTCAATTTAAGCCTTGGTTTAAAAAGTTTGTTTTAAGAAAGAATGGATTCTTATCCTGACAATAGGGCTGATTTAAAGGTTTCAAATGCCTTGACATGGAACCTTCCAGAATGTCAGGTGTTGAAGGAGAGGAACAGCTGCAGGTAGGCTAACCAGCACAGCTGCCTTTGACAATGCAGAAGGCCTTGTGATGTCACTTGCACAATTATGAGACAGTTTATTAATAAGCTCTGACAATATATTTACAATGCGTTTTAATCTAATGTACTGGCACAAAGTAGAGACTTAAGAACTATTCATTGAATTAGTATATATACATTTAAGGTAAATGTGTATCCTGACAGGATCCAAACACCACCTAGTCTGAGGACATTTTAGCTGTTGTGTTTGAACAGGTCACTTTTGCATTGTGGAGCCCATGTTCAGCCCATTTTCCTAAGTGTGTGTACTTGCAGGCATCTGTCTTCAGAATTTCCTTATGAACACACATTTCTGGGAAAACTAATGAGGAGGCACATGGAAGAAAGGAGTCTTCTCTAAATTTCTTGGTCCTGTCGGCTGACTTCCGTTGGGTCTCATTTCTTTTGCGTCTCAGGCATATGAGCAACTGCTAATTTTTGTACTTGATGCTAAAATGGATACTGTATTCTAGAAAGCACTTTAGGTTCTGTACTTGCTCTGGCATGTGACTCCCTCTCCCCTTTTAAAAATAGATTTCCAATTGAGAATGAGGAAGTATTTTTCTCTAGAACAGGGAAACCACTGGTTTCCACTTAAGAGATGTTTAGTAAATATAATTTCTCGATGTTACAGGAAGAGAAGAAAGCTTCGTGAAGAAAACGGACTTCACTTTGGTTACCAACGACATAACAGCTCTCATAATATGGCTCCTTGTGGGGCAGAGTCAACATACCATGCACGGATACGCATCTTCCTGAAACGCAACTGTCGTGAACCTGACATACGCAGTCTATATATATAGATATATATACATATCTCAGCTACTTTCAGTCCATTCTAGAACCAGACAGATTGTCAGCCAACAACAAGCCAGTGCACTGGCTCCTGGCCTCTTGACACCGGCATCTGTCACCATGCTATTATCTCTCATGGGCAACCATTCAGTGCAACAAAACTGAGTCTCAAGTGCACTTCAAATAAGATTACAAAAATGTGTGCTTTTTTTTTTTTTTTTTGAGGAAGATTAGCCCTGAGCTAACTGCTGCCAACCCTCCACGTTTTGCTGAGAAAGGCTGGCCCTGAGCTAACATCTGAGCCCATCTTCCTCTACTTTATATGTGGGACACCTACCACAGCATGGCATGCCAAGCGGTGCTGTGTCTGCACCCACGTGCAGTTCGGGATCGGAACTGGTGAACCCCAGGCCGCCGGCACAATGTGCGCACTTGACCGCTGCACCACCGGACCGGCCCCAAATGTGTGCCTTTATGAAAACAAACAAAAGAAATCCAAAAACCGAGGCAAGGGTGAAATGTGGTCGAAGCCCACTGTGAAAAGCTGCAGAGGAACAGCGGCTGGCTGCTCCCTCCCCCACACAAGACATTAGAAGGAATGTGGTGGCACATCTGGCCAGCTGTGCATTGGGCAGGACGTCCTGATTCAAATGGTGCTTTTAACAAGCGAATTCTGGAGCTAACCCTCACACGCACTGGAGGGTCGCAGTGGAGACGGCGCTGGGGGGAATTCAATTACCTTTCTAGGCACTGCTCTCCCCAGGGCGACCCCGGGGGTGGAGCAGAAGAGCCCCAGGTTCACACCCGGGGTGGCAAAAGACGACTTGTCGCTCGCCACGGCGATGTCACAGCTGGCAACCAGCTGACACCCGGCAGCAGTGGCCAAGCCGTTCACCATGGCAATGATGGGGACGGGATGGTTCTGGATCAGCATCATGACCTGAAGGAGCAAACACAGCCAGTTCACTTTCAGCCAAGAGTGAGGGGCAGCACTAATGCTTAGTATTTGATATGAATTTACTGTTTTCAGAACGCTTTTTACAGGCATCAGTGTATCATTCTATGAAAAAAGGGTCAAAGAAGTGAGGCACAAAGAGAACTGAGTTGCATGAAATACCCACGATGAACCAGAATGTACAATGTGGTCTCCTGAGACCCCAGGAGGAAGGAGCCCTGTTTTAAAACCAGGACTCGAAGGCTCAGAGGGGAAGTAACTCACCTCAGGCCACAAGATCCGCAAGCGCTCGCTGTGGGGTGTGAACCCGCATCTGTGGGACCCCAAGTCACTGGTCCCTCCACTCCAGCACGTCGCCGCTGCGAGGCGGCAGTCCCCTCCGACTGCTCCCCTACGAACCCATCTGGAGGACAGCGCAGACTGCGATCTCCGGGGCACAAACCAAACCGTTCTGTTCTAACGGTGCCTGCGCGGAGCCCTCATGTCAAAAGTCTGAAACTGGTATTTGGTACTTCCTTGAAAAATTAAGGTGGAAAAGGGACTGGAAGGCAATTTCCTTAGTCATTACTGCTCAAATTACCACCATGAATAGTCTCTCAATTCTATTAAAATGCTGGGAACACCCTGCTGTCATCAAATAAACAAAATTCCTGAAACAGAGCCATGGGCACAGAGAGGGGGCGCCAGCTTGCTCATGGGACGCCCCTCCCTCCCGTGAATCTCCAGAACTTCAACTTATTTTGGAAGCTCACGAAACAACTTGTTTATTTCTCCATTTCTTCATGACCCTCTAGACAGACTGTGCTGCTATGGTAACTTCAATTTATAAACAGTTGCTCTCTGAACCCAGCAGGGAGGGTGGCAAGGAGCAGTGACATCTGGCCTTGTTTCCCAGGTGGCAGCTCAAAGAGAACGCACCTTCACTGATTTGAAGATTGTGCCTGAAGAACGGACCTTCTGTTTTCATAAACATTTGATATTTGTCAGCTTTGTGTAAAATAACTAATGATACATTGAAGGATAGAACATCATACTCGAGAGTAGGGGTTCTTGACTTTGTTAGGGGGGTTGCCTTTTGAGGATCTTATAAATGCAATGCCCCTCTCCCTAGAAGAATGCACACGGACACACCCGTACCCCAAAGTGTTCCTGGGGTTAGGGGGTTCGTGCACTGCAGGTGAGGAGGGGGTGCTTACTACAGAGTCATTCTCAGAGGACTGCGACGGCATGGAGGAACGAGCAAGAATGTCTAAAGTCTTGCAGCAAAAAAGGAACAGATTTTGTTTAGCTCTGAGTGTCGTCTGTCACCTAACGAGCTGAAGTTACTTATGAAAAGTCATCTGACTGTGAGTAGAGCTGATCAGTATGGGCTCCTGGCCGCCATCTATGAGGGGCTGGGATCCCACGCAACCTGGCGGGAAAATGCTTAGGGGATCCAGCCTACACCAACAGCATTCAAAATACTCATACCTTTTATAGGAATTCTACTTCCGAGACATAAGCTGAAGTAGGGTAAAAAGCTGTCTGCACAAAGATGTTCACCGAATCATTATTTTATAAGAGTAAAAAACTATAAGTAATATACATAGATAAAAATAAAAAGTGGCTATGCAAACTAAACAATATCCATTTAATGGAACGTTGTGTTCTTGTTACGGAATTTTCCCAGAGAAGCGCCCGCAAGGTGGTCTGGGGCTGGGTGGTGGTCTGGAGCCAGGCTGCTGGGGTCTGATGCCCACTCTCTCACTCACTTGCTGCCTAACCCTCAGTTTCCACATCTGTAAAATGGGTATAACAGTAGTGCCAACCTTACAGAACATGAGAATTATATAAACTCGTATGTCTAAAGTACTTAAAATATTACCTGGCACATAGTAAGCGTTCAATGCTATAATCATATTATACAATTATACAGTATAATCGCACCTAGGTATGATTATTCAGACAAATAGGTACACATGGAAAAAGATTAAAAAGAAAGATAGCAAAATATCAATTACAGTTATCTCTAGGTGGTATGATCATGGTATAATATCAGTAATTCATTTTTCCTCCTTTTCCTTTGGTTCTAAGAGATTTTCAAAATTTCCCATAATAAGTACTTATTACTTTTATAATTATAAGATATTTTAAATAAAGTTAGAGAGCAATTCAGAAAAAACAAAGGGAATCTAGATAATAAGCAAGCTGAGATAATCAATCCCTTGACAGTCAAGAATTGATTATGCCTCCTGGTTTGCCTCCTGAATTGGGTAATTATTTTGGTCCTGCTTACTCCAAAATTTCACATAAAGTTAACTCTGACCCAGCCAAGAGAACAGCGTTACTGAGGGTTCCGTGTTGTTTCGAAAAGCGAGAGGCCTGTCCCACTGTCATTTCAGTGGCGGGTGTGAGGAGAAAGAAGAGTTTCTCCCTGGACCAGGGTGTCCAGCTTCAAGCTTCACCAGGACAGAAGGGAGACAGGGACAGGTGTCCGGTGAGGGCCGCACCCTCAGCTCACACAAGGTTGTTTTCGCTCTTCCATAACCAAGGGTTTCTCCTCATTCTCAACCTGCCCTGTGCCCGATTTGTAAATAATTAACCATCACGCGGTACCTGTGGTTGGTAACAAATTTGCTGTAGTTTTTATAGCTGCTGAGCCAATGCAGGTACCTTTATCTTTCTTTCTAAAATCAAATTTTCTCATGCATGAACCGAACAATGAAATATCTAGCTCATTCTGTTCCAATCTGCCTGCTGATTACACTTGGAAATTGACATCTTGTACAAGTTCATGGCGCTCCTATTTATCCAGGATAATTTAATAGTCTCAGGAAAAGTATTAAAGAAATCAATGCACTTTCACTCCGATTTCACCACTTTAGGGCTGGGTCCTGTGCAGGCTCTGCGCAGGTCTTTCCAGTAAGCCGGGGGCATCGTGGGCTGGAGGCCTCCCGGAAACCCGGCCTCCATCCTCTGAAGCAGCCCTGGCTCCCCTGTGGCCCTTTGCGAACCCATTTAGACCTCGGTTCCTGCCGACACCCCTGCAGAGGGATAAACACAGGCCCTCGAGGGAGGAGGGACAGCTCTACTGGTTGTCTTCGATGACCTTCTATTTGGCCAAACATACTGGGGATTGGTAGAAAAATAACTTCTAAAGCACGAAGCCTTGGCAAATACAGGAGCAGAACGTTACATAAACATCATTAATGTGAAACAAAAAAGAGGCGGCCTTGCTCCCACCTTTCCATGAAGCCTCGAGTCAGCCGCTTTTCCAGTCTGTCCCTCCATGAAATGAGAAAACGATAATCTGATCTCCTTATGGGTTTCTGGAAGGGCAAGGAAGACAAAGGGCGGACAGCGAGGCATCGTAGTCACCTTTCTGTTCACCTCCCTGTTGCTCACCTCTGTCTACATAGTCGGTATTTGTTAATATCTGTTGAGTTATTCATGACCAAACAAATGAATAAGTCAATGAATGAGTGAAAAATTAGGTCAAATAATCTTAGGGTCAGGTTATGAACCTGTTTTATATGTCTTGTTTCTCAACTACATTTCCAGTTTCAGTTTGGCAGAAAACCTTTTTTTCCTTGTATTTCTTTGAAGTATTATACATATATTAGTGCTCAATAAATACTCATGAAATGAACAATGTGTTACTTAAAGTTGGATTCTATATTCAATTTCTTTATCATCTAGGGGTTGATTTGATGTATTTATAAAACATCCCAAACTCTCTGTTCGTCCTCCTCTATGTCTGTTGGCAATTTCGCTCCTTAATATGATAAAGAGACAGAAAGGAAGGAGAGGCGAAATTAAGAGGTTTAATTTTCCTACTTAGAGGTGGTCATTATAAAGGTTGGTTGAAAGAAGAGTTTGAAAATAATTTTAAAAATCATATTTATTCCATTTATGAATGCTCTTTCCCATTAACAGAGTTGTTTTAAAATTTTAAAAATTATAATCAGCTCAGGTTCTTCCTCTGTAAAGATATTTCCATCCTTCACCTCTTCCTTACGTGTATACAAAGATTCCCCCATGAAGCTGGAGGTGGCACTGTCAGCAGCAGCATATATATTACTTTCTTGCATATAACAAGATCAACAGCAAACACTGGATGAAGGATTCACAATGACCACAGAGGTTTCAGTGGTTCTGCAGTGGTAGGTCTCATAGATAAAACCTTATCTGTAAACTAGAAGCCTAATTCCATATTTAACACAGTTATCATTTTCAGGCTTGCAATGTCGACCGTCATCCTGACTTACCTCAGAACAGGTGCGAAACACTTCAGCATGATAATCTGGGCTTTGCTCATCCGTCAGTTCCCTTAGGTCATGCCCAGAAGAAAATACAGGCCCCTCAGCTGCCAATGTTTCCAGTTGAGAAAAGAGAAGAAAAAGATGTAAACACCCAAAGCGGAGAAGTTCCCTTACCTGTCTACTGAATACCTTGAGCGAACAATGGTAGCGATGCTGTGGACCCTCAGAGAAAGTGAATGGCCCAATTTTGATAAGAATAACCACAATTATCCTGAAGAGTTACAGCCAGTATTTCATGATGACAACACAAGGGGAGGTATCTGTACTCTGAAAGGTCCGTGGTGGAAACAGATGAAAACAGGTGGAAAAGGATGAAGACAGGCAATTACAAACAGAAGGCTCAGCAACTTGTTTTCAGAGCTGTTCCTCTGGTTTCACACTTCTATTTCTTGATCTGACTTGATCTGACCTGAATGTATCGACTCATACAAGTCCATTGAAACCCTCCATGCAGTGTCCCTGTCATTGAGTCTACACATAACAGCCACCCATCGGGGTTGGCACTGGGAAAGGGAGAGTGTGAAGAGAACCCCTTTATTTATATAAACAAGGGATCTGAGGGTGTGGTTTTATTGTTATTGTTGTCATTAACAACAATGACAAGATGTGATTCCACTGGTAAGCTAACGCTTTCTCATATTTTCCTTTCATGGTGGCTTTCTTGATAGGCAATATTATTCCCTTTAAACAAGTGCAGAAATTGTGTCCTTCAGAAGTTGGCTGCCTTTGCTGCATCCACGTCACACCCACACGGCTGCTGGACTCTACTAGTTATTTTCCCTTCGCCACATAAAGCAGTTGGAAATTTATATACAACCATTGATAAGAAGGTAACACTCTCCAGAAACACTGATGCTTAATTTTTTTAAAAAGTGCATCAGAGAGCAGCATCCATTTTATTTTTCTGTGGCTGCTTTAAAATACTGACGTTGTTATCTTTTTAGACCACCACCATCATTGCCAGTAATTTGGTAAAAATTCCTACTGGAAAAAGAGCCTGGACAGAAATGAGCAAAATATGGCATCCTCTCTTGAAGAAGACTGCAGATATCGGTTGAAAGCTTGGTAAGAACAGAAAAACAAACCAATCAAATGCCCTAGCAGTCCTGCCCTAGCCGACTAGGTAGTCTACCCAAAGGGTTAGGATTAAACCCATCTCATCAGGTCCACCAGGAAGTCAATTCTCTGATTTTGATGGGCAGACCATCACAGCCAAATGTGGCAATGTTTTGTGTCTGATAAAAAGGAAAAGACATATATTTTCACTGCACAGTAGTCTTCACTATAATTTCCACAGTGTTAGGACCAAGGCTCCCACTACACACGAGTTTTCCATAATTAATGTTCTTGTAAAGGAGTTTTAAAACAATTCTCCCATTAAGTGAGGGAATGCCTCAGTTAACCGAAGAATTTTGAGAACTCTTTTCTGGGTCCCGCAGAACACTGAGGACGGATATCAGATTAATACCTGAAATGACAATAACTTTCAGATCTTGGCTTTCGGCTTCATGAAGAATGTCACTCTGGAGAGATTTCAGCATTGCCAGTGACAGTGCGTTCCTCTTCTTTGGGTTGCTCAAGATGATGTTCCTGCAAAGAACATTTTATAATTACTGGGTCATGCACCTGTCAAAACAAGGGAAGACCCCTGGAATTCCTTCCTAAATTGGGAACTATTTTTAAAACACCAGAAGGAGAACTGCAGGTGCTCACAGGCAATTGAGAGGGTCTGTCAACTCTCTGGAGGTACAGCTAGGTCAAATGCGGGGACCACCTGAAATGGAGGCTGGGTTCTCCCCCTTTCCCTTGATTTGCTTCTGTTTTTCTCCACGTTTGCTGTCAGAAACCTGACCACCACCTCCACAGAGAGGGCAAGTCAGAGCAGCTCCACAATCATCGCTGCCCACGCTGGGAAGCTGCGAGGTTTGGAAGACAGCGGTGGGAGCCAGAGGAAGCTGCCACACAGTGCTTGCTACCTTCCACTTATTTCTTCTTCTTGTTCTTGAGAAAGAATAAGGCTAGCAGAGGAGCCAAGAAGGAAATACGCCCCCAGATCTCCTCCCACCCACCCCACAGAAGAGGCAGGGAAGGTGCAGCTGCCAATACACGTTTACAGCAGCATTTTCCCATTTTTTTTAATAGCAGCATCCTGTGATTCCGCAAAATAATCCATGCTGCCCGAGAACGGGATATGGGAAGACGAAAAGGATGGAACCGTGCGCGTCATTTCACAAAAGCCCTGCTTGCTATTTTAAGGTACCCCACCTGCTGATTAAAATAACCTGTATTGTCACCTTACTGCCTCTACACAGAAATGTCTTACTTTTGCTGTTATAAGAAACAGGAGGCAAGCCAGACATCAGATTATTGTTGTATATTTTAAATCTGTTTCCCATCAGCGTCCACCCACGTTTTCTGCCTTCCTCATTCTTTTCTTGAATCTGATAATTCTACTGCTATGTGTCAACTAGGATCCTCCATAAACATCCTCCTGTATCCCTGTTTTCTG
This sequence comes from Equus caballus, assembly GCF_041296265.1. NCBI lineage: Eukaryota > Metazoa > Chordata > Mammalia > Perissodactyla > Equidae > Equus > Equus caballus. Next base: position 34,169,881 of record NC_091712.1, read on the forward strand.
GAAAACCACTTTGATGACTGAGTTTATTTCAATGCAGTAAGAATAACCATTTTCTTTGGAAGACCATTTCAGGTTTGCTGCCATCTTCCGGTGGCTGTGGTCTTCATCGCTTTGTTTCTCATAAACAGGTTCTCTCCTAAGTACAGAAGTGACTTGTAGCTGACAGGCTGATAGACTTTGAAACCTGTATTTGGGGACTGGTGGTTAGACAGCTGCTGATAACCTTTCCAGTAAGATAATGAGTGTGCTTGCTGCAGCAAACCTAAAAAGCTGCCATTCCATCAGTGACAAATGCTTAAATTAAATTCTAAGGCTTCAGGCAACATTGTGTAAAAAGGCGCCAGCCCCCAAACGCCCTTGCTGCATGGCAGTGTCTGTTCAGACGCATCCCATCGATCCTTTGGCTCGTGCATCACACACGCTGCCAGAGTGCCTGAGATTGCTGAGTTCACTTTTCAACCCAGTGTAACCAGGCTTCTGTTCCTGCCACTCCTTTAAAACTGGTCTCCCCGAGAATCTCCTTCTTGCCAGAACCAAATCCAATGGCCATTTGGATCTTGCTCTCCTTCTAGAAGCACATTCCTCCTCTCCTGGTTTCTTAGTACTTCTCTGGCCGGTCCTTCTAGACTTCTTCCATGGGCTCCTAGCCTTCTGCTAACCCCTCAATGCCAGCGATCCTCGGAGCTCCCTCCTTCGTCCTCTTCTTGTTCCATACACTCTTCCCAGGCAACTTCCCCATGGCCTTGGTATCAATGACTACTTCCATGCTGACGACTTGTAATCTTCGCCCTAGTTCAAACCTCTCTCCTGAGTTTCAGCTCTCTAAGTTCATTCAAATGTCTCCTGGACTTCACCATTGCAGTGTCTCTTGGCCACCTTCTCCCAGCTCCCACACTTGCCCCCTCCTCTCTCCCTTATCTCAGTGCTGTCACTCAGATGCCCAAGTCAGAAACCAAAAGCCACCTTCGATTGCTATTTCTTCCTTGTTCAACTGGTCATCAAACTTGGTTGATAAAACATCCAAAAAATCTCACCAGTCTGAATTCTCCTAATGGCTCTCTTGCTTCAAAACCCGTGATGCCTTGCACCTAGAGCTTCACCAACATGGCACTCGTAAGAGGGAATCTCTCAGAGAGTGAGGTCACGGTCAGGGAATGTGATAAAAGTGTAATGTTTCCATTTACGAGGCGAGAGATGGGCCTTGTAGATGCCCTGATGAGCCGTCTGAAGATCTCCCATTATTGTAAACCACCAGAGGGTCCAGGAGGCGAGGTGTCGTCATGGTTACACACAGAGGAGACACTGAACGGATACCTGCTGACTGCATTAAAGACCAAAAAGAGTATCTATTTTTCACAGCCAATTCTACCAACTGTGGTGATTTTTTCCTCTCATCTAGGTTTTTGCCAGCTCTTTGAAACCTAACTGCTGAGTACAGTGAGATGGCGCAGCAGAGTGGGAGGTGGTCTGGAGGCAGGGGGCATTTCTCTGACTCCTGGCGTTCCTAGCTCCTGGCTGTGTGGCCTTGCACAGGCTGTCACCTCTCTGAACTTGCTTCCTCACTGTTAAGTGGAGATAACATTCTCTATGTCGCAGGCTGTTGTAAGGGTTGGGGGTCATGAACGTGCAGTGTCTAGCACGGTACCCAGCTCAGAGCTGGCCCTCACTACATGGCAGTACCATTGCTGAGAGAAACAGCTTTCAAGAGGGACACTCGAAGCATGACTGGGGTGCTCAAGCTCACCTACTTAGTGCCTAACGTTGTACTGCTGGATTTGGGGTTTTCCTACCTCCAAAATGATTCTCAGCATTTATGACAGATCCTGTCCATCATCTCCCTTTCTGCTTCATGTTTAACTCTGGAGAACTCAACCAGGCCTTCTTTCGTCCACCGGCTGCCATGCCAGCAGTCCAGCTTCTGAACAGATGCAACCAGATCCACCCTTGAAAATGGGCAAGAAGGACTCCCACCTGGGCCCTGCATTTCTTTAGAGCACCCTGACAGGCCTTCTTCCAGCTGTGGCCCTCCAGCTCAGCAAGAAGCCCACTGGGATAACGGGTGTGCCCACCTGGAAATCACCACCCTCTTCCAAACCCCTCTGCAGTTACCTGAGACCCTGGAATTCCTTGGCTCTGCACTGGGCAACCCTAGGACCATGGGGTGGCTAAGAGCAGTTGTCTATAGAGGGTGAGGGGCTAGAGAGAATATGGGCATACTGGATGGGGTGCCAAGCTCCTGGCAGAGCAGCAGAAGGAGGGGTGGAGAGGTGGGAGGGGGTGAGTGCAGGGTGGGAAGAAAAGGAAAAAACTGCAGGCCAGCAGCTGGCTTTCCACTGCTTCTGGGGGAACTCCTAGGAGCATGAAGACTGTAAATTCAAACACAGCCTTCCAGGTCTTATGAAGATCTACTTGTCAGGGGAGGGGAAGAAAACATGTTTAGCAGTTAGCTGGATTCCTAACTTTTAAATATTTAGACGGGCAATGTAGGCCTCTCTTGCCGTGGGCCAGGCAAACGTCACAGCGAGGCCCGGATGGGGCCAGTGGCCCTTCAATCTTGACTGCCCGCCTCATCGCCCAGTTTCCAGTTTGTGCACAGGCATATTTTTTTAAGGGATTTTGGCTTGTTGAGCCAAAGGGCAGAGCTCAGAGTGGTGTATCCTTCGTCCTATTGACCGGCCCCCACCACGCGGGCACTTGGGGAGAGGGCCACAGAGCAGCTCCCCGAAGCGTAACCTGACCCCGCAGCCAGGTCAGGTTTGCGCCAGGCACCCCAGCTCTCCTGACCGGCTTTCTCAAAGTCCACAGCAGCGGTGGGCCACCCGCACAGCGGCCCACGCTGAGCTCCAAAGTCCAATGACAACTCGGCCCCCGAGGGGCTTAGGGGAAGTGCTGGGCCGTCTGAGACAATCCCACTTAAAATCCCCCGCGTGTGTCCTGCAGGGTCCCCAACACTACCGTGCGCGCGCTCGAGGCCTCTGCAAACCCCGCATGCGCGGCCATCCCCGCCGCCGGACCGGGCAGTGACCGATCAACGGGGACTCGGCGCCGACGGCGCGCCCACCAACCCGGCCTTGGAGGCTCCACTTTGGCGGCGGGCGCCCCCCGCCCACCCCTCCTCCCGGTCCCCGCCGTCCGCCCCAGGTGGTCCGGGGGCCAGGGCGCCAGCCGCCCCGCGCTGACCTGATGCCGTCCTGCTGCCGCACGCTGGTGGGTCGCGGCCCGGGCTCCGGCTGCCCGGCCCCGGCCGTCCCGCGGCTGCAGAAGCCGGCGACGAGCGGAGCCCACGGGCTGCGCCGGAGCCAGCCGGGCCCCTTAGCCCCGAAAGCCCGCACGCCCGCGGCGGCGGCGGCCATGGCGGTCAGAGACGCGGTCCGGAGGCCGGACACCGGAGGGCTGCGGGACGGAGGCGCTGCGAGGGGCGCTGGTGCGAGCCAGCTGCTGGCACAACGGAGTGGGAGCTCCCACGCCCAGGCCGCTATCGGACGCCTCTCCCCTGAGGGACCCCTCCCCCGCCCCTCGGCCCCCAACCTTCAACCCTCTACCCCTAACGCCCCGCCCCCGGGTCCACGGCCCCGCCCCTCCACGACGCCCCGGCCCCGGGCCCCTGTTGCCCCGCCCCTGAGCCCCCTCCCCATCCCGTCCCCGACGCCCCGCCCCTCGCCCCTCCGCCCTAACCCCTTCGGCCCCAGGCTCCCTGCACCGCCCCTGATCCCGCCCCCGGCCCGCTGCTCCACCCCGGCCCCCAGGCCCTGTCGCCCCGCCCCTGACTCCCTCCCCGACGCCCCGCCCTTCGCCCCCACGCTGTCTGCCCCGGGCTCCCTGCACCGCCCCTGAACCCGCCCCCGGCCCGCTTCTCCACCTTGGCCCCCAGGCCCTGTCGCCCCGCCCCTCGCCCCGCCCCGACGCCCCGCCCTTCGCCCCCACGCTGTCTGCCCCGGGCTCCCTGCACCGCCCCTGAACCCGTCCCCGGCCCGCTTCTCCACCTTGGCCCCCAGGCCCTGTCGCCCCGCCCCTCGCCCCGCCCCGACGCCGTCTGCCCGGGGCTCCCCGCGCCGCCCCTGAACCCGGCCTGGTGCCCCTAGCACTTGGAAGGGGTGGGACCGGGGTGAAAGGTGCCGACGCTAAACCTGGAGGCTGGCCAGACGGTTTGTTGGCCTTCGCAAGACCGGATAAAGAGTTTAAAGGAGGCGAGAGGTGGGTTGGCTTATTCCTGTCAGCACCGACGCCGAGAATGTGGAGGCTTGCCTAGATTAGAAACAGGAGTGTCCTCAGGCAGTGGCTGATGTGAGCTGTGGACGCAGGTCTCTCAGAACGTGAACTTTATCCCCCTCAGGCGTTGACTTTTGCATGCTTCGTGTCCTCTCTTACCGAGAACCGGTGGGATCTGCATGTATTTTTGGGGTTTTTCAAATGCACCCAGGAGGGAAAAGGAGACCCTTTTCAGGATGTAAGTGGCTGGCAGGGGCTGGACAGGGCATATCCTGTGGCTGATGAGAATATCCTCATGGTCACTACTAGTTAACTGCTTCCCTGTATTCGTTAAATTCCCAAAGTCTGGAGATGTGTAGGACACGTGGAAGAAATGGTCTTGGGCCTCATGATCTTACACTTAAATGGGGCAATTCTTGGCTTTTGAGTTTTAAAAGCCCAGCACTTGGGGGTTGGAAAGAACACCAAACAGGCATAATAACCTCGAGGGGCACTGAGGAATCAGAACAAGGCCTCCAGCCTGAGGCCAGATTAAGGTCCCCCAGGTTTGGGAGTGAGAATAGGGCAAGTAGGATGTGTAGGAAAAGCCAGAAGAGGGTAACTGTGGGGGGGATTTGGGAGAGGGAGTGGTCCAAAACCTGCTGGATAAGAAGTGGGGATGGCAGGAACCCCGGCGAGGGCCCAGGCAGGCTTCTGCCTTTCCTTGGTAGAACCCCAGGGGAGTCATGAGGCTCTGGGTGGCGTGGAATGTCTAGACAGATGGGCCTGAACACCCATAGCCCAGTGTGATGCTGTGACTGCAAACTGGTCGCTGTCCTCTGAGAGAGGTCTGGACCCCAGGAGGCCCTGAGGTGGGGAACAGAGGAGGACTCAGCAAGTGTAGGATGACAAGTTGAAGACAAGGTGGGAATGAGGGCATCCTGGATAGATGATGCCACCTGTACCCTTTAGATAGGCTAGAATGTGCCCAGGTAAGAAAAACAACCACAGTGAAAACTAGTCTAAGTGGCTCAAACAACAAAACCTCATTTCTCACTCACACTACAGGTCTGCTGCAGATCAGCAGAAAGCTTTGTGCCAAGTCAGTACTGTCCTCACCCAGGGACCTGATGGAGCAGCCTCTCTCTGGAAGGTTGCCAGTCTCTGTGGCAGAGAGAAAAAAAAAAGAATGAGGAGAAGCATGAACAGGCACTTAAAGCTTCCTTCTGGAATTGCCACTTGCTCTTGAGTTTCATTTGCTGGAGCAAGTCATGTGGCCACAGTCATTGCCTTCAGGTGTGTGGGGAAGTACAACCCTCCCTGATGTTTGGAAGAAGGGAGCCAGAATCTTTTCAAGCACTTGCTACCTAAAGACTACCACAATTGCCCAAGCCAGCACAGTCTTGGTGTTATAATCTGACTTATGGTTATTACTCAGGGATACAACTCCAAATTGGCTTAGATTAAGTTTCTGCTGTCAGGCAGAATGAGGGTTTAAAATAGAAACTAAGCTTGTAAATGGAATGAAGTTAAATTTCCAGAACACTCGAATTTGTCTCTCTCCTCTTAGTCATGCCAAATGCAGAAGAGGCAGAGCGTGCTACCCAAGGCTGCAGGACCTGCAGAATAAAGAAGTCTGATCAGAATTATCACCATCATGGGCCAAAGTCCACCAGCAGAGGACATTTCTCACCTTCGGACTAGGATTAGTTTCGCCTGCAGGATGGGAGATTTGGTTGGGAGAAGCAGAGACTGCTCCATCCCAACATAGGATTTGGAGTAGAGGCGAGAACTGGAATCTAGGGTTTTGAGCAAAAGAAGGAATTAGAAGGGCGCTCGGAGCCTGAAAGTTGCAGATGAAAGTGGAAGGTTTCAGAGACACCTGCTTCTGAATTTTGTTTAGTAATAATAACAGTCGCTCTTTAAGAAGCCCCTGCTCTGTGCCAGTGCCTGCACTAGGCGCTTTACTTCTGCCGTCTCAGGATAGCTTGTGAAGCTAGTATCACCAGCCCAGTTCAGAGAGGTTTTGCCAGCCCCGCTCCCACTCAGCACAGTGGTTACAAAGTTGGGACTGGGAGCTGGAGGTCACTGAAGGACAGGGCTGCGATGGAGGTTTCTGTGCTCATCTAAATTCCTGCACCTGCTGTCCCATCCGTTTCATGTCTCCTTCCTCCCCACGTTTCTTTCAGAGCCTGTAGCCCTGGTTTGAGGGTGGTCAAACACACAAAGAGGGGAGTGGAGATGGACGGCTATGGCATTATCCAAGCTGGAGTCGCTGTCGCTTGCTGGAACGCTCGTCCATCCTTAAGCAGTGCGAGAGTCTTTTCATTCGGGCTGTTTCTCCAGGCCTCCTCTCCCTCTCATTAATTTTGATAGGGGCTGCGTGTCTTTCTTCTCTCTTGTTCAGTGCCCTTCTAATCTATTTTTCCACACGGGCCCTCTCCCTGACACAATTTGATTTCCAGGTTGCTAGCAGGCTTCTCTCTGGCTTTGATTTATGTGCTCCTTCCCTGGGCCACATGTCTTTGCCGTACAGATGTGTCTTTGCTACCTTTTCACTGTTCCTTTAAAGACCTACAGATGCTTGGCAGAACGTTGCAGAAATAATGCAGAATAAAAGACGGTTCCAGGGAGCCTGGTGTCTCCGGCTTAATGTAGGAAAGAAGGAAGATTTAGAACTCCTCAGGGTGCAGAGAAAGGAAAGTGAAGGGCAGATTTTCAGCTGCTGATGGAGTGGTTTTTGAACTTCTTTTTATTGATTGCAGGCCCTTCTAAGACAGGCATCTAATGACACGGTTCAGAGGTACGACGTGAAAGGGGAGCTGGGTTTCAGTGGACATCCTCTGGCATCCGGCTGATTCTCCACCCTCATTCTCCCCACATCTGTCCCCCCTCATCCCAAAATATGTCATGTGAGGGTCAAGCACCCATAAACCAGAAACAGCTGCAGGTGGTTTTCGATGTCATGGTTTTATTATTTTATATTTTGTTTGTAATCCACCAGTCGTTATCCATGCCTTTTGCAAACCTAAAATTTTTTCACAGGGACCCATGCCTCAAGGTGGGTGAAAAGTAATTTAGAAATTAAATGGGTTGAGGATGGGGATGCGTGGATGAAATGAACTTCCTTTTATCCCCACTTAGCACAAATTCTTGAGTTTGCTCATATAACTTAAAACAAAGGAACTTAGTAACTTCAGGTAGGGGATGTGGAAGAGTGATGTAAACTGATGAAGAAGCATGTGTTTCATGGTCGTGGCTGTAGATAATGTTTTTTGTTTTGTTTTGTTTTGTGGTGAGGAAGATTTGCCCTGAGCTAACATCTTTGCCAATCTTCCTCTTTTTTTTTGTGAGGAAGATTAGCCCTGAGGTAACATCTGTGCTAATCTTCCTCTGTTTTGGATGTGGGTCGCTGCCTCAGCATAGCTGATGAGTGATATAGGTCTGTGCTGTCCAGGATCCGAACCCACAAACCCCGGGCCACTGAAGCGGAGCACAGGGAACTTAACCGCTACACCACTGGGCCAGCCCCTAGACAACATTTTGAATGAGCTTGCCAAGTTGAAGGATCCTAATAGTGGCATTGCTGGAGACTTTCTGGAGAGCAAGGAGTCGCTTGGGAGAGGAATGTTGGACATTTGATCCAGTAATTGGTGCTAGAGAAAGACAGCCATGCGGAGACCACAGAGTCATTCAGCTCATCACCGTTCATGGTCCCTTGGCAAGGAAGGGACAAGAGATCACAGAGCAAGGCAGCCTCCAAAAAACAAGTCACAGAGCCACCGCAGGGCTAGGACCCACTGGTTCCTGTCTTCCACGTCTCCTGCATTTGCACCACACCTCACAATAATTATAATCCCACGACAGAGGAGAAGGTAAATTGCATTTCAATACTTTACGAAGAGAGGGAAAAGCAGTGGACATCCAGGCATGGAAGAGGTTAACCTTCAGGCAAATGGAGCATTCTGCTGTACAAGTGATCTACTGCTGGAATATTCCAGATAACCTCAGCGCAGAGTTAAGGTGGTGGTGGGGAGGGGAGAGGGAGTGTGTGCTTGACTGGAAGAGGAGGGGTGACTTCCTGCTTGGTTGCCGGGAGGAAGGCAAGGGGCGGGTTTAGTTCTTGGTAGTTACTAGAGTCCTAGTTTGAGGACCGTAGCAAGTTGCCTCTGAGCCTGTTTCCTCATCTGTAAAACGGGAGAAATAGTACTTTCATCCACTCAAAAAATATGTGTTGAGCATATCTTGTGCTGATCTAGGCACAAGGTCCTGATCTCGGTATTAGGGAGAGGCAGTGAACAGAACTGTGTCCTCGCTCTCAGAGGGCTGGAATTCTAGTGCAGGGAAGCAGAAAATGAAGAGCTTTGTGGATGGTATGTCAGATGGTGATGAATGCCCTGAGAAGGGTAAAGCAGAGTAAGGGGCGGAGGGAGGGGGTCAGGGAACGTGAGAGAAGAGGATGTTGGAGCAGAGACCAGAAGGAAGTGGGAAGTGAGGGAACAAGTCAGGCAAGTGTCCGGGAAGAGAGCCAGCTGGCCCAGGGGACAATCACAGAGGCGTAGGGCAGGAGGGCTTGCAGGGTGACAGGGACAGAGGGAGGCGGGAGGGAGAGGTGGCGGGGTCTTTCATTTAGGGGGCAGTGAACTCTTGGCTTTTTGACTCTGAGCGAGGTGGGGAACCACAGCAGGTTTTTAGCAGGGGGAGTGAGTGACACAACTTGACTTACATGTTCAAGTGATTTCCCTGGATGCTGTGTTGAGAATAAACTGTAGGTGGCAAAGAGCAGAAACCAGGAGATGAGCCGGGAGGAAATGGCGCTAATCCACTGGAGAGAGGATGGGGTCAGACAGGGACCCGGATTGGGGAGGGGAGGGGACTGGGGCTGGGGGAGGGGTTGGGAGCAAGCAGAAAAGTCTGCATACACGTCTTTATATTTTGAAGGTAGAGTGGACAGGATGTGCTGATAAGTCGGGTGTGGGGGTAAGAGAAGGAGGGAGTCAAGGATGACTCTCAGTATTTTGGCCTGAGCAACTCATTTTTAGCCCAAAGCTGTTATGATTGTTCTACAATGTGGCAAGTGGTATAGAACGCTGTTGATGAGCGTTGACGGGGGGACCACACAGCCTGGGTTCAGATCCGGGCTTCACCACTGACCTGCTGTGTGAACTGGAGCACTTTACTTAACCTCTCTGTCTCCATTTCTTTGCGTGTAAAATGGTGATGGCAACACTACCTACCTCAAGAGTGAGTGAATAAATGTAAAAAGCTTAGAATGGTGGCTGGCATATGGCAGGCTCCCTATAAGTGTTTGCTGTTGTTCTGTTAAATGATATATGTGTAATGTTTGCATATACATGCATGTGTCATATAAGCTTGGGAAATGCAGTAAATGGTTGGCTGCTGTGTTTTTTTTTCAACAAAAATTTATTGAGGTGAAGGCCACGGTTATGAGGACGTAAACTGAAAAGATTCTACTCCAGCACTCCAAAAGCTCACAACTTAGGGGGGATTTGGACCTACAGACAACAATTTGTGTGTAATAATAGTAAGGATAATTATGCAAAGTAAAATGGGAGCATACAGAAAAGGGGCTACACTTAGGGGTTGTTAAGGGTAGAGGAGGGAGCATATGAACTGAACGTTAAGAGACGAGGAAACAAAGCCCCAAAGAGGTGAAAGGACTATGAAGCCAGATGACTTAACAGCGGTAGATGCAGAAGAAAAACACTAGAATTCCAGAATTCCCAAAAACTGGAGGGCCAGCAGCCAGAGCTGACTTCTCTTGGATTCTCGAGGGGAGCTTTGGACCGTAATAGAGTGAAAAACATTAAAAGAGAGTAGCTGTGAGCCAGTACCCGCCGCGGGGCAGCCTTCTCGATCTGTGTTCATCTGATGAGCCCTGTGTGGAGCTGAGTGGCTCTAAAGCTCATTGGCCTTTTTAATTTTATTGAGGTTAATTGACATATAAAATTATATTAGTTTCAGATGTACCACGTATTGATTTGATATTTGAATATATTGCAAAATGATCACCACAAGAAGTCTGGTTGACATCCATCACCACGCAGTTATAAATTTTTTTTCTTGTGATGAGAACTTTTAAGATTTACTCCCTTAGCAACTTTCAAATATGCAATATAGTTTTATTAACTATAGTTATCATGCTTGCTGTGCATTACGTCCCCAAGACTCGTTTATTTTATAGCTGGAAGTTTGTACATTTTGATCCCTTTCACCCATTTCACCCACCCCCTAACCTCCTGCCTCTGGCAACCACCAATCTATTTTCTGTATCTATGAGCTTGTTTTTTGTTTTTGTTTTTCCCTAGATTCCACATGTAAGTGAGATCATATGGCCTTTGTGTCTTTCTCTGTCTGACTTATTTCACTTAGCATGACGCCCTCAAGGTCCATCCATGTTGTTGCAAATGGCAGGATTTCCTTCTTTTTTGTGACTGAATAATATTCCATTATATATATGTACCACTTCATCTTTATCCATTCATCCATTGATGGACACTTAGGTTGTTCCCATATCTTGGCTATTGTATATAATACTGCAGTGAACATAGGAGCGCATATATTTTTTCAATTTAGCATTTTCATTTCCTTCCAGTAGATATCCAGAAGTGGAATGGCTGGGTCATATGGTATGTCTATTTTTAATTTTTTGAGGAACCTCCATACTGTTTTCCATAGTGGCTGTACCAATTTACATTGCCACCAACAGTGCACAAATGTTCCCTTTTCTCCACACCCTAAGCAACACTTGTTATTTCTTGTCTTTTTGATAACAGCCATTCAAACAGATGTGAGGTGATATCTCATTGTGGTTTTGATTTGCATTTTCCTGATGGTTAGTGATGTTAAGCACCTTTTTGTGGACCTGATGGCCATCTGTGTGTCTTCTTTGGAGAAATATCTATTCTGCTCATTTTTTAATTGGATTGTTTTGTTTTTTTGCTACTGAGTTGTATGAGGTCTTTATATATTTTGGATATGAACCCCTTATCAGATATATGATTTGCAAATATTTTCTCCCATTTGGTAGGTTGCCTTTTTTTTTGATGATTTCCTTTCCTGTGCAGAAGCTTTTTAGTTTGATGTAATCTATTTTTGCTTTTATTGCCTTTGCTTTGGATGTCAAATCCAAAAAATTATTGCCAAGACTGATGTCAAGGAGGTTACTGCCTATGTGTTCTTCTAGGAGTTTTATGGTTTCAGGTCTCACGTTCAAGTCTTCAATCCATTTTGAGTTGCTATTATTTTTGTATAACATAATGTAATACAGTTTCAAAATAGGTGGGAGTTCCTTCAGGTAACTTCCATTTGCATTTCTGTTTCTTTCTTAGTCGAGGTGCCTTGGACTCTGGGTGCCTTTATGTTGTCTTTCTCTCCTTACCTGCCCAACCCCCCCCCCCCACACACACAGTTATACTCTTACACCTCACAGTCCTTCCATGGCACCCCCAAACCCCCTAGGGGTATCTGCTCTCCCATTCCCCAAGTGAAACTTAGCTGGGCCAGAAGAACCACAGTCTAATTAAATCACTGCTTCTGGCCTCCTTTCTCCCTCCTCCTGGGTATCTCTAATTGAGTGTTGTCCTTGCTCCCCACAGTTGAGAGGTCCCCATCCAAACTCATCCTCTGCCCTCACTTGATCCCACTTTTCCCCTTTAATCCTGCCTAGCCTCGAAGCTTTCACGTCCCCTTCAACGCCTTTCTCACCGCAACTTTCCCCCTAGACTGAGGGTTCCCCACTCTGGGAGTCTGGGTGAGGTTTTTCCAAACCACATACTGGCCATCCCTCCCTCTCATACTTCACTCCCATGCCCCATTAAGGCAGTTGCAATGGCCTCAGAATTTGGCCTCCCTGCCTCTAGCCTTTCCCCTCAAAATCCATACTGGGGCCAGAATAGCCTTCTGGGAACCCTTCTCTTCATCTCCCTTGACAGCTGCTTTGGTGCAGCCTCCACTGTCTCACCTGACAACTGCGGAAGCCGCATAACAGGTGTCCCAGAGCTGCTGGTCCCCCCTTCTGGTGCGTTCTTCACACTGTACCAGAGTGATGTTTACAAATTGTAGATGTGGTCAAGTTCTCCCCAGTGATCCATGGCCCTTCAAATCCAGGCTCAGTGCCATGACTTAGGAGACTAGCATGGAGTAGTGCCTCTCTCCCTCTATGCTACCTTCTGCCACCCTCCTCTCTGGCTCCTACCCTCCAGTCCCATCAGCCTTTTTCCAGTCTCTTGAGCTCAGCAAACTCCTTCCTTCTTCAGGGCCTTTACACGAGCATGGAAGGTTCATTTCCCAAATATTGACCTGGCCATCTCCCATGTATCCTTCAGGACTCAGTTCTAATGTTATTGTCTCGAAGAGGACTTCTCTGACCCCTGCATTTCTTTCTTCCTTTTTTTTTTTTTTTTTTGAGGAAGGTTAGCCCTGAGCTAACTACTGCCAATCCTCCTCTTTTTGCTGAGGAAGACTAGCCCTGAGCTAACATCCATGCCCATCTTCCTCTACTTTATACGTGGGACGCCTACCACAGCATGGCTTTTGCCAAGTGGTGCCATGTCCACACCCGGGATCCAAACCGGTGAACGCTGGGCTGCTGAGAAGCGGAACGTGCAAACTTAACCACTGCATCACCAGGCCGGCCCCCTGACCCCTCCCATTTCAGTTAAGCCCCAGCCCCTCATTATTCTCTTATAGGATCTTGTTCTTCTTCTTCATCTGCCTCATTGTAATCTTTAACCAGGTGTTTATTTGTATGGGTATTTCTTTATCATCTCTCCTTGACTCTGCTATAAGCTCTGTGACAGCAGGGCTTATGTGTGGCCTGGCGTGGATAGGCAAACTCATATTTGTTGAATGAGACTGTTGAGCAAATCAAAGAATAAACAAGCATCTCTTTTCTGCTCAGAAACCTTCTCTGGCCCCTACTACATCCCCTAGAGAAGTCCAAGTTCATTTGATCTTAACTCACTTCGTGACCCTTCACAAATCCACGCTCCAGTGACATGAAACTCCTTCTCTGCTTTCCATAGGTCCTGCATGTTTCTGCCTTGATGGCTTTCTTTGGCCACTACTTAAAATACTTCACGAGTGAACGAATGAGTGGCTGGCCCTATGTCATGCCCAGTCTTCAAGACCCATGTCAAATGTCACATAAGCCATGAAGCCTTGCAGATGCCCGAGGCTGGAATGAATTTTGCCGCCTTCCAGCCTTCCAGAGCACTTTCTCTGTAGCCACGTAAAGGCATTTATCGCTTTCTACCTCTTCCTTTCTGTGTGTCTGATTTACCCTACTAAACCGCGAGTTTCTTGAGGGCAAGACCCATGTTCTAATCACCCTTTATCTGCCACCGTGGTGCTTCAGCGACAGCAGGTGATCAATGTAAGCGAAGACAAAAATTATTATGGATTATTGATTCAAAGCGTTTATGATTTTTCCAAGAACTTAAACAGCAGTTCCCTTTAGAGACATGCGGGGGAGCCCTAACCAAGCGAAATGACGTGGGCTGCACTATTTGGATTCGTTTCTATGTTATTTTAAAGATGATGGGCCCCTTTGGAAGCCTGTCTCACTGGTTATATTGACCAGCTGTGGATGACAGGAAAGAAATGTAAAGGATGATTTCATGGGCGAAGTAGGAGAGTTAGTAAATCGATCTGAAGACAATATCTGTTCAGAGAGACAAGGCAAGACACAACTCCTGTGTTCTCTGAACCAGGAGCCCTGTGATCGCAGACTGTGGATAGAACATTGGTATCCTGGGCCTCCCTAAGAAGAAGGACTGGGGGTTGTGCTATGCACTGAACTGTGTCCCCTCACAATCGGTCTGTTGGAGCCCTAACTGCCGTGTGATGGTATCTAGAGGTGGGGACTTTGGGAGGTGATTAGGTTGAGATGAGGTCATGGGGGTGGAGCCCCATGGCGGAATTAGTATTCTTATAAGAAGAAGGAGACCAGAAGTTGCTCTGTGTCCTGTGGGGCACAGTGGGAAGGTGACTGTCTGCAAGCCAGGGACAGGGATCAAGAACCGATCATGCCAGTACCCTGGTCTCCAGCTTCCAGCTTCCAGACCACGAAATAATAAATCTCTGTTGTTTAAGCCACAGGGCCTGGGGTGTTTCATTATGGCTGCCCGAGCTGACTAAGTCAGGCTGTGTGCAGGGGACGGCTGCCTTTCAAGCTCTTTTCTCTTTCATAGAGAAACTGATATTCAGATAAGAAAATGCTGAAACCTACATCAGGAACAGACAGCAGGATTTCAGTCCCCTATCAGATCTTCTGATTTGGTTTTCTTAAAGTATTTGTGGTGTTGTGAAGACCTGTCTTAAGTATAATAAAAAAGTGCCACTATTCTCTTCTTTTTTTTAAGATTTTATTTTTCCTTTTTCTCCCCAAAGCCCCCAGGTACATAGTTGTATATTTTAGTTGTGGGTCCTTCTAGCTTGGCATGTGGGATGCCACCTCAGTGTGGCTTGATGAGAGGTGCCATGTCCACGCCCAGGATCCGAACCGGCAAAACCCTGGGCTGCCGAAGCAGAGCTTGTGAACTTAACCACCTGGCCACAGGGCTGGCCCCCACTATTCTCTTCTTTTATATCAGCATGTTGGTGACACATCTCTTTCATTAGTTTGTTTGGACCAGAATTTTATTCCTGTTTTTGAATGTAATCCATTCCATTCTTAATGTTGGGACATTATGTTGGAAATGGGCAGTGAGAGCTCTGTCACCTGGGCTAAATTGAGGGGTTTTTTTCTATTGGTCTAAATGTGCAAAGCATTGATTATGATTAATCCAGGGATGTCTACACAACAATAGCCACTGTACTGCTCCCTGAGCCCTTTGGCATGCCTGGATATACATGTGTCGAACCATGGCTCACCTAGTCCCTTGTCACTACTCCCTGCTGCTGTAAGGCTTTTCTATTTTTAAATTTACATGTTTATTTATTTGGAAAAACTGAATTTCAGTAAGCTGAATGCATTGGCAGAATTCAAAGGCACCTAATGAACGCAAGACCAAGGTGCAATTTAAAGGGGTTTACGAGCTGAAATGTGAACTCCTTTCCCATCCTCGTCCCTCCCCATCCCCACCCCCCACCCGCCTAACCCAGCGCTTTGTGCTGTTGTGTGCACGTCTCTGTGTGTGGGTGTCGGAGCGTAATTGCATGTGTGTATAAATTAAAGATGGGCTGAGTTTCACAATCTGGGTCAGTGATGTAGCCACAATAACATGTGAGTTTCTCCTCCCTCACCCTCCTACTTGGAAATCACAAGGATCTCGGGGAAGGCTCTGAACTTCCACAATCCAGGGAATTGATGAAGAGGGACCAAACCCATAGTGGCTAATCGTGAGAAGTAGAGCGGTCCCAGTTTATGTCTAAGTTATACATGTTTTCTAAATGTGTATATTTTATAGCATGTGACATAAACTTGGAATAATATGGTGTGACGTTTTGCCACCTGCTTTTTCCCCTAATATATTACCAATATTCCCGTGACACCGAATATTCTTCTACGAATGACTTTGATGGCATCGTGCTATTTTATCATGTAGTTTTACCATCATTTATTTAACCAATCTCTCTTGACAGACTGTTAAGTTGTTCCTAATCTTTAGTATTATACATAATACCACAAGGAGCAACCTTTTGCATAAATCTCCCTACAGGTCTCTGATATATCTCTAGGGCAAATTCCTAGAAGCAGAGTTGCGAGATCAAAGGATATGAAGATATTTGATGGCCTCTGGTACTTGTTGCCGAGTTGTTTTCCAGAAACACAGTTCCTCTGCTCTCTCAGGTGTTTTAAAGAGAAAGGGTGTGGCTTTGGATCAGACTTAGAAATCACCTGTTGATATGGTTGAGTTTGCTCTTCGAAGATTAAAATGCCCACCGGATGCTTTACATTGTACACATCCATCCATCCAACTTTGTAGAATGGACAGTTTTTCAGGTGTTTTTAAAACTTCCTATGTGTTTGTAAGGGAATGTGGCAGAGACGGAAAGGGCAGGGGTGAACAGGGAAATCAAGTATCACTACAGCTTTACTGCATTGTTTAACCATTCCAGACCATTCACAGATTGATTAGCAAAAACTCCAGAGAAAGACCCAAGTAACTTTGAGGTTAGATTATCATTGACTTAAGAAACAGTGTTTTACAAAATGCCTATTTCAGTAATTAGATGATCTCAGTAACTTATGCCCCTTTGTAACACAGGAGATGTGGTCTTTTTGCCCAAGGGACCAAAACAGAACATAGCATTGTCTCCTCTCTCCCCAACTCACGGGAAAGGGGTCTCTTTCTTTTTTTTTTTTTTTTTTTGCACTGTCTTTTGTATATGAAGGAATGGCCTGTGACCTCCCTCAGGCAGATGTCCCCCTTGACTTTTTTTAGGTAAAAGTGTTGCTCATTTCCTTCTTTTGCATTCTGTCTGTCTTCCCCCTGCCTCCCTGCCATCACCACGTCCATCACACCGTTATCATTGGCTTCCACCATTCTCGGCATAGTGTAAAGGGATGTGAACCGGGCCTGGAATCCAGACATCCAGGTTCCAGTAATCTCGCCTCTCCAGATGTGTCTACTCATCTATCAAATGAGACTGTTAAGCTAATTGAGATTGTTAAAGAAAAAATCAGAGCTGGACAGTAGTTAAAGCAGTAAAAACAAATTTTACTCAGTGCTATTGCAATAGGGGAAAGAGACCTCCATATAGAACCGAGTTCATTTCTGAAGACAGCTTGGGCAAGTGGGAATTTATAGCCAAGGAGCAGGGTGGGTGTCTGTGGATGGGAAATGACTAAGAAGAAACATCAGGGGTGAACTGGCCTAACAGGATTCTTGCTGAGGGCAACCAGGGTGATCAGACATGGCCTGGGGATGGTGGAGGGCCAGGAACCCGATCAGATATTGAGGGTGATCAGGTATGGAGGATGGGGGAATTCTAGCTAAACCAATTTAGCAGGTTTCTTGCTAAAATTAGACAATGCATAGACAAACATGGAGTCCAAAAGTCAAGACCTGGTGGAAAAAGAGTTCAGGGAGCCTGAGTAGAGTTTGGTCAAGGATAGAATCTTTGTCAGGATGTCTTCAGACTGTGTCATGAGAAGCCCTAGGGGTTCTGAGGAGGGGCCTTAGGACTGTGGATTGCAGGAGGGTGGTGCTGAGAGGCCCCGTCGACAGCCCCAGTCTCCCGGTCAGCCTAACAGCTCCACTCTTGTCTGCAGAGATAGATTGGGTTCTATCCAAATTTGTTTGTTTATTGAAATCAGTAGAACCCTTTCTTCAAACTTTGAAGACCATTAAACCAGCAGATCTTGGAAGACCCTTCCAGATAACACCATTTTAGGATTTTGAGTCAGCCTAAAGAAAGCTAACGGTTTAATTTATTCTTAATGGACATCCCAGGGAACTTTGCACGAGAGGGAGAGGGGTTTTTATGAATTACAGAAACCTGCCATGCTTGGGCTACCCCTTCCTTTTGTCAGAAGTGTGTCTTCAAGGACAAACCATCCCTTTAAGCACGCTTACACTGCCAATCCTGAAACTCAGGATTCCAGTGCGTCTCTCCCCGGTCCAGAGCTAAGTATTCATCGCCACTCCTGACTTTGCATTTTGGGGCATTCATCCTCTGTGGGAGGCCCTGATTATTCATCCATTTCCACAGCACATGCTGGAGTGTGCTTAGTGCCTGTTCTGCAGAGGAAACTGGGACACAGAAAGGATGCGCGGCTGACCTCAGACAACAAGCATTGTCTGTCAACGGGAGTGAGTCAGGACTGGAGATGCCTAAAACACTTCCCCTCTTGCTAAATGTAACTCTGTCATGGAAAGCCTTATTTCTCTTTTCTGATCTCTCAAATAGCACCCGAGTGCTTTTCGCTTTTTATTCTCTTCTTCTGGGAAACCAGCCATGTTGGTTTGGCAGCAGTGCCCATGGAGGCAGCCTCTGGGCTTGGAAGGGCGGGGCCTCAGAGTCAAAAGACACAGCTCTCAGCCTCTGGGAGAGGGATGACACCTTTCCTGTGTGGCCCATTAAAGGAGGAGACAGTCAGTGAGGTTGCCCTTGTTGCCCCACCTCTACCTTATGGAAGTGACTGCCTTTCGTTGCCTTGGGGACATTCATGTGCTGCCGCAAGGGGACATCACAGAATAACCCAGAGACAACCAGGCAGTTGATTGAGTCTCAAATAACATTTAAACTCGTCATCATCGTTCATGACTTAAAAGCCCAGGCCCATTTCAGTTTCAAGAGCAGAGTTTTTTTGTTCGTTGTTTTTATAGGGAAAGATTCGCCCTGAGCTAATATCTGTTGCCAATCTTCCTTCTTTTTTTTTTTCCCTCCCCAAAGCCCCAGTGCGTGGTTGTACATCCTAGTTGTAAGTCCTTCTAGTTCTTCTATGTGAGCTGCCACCACAACATGACAACTGACAGACGGGTGGTGTGGTTCCATGACTGGGAAGCGAACCTGGGATGCTGAAGTAGTGAAAATGTCAAACTTTAACCACTAGGCCATCAGGGCTGGCTCCAGAATTTTTTGAAAGGGAAAAGATTTTGGAGTTCCAGAAGTCTAACCTTAAGCGCTAAGAGGCTGAGCCCAAAGAACTCAGCAAGCAAAGTTTCTACTGTAAGGCAGAGCTTCCCAAAAGTTTCCATTTTGTGGCTTACATAGAAAATATGGTGACACTGTATTTGTAGAGTATACTGGGCACTGCCACTGGCTGCCCACCCGGGGTGACTGTCCAGCTCGGGCCCCACCTGGTCACTTAAGGGTGGAATGAGTCAACATTTTATCCCACCTATTCTGGTTGCTGCCCAACATCAGGGAGCTCTGCCAAATAAACAGGAGTTGGGAAGAATCACAATGATGCCGGAGTTACATTTCCCATAAAAGAAAGACGTAAAAATGATGTCTAGACAGCAGAGAATAGAGCGAGACGCTGATGTGGATGCCCGGGACAGGGCTTTCCCTGGGGGAGTCTTAAGGGGACTGGAAGTAAATTCTTAAAAATTCAAGATGGAACCACAACAAGATTCCACCTACACTCATTAGGATGGCTACTAAAAACCAGAAAATAACGAGTGTTGGTGAGGATGTGGAGAGATTGGAACCTTGTGCACTGTGGGTGGGAATGTAAAATTGTGCAGTCCTGGAAAACAGTATGGAAATTCCTCAAATAATTAAACGTAGAACTACCATACGATCCGGCAATTGCACTTCTGGGTATTTATCCCAAAGAATTACAAGCAAGGACCAAAAGAGATATTTGTACACGCATGTTCACAGGAGCATTATTCACAATAGCCAGAATTATTGGAAGCAACCCAAGTGTCCATCGACAGATAAATGGATAAACTAAATGTGCCATATACATACCATAGAATATTATTCAACCTTAAAAAAGGAAGGAAATTCTGACACATGCTACGTAATGGATGGACCTTGAGGACATTATGCTAAGTGAAATAAGCCAGTCACAAAAAGACAAGTACTCTGTGATTCCACCTATGTGAGGTACCGAGAGTAGTCAAATTCGTAGAGACAGAAAGTAGAAAGGTGGTTGTCAGGGCCTGGGGGGAGCGGAATGGGGAGTTAGTGTTGAAACGAAGACAGAGTTTCAGTTTGGGAAGATGAAAAAGTTCTGGAGATGGAATTCCAGATAGTGATGGTTGCACAACAACGTGAATGTACTTAATGACACTGAATTGCACACTTAAAAATGCCTAAGATGGTAAATTATGTGTTCCATGTATTTCTCCATGATTTTTTAAAAATTTGACACATAGGATAAAAAAAATCAAGATGGATTCAGGAGGATCTCAGAAAAAAAGAACTTACATCTCGATTTTCTGGAAAAGCCCAAGGAAGCCACAGCCTTGGAGAGAAGTCATCTCTGCTAGAGCAAGTGACATCTCTGCAGAGGCTGGTAGGACAGAAGGTGACCTCTTCTCTCAGCCCTACTTCTGCTGGGTGAGGGACCTCCCCTCTGGAGAGAAGCAGGGACAGAAAACCCTGATCGGACTGACTCAGAATGACTGGGAAGTCATTAAATTGACTTGGGTTGCCTGGAAGTGCCTAGATTAGTTTCTGCTATCAAGACAGAAATGATGTTCTAGAAAAATATAGAAAGCACACTCCTGCACATGTGAGGTCATGACTGTAAAACTCATACTCCAGAAAAAAACGGAAGAACATACTCCAGAGGAGAGTAGAATCTCGGCGGGACTTGCCCCAGAGCGCTGAGCCATCTGTCTATGACCGTAATGGTGTCTGTCACTTCCTTTCCTTCATGTCCTACCCAGACGAACTTCCTCAGCAGAAGTGAGTGGTAAAAAGGGGCCCAATGCAAATTATAATCTGCGTCACCCACAAGTACGGATCCCGTTCCCATTTTACTATGACATGTTGTAGATGCAGTTGTGATTGATCCTGATAAAAAATTTTAGATTTTGTGGACTTTAGAGCAGAGCAAGTTTGTGTCTGTGGGTGTGTTTGACTGTACTGCTCTCCCCCTCTTATATTCCTTCTGAAATGGATTATCATTTTCCTTATCACAACCAGTATGTCCCCGAGCATCACCCGTGGGTGAGGTCTCACATACATTCATCCCTACCCTGCAATAAGGCTGTGTTTGTGTTTTTATCTTGCTTTATTAGAAGAACTTCTTTCCTAGGGTCTCCTTCTGAACATTTCCAGGGCTTTCCAAGGATGCCGACCCGTCCTGTAAATCCGTGCGGGCTGTTGCTCACCCTGCCCTTGGACCTTGTGCAGAACTCTTAGTTATGTCTGGGCCACTGCCACCCATGGCTCCCTGTTCTTCCTGTGGGAGAGTCTCTCACAGTTTCTGGAACAGGGAATTCCCTAGGGCTTCCACCCAAGGTGGGCAGAGACTCTTCCTTTGCCCTTCCCTGAAAGTGACAACTTGAGACCTCATTTTTGAGATGTAACAGCAGAGAATAACTTTAGGACGGTCACTGGTACAGGGTAGGGGCTGAACAGCTATCTGCTGAGTAAATGAACTGCACTCCCAGCCCACAGGCCTAGACCCGGCCACTCCTTGCCTGTGAGGGTTCTGTGAGGCAGGAACCAACTTCCCCTTGAACCAATCCCAACCTTTACCTCACAGGATCCAAAGAGAGGAAGCTACTTCTCCAAGCCACCCTCCTCCTTATTTCCTCACTCCAGGATGGACCTTTTCTGGGATGACGGACCATAGGAATGCCCCCCACCCCTTACTCATGGGGGAGTGGTCTTGCCCAGCGGCCTCCAACAGGATTTGATGGTCTAAACCCAGTCCTTTCCAAGTCCTTCCATCTTGGACAACATTACGGCAGCTGTTGAGCAGGTGGCCCGTGTGGTGGCTTTCACAGCTTCTCCTCGAGTGGGAGGTGAGGATCTTTCCCCACATCCTTGCCCCAGTGAGAATAAACAACTCGCAAAACAAAACAACAGAAACCACCCACATTCAAACCAAAAGAATAAGCCAGGTTCCCGCAAAGTGTCCTCTAAACGCAGGCAGAGTGGAGCAGCATTTCTCTCAAGGAAGTGCCAGGTCTGCAGCGGCTTAGAGGCCGCCCCTGGAGTGGACGCACATTTTTCAAAAATCGCTTCACTGAGGTATGATTGACACACAAAAAGCTGCACGTATTGAATGTGTACAACTTGATGAGTTTGGAGATGAGCGTACCCCAGTGAAACCATCACCACAATCAATGCCATAAACACAGACATCACCTCCAAAAGTTCCCTCCCACCCTCTTGTGTGTGTGTGTGTGTGTGGTAATATCACTTAACATGAGATCTACCCTCATAGCAGATTTTTCAGTATCAGTACAGTATCGTCAGCTAAATGCACTATGCTGCGTAGTGGGTCTCCACGTTGTCCATCCCGCAGAACTGAAACTTCATACCTTGACCAGCGTCTCTCCCCTTCCCCTCCCCCAGCCCCTGCAATCGCCATTCCCCTCTCTGCTGCTGAGGCTGACTCTTTAGATTCCTCATATCAGCGGCATCATGTAGTGTTTCTCCTTTGGTGTCTGGATTATTTCACTTAGCATATTATCCAGCCTTAAAAGAAGGAAATCTTGCCATTTGCGATGACATGCATGACCCTGGACACACATTTTATTCCACCAGACTAAAAAATCAGCTTCTCAGTGAAGAACATCCCGTTCAGGTTATTTCACAGCATTCCTGAGAACAAGGAGATACTATTAGCTTTCCACTGCTAACGCGGGCGGGTGCCAACAGGTGGCCTTCCCTAAACAGGGAAACTGCCAGGTGGGTGAATGCCAGTGTCTGGCACAGGCTTTTTGAAGACAGTTCTGCCCTCCCCCGCTGGCTCCTCCCCCTCCCTCTTTCTGACTCCCCAGTGGGCTCTTTCCTTCTGTCTGTGTGGGGTGGGGCCCAGGCATGTGATGAGAGAAGCCACTCCCCAGCCTTGATCTTGTTGTTTGCTCTTGGCTGGCTGCCTCCTCCCCAAACCCCTGCTGGGCCCCAGGTTGGCTCAGCTCAGCTGCCCTGGCTTGGTTTTGGCCTTGACCCTCCACCCCTCTATTTGGCTCCTCCTGGCCTTCTCTCCCCTCTGATGGGACCTACAGACTGTTTCCCTTTGCAACTCATGTCCCGGCTTCGCTTCAGCGGGGTCCTTTTTTGGCTCAGGTGTCAGAAATTTCCTCTCTTAAGCTGGGCAACATCCATTAGCATTCCTCTTCTCTCCAGTCACCATTGATTGGTCCCAACCACCCCCTTTCTAAACCAGTTAGAGAAAAAAACAATTATTCTTATTGTATTTTCCCTTTGCTGTCCGTCTTTCCTGCCGCCTTGCTTTCTCTCTCTCTGAGATTGGACACGCTGTGTCAGGCAGAGGCCTTGGTTCATCTTTTGTGTCAAAACAGAGAGGGCATTTCCGCTGTGAGGTGGTTGGGTCAAGGTCCTGAACAGTCTTTTCCTTTTGGCTCCTGCTGGTCTCTGGCACTTGGTCAGCCCTGCGCTGGCAGGGGTGGGAGTGGGGCCCAATGGGGAGACCTGAGACAAAGGCAGGCCCTCACACTGCTGGCTGGGCAGGGCCTGGAGCACAGACATTCCCGCCTTGTTCCGCAGCGCCAGCTGGGCCTTCATCCATTGACTTCCCGCCATGCCAGCTCCGTTTATGAAAGGCCAGTTCTTTATTTGGGGCCAAATGTAGCTTCCACTCCACCCATCCTCGGAGATGCCTCTTGGTCTAGGGCCTGTCTGTGGGGCAAAATAATCAGCCTTGTGGTTTGGGGCGAGTTTTCAGGCACATTTGCATGGGGGACGAAGGCTGGAGCTCAGATTTCTGCTGGGGTTTTGCCCTTGAGCTGACATTCCTCTCCGGGCCTGGAGCTCCCTGTTGGGCTGAGACTGGCCTTCCAGCCCCTGTGGGACACCTGTGAAGGCTTTGCAGCCTCCCCAGGCCATATGTCACGATGTCACAGGAAAACATCTGTACATACAATTCAGATCCTGGGACGCAAGCCACCACGTGGCAGCACTTTTGCCTCTTTAGGTCCTAAAACTCCTCCCTCCTAAGCTGCCCCCTTGAAATGCAGCAAGAATCTTTTCCAGCCAGGATCTTTAAGTTTTTCAGAGGTGTCCATAGATTCTGTCTCCACTGCATCCGATAGTAGATGTGTAATGTGTTCTGTAGCTCTTACGAAAGGTCCGGATGGGGGTAAAGGAGGTCCAGAAGGTTAAGGGACAGGTGTGGGGTGACCATGCCCGAGTCTTTGCTAACCCCCTGAATACCGTCCTCTTAGTCTAGCTGTCATGGGCTTCCCTGTCCTCAGGCGTGGTTGGAGTCTGGCGGATTCTTCGCAGCGTGGGTGTGGATGTTGGTGCGCATGAATGCATGGGGAGTTTTACCTGGATCGTGATGCCTACCCAGGCTTTCCCTTCGCTCGTGTTTGTACAATCAGAGGGGTAGGAGTTCAAACAAACTCACTCCTGGCTTAGGCTTCATGCAAATTCCACATCTGCTCCTGGTGACTTCATACAAGTGCGATGCATAATCCAGCTCTCTGTACCTCAAGTTCTGGAAACGCAGACACCTTCACAAGAGCAGACTTCCCAGAGGGTGCTACCGATGGAACTCCAGAGCAGCTGGGGGCCTGTGGATGCCCGAAATAACAGATGTTTCTCAAAGGAAACAAATAGAGCAAGGATGCTGTGATTTTTAAACGATCTTTCCATCAGGAAAGATAGCATAAGTTCATGTTTATAGTGATTTGATGCCAGAGATGCTTCCACGCAAACTGAGAAAAATACCCAGGCATGACTGTATCCCCCACATCCTTGGAGCAATGCCAAAGTGGGCGAGAAAGTGATGGGCTGCGAAGCAGGGCCCAGAGCTACTAAATAGAGTCAACGCTTCCCTTCGAGGAGGGAAACCCTAGTGTGCTAGTTATTCATCTTGAGCTCTGCTGAGTGCTGGCTGCAGAGAAGCCAGTAGACCCTGGATTCTAGTTGTTATGTTCTGAGATCGCTAAGATGTTCTGGAGGGTGTCTCCTGCCATGGTCCAAAATGCAGCCGGGTGATCCTGAATTTGCACGAGGTTGCATGAGCAGCACCCCTCTCCCTGGCACCTGCCTTTCTTTCTTGGGGTCTCAGGATCCTTCCTACTTACTACCGCTGTTCCCTGCAGAAAGTGTGATGGAGAAAGGGTGCGACTGCAGAATTCAAAGGGGCCTCTGTTAGGAGTTGGCCGTGCTTCCAACACTTTATTACACAGGGAACAACGTTTCTTCCAGATGGCACAGATTTGGGTGACCAAGGAGTCCTATTTCTGAAAGTCCTGTATCTGTTCCCCAGGGCAAGGGTCTACTGCTTCTTTTCCTCTCTCAAGTGGCCTTTTCGCTCCCACTTTGAATAATAAGAATGATATAAAGATTATTCACTCAATCAATGTATATTTATTGAGCACCTACTATGGAGCAGGCCCTGCTCTAGGACTGGGGATATGTGCGTCATGAAACCATACATGTGTACAGTGCTTTACAGTTTACCAAGGGCTTTCAGTTCAATTACCTAATCTTTTTCTTTCTTTATGCATTTTTCTTTTATTTCAGTAAAAGACACAACATAAAATTGACCATCTTAACCATTTTTAAGTGTGCAGTTCAGTAGTGTCAAGTATAATGACATTGTTGTGAAACAGATCTCCAAAACTTTTCATCTTGCAAAACTGAAACTCTGTACCCATTAAACACTAACTCCCATTTTCGCCCTCCCCCAGCCCCTGACAACCACCGTCCCACTTTCTGTTTCTATGAATTTGACTCCTCTAGATATCTCGTATAAGTGGGATCATGCAGTATTGGTCCTTTTGTGACTGGCTTATTTCCCTTGTGTAATGTCCTCAAGGTTCATCCATGTCGTAGCATGTGACCCTAATCTTTCAAGTTGGGGTTCCACATTTCACAGGTGAGAAAATCGAGGTTCAGAAGAATCAGGGCCACATGGCTAGTATAGTGGGTTGAATTTTGTCCCCCAAAAAGATATGTCCAAGCCCTAACTTCTGGTACCTATAATGTGACCTCTTTGTAAATAGGGTCTTTGCAGATGCCATCAAGTTAAGGATCTTGAGATGAGATCATTCTGTATTGGGGGGGGGGGGTGCCTAAATCTAATGACTGACGTCCCCATAAGAGAAAGGAGAGGGGGATTTGAGATACACCAAAACGCAGGGAGGAAGGCCATGTTGCCTCAAGCCAAGCAACACCACGAGCCACGAGAAGCCGGTAAGAGGCAAGGAAGGAATGCCTGCCAGAGCCTTCGGAGGGAGCATGGCCCTGGGACACCTTGGTTTCAGACGTCTGTCCTCCAGAAGCGTGAGAAGTAAATTTCTGTGGTTTTAAGCCACGAAGTTTGTGGGGATTTGTTATGTCAACCTTAGCAAAGGAATGGAGCTAGGAAGTGGAAAGAGCTGACTAAAATCCAGATGCTGCGACTCCTGCTCTGGAGTTCTTTCCTCGAGAATGGATCAGGATAGAACAGCGAGGATAGGAGTGTTCCTGTGTGATCACGTTTGCACAGGAGAGAAAGGACTACCTTGTGCGAATGTCCCCCTCAGCTGCCCATGTCCCTTCCGTACGCAGCCAGCCTCCTCTCCTCCCCATACTTCCTAAACTTGCAGAGGTCCCAGAATGTAAGCCGTCGGAAGATGGACTAAAATGACCATGTGCTGCATGGCTTCTGTTTGCCCCTCCAGATGGTCCTCCATGTTCTCCACACTCCTCTCTGCGGCAGAAGGCTGACCTGGATGAAGGGATCCATGGACTCTCTCGCCCACTGGCTTCCAGGTAGGGGCAAGGAGGGTGAGGTCAGGGGACTTTCTCCTCTAGCTGGCTCCCCTCCTGCAAGGTCACCTCGGTGAGGCTGGGTCCCTCAGCCACAGGTCACTGCCCCTCCGAGTCTCTCCTCTTGAGGTCCAGCCTACAGTCCCTCCCTCCTCCATTCTGGTCCCCAAGTGGTGGTCACCACTGCACCTCTTCTCCCAGCCCCTCGCCTACACTTTTGCAGCTAATCCTTTGGTGAACAAACGCTCCTCTAATCTCTCTTCTGGGCCATGTGACAGCCATTTCCACTCGGAGCCCTGAATGACACAAACCACTGGAATGGGATCTTCATGAGAGCACCTATTTTTACCCATAGCTGTATCCCAGGTGCCTAGAATAGTTCCTGGTAAATGTTTCAGCAAGAACTATTTGTTGAATGAACTGAACACGGAATGCTCAGGAATGCCTACCTGCCTTATCAATTCCTAGCATTTATTTTCCTCTTTATAGGGAGAACATTTTTGGACAACTCCAGATTTAAAATATGACTGAAATATTACTAGTAATAAACCTTAAGGTCATTGCTCTGGGCTCCCCCACCATCCTGCCTTTGGGTAGGACCTACAGGAAACCTGATGGGCCATAATCGTTTGGCCGGAGAATGTTGAGGTTCTCCCCAAGATTAAAACAATCTGAACCTGAACTTGCTGCCTCTTTTGCTTTCACACTTTTCTTCTTTCCCCTGCAAACTCGTAGATGGAGTGGTTGACATCTGCCACGTTCGTCTCCTCTCTGTCCTTCCCCCTTAGTGCCTCCCAATGTCCCTCCCACGCTTGGCAGCAGGCTGCTCTTTCCAAATGTCACTGACAACATCTTTGTTTAAGGAGCCAAAGGTCTTTCTGCATGCCCACCTCTCTGAGCTTTGTGTTGCCTTTGGCCAGCTCACCACTCCTCCTTGGACAGCTCTCGTTTTAGGAGCTTCCTCCTACCACAGTCGTGGTCCTTTTGTTTTCCTTCTTTATTGTCGTCGGCTCTTTCTCCAGCTGCTCCTGTTGCATATGACGTCGTTGCCTCCTGGATCGAGATGTAAGCCCCATGAGGGCCAGGCCCAGCTGCTGTTGCCCTGCACGCCCACGGCCCTCAGCCAGCTCTGACCTCATAAGAGATGCCCAGGATGTTCGTTTGTTCTGGTTCTGCTCCCTCCACTCGGTCTCTGTCCTTGTTCCTGTTGGTTTCACGTTGCTGCAGGCTGGCCTGAACCCTGAGCCCTGCTCCCTCTGCATTGTTCCAGATCCTGTGCATAAGTGAATCTTCCCAAGCAAGAGGGTCTGGTACCCTTGATATTGTCCTTTAGTGGGTACTTGGTTTCCTCAAGCAATAGTCATCAGTTGATGTATTCGTCAGGGATCTCCAGAGAAACAGAACCAATAGGGTGGATCTGTCTATCTATCTATCTATCTATCTATCTATCATCTAAAGAGATTTATTATAAGGAATTGACTCATGCAAGTATGCAGGCTGAGGTGTCCCACTATCTTCTGTCTGCAAGCTGAAGGCCCAGGAAAGCTGGCGGTGGAGCTCCTGTCCTAATCGGAAGGCTTGGAGAACCAGGAGGGCCGATGGCCGAGGGCAGAAGGCCCATATCCCAGTCCAGACAGTCATGCAGACCGTGAATTTGCCCTTCTTCCACCCTTTTGTTCTCTTCAGGCCCTCACCAGATTGGATGAGGCCCACCCACATAGAGGGGCACCTTCTTCACTCAGTCCACTGATTCAAATGCTAATCTCTTCCAGCCGCATCCTCACAGACACACCCAGAAATCATGGTTAACCAGCTATCTGGACATCCCTTGGCCCAGTCACATGGACGCATAAGATTAACTATCCCACTTGGAATAGCTGCCTTTCTCCTCCACCTTGACTGAAAGGCAGGCCCTGCTCTGGCCTAGAACTCGCAGCTGCTGCTAATTTTACTTACTTCTGAAAAAATTCCAGCTTCTTTGGAAGAGCTGTCGATGAAGAGGCATTTCCGATCCCCTCCTTCATTACTGTGGGAACCAAATGATGGCCCTTCTGATTTTGAAGAATCCGAGATTCTCAAGATCTATAGGAGCCGAGAGTGAAGATTTGGGGATGATGACCGTGCGCTTTATTTTCTCTGACGGTGATGAGGACTGTGTTTCATACTCGTTTCCGTCTCTAATAAAGCAGCCGTGTGCAGTTCTCTCTGCGACGGCGTGCAGGGAGCGTCAGAACTTTTTTATTCAGGGCAGTCTGTGTACAGCACAGCATGGTGTTTCCCAAAGTGTGTCCCTGTGACATGGATAGGGCCGGTTCTCAGATTGCCATTGGTTCTCAAGAAAAGCGTTCCAGGGTCCAGTAGGTCTGGGAAATGCTAAATGAAAGTGAAGTTAGGCAGGCTGCTTTATTGCAGAACTCAGAGTCCTTCCCATGCTGATCCAGCCATCAAATCAGCACAGATCCGTAGACTGCCCACCATGTGGATAGCATGGTGTGAGGTGCTGGGAACACGGGGATGAGAAAGATGTGGCTCCTGTCCCTGTGAAATTCATATGCCAGCAGCTGACAGACATGAAATAACTAAGTCTCCAATAAGAATGCAATTATAGGGTTCGGTCTGGTGGTGCAGTGGTTAAGTTTGTGCGCTCCACTTCGGCAGCCTGGGTTTCATGGGTTTGGATCCTGGGTGTGGACCTGCACCACTCGTCAGCCATGCTGTGGCAGTGTCCCACGTAAAATAGAGGAAGGTTAGCACAAAAGTTAGCTCAGGGCCAATCTTCCTCACCAAAAAAAAAAAGAAAGCAATGATAATGTAAGTGTTACGGAGGAGAAAATCAAGAGGTTGAGAGAGTGTTGATCATTAGATCCTAATCGAGTCTGGGGAATCAGGAATGGCTTTTCTGGGAAAATGAAGCTCATGTTAAGATCTAAAGAAGAAGAGGTGTGCTGGGGGAAAGGGTGTGGGTGGAAAGCGTTTTAGCAGGAGGACGATTTCTGCAGGGGTTCTGAATGGGAAAGGGCTTGGCATCTCTGCAGTGTTTTGAAAACAAATCTGATCAGGGAACTCCTTCTCTGCACCCCTTCTGCACTGTGTATTGTGGGACCAGAATTTGGCTTTGGTGGTCTAGAAAGACCCCTGGTGGCAATTCTGGAGACTTGGGCTGTGGTTGCTGTGCTACCATTAATTGTCTCAGAGACAACGTCTCTCACTTCATTGAGCCTCTTGTTTTTTTTTTGAGGAAGATTAGCCCCAAGCTAACATCTGCTGCCAACCCTCCTCTTTTTGCTGAGGAAGACTGGCCCTGAGCTAACATCTGAGCCCATCTTCCTCCACTTTATACGTGGGACGCCTACCACAGCATGGCTCACCAAGTGGTGCCATGTCCGCACCCGGGATCCAAGCCGGTGAACCCCAGGCCACTGAAGCGGAACCTGTACACTTAACTGCTGTGCCACCCGGCTGGCTCCTTATTTGTTTTTTTGCATTTTCTTTTCCTGAGGAAAATTGGCCCTGAGTTAATATCTATGCTAATCTTCTATTTTATGTGGGACGCCACCACAGCATGGCTGCCAAGTGGTGAAGGCCTGCCCCCAGGATCTGAACCTGCAAACCTGGGCCGCTGAAGCAGAGCGTGCGAACTTAACCACCAGGTCCCAGGGCCAGCCCCCAGAGCCTCATTTTTCTTATCAATACAATTAGGGGCAGAAGACATGATTTCTAAGATCGCTTCCGGCGGTGGCATGCTGTGAACTCACTTCCATTTCTTAGTCAAGCTAATGGTCAACAGGGGCATTTTTAGCCTGGAAGGGAATTATTCAGCCCTGTGGAGGGTGAGCTAGAAAAATGCAGCGTGGTGGCCGTCCTAAGGCCTTAGATGACCGGGTCAAGGTGCGGTGGACCTGCTCAACCCTCGTGTCAACACGCATTTCTCAGCCCGCTGCTGTGGGGATACAGGCCCTGCGCTGAGTCAGGAGGGAACTCTGGAATTAGCACGCCCTTATTCCCTTTGCTGTCTTCTTTCAAAGGCAAGATTTCCAGGGATGTGAAGCCTGAAGGATTCCACTGGGGACAAAGGGCTCTGTCGGACATTGGAGAGGCCCGAGGGCGGCTCAGTAAGCATGGGCATCACTTCCTGCCAGCCCTGCCCCCCTCCAGGTGCACAGAGACCCTGGAGCAGAAGCCACGGCGACCCGGAATCCTGGAGAAGCCACCCAGCGCTGGCTCCCGTTCAGGAGACTTTTAGAGGAGCAATTATTGTATAAAGTAACACGCTCGCTCAGAGTGCCAACAGAGTCCTATTTTTCAAACTCCCGCAGGTCGAGAAAAGAAGACCCCCAGAGCATCAGCCTGGAAGTTAAGAACAAATAATGAATGGAAACCATCACCTCCCAGGCTCCCTGTTTCTCTCTTTTTCCACTTTTGATCTCTTTCTCTCCCTCCCACCTTTTCCGGCTCCTCGAACCAGATCCTTTTGTTCCATTTCTCCCTCTCTGCCCCAGAAAACAGAGGCTGGGTCAGCCTCACTGGTTTTTCTGCTGCTCTCAGATTACTTCCTTCGAAGAGGTTTTTGTGAGAAGCTCCTCCCTGCTCGGATGAAAATGGAACACTATTCTTACCTTTGAGTTGGGACTCAGAGCATCCTGGCGCCCCCCACCCCAGCCCCACGGTAGATGTATGTGCTGTAACGGTCCCTCTCTGTGCAGACGGTCTATTGGTGTGCTAGGTGCTCCATAACAAAGTACCAGAAACTGAGTGGCTCAAACAACAGACGTTGATTGTCTCACAGTTCTGGAGGTTGGAAGCCCCAAATCAAGATGTCGGCAGTGTTGGTTCCTTCTGGGGGCTGTGAGGGAGGGCTCTGGTCCAGGCCTCTCTCCTTGGCTTGTGGACGGCCTTCTTCTCCCTGTGTCTTCACATCGTCTTCCCTTTGTGCATGTCTGTGTCCCAATGTCCCCTTATTATAAGGACATCAGTCCTGTTGGGGTTAGGGCCCACTCTAATGACCTCCTTTTAATGTGATTACCTCTTTAAAGACCCTATCTCCAAATAAGGTCCCATTCTGAGCTGTGGGGAGCTGGGACTCCAACCTAAGAATTTTGGGGATACGCAATTCAACCTATAACAGCCAGGAAGTCTTATGCTTCAGTGTTCCTATGGCTTACCTGGGGTCTTGTTAAAAATGGAGGTACCAGTGACACCCCCACAGGTTCTAATTTAATAGATTTGGGGTAGATCTCAGGACTGTTTTTTAGAAGGGCCCTAGGATAAGTGTGCCCCCCGGCCTTGAACCCTACCCAAAATGTCACACTGTGAACCCAGTCCTTCACTTACTGAAGGCCCATAACACGGTGTGGTGCCAACCACCTCACGCTGCAAGGAAATGACGTTCTTTTGTGTCCATCCTTTCCTTAGTCCCCACTGCAGAGCCAGGCCCTAGTCACGTGTCGCCACATACCCTCTTTAAGTTTCCTGTCAGGACTCTTGTCACATCTGGAGGCGGCCAGGCCCCGTTCAGCTGTCATTGCCCTTCCACCTGGCAGGCCGGGTGGGATGATGGTTCAGGCTTTGGAATTTGGGGCCCAGCTCTGCTGCTTACTGCCTGGTTGACCTTGGACAGATCACTAGGCCTCTCTGAGGCTGAGTTTATTCACCTGTGCTTTGAGAAGCTTCCCTGTCGGTCTCAGGGGGCTCCTGGGAATGAAACAGTGTTTGCACAAGGCATGTGGCGCAGAGCCTGGCACATAGAGGGGGCAGAGTGGTTGTTAGTTACCACTGTTGTCCCCACTTGCACCAGATGGCGAAACCAGATTTAATTCACTTCTGAAAGCTGAACGCGCTAAAGGGCAACAGGAGAAACTCCATCACAACGGCCTCGCAGGCTGGCTGCTCTGGAAATGAAGAGCAAGCCTTCCCTTTGCTGTGCGTCCAGTCTTGGCAAGTGAGATCTGGAAGGCACGTGCTGAAGCCTGAGTTACATGTCCGCCGCCCTGATGACTTCTCGCCTCCAAGAGACCTGCCCGCTCCATCCGCAGAGCTGGAAAACGAGTGTGTGGCTGAGTCCACATTCCTCCCCAGGATGGCATGTTGGGTCTGCAGCCAGAGTGCCTGGTTTTGAGAGCTCAGCACCATTGTCTCCTGGCTGTGCCACCTTTTACAAGTCACTTAACTTCTCTGTGCCCTGGTATCTTCATTTGTAAAACAGGGCAATAGTAGGGCCGTGATGGTTAACTTTATGTGTCGACTTGACTGGGCCAAGGGATGCCCAGAGAGTTGGTAAAACATCGTTTCTGGGTATGTCTGTGTGGGTCTTTCTGGAAGAGATTAACATTTGAGTCAGTAGACTGAGGAGAGAAGATAGTCCTCACCAGTGTGGGTTGGCCTCATCCAACCTGTTGAGGGCCTGGATACAGCAAATCGGCAGAGGAAGGGTGAATTTGCTCTCTCTGTTGGAGCTGGAACGTCCGTCTTCTCCTGCCCTCAGACATCATGCTCCAGGTTCTTGGGTCTTTGGACTCAGAGGAGGACTCACACCATCAGCACCCCAGGTCTCAGGCCTTTGGGTTTGGCTGGAACTACCCCACTGGCTTTCCTGGGCCCCCAGCTTGCAGACAGTAGATCGTGGGACTTCTCAGCCTCCACAGTAACGTGAGCCAATCTTTCATAACAAAGCTCTCTCTATACATCTCTGTATGTCCTGTTGGTTCTGTTTCTCTGGAGAACACTCACCAATACACTTATCCACCTCACTGTATTCAGTTTTTTCCTGCTGCAGAACAAATCACCGCAATTATGTGGCTTCAAACCACACCCATTCATAGCTCTGTAGGTCTGAAGTCAGGCAGGCTGGGCTGGCCATTCTGCTCAGGGGCTCATAGGCTGAAATCAAGAATCTTCTCTGGAGGTGCTGGGAGAGATTCCACTTCCAGGCTCACTCAGATTGTGGGCAGAATTCCGTTGTCCTTCAACTGTATGACTGAAGTCCCGTTCCTGGCCTACTGGCAGCTGAGGGCCGCTCTGCAGCACCTGGATCCACTGCTTCTCACGGGGCCTCCTCCATCTGCAAGCCAGGCATGGTGCATCCAATCCTTCTTGTGCTCTGACTCCCTCTTCCGCCTCTATTTTTAAGCTCTCCTGTGATTATATTGGGCCTACCCAGATCATCCAGGATGATCTCTCTATTTTAAGGTCAGCTGATCACATTTGCAAAGTCCCTTTTGCCACGTAAGGTCACATATTCGTGGATGTGAGAGCGTCTTCACAGCCTGCAGAGTTAGGGCGTGGAATCTCCTTGGGGAGCATAATTCTGCCTACAATGAGGGCATTTCTTGAAGACTTTCCCCCTGGATCATAGGACAAGGCATATTTCTACAGACTGCACCTGGGTTGAGTGATGTTTCCCTAAACAACATGTCCACTAGAACCTGTGACTATCACCTTATATGGAAAAAGTGTCTTTGTAGGTGTAATTAAGTTAAGGATCTCAAGATGAGAACATTCTGCACTAACCGGGTGGGCCCTAAATCCAATGACACGTGTCCTTATAAGACAGTGAAGAGAAGAGGAGAAACAGAAGGCCGTGTGAAGAAGGAAGCAACCAAGGAACGCCAAGGACTGTGGCGGCCACCAGAAGCTGGGAGAAAGGCATGGAATGAATTCTCCCTTGGGGCACCCAGAAGGACGAACCCTGCCAACACCTTGATTTCATACTGCTGGGCTCCAAAACCAAGAGAGAATCAATTTCTGTTGTTTTAAACCACCCAATTTGTGGCCATTTGTCATGGCAGCCCTAGAAAGGAATCCAGCTGAGAACTCACCCTTGGGGAACTCCAGGCCAGACTTAGTCCCGAAGGAGTGGATGCCCACGCCTCCAAGAACCCAGGCAACTTGTGCACGGCTCTGGCTGGGCAGCGGACAGAGGCTGCTGGTGAAATCGAGGAGGACCAGTTGCCAGCAGCAGTGCTGTGTGGCAGCCAGAAGCAATGTCTTTTTAGACTTCAGGGTCTTCTCTTATCAGATGGTGTGGACCTTTTGGGGTGGGGAGGGGAAGGGAGAGCCCCATGAAGAAGATAAACGGGTTTCCTGTGAATTAGATAGGGTCCGAGTGATTAACGGTAAAAATAAAGAGGTTGTGACCCAATGTGCACGCTGATTGGACAACAGTCTGCTAGTCACTCAAGGCTGGACCTTCCCCGGGTAGGTTGGTCTATTCTGGGAGCTGCCTTTGAAAGTGGAGATTCCGCGCATCTCTATTCCTGCAGCCACCTCTCAAACAAGCGTTATTGCAATGCAGGAATTCCAAGGCTTAAAATAAAACAGTGATTATTATTTAAGCCAGAGATGGGGTGGTGGAATATGGTGGTGTGCCCTGCCCCTCCCCCAAGCTGAAGACTGTGGCTGACACCCACCCCCTGCTCCCTCTATGCCAGACCCTGGACCTAGAAAGCCATGCGTGCAGAGCCAGGTGGCTCCCTGGTGCTGCCAGGTGGAGGGATCACTGCTTGTTACAGGAGCATCTGTGGCCAGGAGTCAGGTGAGGAATTCCTGACATCCCTGGCAGGCATGGGGGTGGGTTTGCCAAATAGAGGCTCCGCTTCTTGCCAGATGCCTTCTCCTGCTCCAAGACAATGGCAGCACTTGGCTCTGGGCACCCTGATCTTCTTGCTCTGTTTGGCAAGTTCTTCCTTGGTATTCTTTGCGCCCATGCCCACTTCGTACACTGTGAGTGTACGTTAAGGGAATATGTGATAATGCCCCACAGGGGGAATCTGGTGCCCGGAGAGGCTGGAACGACCCAAGGGCATATAGTCAACCGGGAACCTTCCAGATAGTGTGAAGCCCAAGTCAGGGCAGGGAGGTTGTGCTTTGCCACAGGACACCAAACTTCAGAGGGTGCAGGTTTTGCAGTAATGATTTTAACAGACTGTACAAAGTTGTAAGCTGGTAACTCCGGAGGAACTGCCCAGCCGTGCTCGCCCCTTCTCCCGTCTCCAGCCTAAGGGCAGCCCTCTGGCTGGGGTGGCAAGGTGACCCTGTCCCTGAGTCAGCTACTACAGATGGCAGGGTGCACGGAGGGCACTTTGCCTATATAGGGGCCACCTCACCATGCTAACTATGTCCTTCCATTGGCTCGAGCGCACTTTTCATGTTGCTAGCCCCAAATGCCGAAATTGCTAATTATTCTCTTGGGAAAAGCTTCTCTCTTGGGGGAGATAGACTCCTGTGCGTTTGGAGAAGGAATAGGCAGAAGCTTCAGGGAATGTGGGTCCTTTACAAGGTCCTGCTGAGGTTGTTACCTCACCAGGTTCGTTTTTGCCTGCCGCCCAGAAAGCCAAACACCAAGACGACGAGATTGCAGCAGAGAGGGTTTACTCACAAGGCAGCCATGCGAGGAATTGAGAGCACGAGCTTTATATCCGCTTCCCTGAAAACTGGCACTCGGGGATATTTATGGGATGGGTGCAAGGTGGTCTGAAATGTGGGGATAGGCGATTGGAGGTGAGGAGAGGTGAGGTAACTGATGAGCTGTGCAAGCGTAGGCAGACTCCATGCTTCTTCACAGGACGCATGTTCACAAAATGGTGGCGTTAGCATGATCTGAGGGTGGAGTTTTTAGCCTCTTGACGTCAAAAGGTCGCCTATGGGACTTCTGCGTGGGCCTGGTTGATGAATTGGTGGTCTCAACCGGCCTGAAGTGGACAAGGAGTTCTAATTCCTGAAAAACAGCTCACACGCCCATTTCCATGGCGACCCAGGCTCCAGGGAGACATTATCTGTAGGAACCTAGTGGGAGTCAGACAGCATATTGCCTCAGCAGCACAGTTAACAATGGGTGGGTTAAATGGCTAAAAGCTATAATCAGTAATTGCAGAAAGGAAAAAGCGTTTAGTTCCTAGCTACTTAATCATCAGTGGCTCACTCTCTGCCGGTTTCAAGGTGATGGCCAGTGAAGTGTGAATAGAGAGATTATTTTGGAGGATGGAGTCTTCCAACAGACCTGAAAGGATTTCTTTTTCTCAGATGTCAGTTCAGTTGACAGCCGGTTCCTGTTTCCTTGGCTCTGGTTGAGGCTAAGAGAGGTCTGTCTCCAGGAGGGGACGAAGGTTGGCAGAGGGGGCTGTAGATGACACTGGGGCCTCTGTTTCAGAACCATGAGGTGACCCCACCATCTGGTGTCCTGTTCTTTCCTCTGCTGCTCACACCCTGCTTGGTGGAATGCTGGTGTCTAACTCTATGGACTTGCATTTTCCCAAGAATAAATAAAATCTGACCACAACCCTCTGTCCCCAGAGCCTAATGAAATCAACAGAACATGGTCATGTCCAGCAAAAAACCTCACTGTCAGTGATCAAACGTGGAAAAGAATACAATCCTGCACTGTCAATTGAAAAGTGGTCTCCGAGGACAGAAACATGATACTCAAAATAGCTCCCAGCTCCACCTTCACCCCACCCCCAACCCCTGAAGCAGGATATAAAGAGAAATCAATAAAATCCCGAGAATTCTCAGGGAATGAAGCAGCCCAGGCAAGGTCGAAAGGGAAATTGTGTGAGGATAAAAGCTTCTACTCACCCCCAGGTTCTCAGGACCTCAGCTCCACGAAATTTGGAGGCATGACCGAAAAACCCAAGAAATCCATCCAGTAGTAAGAAACACTCTTAATGAGGGCGTGTGAAATCTGGAATGGGACATTTCCCACGGGATCAGAAGAGAAGGCAGGAGGCAGCTTTGCCCGCAAAGGCTGTGCAGAACCCCACAGAAACTCTCCCTGCCCTTTCCCCGCCAAGTTGCCAGGTACGGGAAAGCAGCTGTGACTGCAAAACCCCCGTCGCCAAACTGTGGCTCAGAACAGACACAAAAGTGATCGGATAAGGAGTGGACTACGTCACAGAGAACTCAACCCCGCTCTAAGAGAGAAGGAGAAGGTTGGAACAGCAAGCGTGCAAAAATAATAAAGGAAAAAAAGGAAGAAGGAAACATTCGTGCGAATGACAGATGAAGAAACCTGTCTGGGAAAAAAACCTAACCAAAGGAACAAAAGTAAATTCAAATTCCCTGTGTAGTAGACACAGGCAGTTCCCCCAGGTCCCTCTAACAGGCCGTTGTGGCTGCTAACAGCACTTAGCTGTCACCTTTACCCAGGAGGCCATGCAGTCTCCCCCATCCCCAGGGCAGCTGGAAGCCAATGACAGCCTGATGACAAAAGGCTGGCCCCCGTGCCTCAAGGTGGGACCAATGCTGACGTGGGGGTAGGTCAGGCTCTGGACTGCTAACTTGTGGGGCCCATCACTGTATGGACAACTCTGTGGACAGTGCTAGAGGAGCACGTAGCAGTGAAGAGTCACAGGGCCTCCCTTTCTTGATGAACACAGAAAGCCTTGTTCTTTCCCCACCCAAGAGGAAATATATCTGAGGCCTTGATGTGGCTGTAAAGGGAGGCATCTCTGCCCAGGAACTGGGTCTTTGCCTGGCCCTGGCATCCATGCCCACTGTCAGCAGGCTGTGGGCGGTGAGCAGGTGTAACTGGTTCTCTGGGTAATGACGGTAATGAGGTCACCAGCGAGCCATCCCTCCTTCGTCTTTCAGTGGCAAAGCCCAGAATACCTGCATTTCTCCCAGGGCAATGAGGAGGAGGGGACACACCTGGAGCCAGTCTGACTCCTGCCGATGCCAAATACTTTCCTCAGCCCTGTGGGTGAAGCCCCTTTGTAGGGGAGGTCATCTCCTCTGGGAGCCATAGCCCCCATTCCCCAACATAGAGCACTAGTGAGGCCACATCGGACAAGGCCAGCAGCAGTCAGGGTCACCCATGTCCCCTGCTTCAGAAACCAGTAGATCAAAGGTGGTTGAGGAGAAGGATCTGTGACACATGGCGCAGTGGTTTCTCCTGAACAACTGGTCTACCTAGTAATACCCGGCCTGGTCTTATATGTGGCTCACCTTGGTGACACCTCCTCAGTATGAGTTCAAGGCTTCTCTGTGGGGTTCTGCCCCACCCCTTGCCTTCCTCTGTGCCTTCTTTTCCTTCTGACATCTGAAATTCCTGTTAGATCATATTCCTTTTTATATTAGTCAGACATCTCCAGAGAAATAGAACCAATAGGATATGTAGAGATAGATACAAAAGGAGATTTGTAATGAGGGATTGGCTCGCGTGATTATGGAGGCTGAGAAGTCCCACGATTGGCTGTGTGTAGGCTGGAGGCCCAGGAAAGCTGGTGGTGTAGTTCCGGTCCAAACCCCAAGGGCTGAGAAGCGGGGCGCCGATAGCGTAAGTCCCAGTCCGAGTCTGAGAGTTCGAGAGCCAGGATCCCAACGTCCGAGGGCAGAAGCAGATGATGTCCCAGCTCAGGCAGAAAGCAAATTCGCCCTCCTTCCACCCTTTGTTCTATTCAGGCCCTCAATGGATTGCATGGTGCCCACCCACGTAGATGAGGTCATCTTCTTTACTCAGTCTACTGATTCAAACGCTGGGCTCTTCTGGAGACGCCTCCACAGATGCACCCAGAAATAATGTTTTACCAGCGATCTAGGCACCCCTTGGCCCCGTCACACTGACATAAAATTAGCCATCACTCTCTTTCCTTAAGGTTTTGTCAAGAATGCAGATGCTGCTCAGAGAGGAAATAGCATAGCTGTCAATGATCAGCCATTTACGTCTTGATGAATGCTTGTCCCATTTTTCCTTAAAGCCTAAACTTGAGGTGAATGCAGGACTGGGCTGGGGCCTGCAGGAAGAAGGGAAGGAGTGAGACAGACCTAGGGTGGGTGGGCTGGGGAAGCTGAATATTCTTTGTACCTACTCTGCAGTTTGGCTCCTGACAGGTCCAGCTTTGGGCCAGGTGTGGGAAAGAGGGCCACCAGCAACAGGAGACCATGGGGACCCTATGCACCTCT
This sequence comes from Equus caballus, assembly GCF_041296265.1. NCBI lineage: Eukaryota > Metazoa > Chordata > Mammalia > Perissodactyla > Equidae > Equus > Equus caballus. Next base: position 34,209,295 of record NC_091712.1, read on the forward strand.
TCCCGGGCCCATGCCAAAGCTAAACCTTGCTTTAAAAATAAGATCAATGCAATGGTGAGCTGGAATGAGCTCTGGGGGCTGTGGGGGAACCCAGCCCCCCACCCCACCTGTCCAGTTACAAATGGGGAAGAACCCAGGAGCACAACCGCCATTGGCTTCGTGCCCCATGGAGTCTGCCTGGTGACTGAAGACCTCTCCTATGGTTGAGCTGTTACCACTTTTGGCTCCTGGACTGTATTGTTTTCTTTCGTTTTTAAGACATTTGAAGCCCTTTGATGAGCTGGTGTTTGTATTTCATGTTCTTTCATGCCAAATGAGCCCTTCTTATTCTCTAGAATTACAAAAGCTTTGGTGTTTTCCAAGCTTAGGCAGCTTCAGAATCCAAGACTATCTTGCTTTACACAATAGAGGAGGGTCCCAAAAAGTTGTCCGTAAATTGGATTTCTGACAAGTCCCTAGAGGAGTCGCCAAGAGGAAACTTCTGATGGATTTTTTGTTGTTGGTAAAACAAAATAATTCAGTAATGAGTACCATTGCCTCTATACTGGACCATCGAAGTATCGTAAGTTGAGATTTGGGGTTGGCTGTGCTTAGAGTAAGGCTTGCCTGAGACTTAAATGCTTACTTGCCTTGGACACTCTACATAGCAGTTGTCCTGTCTTTTCCCTCCATTCTTTTTGCTTGGCCATTTTCTTCTGAGTGGACAGTGACTCACATACCAAAATCAAGCACATTAGAAGCCAGACCAAGACATTCAGGGACAGTCCCAAGAACCCCGGGGCTGGCAGTCACCCCAGCTCTAGGGGAAGCCATCCATTTCCTCAACCAGTCCGACTGGCAGAAGGTAATTATAGTTTGAGTTGCTTGTTAAGCCACTGGCGCGGTGAGAACAGGTTGAACTGCCCCTTTGTTTCCAGCACATAACAAATGAAACAACTTCTGTTCACAGCTCCATCCTCCATCCTGGTGGAAACAACTTCCCTGGAGACCTTCAAAGATGATCTTGCAAATAGTCCCCCCACCGCTGGAAGGCTTTTGGGTGGGTCCTGCCTGGAGGCAGGTGCACAGACAGTCTTCTCCACTTTGCCCAGGTTCTTCCTAAGCCTGGAATTCCTGGATTCTAGATTCTATCAGGACACGAAGACAGCAGGAGCCACAAAGTCCTGAGGACTTGGCAGGGGTGAAGCGGTGACTCATAGGTTAGTTTTGATTGTAAGGTGTGAGGCAGCCGGCTCGTTTAAGAAAAATGGAGCCTTCTTCTCTCCCCTCCAAGCGGGAGCGGTGGGAGCCCTGGTTTAACGTGGGCCTTGGGTGTCCAAAAGAACAAAGCACACTCAGCCTGCAGATCTGGTTTGAAAGCTGCTTGTGCAAGTGGCCAGGGTGAGGCAGCCCGGTGTCTCTTGGCCCAGCCCTCCCACAGCCCAGGAGGCAGTCCCAGGGTGGCCCAGTGTTCTGGGGCAAGGCCAGTGGACAGCAAGGGCGTGCTTATCTCCATGATCAAGCAGGCCTGGAATCTCAAAGGTAGATTCTTTTCCTTCTTGTTGCAAACAGGTGTGTGTGTGTGTGTGTGTGTGTATGCTGGAGAGTGAGAGCCAGAGAGACAGAGAGAGAGGAACGGTCTGCAGGGGACAGAACACCATCTCCCTTCCCAGGTGTCCCCTCTGTTCCACTCCAGTTGGAGCAGGGAAGTGTAAGAGACTTAAGTAGATGTTATTCCACGAACAAAGAAAGAAGCTTCCGCCAGACTCTGAAACGGACTAGCTCAGGCCTCTGGGTGGGAGGCAGAAATTCTGAAAGAAACATCATATGAAAGTCACTCTGTTTCACCTGACTTAGTGATGGGGGCCGAGAGGACGGGAGATGCACCGGAGAGATGGGACAAAGGCGGATTTAATTTCCCAGTTCTGTGCCTTTACGGGAGGTAGAGAGACATCTGCTCAGGGCCTTCCCCGAGAAGCAGGCCGGGTATAGTATCTTGATTGCCTGGATTGGGCCTGGAACAGGATCTGGAGCCCAGGCAGCCTTTTTAGGAGAAGTCAAAACAAAAGCCAAGGCCAGGCCAGCCGAAGAACAAGGGATGGCGGAGTGGTTTCACCTGGTGAGCCAACTCTGACCCCAGGATGCTGTGTTGAGAAGGATTCTGAGTCTCTCTCTGAACTGTCTTTGAGGTTCCACCAAGGCTGTCAGGGGGCCCAGGAGATCCTCAAACAGCAGGCCGCCCAACTCATGAGGAGGCTGTCAGTCTCTCCTCATCCCCGCCACACAGGCCACCCGGGTCACACAGAGCTCTGATCGCCGGGACTTGGGACCCCTTTTCCTCTGAGCACAGGCACATCTGGGTGGGGAGGCAGAGGCGGGGTGGGGCCTGGAAGGCTGAGCCCACGGCTCCTCCTGGTCAGCTGACAAAGAGCCGGCAGTCAGCTGTGGGGCTCCTCCCATGAAGGTCTGGCAGGCGGGGGCAGTTGTTTTGTCATTGCCTTGGTGACGGGGGCAAACAGACAGGGGCCTGAGGGGCTTAGATAATGGTATGTGCCCTCCTCCTAGAGCAGGCCAGGCCTGCAGTCCAGAGTGGAGGGCAGTCTCTGGACACCTGACCAGGTGTGGCTGCTGGCCGCCTTGCACAGAGCCCAGGGCATTTCAGGGGGATTAAATAAATTGCAGCACCTACAGCAATTAGGGTGGTGCTGATATAGACTAGGTGCTCAATGAATGTTAATTCACTTTTCCTTTAGCTCTTTTTTAAAAAAATTGTGGTAAAATATACATAACAAAATTTACCATTTTAACCACTTTTAAGCATACTGTTCAGTGGCATTAAGTACATTCACACTGATGCACGACCATCATCACCGTCCATCTCCAGAGCTTTTTCATCTTCCCAAACAGAAATTCCGTCCCTATTAAACACTAATGCTCCATTCCCCAGCCCCAAGCCCCTGGCAACCTCCACTCTACTTTCTGTCTCTGTGATTTTGACTATTCTGGGAACTTCGTATGAGTGGAATCATACAGCATTTGTCCTTTTGTGTCTGGCTTATTTCACTTAGCATGACGTCCTCAAAGTCCATCCATGTCGTAGCATGTGTCAGAATTTCCTTCCTTTTCAAGACTGAATCATATTTCGTTGTGTGTCTATAACACATTTTGTTCATCCATTTATCCACTGATGGACACTTGGGTCATTTCCACCTCTTGGTCACTGTGAATAACATTGCTGTGAACATGGGGGCACAAACACATATCTATTTGAGTCCCTGCTTTCAATGCTTTTGTGTATACACCCAGAAGTAGAGGCTTTCTCTTTTGAAACACCTTTAGCATATTTTATTTTCAGGAACATTAATAGACATAATGGAAGTGGGTGTTTGCCAGCTGTTGTCTGTAACACCCTCAGCTATTCACCCTGCCCCTGACTCGGAGCCCATAGATGAGGCCACCGCCCACCTGGCCCTTGTCACTAGTGGGTCTTCAGTCACCCTAAAGAGACTTCTAATCTCCCTAGGCCGCTGCCTGTCCCAGACTGGAGCATTTTGGATCAGCCTAAACCCCTCACTTTACAAGGGCTCCTTGGAGCATGGCTGCCGTGTCAGTCTTCCAACATGGGTCTGTGCCACCTGTCCCAGTTTGTGCAAATCCATCTCCCCCATTGGCCCAGACTAATCCAGCTGCAATGCAGATGTGACCCTGTCACTTCCCACTGCCTGCAGGATACGGGCCAAGCTCTGGCCTGACCACACCTCCCCACTCCTTGCAATTTACACCATAGCTTTTGCCCCTTCTATGCCCCTGCTCATGTGGTCCCCTCTGAAACCATCCACCTGCCACCCCCAACCCACCCCTCTAATGTCTACCTGATCTAATTCATCCTTTAAGACTCAGTGCAAGGATCTGCTCCTCCAGAAAGCCTTCCCTGTGTGGCCTGGCAGAGTCAGAACTCAGAAACTAATGGATTAACAAGAGAATGGCATTCCCAGTGTTCTCGCTCAAGGTGAAACGCGTGCACCATTTTAATATTGTTTTAGAGGCAGGGTCATGCCTACAAAGGGTGTGGGCTCAGGTAAGTCCCACTGGGCATCTATTTGCTCCTCAACAGGACAGTTATGTTAAGTCGAAGAAGCTTAACAGAAACACCAAGCCTTTGAAAGAAAGAAGCCACTAAAGGCCACAGCATGATGGGAAGCGGTGTGTGGGGTACTGGTGGCTCTTTAAGGATTTATAGTACAAATGGACATGAGTAGGTCCATGTGTATAGTGCACGTGCAGACCTAGCTCTGTAGGAGTCATGGTGCTCTCTCAGTAGCAATGAATAGCACCGCCTCCCTGATTAGTCCCTTTCCCAGGGCCCCTGAGAGTGGGGGGCTAGACCGGGGCTAAGCTTTGCTCCGTCCTGTTCCATCTAGGTTGTGACTTACATATTAACAACTCTGTTTATTGCCGTCGTCAGTCTGGTAGTTTAGACTTCCCGCATGGGCTGCTTGCCCTGAATGTAAATGCATTCTTCCTTGTTCTCAGCAATATTTCAGGCTTCAGTATTGCCCTTTGCAGAGAACGTAAGTGCTGGAGTGAGACAGCCCAGCGTTGCACCGGTTGTAGATTATATATGGTGATCACACCACTTTCTCAGTAATCCCTCCATGATGATTAGCACTGCGGATGTATTTTACCCCACGTATGCGGGGAGGGGGCTGCTAAATCCCCATGGAAGAGGGATCCTTCCAATGCAGGTGCCCTGCTTTGAAAGCAAGACCAATTTAATGTGTGAGAGCACATTCTCTCACCAGGGAGCCGAAGCCATCGCGACATGGATTGAACCATTTAACCTCGGAGTCACGGGCAATCTGTGCTAGGGATACTTTTCCTGTCTTCAGAATGTTAAAAAAAAAAAGTCTCACAAAACCCTGTGTGAGGAGGACAGAACTGCCCTTCATTTTACATCCTCCAGCTGAGGCCAGGAGAGACAGACAGAGCTCTAGGAAATGGGCTTCCATGCATAGGCCAGCTGTGCTGTGGTCCTCTGCGCTGGCTCTCATTTTCTGGAAAGTCCCATCCTAGCTTGGATTCCATTCCCAACATGGGTCATCCCCTAACCTGTGGAATATGGCAAGAAAAACACCTCCAACTCATACACAATAACATTTCTTCCCCCCACTCTTTATTCTTCTTGGTCTCTGAAAGTCCTCAGACTGATGGAGAGGACAGGCATAGAAATAGATCATATAGGGCAAAAGAGTAGGTGACTGCAGAGAAGCTGAGGGTGCCAGGAGGGCCAGATGAAGGTCCTTAGCCCAGCCCAGGGAAGAGGAGTTAGAGAGGCTGTTTTAGAGAAGGTGGCTTTGAGGGCAGGGGGCGCAGGAGGGAATGCTTCTTCTCAACTCCTGGTGTTTCCTTCTAGGTAGAGGGAGCTTTGCCAGCATAACACTTCCAGTCTCCTCTGCATGTCACTTCCTAGAGGAAGAGGAATACTTACATTTGGAAAGAGAACCTGGGTTTGCAGTCCAGGTATATCCTCTCCTCTTCTTGGAGAGCCAACTTGCCTGAGGAGAACGCAGGTCTGCACTGCCCCCTCCTTAATGTAAATATTCCAGAGGCAAGACCCCCACACGGTCATAGCACAGCCTGACTGGGAGTAGGTCTACCTGAACCTAGGGTTAGTACTAGGAAGCCACTTGTCTGCAGATATTATAAGCCACTTGCTTCAAGATTGATTTTGTCAGTAATGAGGGTGATATGTTGGTCTCCCTCTGCCTGGCTTCTGTGATTTATTTCTCAAGGACTCAGAACTTGGATAGAGGAGGATGCTCTTTGGGAGTCCATGCTGAACTCCAATGGTGACAGTCAGCTCAGCCCCAAACCCTGATAATTAAAAGAGAAAGGAGGTTGAGAGTATGGCTCTGTATCCAAAATGGCAGTCTGTGAAGTGTGTGGGGTGAACTCTATAGGCACAGGGAACAGAAAATACAGAAGCTCAGAGTGGAAAGGATCAAGAGAAGTCAAAGACTGAAAAACACAGATATTGCTGGAACATCATGAGTGAGGAAGGAGTGATTGAGAAAAGGCTCGAGAAATTGCCAGACCAGATCACAGAGGCTTTGTCGGCCAAGGAAAAGAGTTTGAATTGTATTCTAAGTGTCGTGGGAAGTCAGTGCAGGATTTAAGCAGGTCCACGATAAGGTCTTATTTATGTTGCAGGAAGTCATTTGCTTTGACACTGTAGAGAATGGTCTGGGGGCTGGGCAATGAGAACAGAAGAACTGGAGATGAATCCCAAGTTCTGGCTTCATGAGTGGATGGATGCGGGTGCCATTTATGGAGTCAGTGAAGACTGGAAGGAAGATGGAGGAGGCAATTAAATTCCAGATGTTCCGAGACTTCTCAGTGGCAATGTCAGGTGAGCAGTTGGATATGGGCTCTGGTACTCTGAGGGTCTTTAGGAACCGCAAGATTTAGAGGTGTGGGAGGGGGCCCCCATACAAAGAGACAAGGAGACAAAGCCTTGGTTGGTCTTGGACAGTCATTTAACTAGAGAACACTAGCAAAACATCTTTTCTCATTATCCAGCAGGGTTCGGGGCTATATAATACAAACAACTTCCCTTGGAAAATTCTGTATAGGAAGTCTAGCATTAGAAAGAATTATTGCGTGATTTTATTTGGTGGAGATTTTCAAAACTTCCAGGGTATTTTTTCTTCTCTATACAATAACTGGTTGTCAATCATTTTCTTGTTGAGGGCAAAGAGTGCAGAAGATTTTTTATTCATTACAATTGATGTCTTTTGAAAAAGGACCCCTTAATTACCGTTTATATGAGGCACATAGCTTTTTCAAAGACACGGGTCCCTTCCTAACACACGCAGCTGTGTTTTAGAGCCTGAATTCTCACCAGCCAAAGGACCCCATAGGGATCCGCTGTTTGTCGAAACCTCTGCCTCTCTACATTTTTCATAATGGACCCACTTTCCTGCAGTGCTCCTGCTGACTGAATCCCATTCACCCGCATGAAAGGGGCTGCTGATATTTAAAGTTCATTTCAGGAAGGTTTCATAATAAGAACTGGGGAAAATAACATAATCTCATTTTAAAACATTTCCTTCCTCTGTTGTTCTGATAGAATGGAACAATCCAGAGTTCCATCTGTCCGGTAACAGGTCCAGATCACATGATGCAGTTTTGAAGTTATTTGTTTTCTTTGTTTCAAGGCACCTCTGGTGGGATTCCCTCCCCTCCTTGATGTATTCAGACTGTGCCATTTGATCCTTGGATTTGCAATTCCAGAAGGAAAATAATGAGCCAGCATTGTAGGGGAATGTCACTCTTCCCCAAGAATCAGTATCTAGGACTGGAGGGAGGTCACGCTCTAAAAGCAGAGTGGATTTTTGCTTAAAGGAACATTGTCTAAGTTAATATGAAAACACACAAGCATAAAATAAAACAACAACAACAACAACCCAAATGTGAATCTGTTTGTAACATGCTGACATGCTCTTTTTCCTCTCCCTGGGCCTCTGAACACCGGAGACATTGAATGGTGCCACATACTGCACTGAGAACCCCCTTCTGTGACACAGTCTCGGTCCTGGATGAAGGCGGGAGGGATCCCCTCCTACAGCTCTGCCTGACTCTTCCCTCCCTGGGTTTCCAGCCTGCCCACCCCCTTCCCTCTAGCTTCTCGTTGAAGGGCTGGCAAATTTTTTCTGTAAAGGGCCATGTCTAATCTGTTCGGGCTGCTCTAACAAAATACCACAGACCGGGTGGCTTACGAACAGCAGACATTTATGTCTCATGGTTCTGGGAAGTCCGAGATCAAGGTGCTGGCATATTTGGGATCTGGGGAAGGCCCACTTCCTAGACCGTGCCTTCTAGCTGTAACCTCATGCGATGGAAGGAAGGAGCTAGGGAACTCTCTGGGGTCTCCTTTATAAGGGCACTAATCCCATTCATGAGGACTCCACCCTTGTGACCTCATCACCTCCCAAAGGCTCCACCTTCTAACACTGTCACCTTGGGGATTAGGTTCCAACCTGTGAATTTTGGAGGCACACAAACAGCCCCCTCTAGGCCAGATAGTAAGTATTTTAGGCCTTTTGGACTACGCTCTATTTCACAACTACTCAACTCTGTCACGTAGCATGAAAGCAGCCACAGACAACACGCAAACTACTCAGGGTGACTGATCCAACAGAACTATTTATGGACACTGATCTGAATTTCAAATAATTTTCACGTCATGAAATAGTATTCTTCTCTTGACTTTAAAAAAAAGAATTTTTTTTCCCTTTTTCTCCTGAAGCCCCCCAGTACATAGTTGTGTGTATTTAGTTGTGGGTCCCTCTAGTTGTGGCATGTGGGATGCCTCTTCAGCATGGCTTGATGAGCGGTGCCATGTCCATGCCCAGGCTCTGAACCGGTGAAATCCTGGGCCACTGAAGCGGGAGCATGCGAACTTGACCTCTCAGCCACAGGGCTGGCCCCTCTTGATTTTTTAAACCATGTAAAAAGCATTCTTGGCCCAGGCAGTGTACAAAAACAGGCAGAGGGCAGGGCAGATTCAGCCCACAGGCCATAGTTTGCCAACCCCTGTTATAGTTTGTGGCTTTCATGCTAATCTTCTTCCTGGCCACCAGGGGCACATGACGTCCTCTTTGCCATGCTGATCAAAATCCCTTCTTTACAGAAACAGAGATGAGAGTAAGGGTTTCTATAAGACTGCAGTTAAAAGGTGGTAGCATTCTTCTTATTTCTTTTTTTTTTGGTGAGGAGGATTGGCCTTGAGCTAACATCTGTGCCAATTTTTCCTCTATTTTGTATGTGGGATGCTGCCACAGCATGGCTTGATGAGCAGTGCGTAGGTCCACACCTGAGATCTGAACCTGTGAACCCCGGGCCACCGAAGTGGAACATGCGAACTCAACTACTATCCCACTGGCCTAGTCTCTTATTTCTATTTTTTTTTTCATTTTTTCCTAATTTTTTTCCCTCACTCCTCTGCTTCTCTGCCCACTGCCTCACCTCAACGTTGATTTCCTAAGGTTTCATTCTCTTCCATTTTCTCTTCTCTAAGTTCTGAACTCTCTTCCAAGGCTTTCTCATCAAATCTCACAGTTTTGGCTACCCTCATGTCTTAAGCCCATACTGGGCAAATGCAAACTAGACAATCTGTGACACAAGTTTCACAGGTTTGCAGCTAAATGAGAGAAATGAGGATGATGGAGAGAGTTTTTCATGAGGCTAAATCTATTCAATTTAAAAGAGGCTCCTTTATTCTGAAATGACAGCTTTTATACTTTTTTGGAATCATAATGTCTGATCTTTTGTGAAGTGGTGGTGACAGTAGATGGAATATTTAACAAACAGAAAAGCTAATCATGTGAACTACCTTTTTTTTGAGAAATTTTACTAAATTTTGAAATCCAAAAGACTGAGAACAATTATAATTATACTTATGCCTCCCAACTCTGTATTTCCAGCCGCAACTTCTCTCCTGGGCTCCAGATCCATAAATCTTAACTGCCTGCTGGACATCTTACCTCGAAATGCTATAAGCACCACCAACTCAACGCATCCAATGTCAGATTTTGTCTCCTCCCTCTTCCCATCCTTCCTTCACCCCCCTTCGTGAAATAAATGCAGGCTTGCCCTCTCCTTCCTGAATCCCCTCTCATGGTCAAGGGCATCACCCTCTACTTAATTACGCAGGTTAGAAATGTAGAATTGTATTTCGCTGCCTCCCCTTCCTCACTCTCCGCGGTTGGTCAGTTGCTCAGTTCTGTTGACTTGACCTCAGATAAGTCTCCTGAATTTGTTTCCTCCGTACTACGCCCATTGCCTCTTCCCCTTCCATCCTTAATGGTTTCTTGGTACCCTACCAAGTGCTGTCTACTCTATTGGTCTCCTTCCCAGCTGCCGATCCACTGTCATCAACGGTCATCTTTCTAAAATAGATCTGATGGTGTCATTCACTTGCTCAAAGAAACCATCAAGTTCTTCTCATTAGCTACAAAATAAAGTCATGCATTTCTTACTTCATTACTCAAGACTCTGTGATTTGCCTCCAGCCACCTTGCTAGCTTCATTATACATATATCTTTTTAAAAATATATTTTTACATATTTTTTTTATGTATTCTATTCTCTGGTCAAGATGATTTAATCACTGAATACTCAGAACTTTCCATCTTTTTTTTTTTTTTTTTTGAGGCAGATTAGCCCTGAGCTAATGTCTACGGCCAATCCTCCCCTTTTTGCCAAGGAAGACTGGCCCTGAGCTAACATCCGTGCCCATCTTCCTCTACTTTATATGTCAGACGCCTGCCACAGCATGGCTTTTTTGCCAAGTGGTGCCATGTCGGCACCCAGGATCCGAACCGGTGAACCCCGGGCCACCAAAGCGGAACATGGGAACTTAACCGGTGTGCCATTGGGCTGGCCCCTCCACTTTCCATCTTTATTTCTTTGCTAATGGCATTTCTATCATTTGGAATGCCCTTTAATCCTCTCCCAATAACTAAATCATTCTCAACCTTCAAGTCCTGAGATGTCACTTCTTCTATGGAGCTTTCCTTGCATTTGTTCCCTCATGTCTTTTCCCCACACAGCAATCAAACCTCTTGCCAATACTAATCAGAGTATTTCTTTCCCTTTCTTGAAGCCCTTCAGTGGCTACCCGTTGCTGTCGGAATAAAGATCAAAACTCAGCGTTGTTTACAAGGCCCATGTACATCTGTCCCACATCTTACTTTCCAGCCCCATTCATCACCTTCCCTGTGATGGTTAATCTTATATGTCAACTTGACTAGGCCATGGGGTGCCCAGATATTTGGTCAAACATTATTCTGAGTGTCTCTGTGAGGCTGCCTTGGGTGAGAGGAACACTTACATCATTTGACTGAGTAAAACAGATGGCCCTCCCTGATGCAGCGGGCCTCGTCTAAGCAGTTCAAGGCCTGAGTAGAACAAAAAGGCTGACCTCTCCTGAGCGATGGGGATTTCCTCCTGCCTGACAGCCTTTGGACTGGGACATTGGCTTTTTTCCTGTCTTTGGACTCAAACTAAAACATTAACGTAAAAAGACTCTTCCTAAGTCTTGAACCCGCTGGACTTGAGACTGGAAGGACGCCATTGGCTCTCGTGGGTCTGCAGCTTGGCGACACGCCCGCAGATCTTCAGACTTGTCCGCTCCATGAACGTGTGAACCAGTTCCTTATACTAAATCTCTCTCTCTCTGTGAATCCTATTGCTTCTGCTTCTCTGAGAACTCCGACTGGTACAATCCTTGCCCACTCTCATTATCCACAGCAACCGGGGCCTCTCAGTTCCTCACAAGCACTACGCCCGTTCCCTCTGGGGGGACCCTCTACCCTTCCTGCCCGTCCCGACTAACCCCTATTCCACCGTCAAGTATCAGCTTAAGCATCACGTCCTTAAGAAAGCCTGACCCCTCTGCACGCTCCTCTCCCCTACTAGTCCAAGTCCCTCTAAGCTTCTTTCCTAATATTTACTATAACTGTAACTTAAATGTTTATGTGCAAATGTACTCATCTAATGTCTATGTCCCTCCCAGGGCAATACGCTTCTTGAGTGCAAGGACCACAACCATCTTGTTCAATCCTGTAGTCCCAGTATGCAGCACAGGACCACGCATGGAGGGACGGATGACTGCGTGGACCCCAGTGCTTCTGGCTGGTATTTTACTAGAAGTGATGATGTTCTGCAGAAGACAACAGAAGTGTCAGGTAAGGTAAAGAAAAGTAAAGAAAGGGAAAGAAAGAAATAACCTTCTTGTCTGAATCTGTGTCAAGAAGTATAAATCCTGAAGAGAAAGGTGTTTTTTCCTTCTAGTTAGAAAAATCACCTTTTCTCTGTCATGGCTAAGATAAAATTCCATCTAATTAAAATGACAAGGTGTTTTCCAGTTTGGTAATTTTGTGTGCTGTGGTTTTTCAAGTGTGTGTGTGTAGCTCCATGATAAGAAATGACTAAGCCTGAGGACAGATGAAATCCTAATTTTTGACTCCCCTGTTCTCACTTTCCGTAATGACTTCCGTATGGGGATAAACATGCTTCATAACTTGTGTTTTTAGGTTAAAACATAGAAATCGTAGCTCTCTGGAATGCCTCATTATTTTCCCTTTGCAGAGACGTCCTCCTAGGGCAGTTGTCCTTGAGCACTGAGGCCTCCCTGGTCACTGGGCCAAGTGAATCGGAAGTCCCTGACGCTGGGTTTCCCACATGCAGGCCACACCCCTGCTTCTGAAAGGCCTTCAAGTTGCCTCCTTCTGTCTCCTCTGCCTCTTGCCTCCCTTTCTCCTCTCACACACTGGCTTGACCTGTTCCCTTCAGAAGTCTGGAATGGGACATTTCTTTCGTTCCTCTATCGTGCACTAAGTTCTATTTACACTTCTCCCAAGGACACAATATGAAATCAATTGAAAAAAGGGTTCCAGAATAGTACTGAAGACTTTGGTAACATAGGAGGCCATGAATTAGTAAACGAATGTGTTTCAAGAGTCTTCGTTGAGATCTGTGAGGTAGTCGCTTGTGAGTTACACAAACATAGTGTTATCTATTTGTTCTCTACTTCATATTTATTGGATATTTGTCATATGCAATGCAGAAGACGGTGTTGGAGCTGGAAAGCCCGACACACTGAAGTGGGGAGTTTCAGGAAGAAGGGAAAGAGGAAGTCAGTTCGGAAACTTGGTGTCTCTGGGGTGAGGTCCAAGTGCCCACTGAGAGATGATAGAGACTCACCAGGCACGTTCCTGCATGGGCTCCCTCTGCATGGCTGCCTGGAACGCTGCTCCCCCAGATGTTTTCATGACCAACTCCCTCTCCTCCTTTAAGTCTTTCTTCAAATGTCTCTTTCTCAATGAAGCCTCCTTATCTGCATATGGTCTGCATTTTGTCCCATCCCCCCAAATCCATATGTTGAAGCCCCAGCACGTGATGGTGTAAGGAGGTGGGGACTCTAGAAGGTGATTAGGTCATGAGGATGGGGCCCTCATGAATGGGATTAGTGCCCTTATAAAGAGACCCCGGAGAGTTTCCTTGTCCTTTCCACCATGTGAGGACACAGCGAGAAGACGGCCGACTATGAACCAGGAGGCAAGTGCTCACCAGACACTGCATCTGCCAGGGCCTTGACCTTGGACTTCCAGCCTCCAGCACCATGAGAAATAAATTTATGTTGTTTCTAAGCCACCCAGTCTGTGATATTCTGTTACAGCAGCTCAAACGGACTAAGACACTCAGCAGACTATTTAAAATTGCACACCCTGCCCTCTGCCACGTTTGCTACCTTCTCTCAAATCCCCTTTAACCTTTCCAACTTTTTCTTCTTTTTATAGCATTCATTATCTCCCAGTACACTACATAACACACTTATTTACTTTGTACCTTAGTTATGTTTGCTGCTCGCACTAGAATTTACATTCTTTGAGGGCTGACCTGTTTTATTAATTGATGTACCTTAAGTGGCTAGCAAAGTGCCTGCCTGTGGTAGCTACTCAATAAAGATGCACTGGGGGCCGGCCCCGTGGGCGAGTGGTTAAGTTTGCGCGCTTCACTTCAGTGGCCCAGGGTTTCTCCAGTTCGAATCCTGGGCGCGGACATGGCACTGCTCATCAGGCCATGCTGAGGCGGCGTCCCACATGCCACAAGTAGAAGGACCCATAACTAAAAATACACAACTGTGTCCCAGGGGGCTTTGGGGAGAAAAAGGAAAAATAAAATCTTTCAAAAAAATAAAAAAATAAAAAAATAAAATAAAGATACATTGAACAAATGTATGAAGTGGTCGCGTGTTCTTAGCGAAGTCACTTCTGTACACCTTTGGAAGCATCGTGAACTGAAATTGACCAATAATTTACCTGTTGACATCTGCTAGTTGGTGCTTGTTCCTTTGTTTTCTGGTTTTTAAGTAGGTGAGGTGGTCATTTTAGCGCTAACAGAAATGCTCCATTCACATCCAAGCGCCAGGTGTGTACTCTTGCTGGCTGTTTCCGGTCTAGACTGCAGGTGCTGAAGACAGGGGATGAGCGGGGGAAGCCAGACTTAGGGTGGGACGTTGGTAGCTCAAGTTTAAAGTGAAGGCCAGAGGGAGCACGTTCCCGCAGGGTGCCCCGTGGACGGAGACACTGAGGAGAAAACAGTGTGGGTGAGAAGACCAGCCTGCGGATCATGAGGGAACTCAGGGGAAACAGGAGGGACGGGCTGCATTCTGAGGGCCGGGAAAGCCGGGCAGAGGAGTTCTGATGTTTTGTGGTGAGCCAGGAGGAGACGGGGGGTGGCCATGCAAGCTTGCTTTAAGAGAGTCATGTGGCTGCTATAAATAGGCTGGGCTGCAAAGTTGAGCCAGATAAACCTGCTGTGAAGTTGTCACCCACAGCAGCTGAAGGGCTGAACAGGTGCTAGTAAGGTGGCATCTGAAAGAAACCACAGAATTTTCCCCAATTTTTATTATGAAAATTTTCAAACATACAGAAATATGTAAAGAATAGTATATTACTATACCTAGACATATGTGTGTATATATGTGTGTGTGTGTATAAAACAGCCTCTAGCAACTAAAACAACAGAATTTTAATTGGGGTTTATTTCATTTACCAAGAACCTACAAATGATGGGTTACAGTAGGTACATTATCTATACAGAAGAATATTTTTCCAGTTGTCACAAGAAGACCTCAGATTCAACATCTGATCATATTTTCTCATTATAATTTCAACAGTCAAGACCATAATATCATTTTTGGTATATTTAGTCCTTGACTATGAACCTCCATATGAAGTCACAATTCATTAAATTAATGAGGAGCACAGTGTGAAGCTGTTTGCCTTGGTGCATCTGCGATTGTAATCTTTGCCAGCAAAATATTTTTTAAACGTTCGTGTTAGCTGGGTTGAGATGAAAAATATTGTTTTGTTCCCCTCTAAAGAAAATAAAAGCTTATGCAGTTAATATTTTATGACAAACATTCCCTGAGGATGAAGGGCTCATTCATGCTGCGCCATTTTAACCTCTCATGTGGAAAAAAAGCGCAAAGGAGTGAAGTGTGAAGGTGAAAATACTGAGAAAAATGGTACTACCAGCCTGATATGTAGTTATTTCTTATTTCTAGGTTTCTTCCTTTCACTAATCTCCTGTTTTAGGTTGTTTTTGTTGCTGGTTATTAGTTTTTCCAGTCTGACCGGGTGTTACTTTCCATGTCTATCAATTCTAGCCTGGGGAGATGCTGTATTTTCCTCACCCCGTCACTCACCAATTCTCTCGTGGGTGACTTGTTAAAATGCCGGTTCAGTAAATTCAAACTGCTCCACTGTCTCTGTTTGAAAGATAGATACTGTCGACTCACCAAGTTTGGGTGGTGTGATAATGAGGTCCTTTGAATTTTCTGTGTAAAGAAACTTGCCTGGAGGGGAGGTCAAGATAAATGATCTGACGTTGAGTTTTGGTGCTATAGATAATTGTATCACAGTGAGGTTCCTAGCTATTTGGTTCCCACCATCATTGTCCTTAGGTGTGTGTATTCCTCATTCTGAGGGGGTGAGAGAGTGGTGTGGGGTACCAAGCTGCTTTGGCATAGATTGCTAGGACCACCCAGCTAATGGAGCTGTGTGGGACCCACGTGTCTAAACATACAGTCAACTCTGGAGGGCCTGGGGAGAGAAGGGAGGCAAGTGCTCTCACTTAGCTCCTCGAGAAGTTCCATTCTTCTTGACACACAATTCCTCAGTCAACTCTATTTATTTATCTGGCTCATGAAGACAGATGTTCTGTTAATTTCCCCTCTCTTTTAAAACTCATTTTTGCTTGCACAAGTAACACATGAATACATTCTCACTGTAAAAAAAAAATTCTATACAGATAAAGACAAAAATCCCCCTCAATTCCCCAGTCACCAAACTACTTCCTTCCCTAGAGATAGTTGCTAATATCAGTTTGGTATAAATCTGTCTGGATTTTCTTATATACATTTGCATGACCATATTTACATAGAGAAATATATAGTGTTGTGTGTGAATTTACATAAATAATGTCATGCTTTCTGTAGTGTTCTGCAATTTGCAGCTTTTAATGAACAATATGTCTTTGAGGTCTTTCCATAAGACTATTTATATGGTCTTTTCCATATAAATCTACTTCATTCTTTTTTTTTTTTTTTTGAGAAAGATTAGCCCTGAGCTAACATCTGCTGCTAATCCTCCTCTTTTTGCTGAGGAAGGCTGGCCCTGACCTAACATCCTGCCCATCTTCCTCCACTTTATACGTGGGATGACTACCACAGCATGGCCTGCCAAGCGGTGCCATGTCCACCCCTGGGAGCTGAACCAGTGAACCCTGGGCCACCGAAGCAGAACATGTGCACTTAACTGCTGCGCCACTGGGCTGGCCCCTACCTCCTTTTTTTATTGCTACGTTGTATTCCACGGATGTGCGGAGATTTAACCAGTCTCCCTTATGATGGCTATTTGGGTTGTTTCCATTTTTTTTTTCTATTTTAAACATTATAATAAACATTCTTTGTGCACACACTTGAGTAATTCTCTAGGACAGATGGAACCAGAACAGACCTCCAGAAATGAATTGCTGGCTGAAAGGCATGGACTTTTCATAAAGATAGATACTGCCAAATTGCCATCCCCAAAAAAGTGGTGTTAGTGTACCATCACTGTTTACAAGAGAATCTATTTCTCCACCTTGCCTATGGACAATCTTGAATTTTTTACCACTGTTTTGCAAAAACATAGTATCTTTCTGTCTATTATAATTTGTATTTCCTCAAGAACTCAGTGGGGGTTGAGCAAATTTGTTAGCCACCTGCCGTTCATCTCCTCCATTTTTTCTCATTAAGATTGCCTTAGGTGTTTCCTTTAACAAATACGTGCATGCGTAATTACAGAAAGATGTGGGTTATTTGAGGGGGTTGAAATGGAGACGTTTCTCTCCGGGACCTGACCCCTCACGTTAGGTGTGGTGTCTGTGTTTGGGGTCTGGACTGTGGCGGGACCTGAATTTGGGAAGCTTACAGTTGTTAATGAGTAAATGTGATGGCTTTTAATGACTGAGTTCTCTTTGATTTTTGAGACTTTATGATGTCCAGTCAAGTTTTACTATTCGCTCATATCCCTTTTTACAAGGCCTGCTTCTAAACTACAGTCAGCTGGTCAACCGAAACTTGAGCGTTGTTCATCCGTGTTCATGTGGTTTTCATTCATCCACAGAAACACCAAAGGCTTTGCTAAGGTCTTCTCACCATCAAGGGCGGATCTAAAGATGTCGTTCGCCTGGGTACCTTTGATCCTGTCACTCATCAGCATTCCCTCTGAGCAGGATGTGTTTTCATGCTCTTCACCCCTTGACTTCCAATACACGTTTTGACCTTTACCTAGGCCCTCCACTTCCCCATTCCCACCAACCACAAGCAGTCTAGAATCCACCCTAGGTCTCAGCACAGCAGAAGGCTTGAGAAACCCCTTGGGCCCAGAGGCCTGGGTGGAGCTGCCAGCAACAGCTGGTCTCTGTTAGGTTCTGCTTGTCGGTCTTCTCTCGGAAGAGCCACGTCTCTGCTTCACTGTTCTCTGCTGGCCACACCCATGCTGCTTGCCTTCTACCCCCTCCTACTCCAGCCCAGCTATTTACCCCCTACCTTCTCCCTCCTGTTCGCAACCTGATCCTGCAGCCTTCTCTGCCTACCAGGAGATCAAATTGTGGGTGTGGGCAGTGGACAGTGGGCAGTGTCTGCAATTGAGCCCAAGCACCCCTAGGAAACCCAACAGCTACTCACCCCTGTGTGCTCTTTCCTAGGTCCCCACCCTGAAAATGTGCTGGCATTGACCAGCTGAATGCTTCAGGATCCGGTCACTGGTATGTTTTCGAGTTCTCATCTGCTGTCCTTGTGTCCTGAACCTGTTTGTCCAGGTGAGTGCTGTTTACCTTACATGGTAAGACTTTGAAAACGAGAGAGAGAGAGAGAGAGAGAGAGAGAGAGAGAGAGAGAGAGAGAGAGAGACTAGTTCTATGTATGCAATTCTCTTTACACAGTGCTTAGCCCAGAACCATAAGCAATTAGGTACTTAATAAATGCTTCCTGGTGCTATACTACTACAGGAAATTGTTTCCTCAGTTATGTATTTCTTGGGCTTTCTTGAACTTAACTCTTGAACTGGGTGGAAGGTAGGTGGAGTAGGAGCAGAATGGCGTCATTATTTTTTAAAACTTTTTCCAGGAGTTGAATTGCTAATTTTCAAATGCATGGTTCCTTAGAGGGTCTGATTTGATGCATAGTTCTGGAAATGGAAATCGTATTTACAGAACCAGGTCACGTTGAGTCCCAGAATGAGTTGCTATGCACAGATCTAACAAACGTGAGTGAGATCATCCCCTTCTGGGCATCATGTTGTTGCAGATCTGTTTTGGAGATTTGTCATCCCAAACCAAATAAAATATGAAGGGCAAGAGTCTTTCTCCATCCGTGTGCCCTCCCAGTGGGGCATCCCTGGGGCTTCTCTCAAGTCAGTATGTGGGCAGGGCACCTTGCTTTATGTCAGATTTTTCTTTATAAGCAGTAAATTTCTATCATTTAAAGAATTGTCTAGAATTACACAATTGAAAGAATTGTGTAAGTTTATACAATTTAAAGAATTTTTTAAAAGTGTGACACACAGGGGCTGGCCCCGTGGCCGAGTGGTTAAGTTCGCGCGCTCCGCTGCAGGCGGCCCAGTGTTTCGTCGGTTCTAATCCTGGGCGCGGACATGGCACTGCTCGTCAGACCACGCTGAGGCAGCGTCCCACATGCCACAACTAGAGGAACCCACAACGAAGAATACACAACTATGTACCGGGGGGCTTTGGGGAGAAAAAGGAAAAAATAAAATCTTAAAAAAAAAAAAAAAGTGTGACACACATTTGCTGGGGAGTGATGTGGGTATATATATTGTCTTAATTGAAGACTAGATAAACATTTTAGGGGAGGTATATAAGGTTTAGAATCAGAAAAAGGTATGAGTTTTTATTTTTTGCTGTTTGTTTCAGTTTAGGCAATTTAATCTTTCTAAGCTTCACATTTCTCACAATAAAACAGGTGTAATAACATTGAAAAAACAAAAGTGTGAGTAGACGAATGCCTCACCTCCTGTAGCTTTGTGGCCTCCCTCACATGGCACTATCAGAGTGTCATCTTGACAATTATATCGGATCTGTTTGATAAGACCTGGTCTGGGGACTCAGGGGTTCTAACCCCAGCCCGACCCAGGGACTCACTTTGCGACATGGAGACCATTGGTTTCCTTGTTCAAGTTGCAGAGTTGTCAAGTGTGAGTCAGACGAAACGGTTGCTGCATGAATGCAGACTAGAAAGTGAGCCCCGTGTTTAAAGGATTTGCCTCCAGACTGCATGTCATAGCTAAAAAAAAAGAGCTGAGGACTTCCTGCCTCATGGTCTAGTGCCCAGGCCAGACGTTTGGTGAAAGAGGAAGTAGAAGGACCCAGCTCCAAGAAACTGTCTGCTCTTGCAAGCGACCGATGGGTCAGCATCAAGGGCCTTTCCCTGGCTACGTTGTGAAGATGGTGTCTTCCTGGCTCCATGTGTCAGTAACCTTCCGGTGGGGACCAGGCACATGGCCACTCAGGACCTGGATGTTGGTAGAAGCTCGTGCCAGCCTCTCCACTGCTTACACCCATGTGCCACTTCCTGGGCTCTTCCATCAGAGCGAGCCAGGTGGGCTTTCGCGGAAGGACACCTTTGGAGGATAGGATGGGTCAGGACCCGCCTTGAGCCTGTTGTGAACAGAGCTGGAATAGGGACTTGAAGTGGAAGAGAGAGAGAGACGTGTGATGGTAGAGGGCTAGAAAAAAAAAGGCCAAGAGAAAGAAAGTGGGCTCTCTTGTCCCATTTAACTGAATTTTATTTCGAACTTCTTTTCCTGTCGCTTGTTCCAGGCTGTCCCTCCCTCTCTGCTTCTTGGTGTTCTGACTGCTCACTTTGGCAGGTCTCATCTCCTTGTTAGCTTTGCCCTGTTGTTGCCTTGATCCACGCCTTTTTTTTTTTGCCCTCCTGCTGGTTCCTACAGTATCCAGAACATAATTTAGACATAGTACTCTTCTCAAGAATTGGGTGAAAAGTCCTATTTTTTAATAGAGAGCATATTTTTTTCCTTTCTCTTAAAAAAACCTCTATCTCCCTCTGATTTCTCCAAGTCTGATTGTCCGTTTCCTTTTCCACAGATTTCTTCCTTTTCCCGGTTTCTTCTTACCATGAGTTGTTTTTTTGTAACAGCTTTATTGAGATGTAATTCACATACCATACAATTCACCCATTTAAAGTATACAATGCAAGGGTTTGCAATGTATTCACAGAGATGTGTATTTATCACCACAGGCAATTTGAGATCATTTTCATCTCCCAGAAAGAAATCCTGGGGCCGGCCCGTGGCCAAGTGCTTAATTTCTGCGCTCAGGGTTTCGCTGGTTCGGATGCTGGGTGCGTACATGGCACAGCTCATCAGGCCAAGCTGAGGCAGCATCTCACGTGCCACAACTAGAAGGACCCACAACTGAAATACACAACTATGTATTGGTGGGATTTGGGGAGGAAAAAAAAAAGAAATCCCGCACCCATTAGCAGTCACTTCCCCTTCCCTCCCCCAGCCCTTGGCAACCACTATTCTATATTCTGTCTCTATGGATTTGCCTATTCTTGCCATTTCATACAAATAGGATCATCCTGTAGTATTTGGACTTCTGTGACTGGCTTCTGTCGCTTAGCCCAGTGTTTTCAAGGCTCATCCATGTCGTAGTATGTATCAGTACCTCGCTCTTTTCAATTGCTGATACCCAGAGAGTCCATGTGGCCATGTGGCACAGATGAGGGTAGAGGCACGAGTCAGATGTGATGAGAGGGAAGACACATCATGAGGAGAGGTGTGCAAAGTGATAGATATCGAAATCAATGTGGCGCCTCTGCCAAAAATAGTGCTGAAATCGTGTTGAGCATCATTAAATACGTGCTGTCAGGAGATATGACAGAATCTCCAGAATTGAGGAGAGGCCCAGTCCAGAAAATTCTTTCCCTGAAAAATCTCAATTCTCCCTCTAGTCTTTCTGTGTAAAAGACCAGCATCCTCCTGCATGGAACAGTACGCCCGTAAGGTGTCCCATGTCTGGTAGTTAAGTTCCAGTCTTGGTCAAGAAGGAGAGAATCGATTTCTTTTTTGGGAATTTGAAAGGGCCCCCATGAGAAAGCATTAGGCCATAGCTAGACTGAGTTGGCTTTTTGAAATAAAAAAGATGTTGTCAAGTCAGGAGAGATGAAAAAGGCCCACGACATCGATAAGAGAGAGCTTGGAGACCAGCTGGCATCGAAGCCTGATGCCATAGCGAGATGGAGAGCCAGCAGGCCCAGGAGCTGGGAGACAATTTCGGGAGGTATGTGTGGTGAGGGACTCAAAGAAATGGTGTCTTGAATTTCCTTCCTTACCTTGGCAGAGGTCAGAAACCTCTCAGAAACTCACACTGTAAACCGGCTTAAGATATTACAACGGAAACAGCTGACCGTGCTTGCAGTCAAGATTGATAAGCCATTGGCATGAATATGAACCATAAGCTAAGAAAGGACTATATGAGCAGGATGGGAAAGTTCCCCTCTTGCAAAAATATCTCAAAAGTTGTATTAATAGTTACAAAATCCATTAAAGTTGAATGTAATTAACTTGATTAATGTGGCTTCAAAACATTAATATAGAAAAAGAGAAAGGCCATTTGAAAGCTCTGAGATGGCTGACACTGGGATATTTTGAGGTTGGATGGGAAAGAAAGAAGAAAATTCACGGTCTGGTTTACCATGCTCCACTGTCAGGTGATATGCTGCTCTGAATTCTGAAATTCTGAGACTCAAGCTCGTCCTGGAGAGCTCTCATCTGTCTGTCGTGTTCTCTAAAGCTTTTACTTGGTGCTCCTTATGCTCCTGGAGTGTTATGGAGTTCACAGCAACAGTCGTTTTATTTTCAAGAACAGATTATTGTAACCACGACCATACTGTATTCAGAACTCATTCATTCATTCATTCAAATACAGAATGAGCAGATATTACTGCCTGGGGGATTAAGCGGGGTACTGGGGACAAAGCCTTGAATAAAATAGTCATGGCCCTGGCTATGGACTGAACGTGTCCCCCTAAACTTCATAAGTAGAAGTCCTAACCCTTAGTGTGATGGTATTAGGAGGTAGGGCCTCTGGGGTGGGAGCAGGTCATGAGGGTGGAGCTCTCATGAGTGAGATTAGTGCCCTATAAAGGGGACCCTCACCCCCTCTGCCACAAAAGGACACTATGAAAAGACATTTGTCTATCGAAGCGGGTCCTTACTAAACACTGCATCTGCCAGGGCCTTGATCTTGGACTGCCAGACTCCAGAACTGCGAGACATGAGTGCTTGCTGTTTATAAGCCACCCAGTCTGTGGCATTCTGTAATAGCAGCCTAAGTGGGCCTGCCCTTGGAGCTTTCAGAGCCTGGGAGAACTCGGCCTTACACGTGGATTTAGCTATACTTGCAGGAAGTGCTGTGAAGACGCTAAAGGGGTCTCCCAGCGGACACCACCTGATTGGAAAACTGATTTTACCCTCTGATGAGCAAGACTTGGGTTCTGGGTCAGGCTCAGGGTGCCTGAGTCTTTCTTCCCTTACAATGAGTTCTCAGCCTTCTTGCAAATAAACTTCTCTCAGGCCACCCAACCAGTTCTCCAGACCTGCCTAGGAATATGCCGTCATAGGACAAGGTCATAGTCTGAACTTAAGCCGAGATATCTGTTGTGTGTTTGATAGGAATTTAAAAAGTTGTCTCTTTTTCTTTTTTTTTTTTTGAGGAAGATTAGCCCTGAACTAACATCCACCACAAATCCTCCCCTTTTTGCTGAGGAAAACTGGCCCTGAGCTAACATCTGTATCCATCTTCCTCTACTTTATATGTGGGACGCCTACCACAGCATGGCTTGATAAGCAGTGCATGGGTCTGCGCCCGGGATCCAAACTGGTGAACCCTGGGCCGCCGAAGCAGAGTGTGCAGACTTAACCGCTACACCACAAGGCAAGCCCCTCTTTTTCTTTTTATGATTGTGGTATAAAATATATAACATGAAAGTTGCCATCTTGACCATTTTTATGTGTACAGTTCGGTAGCACTAAGTACACTCATACGGTTGTGCAACCATCACGACTATCAATCTTTCAAACTTTTTCATCTTCCCAAACTGAAACTCTGTGCCGCTTAAGCCAAATTCCACATTCTCCCCTTTGCCCTAGTCCCTGGTAACCTCCATTCTACTTTCTGTCTCTACGCATTTGACTGCTCTAGATATCTCATGGAAGTGGAATCATAAATCATACAGTATTCATCTTTTTGTGACTGGCTGATTTCACTTCACGTAACGTCTTCAAGGCTCATCCATGTTGCAGCTGTGTCAGAAATTTGCACGTGTTTTTTTAAAAATTAGGGATATTTACCAGGCCACTTCCCCACTGTATTGTCAAGGTCCCTGCAAGAAATACATGGTTTTGGATATTGACGTGGAGATTGAGCAGAATTTATTGAAGGGACTATTTATAAGGATGTGGGTGGGGTTTAAGGAAACCAACAGCGGGTGGTGAAGCCCCCTAGAGCTAGCAACAGTAGGGTACTGTCACCACTCCAAGTCCTGAAGGGACAAGGGGAGGTGATGATTAGCAGAACCTGGTGGGACAATTGTAGATGCAGATAAGATGACCAAAGAGGAGCTGAAGCCTTGGGAAGCAGGGAGAATAGACCCCCACGTCCCTCTTCCTCCACCTCCCAATCTTCTGCCCTTGCTTTGCACTGCCCAACCCAACCAGGAGCCTAGAGGGCAAGATTGGTCCTCCCGGGCACAGAGCATGGCGGGAAAGGATGGAAATTGGATCTGGAGAAGCAAATAGTATACCCAGCATTCTTGCTTTCTACAAGGAGTTAAGGGTGGGGTGACTAGGAATGCAAAATGAGGAACCTGAGAACAGGGGTGGGCTGCGTTTCTCTAAGGGAGAAAGGGCGTGGGAGATATTTGGAAGGAAAAATAGGTCTGGAAGAAGACGGGGAGAATGAAGACAAAGTGGAGAGATTTGACAGTCCAGTGAGGAATGCTGGGAAGAAACTTTAGGAAGAAGAGACGTCTAAAGAGGATTAACTATGTGAGGAGCTAAAACTTCCTTCTCAGTGTCCTCAAGGGACTTTAGTAAAGATGCACTTTATTTTCAAGGCTTCTGTAGAATTTTGAATGTAACACTATGTTAAAGCACAGTTAGGAACAAGGAAGTCCAGTATGACCTCGTGTGGGAGGCAGAATCATGGCCCCCAAACACGTCTACATCCCAATGCCCAGAACCTGTGAGTACCTTGGGTTACATGGAAATGGGGAATTAAGTTTGCAGATAGAATAAGGTTGCTAATCAGCCGACCTTGAAATAAGAAGATTATCCTGGGCGTCTGGGTGGGCCCCTGTAAACACAAGGGTTCTTAACTGGGGAAGAGGAAGGCGGAGGAGTCCATGTCAGAGTGACATGATGTGAGGAAGACTTGACCCGCCATTGCTGGCCTTGAACATGGAAGTGGGCCACAAGCCAGGGAATGCGGCAGCCTCTAGAAGCTGGAAAAACCCTTGCAACACCCTGATTTTAGCCCAGTAAGTCCCATGTCAGACTTCTACCTTCAGAAATGTGAGATAATAAAGTTGCACTATTTAAGCCGCTGAGTTTGTAGTAATTTGTTACAGCAACCATAGGAAACTAATACACGTGGGTTTTATGAGTTTGGGGCAAAGTTAGCTAAATTTTGGATTGAAAAATGCAGCTGTTTCTAATTACCTTAAATACCATATTTAGAGCTAAACCTGTAAACCTTACTGATGAGAGCTTCAATTAAACTATTCAACTTCTCACCCCAGCTAAGGCAGGGGCCAGGCCTTCCCACCTGCTGTCAGTGCTGTGCTACTAGTCCTTTTATCTTCGTTCCCGTGTATCTGTAATCCTGATTCCTTGATCAATAGAAAGCCTGTGATTCTCATTTCGCATCTTTATTGGCCTCCTTTTAGAGCCCAGTGCTGTGGCCCGTTTCTGAGCCCCCACAGCGTGTTTTTAGGGTTCTCCCTACAGGAAGGTTAACATTCAATCCATCAAGCAAGGTTTTATTATTCTTTGAGGCCATTTTTTTTTTGCCAGCACGAACTCTCATTTCAGTCTTGTTGGACACACGAACACAGCAAACTCATGGCAGGATGGATTAAACAGACGATACCCACAGAACAAACCCTCTGATCTCAGGCACCTCCAGGAGGTACGCTTCTCTTTGTCAGCATTTCCACAGTTGAAGGAGGTGCTTTCAGGCACTGCTGGCAAGAGTACAAAGCAGTTCAATAACTCAAGAGGGGAATTTAGCAGGATTTAATAAAACAACATCAAATGGGTCTCACTGGGCTGAAATCAAGGTGTCAGCAGGGCTGTGTTCCCTTTGATCCAGCAATCCAGCTTAGATTAATTTAGTCTGAAGAAACCCCGCCCCTCTGCCCAAATGCAAAACAATATATGAAAAAGGTTACTGATTGTGGAATTTCTTATAATAGGAAAATCTTGAAAACAACCGAAGTTCCCAACCATAAGAGACTGGTTGAATCAAGCCTGGAGAAGCCACATAATGGAGTATTATGCAGCCATAAAAAAGAGTGATGGAATTGCTGTGAACTGATATGAAAGGATTTCCCAGCTATATTGTTAAGTGAAAAAAGCAATATGGGAAAGAATATATAAAGCATGTTATCATTTGTGTGAAATAAGTGGAGGGTGGGAATAAGAAGGTGTGTGTGTATGTGTTTACTTGTTTTTGCAAGAAGCACAGGAAAGATAAACCAGAAACAAATGAAAATAATTACCCATTGGGCATATGTGGGAACAGAGTGGAAAGAATAGGGATGCGAATGTCATGATATCTGAGTATGTCTTTATATGCAGTTTTGACTATTTTTTTTAAGATTTTTAAAAAATGTTTCCTTTTTCTGCCAGAGCCCCCTGGTACATAGTTGTGTATTTTTAGTTGTGGGTCCTTCCAGTTGTGGCATGTGGGACGCTGCCCCAGCGTGGCCCAACAAGTGGTGCCATGTCCACACCCAGGACTCGAACTGGCGAAACCCCAGGCCTCCGAAGCAGAGCGTGTGAACTTAACCACTCGGCCATGGGGCTGGCCCCTGCAGGTTTGACTTTTGAACCACATAAATGTTTTAAATATTCAAAAAATTAAATCCAATCAAAGATGACTTTTTAAAAACCCTTAAAATTGAATGCAAGCAGAAGCAAAGGAATTTAAGTGGTTAGCAGATTGATGGCAAACAACACAGAGATAAGAATTCCAAGTAACTTTTGACCCCTGTACTCTGACTAGTGGCATATATTCTAAGGGAAAAAAGACCTGCAGGAGGCTTATGAATTGGGCTTGTCATTGATAGTCATATTAGTGTCATCAGGCTGAAACTCTTTTGTGTATGTCGTAGGATACGGCAAATGAGTAAACTCACTGATAGTGTGGGGTGACCTAAGGCTCTCACTGTGGGAGGAGGGAGGGAACACTCGATGGAGAAATGCTATCCTCCTGGATTAGAATTGGAGGTATCCGTAGGAATATATGATTTTCCAGCTGTATCCAATGTCAAAGATAAAGTGGGACATTCATTAAAGGTGTGAAGACAGATTTTATTCACTACCTCCTGACAATAGGGAAAAGAGCTGAGCTCCGTTCTAATTTGCACAGAGTAACTGGGTATTTTAAAGGGAGAATGAAGGAGTCGAGATGGGGAGATGGAGGGGCTCAGTGAATAATTACAAAGGGTAGGTCAGTGTAGACGTGATGAGGCCAGCTGGGTCTGCTGGCTGTCAATGATGGAAGTTAGGATTCTTTCTTCCACGGAGACCAGGAGACGGGGCCCTACCCTTCCTGATGATTATGTTTCAAAGGAATGGCTTTCAGGGCCTTGAGAAAGATAGGCTTGAGTTGTGGGAGGTACATATATATCTCAAAGTTTCAGAGGAAGGATTCACAATTATAAGCCGTTTTTAGCGAATGCTCTAAGAAAAGGTGGTCAGCAGCCTATCTCAGGTGTAGGCTGGAACAAACATTAAAGTCTCCTGGTGCTGCTGAGCTTTCCAGGCAGGCATTTAAGGGAGGGGCTGGGGTCATCCTAGGGACATGGCCTTATGCTCCTTGAAGCCATGCTGGAATTTGGTCATCTCTTAGCGTAGAGGTTTGGACGGAGTCATTACCTGCACTTCTCAGCCTTGAAAGTGCCATGCAGTCATATCACCCCAGCACCATCAGACACGTTAGTACTCAAATCTTGGTTTCTAAGTACCATTTCCTTCCAAAAGGAACAAGCCTCCTTGGATAAATTGGTTGATTCCAGACCAAGGATAGGGAATGCATTTGGAACATCTTCTTGCGCCACAAAGCAAGGCAGTGCTCAAAGACCAATGGGCAGGGCAGGCTACATAATTTGTAGGGCCAAGGGCAAAATGAAAATGCAGGGGCCCTTGTTGGAAAATTACTAAGGATGTCAAGACAGCAACAGCAGAGTGTTGAACCATGCAAGAGTCTTGTGCAACTGCATGGATCACACGCCCAGGAAGCTGGCCCTGGTAATGGAAGACAGGTTAAAGGTTCAGAGCAGCCAGCTTGAAGAGGCTCCTGCTGGCTAATTTTGGACCATTTGAGCACTAAAAATAATAATATTAATAGTGGCAATGGATTATAAAACACGGAATTACAAAAGAACCCATGTGTGTATAGTGATACTAAAAAGGTGTGTGTGCAGAGGAGGGAAAATTTTGTGAAGAAGGCCAGCTAATAAATGTAGACAGAATGATAGAATTAGAAAAATTACCATTTTTGTAGCCACCAATGTAATAATAATGCTAAAACCATTGGGTTAAAGATTGTTGGTGAACAGGATATTCACACTATTTATGAAGTCTCCTTTCATCACCCCATAGGTTACCTATTAATTACAAATGGGAAAAGATGCCTTTCTAATAGAGAGATCTGGCAGAAACTGTCGTAACCAAGTGATCGGCTTAGCGTGACCGATAATGAGGCAGGATGGTATCCTCTTCATGTGGTGCAATGAAAAGTACACCATGCAGTATTTTGCCCAAAATACTTAACTTGAATCTAATCACAAGAAAACAAGCAAACAGATATGGGTTGTGGGGCATTCTACAAGGCAACTGGCCTAAACTCTTCAAAAATGTCGTGAAAGAAAAAAAGAAAAAGACAGGGAGCTTTTCTGGATAAAAAGATGCTAAGGAGATGTGAGAAATATGTGAACTGTGTGACCCTTGATTGTCCTGGACTGGAAAAGAGCACGAAAGACATTTAGGGGGTGACTCCGGTAATTGGGGTTTGGACTGCCCGTTAGATAATGCTGTTGAATCAGTGTTAAATTTCTTGGGCGTGATGATGGTATTGGCAATGATTATGGTTACGGTTGTGTGGGAGAATGTCTTTGTTCTTAGAAAATACATGCAGAAGATTTTAGGGTGACATGCCCTGATTTGTGCAACTTAGTCTCAAATGAAAGGGAGAAAGAGGGAGAGTGGAGAGAGAAAGGAGGAAAAGGGAGTAGGGGAGAGGGAGAGAGAGAGAAGGGGAGAAGTGAGAGAGGGGCATAGAGAGGGAGCAAACTGTTGACAATTTTTTGAATCTGGGTGAGGAACACACAGCTATTCTTGTACTATTCTTTCCCTTTTCTGTAGGAGAGAGATTTTTTTTAAATAAAAAGTTGGGGGGAAAGTTTTCCTAGTTAAAGTCACATGTTGAGGAGGAACACAGTTGCATATCCAGGGCAGAAAGCCTCTCCGGTTGATTGACAGGACCTCGGAAGCAGCAGAAACCACCTGGCACTTCAGCATCATTCTTGTTGTCTCCCGGTCTGTGTGCACAGCACATTCAGTCGTGGTGAGCAGAGCAGAGCTGAGAGCTGACAGCCGTGTAAGATCAGCACCTATCCCCAGCGTGGCCAAACCAGAAGAGCCGAGAGGGGACTGGGAGACCAGCTGGCCAGGATCTAGCTTCCTCTGGGCCATGAGAAAGCAGGAAGTCGGGTGCCAGTTCAGGCTCAGATAACTTCTTTGGGTCTTATTTGAAAATTGGTGAAAATATTCTGTTCTGCTTATGCAGCAGAGATCAAATAAGATAACGTGTGAAACAAACGTTCTTATTTCACAGATTTATCTTATTATTTTACAGATTATCTCATTATATTTTACTTTATAGATTTGTATTCTGGAAATATAGATGACTTGTTTCATATATGAGCTGTTGCTGATGTCCTTGCTGTTTGTAGTTCTATTATAGTTTGTGTCCTATAAACACAAAACTTGTCATCATTCTGTTTCACACAATTCCTGTCAAAAAAAAAAAAAAAAGGTCTCTACTGCATTACTGAGTACTCCTGATGGGAGAGGACTTTTTTTCTGACTGGGTTTCAGTGAGAACGGATTGCACGTTTCAAACTTGTTTTTCCTCCACTCCCTGTGTCCTTTCAGGGCTGGGTGCAGTAGAACATGCTCACATTGTGACATGCCTTCTCGGTGAGTCAGCCTAATGGACAGCAGCGATGTCCCTGGAAGCTGTTCCCACACCAGGGTGGTTAGCAATAACCATACACCTAAGTGACTGTCAACAACATGGATACACCCCGCCAAACCCAACAAGGGGCATTGCTACCTCAACTTCCCCTTAGCTGGAATCCGAAATGCGGCAGCCATTCCAGGGGTATCCGTGCAAGGGGAAGTACAATAGAGGGAAATTCCAAGAGGAAGGAGACAATAGTCTTCACTGATCATGGTTGAAATATGTTACTTAAAAAAAAAAAAAGGAGAGAGACAGATGGAGACCAAGAGAGACAAAGAGAGACAAAGATGGAGAAAGGGACAGAGAGAGAGAGAAGGAAGGAAAGAAAGAAAGATGACCCAAGACAAATTGCCAGGGCCCCTTCCAGGGCTTTGTAAGGGGCAGGTACAAGTAGGGGCGGGGGGCTCAGTGTGGGCTCCTTAGCGTCATGAGCAATCTGCCTCTGGGGTCACTGTCAGTGTTTGTTACATTGAAGGGGAGGTGGGGATGTCCGGCAGGCAGTTGGAGACTTGGGTCTGAAGAGCTGACGGACGGTGATGTAGAGATTAGGGAGTCATTTCACGATCATAGCTGCCGGAGCGGACGAGTGCCCCCGGTGAAAGCGCAGAGAGGAAGAAGAAAAGAGGACAGAATCTTGGGTGACGCCTGTATCTCCTTGTGAGGAGTAGAAGAGATAGCTATAAAGTCTTGGGCCAAGACGCTGAGTGGAGCCAGCATGGGAGGGCTGTGAGGACTGGACACAACCAAGCCGATTTGTCACTTATAATGGAAAGATTTTTGATGACACATACATTTAAATATTTCAAGCCAGGTATAAACCTATGCTTATAGCTCTTATACAATTATAAAATGAAAACATATTAAGAACCAGCAAAACTACACAACTCATAAAATAGAAATTAACGTTCAGTATGACAGATGGTATTGTCTTGCTGAAATAAAATCACTGCTATTGGCGTTAACAGTAGAAAAATCTATTTATAGGGTTGAGATTTCACTCCCAGTGTGGAGATCAGGCCTCTCCCAACACTGGCATGAGCTCTCCCAGCTTGAAATGTGTGTGATTGTATTTTTCACGTTAAAAGCAGAAGATCAAAAAGAAAAGGTAACCATAAATGGCTATGTGATTCTCTCCGAATTTAAATGCAGGTACCCAATAGCCCAGTGATTCTTCTTTGAATCTATCTTGCAGAAATTCTGGCAGATGTGCACAAAATTATGTACAAAGATGTCCCTTGCCCCTTTGTTTGTGATACCCAAACACTGCAAATAACCTAACTGCACACCAATAGAGGAATAATCAGTTAAATTACATCTGGAATGTTCAGCAACTCCTAACGAGAATGAAGTTGATCTGTATAGAATGACATAAAATGAGCTCTAAAGTATATCGTTAAATGAAAATCTAAATCACAGAATAATGTAAATGGTATAGCTTTTAGGTTTTTAAAAACACTATACTGTGTGTGTGTAAATGCATGGAAATAGATAAGATATGGAATGATTGCTCTCAGACTCTTAACAGCAAATTCCTGTGGAACTTCGACTTTTCATTCTGCATACCACTGTCTTATCTGAATTTTTTACAATAAACATTCCTTTTGTGAGTACAAAGTACTCTAAATTATTACATTCAGTGATATTGGGAATGTCCTTGTACTCTTGGTGCCACTGAGGTTGCTACAGTCTTAATTTCCACTCAAAGGTGAGAATCAGTGGCACGTGTCTTATGTTTCCGGTTTGAGTAAGACAGAGTTAGGGAATGAAGGCAGGAAGCTGGGGTGGCAGAGGACAGTGTAACAGAAATGGGGAAATGCGTGTGGAGCATATTTCACATCTGGGCCTCAGTCACCTCAGCCCTGTGAGCTCTGCACTCCCTCAAGGACCCACCACCAGCTGGCCTGGAAACATCAGAAGCATCTCCAAGTCCAGAGATGGAAGTGGGGGCTCTGGGACCTACTAGATCCTGGAGATCATCAGTTTCCCTCTGGCTCCCTTGAAATCGAAGCTATGCTTCTACCAATATTTCCAGTTTAAAGTGGAGTCAGGTTGAGTGGTTAAGTTCACATGCTCTGCTTCTGCGGCCCAGGGTGTGCCAGTTCAGATCCTGGGGGTGGACCTATAAACTGCTCATCAGACCATGCTGTGGCGGCATCCCACATAGAAGAGCTAGAATGACCTACAACTAGGATGCACAACTATGTACTGGGGCTTTGGGGAGAAAAAACAAAAACAAAAAAAGAGGAAGATTGGCAAAGATGTTAGCTCAGGGCCAATCTTAAAAAAAAAAAGTGGAGTCGAAGATTTGAAGTATGACATATAATTTTAAATTGATTGGGCTGGAATGCATCCATTCTCTTACTCAAGCACACTTCCCCTTGTTGACTGGCGGCATTTTTGCCTTGGCAGCTCTTTGCCAGATAAAAGACATGGTAAGAGAGTAGGCCTCCTTCATTATCAGCCAACATAAGCTTGGAGTTGTGCTTCCAAAGTCCAAAAATGTGCAAACAATGGAGATGAAAGCGAGAGTAATAAATACGACTAAGGAAACTGACAGTTTGATTTATGTGTGAAGATAAGACAATAGAAATAAACACTACAGACATCTCAACAAATGGTAAATAAGGTCCCAAGACTAAAGATGTGGAAACAACTAAAGAAAAAAAAAAGAGAGAAAAGAAAAGAAGTATATTTTCAAACACTTGCTTGATCACTTCTTGACCATCACCTAAGGAAAATATAAAATTGTTTATTTTGGGTTGTGTGGGAACTCAAATGACTCAAAAGGCCAAGATGCCCTTTGCCTGGGGTTTGTTACAAACAACGCTTGTTCAAGATGTGTAGAGCCTAAGACATTGTTTTTTTCCCACAAACCACCAACCACTTACTAAGGACAGGAAATGTACATTCAATGAATGACTACATCGAAAACACAATCCATAAAAGAACGGGAAAACCTTACTTATTTTCCTTTTGTATGGAATTAAATTGTTGGAAAAAAGCCAAGGAAGTGACACATCTCACCTCCTGTTTCTGGCTGAACAACCCTTAAATCATTGATAATTGTTTATCAAATTGTTTTGGATCTTAGCTACTATGGGTTAATTTCTTTATTTCCCAGCCAACCAATCTTAATTTTTTCATATTTCTGTAAGGAAATGAGATGCAGTGCCTTTACATAGATTGTAAATCTATGCTACTTTTTATTAAAACTAGTGAAAAAATATCCTTTGTAAGATCTACTTGAGCATTAGTTTGGCTTCCAGTATGCATGGGCTTCTGTTGGTTTTCAATATCTTTATTTAAGTGACTTCTATCCAACCAAGTCAAGGCAGAAAACAAATCTTTTATTTCTTTCATGTTTTTCTGAATGTACTTGACTTTTCACTTGACATAACAGAGTCTTAATTTCCTCATCTATAAAATGTAAGCATTTACTGTGAGCCATATGTATACTTTATACTGTATACACATGTATATAGATGAAGACACTTTTTAAATGGTACAGTGATAGAAAAATGCTAGCAACTTGGTTCCCAATTCAATTTATGAGGTTGAATATTTTTTCAGAAATCTAAGATAGGATAAGTTTGTTTATAAAAGAAAGCATGTGGAACCTAAGTCAGACGAGTAGAACGTGAAGCTAATTGAATGTATGGTTCTTAGACTCAAGATAGAGGTCTGAGCTGGAGAGAAGAGATTTGGCAGATATTAGTCTCTCTATGATAGTTGAAGCCAAAGGTGTGGATTAGGTCACATAAGGAGAGTGTGTAGGACTAGAAGAGATGAAGATGACCTGGGCTGAACATAATTAACAGTAGTTATTCAAGACAGAGGTCTCCAAGCTGGGATGAAGTATTTCTGGGGATGTGTGAACAGGTTCTAAGGGGTATATGGGCACGGGTGTTTTAAGGGAATCCATTTCTAGATCCGCAGCTTCCACTTCTAATCTGTCCTTCAGTTGTTCTGCCTGAGAACGTGCCTGTGATGGGAGTTGGGGAGTAGGGGACAGTGCTCCTTTCTTATCCTTTCACCCTTGCCTTTCTTCCACCTTCCAAAACAAAGGCACACCCTTCAGGGCACCATGTTGCATTATCCTGGAGGGTAAAAAAACCTCTAGGGCATCAAAGAAAGGGGCAATTGGAAATGTTGGTACATACTGGTTCTGAGAAAGCAAATGACTCTAGTGACTAAGTAAGAGATGCTTTACCAGCCAGTGGTCTCCAACTCTTTGCTCTCAACAGAATTGAAGTAGGACCTTATTAACTTGTCAGCTGGTAAGTTATCCCAAGTAGTTTGTGTTTACAGATCACTCTGTGATTTTTGGCATAACTCAAAAAGAGTTCAAAGATTTGGGAGACATTGCTATTAAAAAAAAAAACCTCCTTCCTTTCCCATCCATTTATTTACATGAATAAGGTTTCCCAAAGCTTACATCTGTAAAAACGAAAAACAGGAATAGAACTGATGCTGAACCCTGTCTCATTCCAGTGACAAGTAATATTACCAGCAGGTGACTGAACTAAGGGGAAAATATATTTATCTCCAGTCCCATAAATTACGAGATGCATTTCTATCTTATCCATTTGGGCTGCTATAACAAAATACCACAGACTAGGTGGCTTATAAACAACAGAAATTTATTTCTCTCAGTTCTGGAGGCTGAGAAGTCTAAGATCAAGGCACCAACAGATTCTCTGGCTGGTGAGGGCCTGCTTCCTGGTTCATCGATGGCACCTTCTTCCTGTGTCCTCAAGTGAAGGGAGGGCTGAGGAGCTCTCTGGGGTCTCCTTTATAAGGACATTAATCCCATTCGTGAGGGCTCTACCCTCATGACATAATCCCCTCCCCAAAACCCTACCTCCAAATGCCATCTTATTGGGGGTTAGGATTTCAACATATGAATTTGGGGGAGACACAAACCTTCAGACCATGGCCATTTCCAATAAAAATTTATTTTTTAAGGTAAAACTGTTGTGACAGAAAGCAAATCAATGGTTGCCTGGGGTCAGGGACAAGAGTTGGGGATCTCCTGCCGAGGCAAGAGGGAACTTCTAGAGTTAAGGAAAGTTTTATATCTTGATCTTGATTGTAGTGTTGGTTATATAACTGAACATAATTTTCCAAACTCATCATTATACCTCAGTAAAGCTGAGGGAAAGGTTTACTTTTCTGTTTAATAATTATTTATCAAATTTATAATACTTGTGCTGTTTTGATCAGTTATGTACCAATAATCATTATAACAACAATTCAACACAAACTCTTTAACTCGTAGAGGCTTGTGCTTATGGGAAACACAGCAAATTTAAATTTAAACTTTTTTCCAGAGAAGTAAGAGAGTGATTGATCAGAGGCTGCATAGTATAAAATATATTAAGGTTAAATTCTGTGGGAAAGGAAATATGATATCAAAGGGAGAAAGAAACCGTATAAAACGCCAACTGTTAAAAAAGCGGTTGTTCAAATGTTTTAAAATATGGACCATAGTCGATTATAACAAATCACCATGTTTTGTAGATTTCATTAGATTTATTTAAAAGAATGATATAACAGTTTCATTTAAAAATATTGATATTTACAACATACTAGAAAATTCATTCTTTGCAACTATTCAGACTTAGGGTAACAGTTTTTAAATGTCAACTTAAAAATGTACAGAGACAGTACATAATCTTTCAAAGCACTTTTAGGGATGGCAAAGAAAACCATTGTTCTGGGGATGGGCACAGCAAAGAGGACTAAGAAAGAATAACCAGAGAGAAAGAAGGAAAACTCAGAGAGGTGTTCACAGAAAGGAGAGGCATTCAAGGAGGGCAAATTGCTCTGAGCCCCAGGTTGCTCAAGCAAGGCAAGGGCCACCAACTAATCTGCTGAGGCTTTAATTCATGAGTGTGTGCGTCAGTGGGGGATGTTTTCACCTTTCCCCTGCCCAAGTTGGGATTTTGAGTTTGGAGATCAAAGATTCCCTTGCCCCTTTAGGGCTCAAAAAGAGTTGAATTGTTTGAGAGCAGATGAAGGGCCCCAGGAGACTGACGAGTTGGAAGTACACTAGTTACCAAGAGGGAGTGTCCAAAAGGATAGGAAAATGAATTGAGGCCCATGGACTATCAGAGCAGTGGGGCCCAAGGCCTTCCCCTGAGGACCCCAGGGCAGGTGGCAGGTGTGGTGTCTACCTAGAGGGCACCAGGTTTTCAAGTCTAGACAGCATCCCCTGTGCCTGGTTTAGACCAGAAGCAGGGGATATGCTCATCCCCAACGGAGGCGTATGGGCTGGACAAGAAGCACGTCAGTCCTGACTCTTATGAACCAAAGACCCCAGTCTCAGTGTTCTGTGCTGTCTAAAACCCTCTTGAATCTTGCATGACTCCGGACCTGGAAAGGAACCCCAATAATGGCTGAGATTGGATTTCGTCCCTACCCAGTGGGAAAAGAAGCTTAGAAACAGATTAATTTTTAGAGGGAAAAGTGTACAGATATAACATGTCTTAAAGTCTGCGTGTTGTTGCATATTAAAAGCCACTCCAGAAGGACTGAATAGTGTTGGGTTGGATTTGACAGCTAGGAGGTCATAGGTGCCATCTCAGCAGAGTGTGGGGCAAGATCTAGATTTTGCGGAATGAGGAATGAGTGGGAGGTGAGGAAGTGGAGAAAACATGTGTAGACTGCTATTCTGAGAAACTTAGCTATGAATAGAAGGTGAGATAAAGGCTGGAAGCTGGAGGGGGACACAGCCTAGAGGACTCTGCTATGAGGCCACTGACAGCAGTGTTGCAACATGCGTTCTTGCTGATTATTGCTCTCTCGTCCAACTTCTCTGGGCATCTTTTTTGTTGTTTCCTTGTTATATATAAAGGTGATTGTAAGAAAAAGTGAGCTCCTGCAATAGATGAACCCCCAAATCTCAGTGCTTATCACAATTAAAGTTTTATTTCTTGTGAAGGTAAAAATTGAATGTTCCTCCTGGGTGGTCACGTTCTCCAACAGACATACAGGGACTCAAGCTCATCCATCCATGTCATCTTCCACACTTGGCTTCCAAAGTTACTCTGGAAAGGGAAAATAGCATAGAGAATTGCCCATGGGAGGTTTATATGGACCAGTGTTAGACGTGGCGCACGTCCCTTCTGCCCAGTTTGGACAGAACTGTTTCATGAGCACACCTGACTGCGCAGGGGCTGGAAATGGAATGTGGCTGTGTGCTACGTTAGTAGACGGTCTGATGAATGTGCACTAGTGTCTGCCATGTTATTCTACCCACTCATTACTCTGACCCCCTTAGCCTGTATCTTAGCATCTCAGAACACACCCTCGGTTCAGAGTGGTGTCTTGACTAGGGTACTGCTTGGATTCCTATTCTAGCCTATTTCCAGCCTGATAGATTCAAGTGTCAGAGTTCCTTGTAGAGACTGTAAGGGAATCATCCCTGCTTATAAAGCAAGTCACAAAACCCCTAAATTCTTGGCTTGGGAAGTAGCAGAGGGAAAGTGTAGGGGGTTGAAGGTGCAACAAGCCCGGAAGCAAACAACTTCCCATGAAACATGGGCATTTCACTTATCCCTTGGGGTGCTCAGCTGTGATGGCCATAGTCACCACCATGCCCAAAGGGACTTTGTCTGTGAACATCCTACCCACAATGTAAACAAAACCCATCGTCATATAGCTGAGATAAGATGGCTACTAAATTCTAAGAAGACTACTAAGTTCTAAGGGAGGACACATGGGAATGTATAAAGGTATCGTGTGTAAACCAGAGGCTACGGGTCACACGTAGCCTCAGAATTACTCACTGCCCTCTCTCTCTTTTTTAAGTGCTGCCCCTCATGGCCATGACTTCTCAGTGTGGACCTGACTCGATACACTCTTCTGGACTTTGATATCCAACTCTTGGTCTCAGTGTTGTATTAGCTTCCCTTTCTGATGAACCATATTCTTGGTTTTGGTTCCCTGTATTAATTTCAAATGCAAATATAAAATCTTTAATGGTTTAAACTCTTTTGCTTTCCATTGAGAACACTTTTTTCGGGTAAGAATTTACCTGAGGACCCTGATAGCAACCAGAAAATCGTTCAGAGAACATGGAGTCAGAGTAAAGGGAGTTTAAGGGTTTTTAGTGATGGTTCATGCAGGCCATGATAGAATTTGGAAAATCACCCCTATAAGATGATGTAGTATACCTTTTTCTTGTAGAATTATTCACATCTACTAGGTGCAGCATTTCCCTTTGATGGGCAAGGTTGAGTAATGACAAATTCTTGCCATTTGATTCCTCTTTCTCAAGAATTCGTGTAGACTGCTACCTTTATATTTTTAGGACTTGTTTCCTATGTAGTGACAGCTTAGTTTGAATTGATTACATTTAGTCAAAGTGAGATTTAGAACATACTCTAAATTTCACAGTAATGCTTTGAGTAAGTTAATATCTCCCGATGGCCAGCCTCATTTTGTATTTTTTTGCTTAATTTTTTTGAATTGAGATATAACTCACAAAACATAAAATGTACCCTTTTAAAGTGAACAATTCAGTGGTTTTTAGTATATTTACAAGTCTGTGCAACCATCACAACTGTCTAAACCCAGAACATTTTCATCAGTTCGAAAAGAAACCCTGTAAAATTAGCAGTCACTCTCTATTCTCCTTCCCCGAGGCCCTGGTAACCACTTACTTTCTGTTTCTATGGATTTTCCTATTCTGGATATTTCATATAAATGGAATCATACAATAGGTGGCCTTTTGTATTTGGCTTCCTTCAATTAGCATAATGTGTTAGGTTTATCTGTGTTGTAGCATCTATCAGTACCTCATTCCTTTTTATGACTGAATAATATTCCATTGTATGGATGTACCACATTTTGTTTATTGATTCATCGGTTGATGGACATTTGGGTTGTTTCCCCTTCTTGGCTATTATGAATGATGCTGCTGTGAACATTCATGTACAAATTTTTGTATGAACATGTGTTCTTGGCTGTCTTGTGTATATAACTAGAAGTGGAACTGCTAGATCATGTGATAACTGTATGTTTAACTTTTCGAGGAACTTCCAGACTGTTTTCCAAAGCCACTGCACTATTTTGTGTTTCCACCAGCAATGAACAAAAGTTCCAATTTCTCCACATCCTTGCCAACATTTGTTATTTTTGTTGTTTTGATTGTGGTTTTCATTTGCATTTCCCTAATGGCTAATGATTTTGAACATCTTTTCATGTGCTTTTTGGCTATTTTGGCCATTGGACAAATGTCTATCCAGGTCCTTTGTTCATTTTTCACTTGTCTTTATAAAAATTTTGGTTTTTTATTGTTGAGCTGTAAGGGTTCTTTATATATTGTTTTCTAGTGTTGTTCAAGTCTTATTTCCTTGTTGCTCTTGTATCTAGTTGTTCAATCATTACTAAAAATGGAATATTGAAGTCTTCAACCATCATTGTTGAATTGTCTATTTCTCCTTTGATTTCTGACAGCTTTTGCTTCATGTATTTTAGAGTTCTATTTTAGATGTATAAATGTTTATAATTGTTATATCTTCTTGATGGATTGACTCTTTTATCATTATAAAATAAATATCCTTCTTTGTTTCAAGTAACAATTTTTTTTTAAAGATTGACACCTGAGCTAACATCTGTTGCCAATCTTCTTCTTTTTTTTTCTTTTCCCCAAAGCCCTCCAGTACACAGTTGTATATTCTGGTTGTAGGTCCGTCTGGCTCTTCTATGTGGGAGACCACCTCAGCCTAGCTTGATGAGTGGTGCTAGGTCCATGCCCAGGATCCAAACTGGCAAAACCCTGGGCTGCCGAAGTGGAGCGCATGAACCCAACCACTTGGCTACAAGGCTGGCCCCTCAAGTAACAATTTTTGACTTCAAGTCTATTTTGTTGGATATTTCTATAGCCATTAAGCTCTCTTTTGGTTTATTTTTGTTTGTTTGTATGATATATGTTTTTCCATTCTTTTACATGCAACCTATTTGTATCTTTGAATCTAAAAAGTGTGTCTCTGTAGACAACATATAGTTGGATTGTGTGTTTTTATCCATTGTCCCAGTCTTTGCCACCTTTTAATTGAAATGTTTAATCCATTTACATTTAATGTAATTATTAGTAAGGTAGGATTTACATCTGCCATTTTACTATTTGCCTTCTGTTTGTCTTATGCCTTTTCTGTTCCTCTATACCTCCCTTACCATCTTCTTTTTAAAGATATTTTGTAGTGTATGGTTTTAATTTCTTTGTTGTATCTTTTACTATATTTTTTAAGTTATTTTTTTTTGATGTTTGCCTGGTGGATTTTAGTTAAATTTTCACTTACAAAACTCTAGTTCAGAATAATACCAAATTAATTTCAATAGTATATAAAACCTTCACACTTATATATCTGTTTCTTCCTCCTTCTTTTGTTTTGTTATTGTCATACAATCACATCTTTATATATTTTGCATTCCCATTAACACAGATTTAGAATTATTGGTTTAAGTAGTTGTCTTTTAAATTAGATAGGAGGAAAAAAGTTACAAACAAGAAATGCATGTATACTGCCTATATATTTACTCATTTAGTGGTCTTTACTGATGCTCTTTATTCATTCATGTGGGTTTAAGTTACTCTCTAGTGTCCTTCCATTTCAGCCTTTCTTTAGAATTTCTTATATTTCAGGCCTGCTAGCAGCAAATTCTCTCAGTTTTTGTTTATATAGCAATGTCTCAATTTCTCCTTCAGTTTTAAAAGATAGTTTTCTGGATATAGAATTTTTGGTTGATACTTTTTTCTTTAACACTTTGAATATGTCATCCCATTGCCTTCTGGCCTCCAGGATGACTGATGAAAAAATCAGCTGTTAATCTTATTGAGGCTCACTAGTATGTGATAGTCACTTCTCTTTTGCTGCTTTCAAGATTCTCTGTCTTTCAACAGTTTATGTTGTCTCTACATGTGGATCTCTGAATTTATCCTACTTGGAGCCCTTGGATAATAACTTCTTGGATGTGTAGATTAATGTTTTTCATCACATTTGGGAAGTTTCTGGTCACTATTTCTTCAAATATTCTTTTTGTTCCTTTTCATTCTCTCTTGTTCTGTGACTCTCATTATAGATATGTTGGTATGTTTGATGCTATTCCACACATTTCTAAGCTTGTGAATAGATTCAATTTTCTTCTTTCTTTTTTCTTTCTATTCTTCAGATTGGATAATCTCAATTGATCTATCTTCAAGTTTGCTGATTTTCTTCCACCTGGTCAAAACTTCTGTTGAGCCTCTCAGTAGTGAATTTTTCATTTCCATTACTGCATTTCAATTTCAGAATTTCTGTTTGGTTCTTCTTTGTAAGAACACATTATGCTAATTGAAAGAAGCCAAATGCAAAAGGTCACCTATTGCATGATTCCATTTACAGTGTTTTAAACGTCCTCCTTGTATCTGTCCTTATCAATGTGTCTGCATTTCTGGTAGGAAGAAAGGAGACAGGAAAAGGACAGAGGAAGCCAGAAGCCTAAATCAAGGATTTCTTCTTGTATCTCATAGGCTACTCATACTGCAGGGAAAGTTGGGGAATGTGTTCTTTCAACTGGGTGTATTGTTACCCCAGGAAGATGGGGAGAATGAACAGCATGCAGATAACCAGCAGTCTTTGACTCAGACTATTATCAATGAACTCTCAGCTAACATCAACTAAAACTTAATATGCTTTTACCTGTTAACAGACAACTGACTGATATTTCTCAAATTAATGTTGTGGAAAAAATGGACTTCATTGATCAATGACCTTTCTGAGGATAATCGGTGTTCACGGCCTGTGGGCACATGCGTGCTTGTTCATACATTTTTTTAACTTCCTATGTTTGAGCATTATAGCCTCTGGGAAAAAAGATTATGTTTTCCTTTGAGCAGTGGAAAACTCTCACTGTGTACTTCATTAAGGATTTCTTTCTCTTGGAACTAGGAGTTGTTGTCATGGGGACTTTCCTTTCCCTGTTTTTCCGTGGGCTATATGACTACATGCATGTGGTCACATATGATCATCCTGAACAGTATCTCAGGGCAATGGCTCATCTCTGAGTGACAACTTCCTGG
The DNA here is from genome assembly GCF_041296265.1 of Equus caballus. Taxonomy (NCBI): domain Eukaryota; kingdom Metazoa; phylum Chordata; class Mammalia; order Perissodactyla; family Equidae; genus Equus; species Equus caballus. The sequence goes on from NC_091712.1 coordinate 34,251,031, forward strand.
TCTTCACTCAAGAAGTGGAGGATCTCCCTGGCCTCCTGTCAGTTTTATGAGTTAACCCTCAGTGGGCTACCGAGAGGGAATTTCTTCCTCAATTTTCCCAAAAAAGTGTGAAGTTGTATAGGGAGGACCTGCTGGGGAGTGGGATGTGGAGATCTGGCCTTGCACGTGCCGCTAGATAGGAGCTGGCAAGTAGGGAATTTGGGTGCTGCTGGGAAATGTGTCAGCACTTTGGGGTTAGAGTTTAGGTATTGTAAGAGAGGAGGCAGAATTGGATCTGTGAGTCCTGGGAGGGGCCGCTTATAACAGGGATCAGAGCCCTGCACTTTGAAAACAACCATGTTTGATAATAATAATTTATTCACGTATTTTTTTATCATCTGAATCTAATCACGACAAACGTCAAATAAATCTAAATTAAAGGATCTTTCTACAAAATAATGAGCCTGTAGTCTTCAAAAATGTCGAAGTCACAAAAGACAAAGAAAGGCTAAGGAAGTATTTCAGATTAAGAAGACTAAAGAGACATATCCACTAAACGCAATGTGTGATGAGGGACTGAATCCTGAGCTAGGGTAAATTTTGCTATCAAAGACATTTTTGGGACTATTGACAAAATTTGAATGTGAATTATATATTCAACAGCATGTTAAGTTTCTTGATTTTGATAATTGTCCTGTGATTATATTAGAGCTTCTCCTTATCTTGGAAGGTACATGTTTAAGTATATGAAAGTAAAGGAGCATAGTGTTTATATATTACTCTCAAATGGTTCAGAATATGTGAGTGAGAGAGAGAGAGTGCACAAATGTAGAATGTTAACAATGGTAAATTTGAGTGAAGCATAGACAGGAGTTCTTTGTACTTTTATTTTTGGCAAACTTTCTGTACATTTGAGATTTTATGTTAAAAAACAGTCTTTCTAGAGGGCCTACTATATGCCAGACGTTGTTCTAAGCATTGAGATATAGCAGTTAACAAGAGAAAATTTCTTGCTGTCATGGAGTTTACGTCCTAGTAGGGGCAGACAGAATAAACTAAATGAGTAAGTTATATTGTACATTAGATGGTGATAAGTGAAATGAAGAAAAATAAGCAGGGTAGAAGGATAAGAATTTTCAGAGTGAAGTATTTGCAATTTAAAATAGGTGGTGGAGGGGCCCGCCCCATGGCCAAGTGGTTAGGTTCACACGCCCACCGCTTCGGTGGCCCACGGTTTCACAGGTTCGGCTCTTGAGTGTGGACCTAGTACCACTCATCAATCCGTGCAGAGGTGGCGTCCCCTATAGCACAACCGGAAGGACCTACAACTAGAATATACAACTGTGTACTGGGGGCTTTGGGGAGAAGAAGAAAAAAGAAGATTGGCAACAGATGTTAGCTCAGGTGCCAATCTTTAAAAAAAAGTTAATTGGTGGTGGATTGCACACCTTTTTTTGTGCCACTTCAGATCTCTTATAGGCAGACTCTGACCAGCCTGATGCAGGTGCAGCCTAGTAGCACCACCTGCCTCTTGTCTCCCATTCTAGGGCGGCTGTGTTGATGACAAAGTATGGGACACATCTCTCAGTGCCTGTGCCCATGCATGCATGACCCAGAAGCACAGGTCACTTAATGCCCCCTGGGGCTAACCTTTGACCAATGTGGGACCAGAGCTGATGGATACATGCTCCTCCTTTCTTCTCCACCCCTCTATGAATGGAGGGTCCTGAGAGACCTTTGAAAGTCTTCTCAGTTGGTCCTGTAGGAGTGAGTGACCAGTCACCAACTTCATAACGCTACCTTGCATCCTTGTGTTGGCTCTCTCATCTGCCCTGTTTGCCTCCCTTCCCTCTGTCTTCTGATCTCTGGGATCATAATCTGCAATGAAGTTCTCACGCAAAAGCATCTTTCTCAGATTCTGTTTTCTGGGGAATCTAAGCTAAAGATAGTGGGCAAAGAAGGGCCCACTGAGAAGATATCTTTTTAATGAGAATTTATTGAGCATTGAAAACAATTCAATGAGATAGGTTCTATCTATCATTGGGGAGATGATGTAACTTGCCCAAGGTCACACCGGGAGAAGTGGCAGAACCCAGTTAGTCTGTCTTCCTGGCTCACTCTCTGAGCCTTTGTATTCTGTTGCCTCTTTTCTCCGACTGTGTTCATTAATGCCATTTCAAAAGTTCCAGTGTCTATCAGTGAAGTCAATAGGAATCTAAGAAAGAGTTTTTGTCAATGCAGGACTCTCAGAGTTAAGGGAAAATTAATAAGGAGGGTTAGGGTATTAGTGACAGTAATAATCTTTCTGTATTAGTCAGGGTAGGCTGGACTTCGCTGCAATAGCAAACAACTTCAAAATTTTGGTGGCTGAAAATAAGATTTCGCTTTTGCGCATATTACATTTCTACAACAGGAAAGCTGGGGGTTTCTTCTCTGTCTTGTTTTGTAATCCAGGCTGATGGAGAACCACCAGCAGAGCATGGCTATTGTTGTGGCAGAGGGAAAGCTCACTCTGGAAGGTCTCACCCTAGTAATTCAATGTTCTGCACAGGAGTTAAATATACTACATTCTGTTCACAACTCATTAGCCAGGATGACCCCACCCAACCCAAGGGGGCCAGGAAGCAATCCCATCATATGTCCGGAAGATGGAGAGCCAGAAATATTTGTTGAACAGCACTAATGACTATCACACCCACTGGAGAAAACCCCAAAGGGAAATGAAACTCAGGTGATGGAGACAAGTTCTCCATTGTTGGCATCTTGTCTCAGAGATGGAGCATCTTGTCCTGGAGCATCTTCTCTCAGAGATGAGGGAGACAGAAATCCCTTAGATTGGTATTAAAAAATACGTATCCTGCTTATTTAAAAAATTGTATTATAAATGTTTTGCTTAAATGCTTTTGCAGATTATTTTTATCATTATTAATTTTTCGAGGAAGGATAGCAATGACTCCAAGATTAAATAGACAGGATTCAATACTGCTGAAATAAATGGTGACATTCTTTTTAACCTCACCATGGTTATGTTTTATTAATAGTTTCATTTGTATATGCCCTGTTTACTCAAAGACAGTCACAGGTTATACATTAAATAAAATACATACACAATGTAGAAAGGTTATCATCAGCCATTATCTAAAATATCAATGCCATTTTGAGTCTATCTCCCAGAACAGATTTTGTTATATTTTAGTCCATTGATATAATGAAAATGAAAAGAGGATTCCTGTATTGATTTGCTTCTTTGTCCTAGGTTTTGCAACATTGCAAAAGGTGGCTCTTAACATTTTCCTTGTCGAAAAGAGTATATTTGCTATTCTTTGAGAAATGGCTTGATGCTGGTGTCATACATGTATGTGCAATTAGCCATTCTTTGACTGAACTGCATCTTTCCAGCTTCGATGATAATATCACATTGGAATCTTTATTGAAAATAGCAGATTATATAGATTATAGCTATTGCTTCCTCCTTATCAGCATAGCCTGCCACTTTATCCTAGAAGGAAATGAAATTGCCATTGCAGGATTTGCTGTCTTCAAAGCTCTATTATGAGTCACTCCTCAGTCCTTTTTTTGGGATTCCTTCTTTTATTTGGAAATGAATAATTTTATAATTTATCTTAGTATCTCCCTGGTAGCAAAGCTAAATGCATCATATGTAATTACTAAAGCTGTCTTTTATGTTCCCACTTTAAAAATGCCTTTTTCCAGTCTTAGGCACTATGGGTCCTCCATCATATCCACAAAATAATTGTCATGACTTTATAATATACACCACTGCCCCCCTTGAACTTCTTCTTGCCTGATAGTGAAAATATGAATGGTAACACATAACAAAACCTGGGTATGCCTGTTTTGAGTCTTTGCCTGGAGACCAGCAGGCATTAGGTTATTATAACAAAGGATTATTAGCCCAAAGTTATCCCACATTGGCAAAGGACTGGCAATCTTGCTGTAAACTCAATTGTTCCTTTATTCAGCCAGTCAATTATTTATTGAGTACTTGACATGGACTTTATTTTGAAACTCTGAATGGACAGATAAATGACAGTCAGATTTAAATTTTAGGAAAATCATGCTGTGAGTGTGAGGCATCGCTGTGTTTGATAGAGTGAAGGATAGATTGGAGATAAAGAAAAGATTTGCAGTAATCCAAATGCCAAGTGACGAGAGATTGAATTAAAACAGTGGTGGTGGGAATGACGAGGATGGAATGGGTTCAAGAGCTAGCCAAAGATAGACTCTACACTTGTTGACTTGTTGGATGTGAGATGGGGAGAGATGACAAGGAGCACTAAAGAGGGATGCGCTGGTAGTTAGCTTGGTCAATCAGTGGATAGCGGTGCCATTCATTGAGAGCGAATGCCAAAGGAAGAATGGTGGGTCTCCGCATGCGTGCGTGCCTGCGTGCGTGCGTGCGTGCAGTAGTAGAGGAGTTGGTGAGGGATATGATGAGTTAGTTATTTGGGTCTGAAGTCAGCAGAAAGCGTCATTTATTTAATAAAATTTTATTATGTGCTGGGCTTTAGCTATAATCTGACTATTCCCATGCAAGTAGTAGTTGAAGCCATGGTGTGGATGAGAACAAATCAGGACTTGTGGGTGGAAAGAGAGGAGCTCCCGCTCTCCTACGTGTTCAGCCTTTCTCCCGCTGCTGGATGAGTCTATCAGCAGTGAAACATGCTCCTGTATTTCCCACTTTGGAAAACCCTTTCTGGACCGCTCATCCACTCCATTACCGTTCACCACCCAACCCTCTCCAACCTGGCTTTGCCACCCCACTGAGCTTGCTCTTGCTAAGGCACCAGGGCTTTCTCTCTTGCCACATCCTTCAGAAACACTCCAATTTTCTGGCCTCACAATATCAGGATGGGGCACCATTCCCATAAGTCCTCACTGCTCTTTCCTGCTGCTCTGAATTGAGGAGGATGACTCTTTGTCCTACTCTGTATCACCTGCCATATGCCCTATGGGCACTGAAGTAATACTGTTTATGCCTCTGTGTCTCACAGTGGCCCCCGGGAAAACCTCTCTTTTGGTCCTTGCTTGCAGCCTGTCTTTCCGTTCGGTTCGGACCTAGTCTGGGGCCTGGGCTGTAGGTTAGACCGTTGCTGTTCTCTTCCTCCTTCCTCTGTGCCCCCAACTTCTCCCCATAGAGCGTTACACAGACTGTCTTTTAGAGACTGTTCCTTCAATGAAAACTCCATGCAAATAGGCGTAACATGTCCCGATGTTTATTACAAAACACAAAAGTTTTCAGAGGGGAGGAGATTTTAAAAACGATACATGCTCACTGTAGAAATCATTCAGAAAATGTAAAAATGTATAAATAGAATAAAATTTCCAGTAATAATTCCCCAGAAATCATCACTCTTAACGTTTTCAATAATTTCCTTCTCATTTGGTCTATGTGTCTCACATATATTTTATTTAAAAATAAGATTATACTGTATAGGTAGTTTTTAAAAAGTCAGTTAAAGGTATCTTTCATTGTTAATAAATATAGATGGACATAATTTTTAAGGGAATTGCATTCCATTTGTTGAGTTACTCTTTTTCAACCAATCCTTTATTTAGAGGCAGGTGGCTTCCAATTTTTTGTATTGTAAACAGGCTGTGATAAACAGCCTTATACATAGATCTTTGTGGGAGTTTTTTTTTTTTGTCTGTGAGAGTTATTTCCTTAGGAAATACTCCTAGAAAGTAAATTACTGGATCAACCTATTTACATTATAAAACCTAATATATATTGCCAAAATGCCCTTTAGTTAAATTCTACCAATTTACACTCCAGCCAGCAATGTATGGAAAGCCCATATCACCATATTCTTGACACATTCTGAGCATTTTAAAATCTTTGTCAATATGATAGATGAATAATTGCATTATATTGCCCTCAATTTAGATTTATTTGATTACTTATGGAGCTAAACATGTATTAATCATCTGTGTTTTTATTTTTCATGACTTCCTTGCCATGGACGTTGGTGGTTGCCCAGTTTTCCATTGGAATGTTCATGTTAAGACTCAATATATCAACAGTGATTATCATTATTATGTAGAGTGAAACTGACTACTGAGTGATGAACCTCGTGCATCAGAACCACTTGGGGTGCTTAAGAAATGTGGCATCTAGGCACCTCCTAAACCTATTGAATCAGAGATTCTGGGGATGATACCTCAGAAACAGTATTTTTCAAAAGCTTCAGGTGAGAATTACTGGCTTTGGGGGTGTTCTCTCTCAGGGGCTGCAAGGCCTGCCCCCTTTATGCCAACTGGAATTACCCAATAGCAACCTGCTGGAGGATGCCTGGAGCTCTTAATTGGACAAAGAGTTACACTCTCTGGGAAGGGCAACTTATTAAGCACAATGACTTTATCTGACGAACACATTCATATAAGTTCTCTGGGGGCCAGGAACCATATGTGTCTTGTCATCTGTAATACTACAGTGTGTCATACAGTACTTGGCACAATTAAGGGCTTTATATGTATTGGTTGGATTAATAAACTCCATTTTTTCATTTTTTTAAAAAACATGCTTTGTTTTTTAGAGGAGTTTTAAGTTCACAGCAAAACTGAGTGGAAAGTACAGAGAATTCCCATATACCCCCTGCCCCCATACATAGAGCCTCCATTGTCAACATCACTCACTAGAGTGTTACATTTGTTACAATTGATGAACCTACACTGACACAACATCATCACCCAAAGTCCATAGTTTATATTTGGGTTCACTCTTGGTGTTGTACATTCTGTGTGTTTGGACAAATGTATAGTGAGGTGTCCACACTATAGTATAATGCAGAGTATTTTCACTGCCCTAAAAATCCTCTGTGCACCCCCATTCATCCCTCCCACCCGACCCCAACCTCTGGCCACCACTGATCTTTTTACCATCTCCAAAGTTTTGCCTTTTCCAGAACGTCATATAGTTGGAATCACACAGTATGTGGCCTTCTTATCGCCAGCTTAAGTTAGGCATTTCACTTCTTAGACCAATGTGAAGCTACATTTCCTGGGTTGGAGGAGAGAATTGTTGTCATTTCAAATACATCCTTCTGAGCTCAGGTAACATAGGGAAGAAAGAGTGGCACATAATAAAAGATGGAGAGTTGGGCAGTTAAGAGACTTTATAGCTGTTCTTCTCAAGTCCTGTCTCTTTGTAAGTACTCAACAGAGGTTTGTTGAAAAAAAAGGAGGAAGAGTGGGAGAGAGGAAAGAAGGAAACCTCTAAGCACATTGTGATAATAAACTTGTGTTTATTAGATAGATAAATTTAATATCTAGTTTAGATAAACAATAAAGAAACTTAATTATCTAGTCTCTGCTTTGACTTTTGTGTGTGTGTGTGAGGAAGATTGTCCCTGAGCTAACATCTATGCCAGTCCTCCTCTATTTTACGTGGGCTACCGCCACAGCGTGGCTTGACAAGTGGTGCTAGCTCCGTACCCGGGATCCAAATCCAGGAACCCAGGGCCACTGAAGTGGAGCACACGAACTTAACAATTATGCCACCAGGCGAGCCCCTCTGCTCTGATTTTAACTTGACAATATTTAGGTCTACGATTGAGGTAAAGCAAAAGTCATCTATTTTTAAGATGAGTATGTTGAGCATAGGTAAATGAAACCTCTGGGCAAAGCTCATGTCCGTTCATCCAATTAGGGCTATAGAGTCACCTCTTTGCAGTGAAGTATCAACTGGACTCAGAAAACTCAGAAGAGGAATGGATTAACCTGGTAAGGCATGGAGATTATGAGAAAGTTCTTGGTCTCTGAGCTGCCACTCATCAGGTTTGTTAACCGTGGTTTGAGTGCTTTCTTGCCTTGCTTTCCATTGACTGTGAATGAGCCATTCTGGCCCGGAATTTAATGCTTTCCAAAGGCATGTGAGACATTAGAATCTATGACATGATGACGTATATGATAAGCCCTCCATTGGCCTATAACCTTCACAGGGGCGATGACTTTACTGTTTTCTCACCATTAAATAACCAGCTATTGCCAGTACAGAGCTGAACACACATTAGGTACTCAATATTTGTTGACTGAATGAAAGAATGAATGAATGAATTTTCGTAAGTGAATATAGCTTATCAAATACCAAGACCTAGCATTAAAGTGAATTCTTCTAACAGTGAATTCTTCTTTCATCTCTGTACAGTTTGAGTTAGAGAAATCATGTTTTTTTTTCTAAGAGGAAAGTCATTTTCTTTTTCTCTTTGCTGCCTAGTGAATTAAGTCTAAACTCCTTAGTCAGGCATTTGAAGTCCTCTATTAGGATATGCTCTCAAGTTATCCTCCTAGGATTGCTAACTTTCATCTCACACCAGTGGTCCAGCTGAAATGGATGATTATTCCAAATTTTTAAAAATGGACTTCCACACTATTCTGCTATTTGATTCTCTCTGACTGGGTCAAATCTCATCTCTTCTGTTAAGACTTCTCTGAGATTACCTGGGGTGAACATTGTGATGGCCTCCCCATAACTGTTCCTCTTTTCTCTGTCACTTGCCCAATTTTCCATTTGAGAACCATGCCTTCTTCACGTGGGAAGAAGCCCCACTCCATTACTGGTGCTAAAGAGGGGTGAGAACAATTAACATAATCCTACATTCTAGCTATAAATGTTGATTCGGGGATGAGTATGTGATACAAAGCATACCAGAGCCTGAGACTTAGGTAAGTGTTTGCTGGGGTTGCTCACTTTCTCTGATTGAGATAAGGAGGCATGTAGCACTGGAAATTGTTGGCAGCCATCTTGGTTGGATAGGGCCGACGCGATGAGAGGCAGAGAAAGAAGCTGGTCCTTGACAATATCGTTGAGTTCCACAAACCCATCTTCTACCAAGCTTTCAGTGATGCGAGCCAATTATCATCTTTATTATTTGGGCCAATTTGAGTTGGCTTTTTAAAAAATTTATCACTGTACTGCCCCTCTTCTCATAAACTGGCAACCAGTCTCTCTCCTTAGTAGTTTCTCCTAATACTTTCTCTATACTTCCTGTTAGCATATAAGAATAATATCCTATACTAATGAATACATACTTATAAATATACATATATATGTATATACTACAAATATCTATACCATCTGTGCAATGCAGTACAGTGATTTGTCCACAGTCATAGCTAAACAAACGCGTTATTAAACAAACGTCTTTCAATGGTGAGTAAATTTCAAAGTTTACAGTTAATCTAAGTCAATGGATTTACCTTGTTTCTATGAAAATGTTATAGTATGGTTTAAAAACCTTATATAAATATAATATCTAAAACATATGTTTCTTAGAAGAAAACATGGGTAAATATTTATGATCTTGGCTTGGGCTATGGATTCTTAGATATGACACTAAAAGAAAAACAACCAAAAAATAGACAAATTGGACTTAATCAAAATTGAAAACTTTTGTCCATCAAAGGACATTATCAATAAAGTGAAAAGGCAACCTACAGAATGGGAGAAAGTATTTGCAAATCATATATATGCTAATGGTCAGAATACATAAAGAACTCCTAGAACTTGACAATAAGAAGACAGACAACTCAATGTAAAAAACGGGCAAAGAACTCGAATAGATGTTTCTCCAAAGAAGATATACAGATAGCCAACAGGCACATGAAGGGATGCTCAGGGTCACTAGGGAAATGCAAATCAAAATTATGTGATGCCATTTCACACTCGCAAGGATAGTTATAATCACACAAACAGAAAATAACAAGTGTTGGCAGAGATGTGGAAAAATTGGAACCCTGTGTGTTGCTGGTGGGAATGTGCAATGGTTCAGCCACCGTGGAAAACAGTTTGGCAGCTTCTCCATAAGTTAAACATAGAATTACCATATGACCCTGCAATTCCACTCCTAAGTGTATATCCAAAATAACTGAAAAGCAGGTTCTGAAGAAAATACATGTACACACGTGTTCATAGCAGCACTATTCACAATAGCCAAAGGGTGGAGACAACTCAAACGTCCATCAGTGAATGACTGGATAAACAAATTGTGGTATATCCATATGATGGAATATTATTCAGCCATAAAAAGTAATGAAGTACTGATATACGCTACAACGTGTATCAACCTCAAAAATATTGTGCTAAGTGAAAGAAGACAGACACAAAAGGTCACGTATTGTGTGATTCCATTTACATGAAATATCCAGGGTAAATTCATAGAGACAGAAAGCCGATTAGTGGTTGCTAGGTGTGGGGAGAGAGGGAATGGAGAGAAACTGCTTAACGTGTATGAAGTTTCTTTCTGAGGTGATAAAAATGTCTCATAACTACATAGAGGTGGTGGTCGTATGACATTGTAAATGTACTAAAAGCTACTGAATTGTCCTTAGAATGGTTAATTTTATGAGAATTTTATGAAAATGGTTATGAGAATTTCACCTCACTAAAAAAAAAATCTTATATGAATGAGTAGGTAAGATGCACAAGGCTTTAAATAACATTGCCCCACATAGTGAGAAGTCTAATTTTTTTCCCGAGATTGGAGTCACCTTTTAGTCTTTGTGAATGTATCAATGAGAGGGTCTCAGTTTGGTGCTAGGATGATGGTTGTTAGTATGTCCAACATCTCTAGCATGTGCAAATCCCCTTTTCAACAAAGAGAGAGTGTGCTTTTAGCTCAGAGCCCTCTGTGGGCAACGCTAGCTAAGTAGTTTTAATATCATTGTCTTGTTTTTGGTGTGTTCATTTTTACTTTCATCTTCCATTTATGCTATGTGACACCTGTTTTCCGTTTTAGTGATTCGCATTATACTTTAGATAGTGATGCAAAATTTCCTCTTTAATTTGATTTAAGTAGAAATGTGAGTCAGCTTAAAGAAAAACAATAAGTAAATAATAATACAAATGGACTAATGATTTGCAGGAAATAGCGGAACTCAGATGATTAAATAGGACACACTGGCATAAAGAAACACACTCTACATTTGGAATTTGAGGACCTGAGGCTCTCATGTTTGTGCAATCCTGGACACATCACTTAGCCCCTCTGAGCTACAGTTCCTGCCTACCTCACAGAGCTTTTATGGCAAGTGTTTTACAAATGTTAGTTATTATTATTAAGTTATTTGTGTTGGGTATTGTCTATTGCAGGAACTGCATTGCCTAGAGTCCCTTGGCAGCACAGGTCTGATAAGGTTTAAGTTCTGCCAGGGAGATGCACTCATGGGCTTTCAACAGCGTAAGGAGCATGTCATTCTTCCTCCAGTAGCAGCAGCTGACATGAAGTTTTGATAGACATAAATTTTTGCAGCGAAGCTAGACTCCAATGAGTGTCCCTAACAGTTATCAGTTTCTACACTGCAGGGGAGCTCTGACACTGACCGTGATTTCCTATCATTTTTCTGACCTCTGGGTACAGCAGCTTCCTGACATCAGGTCCACAGCTGATGTGGAATAACCAGAAAGTTAGTGGTGGTCCCCTCTCAACCATCATCCACCACTCCTTCCAAAGACTTTGCATGCATCAGATTCCCTGTGTTAAATATCTTTCTGTTGATAATACCTTGTGTATTCCTCACTAAACCGTTACTGATATTATTAATTTTTTAGAATTTAGAAAAAACTTACATTTAATAATAATACAATAAGAGTTAACATTTGTTGAGTGTTTACTAACTACTCATCAATGGGCTAATCATTTTACATGCATAATCTCATTTAGTTCTCTTAAGAACCCTATGAGGTAGTTTCTATTACTATCCTTATTTTCCAGGGGAAGAAACTGAGGCAGAGAGTTACAGACTAACCCAGGTCTGAGAGGCGGCCAGCAGTGGAGTTAGGATTTGAACTCGGGCTGTCCGAATCCAGCGAGTGCGCAGTGACTCCACACTAGAATGCCCTTCCCCTTGCACAAAAAAGTTTACTTCGGGTCTCCAACGTAGTCTACTTCAGGTCTGAAAGCAGAAGTATTTTGGAAGTCGGAAGTTTCAGTTTTTAGAAGGGTGACACAGGACATATACTGCATTTTACTTGTGGGGCAGTGTAAGTGGTGTCTGGGACAGGAACTTGTAATCAAACAGTTCAGCTACCAAATGAGTGTTCATATTAAATAAGATAAAGAACATAAATAGCCAAAAGAAAGTTCGGTTGCTACCAAATGAGTTTAGGTGCCAAACTTAAGAAAAAAACTTTTGATTTTCAGAGGTTTGTGGATTTCAAAATTGCAGATTAGGAATTATGGACCTGAGGGTTTCAGGAACTATTAGCAAACAGAAAAGATAAGCTGAGTAGGTAAAGAAATATATATTTTTTCCATCTATTATTTTAATTGAGTCTTTAGTCTGGCCACTTGTGACCACTCCTTTGTTCCTTTTTTTAGCCAAAGCATGTGGGCAAGGACTTATTTCATGTCCTTTTAAGTCAAATGTAACTGCAAGTATATTTACTATGCAGACGCCAAAAGGTTATGGTCATCAAGTTGTTTCACAATGCCCCATGTATTACCCCACCTCAGAAGAAAGAACCAGACAGAAATCAGCAACTTAGTAGTGAAAAACAAGTCCTGGGATACTTTAGGATATGTTACAGTTTACCTGGTTCCTCTATAACTTGACATCCTTATATGGTATTACTTTGATAAAATTATTTATTTATTAAGGTTTTAGCTAGAATATAGGTAAACATAGCTTTAACACTTTATTTTCAATGAACTTATTCCAGTTATCTGTAGGTGGGTAACAACCCCCCCCCCCTTAAGTCAATGGCTTAAAACAACAATTTATTATTGCTCTCATGGTTCCATGAGTTGACTGGGCTCAGATGAGATGTCCTCATTCGGGGTTTCTCATGGGGTTGCACAGTTGAGGCTCAAGGCATCTGAAGGCTTGATGGTGTTGGACGTCCAAGATCCACATGGCTAGCAGCTGATGCTGGCTGTTGGCTGGGGGCTCAGCGAAGGTTCAGACCACCCCTATGTGGCCTTCCCATGTGACGTGGGCTTCTTGCAGCGTGGTGACTGAGTTCGAGAAGGGAGTGCACTGATAGTAAGTATTTCAGAGATCCAAGTGAAAGCTGCAAGCCTTCTTATGATTTAACCTTCGAAATCATTTAACATCACTTCCACCCTATTCTTTTGGTCAAAAGTGAGCCTCAGGGCCAGCCTAGATTCAAGAGGAGGAGGATATAAAACGAGGTGAATATGGAGGCATGGTTCATTTGGGAGCCATTTCTGAAAACTAGCTAGCACAATTTTCTCAGATTTATGTGTACAAGAGTTTAAAAGTTAATTCAAAAATCATATACACAGAGGCAAAAGTTTTATCACCCTACAATGAAGACAAAAATTGTACTTGAATTTTTTCAATATCTTAGAATACTTTTTAATGTATTAACTCTGCTTGATGAGACAAACAAAAAATAAATAAGTGGCTTGACATCTAAGAAGTAGTCAAATGGAGAACTGAAGCCTGGCAACTATAAGTTAAGCAGGCAGAAGAAATTCTCCAAAGCTATAAAAACATAAGGAGACACTTTTCAAATGACATGGCATCATTTAAGTTTTCTGGCAAACCATGATAACCGTTTTGATATGTAATCAAGAGCAGGGTGGCTTGTGAGCAAAAGAACAGAGGAGATAATGACCAGTCATTCCTTTTCTTTTCTTTTCTTTTTGTTTTGAGTCACAGACCTTTTTGAGCATATGAGAAAAGTTAAGAACTTTCTGTCCAGAAAAAATGGATACTGTTCCTTCCTCTTTTTCTTCATTCTTTCCTCCCTCCTTCCCTCTCTTTCTTTCTCTCTCCCTCCCTTGCTTCATTCCTTCTATAGTTATTTATGGAGGGCTGCTTCTGTGTCAGGCACTGATCTGGACCAAACGCTAGAGTAGGGGAGAAGACAGAGAAGTTCCTCAGTCTCATGGCGTGCACATTCTTAAGATAGGGAAACGGAAAAAACCCAAGTACACCAATAAATAGATAAGACAATCTCAGATAGTTGTACGTAACAAACTATGTACACAACACCTTGCACACAATTTTGTGCGGTTCGCACTCCTTCTATGGACTCTTCTTCCCTGCTCTGCAATCAATAGCTTCTCTTTTAAACCAAAGGATGTTTTTAATACAAGCAGTGTGGTTGTAGCTGTCGGTTATCCATGGCTATTTCGCTTATACTGAGTACACAGATGTTGACTGTTTTTTTTTTCAACCACGAAGAATAATTATGTGGAGTGTCATTGAAACTGACTTTCCTAACCAATGGAAGAGCCTTGGTTCCTTACGAAATTTCAGAAAGTACTGCTGCTGGTGAGGATGAAGATGTGCTCTGCAAGGCTTCCCACAGCTTTATTAAAAAAAAAAAAATGCCCTCCCTGTTTAGGGAACTATCTGCTTCCCCCTCCTAAAGCAAAATCAAATGGATCAAATAGCCCTGGATTCACATTTCGAAGTCTCAATTTACAGGCGACTCAAAGGACTTACCCTTTCAGCCATATTCTGAAGATGACAGGGAAAGATGCATGATTCACATTGGAGAATTTTTTTCTCTATGTCCTATGTTCTTATGGTTTTACCACAAATTGTACTCCTGGCCTTAGTTATTATGGCATCCTGTGGGGGATTTAAACATATACTTTGACTTCTGGCCACATTTTAAGTCTTTCCATTAGCATAACATATAACTTTTGCAAAAATAAAATGCAAATGTCCATCTATCTTATTCCATTATGACACATGAGATGTAGTTCTAAACCTTTGGTATTTGTGAAATATTTTAATTGGTATTACAAACTGTTACTCCATTCCTCGTCTCACTTTTTGGTGCTTTATGGATATCAAGCTTTTACCCTATTGTCATTTAAAGGGTAGTTTAACATCTGGCATTTCATGTTGGAGTGGATACAATCATGGGGTAAGTATAATCTAAATAAAATTATTTGGGGGTTGGTAAAATAAGACCCTGTGGTCAAATCCACCTATTTCCACGAGTAAATCTTTAGTGGGACATAGCCACACTCATTCTTTTACATATTGTCTATGGCTGCTTTTGTGTTTACTCTCTTTACCCTTTAAGAAAAAATTTGCCCATCTCTCAAATAGAGGAAAAATGATTCTATCTTTATTTCCTTGGTAGTTGTTGATATAAATTCCATATTTATTATTGGCCATAGATCAGTGAATTTGCATCCCTACCACGTGACAAACACTTCTCTGGAGACTTGGCACTTAAATATAAAAATCTGTGTTTATAGTTTAACAATACGTCTAAGATGCTTAATAACAAAAATGATGGCAAGCCCCTGAAATTATACCTAAGAACAAATACAGGTTTTATAATGAGGTGACACAACTCACTGGTGACACTTTGACCTGGGGAAAAATGTGGGGATTTCTGAATCTTAATAATCCTGTAGCGTCAGTGTGCTATCGTTGAAGTCTAAAATTGAGTCAATGGTGCTCATAATTAAGACCAAAATTAAGTTTTAAAAATTACCCATATAATTTATGGAAAAATGTATCTGGAATTTCCACTTTGTTTTGCCCAATAAGGCTGTGGCCAGGGTTGTTCTTCCAAAGTCCCATAAACTCATTAACTAGGGACTTGGGGCTTTTGCTTATGATGTTTGCAGTGATGTGTCTTGAGTAAGATCTCTTGAGTGTCTCTGGGGTTCCCAGCGTCTCCTGAAATGATGAGAGCTCAACCACAAACATGGCAATTTAATTCGATGGACATTCACTGAGGGCCTAGCAAGTGCAATCTGCTGGTCCACTAAGGGCAACCCGCTGTATGAGTAGAGGCTCCCGCCTTCCAGAAATTCAGAACATCCCCATCTGGGTGACCCATAATCAGAGCATTCCATAACTTTTGGAGAAGTGTTTGGGTGTTGAAAAAGTTTCCCGTATCCTGCCAACTCCTGATCTCTTTTTACCCCAATTCTTATATCAAACTATTTATGCCATTTTTGGATCGGGATCATAAAAATAAACACTAGTCTTCATGAATTTGGCTTAAATGAATGAAGACCCAAAGGCAAGTATAAATGTATTTTTCTCAAAGAGTGTACAATTAAGATCACAACACTTGTGAGCTGGGAGCCTTAGAGACCAGCTAAGACCTAGCCTGATGCACAGTTCTTAAAGTTTGCATCCTTCCAAAGAGCCTGTGACACCCCCTCCCCCATCCCTGTCTCCCATATTGCACACAACACCCAGTTTCTTGGTGTCCGTTTTCACCAGCTGGAAAAGAGAGATAATAACAACGGTTCAGAGTTGCCAGCTTTAGTAATTCTAGTTCCTGGAATCAAGGACAGGAAGCCTTTTAGTTATTTGCACAGCCTAACTTTTCTAGCGTCTCTTGAATAAATCATTTGACTGTCAGCTAATTACAGTGTCGGAAAGTTTACCTCATTCATCTTTTTATGGCATCTCTTAATGGAAGACCCTGGAGGTTAAAACTCTTGACAGTTTCCCTGATATAAAAAAGGCAAGCTGACCTAGAGAAAGACGGGACAAATGATGAACCTTTGCGACGTTTTAAGCAGCAATGGGATCTTACACAGTAGCCTATTTAAAGTAGTGCTGATTTGAACACTTAGATGAAGTTCCCGAAGAATGATCGAAATGCGACTTTTGTCAGAAGCAATGCCTTTTTCTTGAAAGAATAGTTATTTTGCACTTACTACCTACCCAGCACTCGCTTATTCCAGGTAACGACCCTACGAGGCAGGTACAATTATTATGCCACTTTACAGATGAAGAAACGGGGACAGAGAGAAAATTAAAGGGGTGCCCAGGGTCTGACAGCTGGTGAGTAGCTGAGCCAGAAATGAAGCACGGGCGTTCTGGCTGCAGAGAGCATGCTCTTGGCCATTGCTCTGTTGACCTCACGCCTGCTCTCAGCCATCCCTTGACCTGTCACTTGGACACCAGCTTAAGCCTGTCGTTTTGTGCAACGCCTGGAAGCCCGCTCGAGGTCCTGACTCTCCGGTCCGGCCCAGGCCTCCTTCCCGGGACTCCCGGGGGACGGACGCGCCGCTCCGGCCGAGGATCCCGGGAAGGGCGCGCGCGCCCCGCAGCCCTGGAAGCGCGCCCCCGCGGACGGCGGGAACGCGGCCGCGGCGCGCACGTGCCGCCGGGAAGGGGCCGCCCGGGGCGCGCCAAGATGGCGGCGGCCGCGGCCGCAGCGGCGACGGTTGGCGGCGGGCCGTGAGGCGGGCGGGGCCGGCGGCGCGGAGGCGGGGTCCCCGGGCGAGCCGCCCTGGGAGGCGGGGGCCGTTTCCATAGCGGCGGCAGGAGGTGTCGCGCCGGGGAACTTCCTGGTTCCCGGGCTCGGCTGCGCCGGGATCCTCTTGGAAGGGAAACAATGGGGCGGAGGGCACTGCGGTAGCCGCCGCCGCCGCCGCGCCGGAGCTGCTCGGCCGCCCGCGACTCCCCGCGCGGCCCCTCCGCCGCCGCCGCCGCCGCCGCCTGGCCCGTCCGGAGGTAACTTCGCTTCCTCCCCTCCCGCCGCCAGGGGCCGGCCAGCGGCGGCGGGCTCGCCGGGCTTCCCTCCCTCCGAGGTGGCCCCGGGGAGCCGGACGCCGCCATTCCCGACCCCGGGGGAGTGGCCGGCCGGCCCCCTCAGCCCTCCCGGGGGCAGGCTGCGGAAACTTGCGAGCGGCCGTCCGGTCCCCCCTGGAACCTGGATCGCGGGTTCTGCGGGCGTGCTGGGCAGGGGGCGGGGGCGCTGGGGCGCAGCGCGGGGGGCGTGCGGGGAGGGTCTGCGGGCACCGCGCGGGATGGGGCCTGGGGACCGGGGAAGGGACCGGGCTCGCCGGGCTCTGCGGGGAGGGAGACCCTCCGCCTCCCCCTCCCCCCGAGCCAGTTTCTGTCCCCGGGAGACGTGTCTCCCGTGCAAGTTTCAGTTGCGTCCTCCGGAGTCCAAGCGGGCAGGACCCGGGCAGACTCCGTTCTTTTAAATTACTGCCTTCGTGCCGCGGGACTTTGGTTCGGCCAGGCGAGGGGAGGATGGGGTGAGGGAGGGAGCCGGAGAGGCTGCCTGGAAGTCGGTGCGCCTTGGCAAAGTTTGCACAATAGTTTGGAGCTAACCGCCGGGTGATGGTGCGGCGTTTCTAACGCAGGAGAATGGTGACTCGCAGGTATTTTCATGCCAGAAAATGCGAGGCGTCTGTGCATCCGCGGGGGGACGTTTCTGTAAACTGGAGATTAAACTCTGCCCGCCCCCCTTTCCCCCCTCACCTTAATCCACAGATGCTTTTTAGTTCGGTAGACTTGAACGTGAGTTAGATGAGTTCCTTATGGCGCTGGGAAGGATTTCTCAATGGGAGCAATACTCAGTCATTGGAAATAATGTGACACAAATGGGAAAAAAAAAGTGGGGACGCGATCTTAAATATTTCGCTTGCTGGAAGAAAGTGATTTCAGTGCTGTATTAATCCATACATAAAGAGAACGAAGTCTTGGGGATAGGTAATTAATACTTCGTAGCTCAGAAAAGTTGGACAGAACTTTAGAGAGCACCCTGGCCAACTCGCTCATGTATTGTGTCTCTGGGAAGTTCTGTTAGAGGGAAGTCAGGGTACTTTTTTCTAAGTCATCTTAAGAAGAATTAAATTAGCCAGCAGCGAATGAACAGTGGTTCCTTTGCTTTTATTTCTCCCTCCGTCAGACCCCAAAGTTAGAAAAAATATTTCTGAGTTTTGCTGTTGGTTTATAATAAAGTTTGTAAACTAGTTTATTACTGAAGAGGGATGTTGATCCTATGTTGTGTTCTACATAGACAATTGAAACGTGTCAAAATATAAAAGGAGAAAAATTATACTAGTAAAAGTATAAATTTTTAAAGGAAAATCATAGTCTTAATTGCAAATACAGGTGTTTTGAGTTAATAGACAATCCTTTGCTGATTATGTATTTAAAGAATTAGTATGTTGTCATAAAGGCATTCAAAGAAGCATAGTTTGCCAAACATTAAGGATTTAGCCCCCGAGTCTTGGTGTTGGTGTCTACTTACTGTTTGTAGCTGGCCTGTTGGACTCTCTGGATGTATAGTCCGTGTTTCTGGTGAGGATAGCCCATTACCAGATTAGCAGTGTTTTGACATGAAATAGCTCCTGGTGAGGACACAGCCATTGGTTAAAGAAGCCAGTAAGTAGAAGTGTCGGCTTTGGCACCAGCTGTTAATTGACTGCTCCATTGGGAACCAAGCCAACTTCCTGGCATGGCAGGTCCAATCTGGGCCTCCGGTGCCAAGCAGAGGTTGCACTAGTCAGTCTTTGCCCCTGTGTGCAAGTCTATCTCCAGGCAATGTTCCATTTTGTAGCCAGTGAAAAAGAGGTCGGTAAACTTCATGTAGTGGCAAACTGAAAACGAAATAACTTTGGTTAGAAAGTGCGAGGAATGTTAAGGCAATTTGAAGCTGGCAAAAAGACTTAGCCACAGTGTAAAACTTTGGGAATTGCTACTTCAGTTAGAAAGAGACAAGTGATTACATTCTCTGGTTTATGTTTGCAATTTCACTTTAATGTTATCAACAATACTCAGACCATCTGTTACCAGAAAGTTGTAGATTTTCCTTCAGTGCGATTTTTGCAAGGTATAGTGCATTTTTAGATGTGATTTATTTGTATTTAGAGTCTCATTTTTTTTTTCTTTAAAAAGTATCTCAGTTTTTACTGTGGAAGTCAGTACAAAAGTAATAGTAATTTGAAAGGAATTTGACTTCCAGCACACTCCGTTGTAGGATGTGGGGATGAGAGCCTGGGAATTACTGTCACAAACACTGGGATTGTCCACTGGTCTGTGCCATTTCCAAGCTATGTTACTTCCTGCACATAACTTAGTTTTTTAAAGCTTGTTTGTTTGTAAAATTGGGGGGAATCATACATTCAACTTTGTTTATTCGACAAATATTTCTTGAGTGCCTTCTGTATGCCCCAAGACTTCGTGTTAGGTGCCTTGGTTTCAGCAACAGGTGGGCTAAGTCTTTTTGAAAAGCAGTCCAGGGAGCTATAAAGCCTGTGACTGGGGAGCCTCCCTTGATTTGGAGGTGTCAGGGCAAGCTTCCCTGAGGAAGGGGCTTGTAAGACCTGAGGATGAGGGGGAGATAGTGGGAGAAAAGGGGAAGTGGGCGGGTGGGGCGCTCTGAGGCTGAGAGAAGAGCATGTACACCGTCCCTGAAGAGACGGCTGTGAAGATTGAATGGGAATGCGTGTGTGTTAGATCGTGCCCCCTGGCACACCATCAGCTGCTGTTAGTGATACAGAAAAGGCTCTTGGCACCGTCCTCCAGTCCTCTGGAGGAAGGGGCTCAGTTCTGTTCCATAGCCGTTACGAAGGGGGAGTCCGTCTAATCGACTAACCACGCCAGACCCGGAAAGGACTGCACACTTTGGTGTCTACTGTCATAACTCGGGCACGGCTTACTTGTTAGTTTCTATAGCTGTAAAACTGGGATTAAATGTTAAATAAAAGATTCTTTGATTTCTTTACGGAGATACTATATGATGTGAGTATAGTATTTTGATTTAGTTTTGATAGCATTTTCCCTTGGAAGAGATTAAACTGTCTTATTTAAAATATCTGCTCCTGGGGCTGGCCCGGTGGCATAGTGGTTGAGTTCACACGCTCTGGTTTGGCGGCCCGGGGATTCCCCTGTTCGGTTCCTGAGCACTGACCTAGCACTGCTCATCAAGCCATGCTGATGCAGTGTCCCACAAAGAATAACTAGAAGGACCTAGAACTAGGATATACAACTATATACTGGGGCTGTGGGGAGAAAAAAAAAAAAAGGAAGATTGGCAACAGATGTTAGCTCAGGGCCAATCTTCCTCACCAAAAAAAAAGAAAGAAAGAAAGAAAAAGAATGCTGCCAGTATCAACAATAACAAAAAAATCTATTCCTCACAAAATGGTAGTAGCAATTCACCCTAAAATAAAAAATGTTTAGTAAGTGGCAGGTAGTTTCACTTGCGTATAGGAAGATCAAGAGTGACTCGAGTTTCATGTCTTGTTTGCTTAAGTGTTTTTGGCTCTAAAGAGATTATTTAATTATTCTCTAATAGAGGTACACATTGTACCTGTGTCTTGCTCACATTGATATGAGTATAGAAAAAGTTATAATTTTATCCTGGAATTTTCCTTTCACTGAGTTAAATATTAGAGTAACATTTTTCATGAAATAAGTGAAAGAATATCATTTTTAAGCTTATTGTATGAATTTCAGTTAGTAATGTTGTATAGATCAGTAATGGCAAATTAATATTTTATTATGGAATTAATGCAGTATTTATAAGCCACTTGGCTCTCTAGGCTTTTTGTTCCTGTTTTTTTTGTTTGGGTTTGGCCTTTTTAATGCTTATTAGCATATTTGTGGTAAGAAAAGATAAGATGAAATAAGATTTTGAAAAGTCAGTCACAATGGAAAAAACTGAATAGATGTGGAGGTTAAAATTGATAAAAGTTAGGTATGTGTGCCCTGGCTAGATATTTATGTGTATTTTGTTGATTTCTATTATAAAAATTAGTGAATTGGCATATAATAACCCTTTATTGACATTAATGTTTAAAAATTTAAAAAATCTATTTGTTTCACCTGTTCCATGTTCTATTTTTCTTTTTCTAGCTTTGTTTTGGGATTGGTGTTGCCAGTCTTCCTCTTTTTGCTTGAGGAAGATTGTCCCTGAGCTAACATCTCTGCCAATCTTCCTCTCTTTTGTATGTGGGATGCTGCCACCGCATGGCTTGATGAAGGGTGTGTGGGTCCGTGCCTGGGATCCGAACTGGCGAACCCTGGGCCACTGAAGTGGAGCAGGTGAACTTAACCACTGTGCCACCAGGCTGACCCCTGGATTTATTTTTTAAAAAATATTTGTTACATTTCCTCCTTTTTTATTAGCTTGGGGTTATATATTCTTTTACTACTCCTTTAGTGTTTGCCTAAGAAATTCTGAAATGTATTTTTGACTTATCAAAGTGTAATATTAATTGAAACTTTCACCCTTTTTCCAGGTAATGCAAGATGTTTAAAAACATTGAAGTCAATTTCCTTCCTCTTTACCTATTTTGTTGTTATCATGTTTTTAAAAGCATATGTATTTTAAACCCCAAAGATGTATTTCTATCATTTTATGCTGTTATTATTCAATGAGACTTACTGCATTTTCTTTTCTTTGATTCCTTCTTGCATTACTGACCTTCCATCTGGAATAATTTTCCTTCTGTCTGAAGAATACTCTTTAGTATTTTATTTAGAGTGGATCTAGTATTGACAAATATTCAATCTTTTTGTTTGAGAATGTTTTTATTTCACCTACATTCTTGAAAGGTACATTTTGCTAGATATAGAATTCTAGATTGGAAATACATAATACAGATCTTTATATGTTAGTTCTTTGGAGAAGAGATTATTCTGTAGTATTTGGCTTTGTTTCTGTTGAGAAGTCAGCTGTAGTCTTTGCTGCTTTATTGGTAATTTGTTTCTTTCTCAGGCTGTTTTTTAAGATTTTCTTTTTGTCTTTGGATTTCAGATGATTTTCTCTCTCTCTCCTTTTGTGGGCTATTTACCTTTGATGCTGTGACTTGATGTCTCTCATCAGTTTTGGATAGTTCTCAGCCATCAGCCTGTCAAATATGCTTCTTCCCCATTCTCTTGCTTAATCTTTCTGGGACGGCAGTTACATAGTGTTAGATCTCAGTGAATCCCCTATGTATTTCACCTGTCCTCTTTATTTTCCATTCTTTTGTTTCTCTTTTGTTCTGGATATTTTCTTCTGGCCTATCTTCCAGTTTACTAAGTTCATCTTCATCTCTGTCCAATCTGCTATTAAATGTATTTTCTGGGTTCTTAATCTTGGTTGTTATATTTTTCATTCTAGAATTATTTGATCTTTTAGAAATCTGCAGTGCCACTTTATAGTTTCCAGTTCCCTATCAGAATTTTCAAGCTTTGCACGTATCCCTCTGGGCAGAGGAAATAAGCATGGCAACTCTATCCCAGAGTCATGCAGAGTTTTTTTCTGTGGTCTGTCATTTCTTGAGGACTCTCATCTCCTTGTGCACCTGCTTATATTTGATTGTGTACTGTTTATTATATGTGAAAAACTATTTCTAGATGAAATTATAGATTTAGCTAAGGACTTTTCTGTTGCTTTTGCCAGGCATTTAGGATCACCTTTATCCAAATTGAGATTTCTAAAAAATTTTTTATTCCATTGAGGTCATCATAGTTTATAACATTGTGGAATTTCAATTGTATATTATTATTTGCCTGTTACCATATATATGTGCCCCTTTATCCTTATGCCCATCCCCCAACCCCTTTCGCCTCTGGTAACCACTAGTCTGTTCTCTTTGTCCATATATTTGTTTATCTTCCACATATGAGTAAAATCATGTGGTGTTTGTCTTTCTCTGTTGGTCTTATTTTGCTTAACATAATACCCTCAACATCCATCCATAGTGTTGCAAATGGTACGATCTCGTCTTTTTTTATGGCTGAGTAGTATTGCATTGTATGTGTATACCACATCTTCTTTATCTAGTCATCAGTTGATGGGCACTTGGGTTGTTTCTGTGTCTTGGCTATTGCGAATAATGCTGCAATGAACATAGGGTTACATAAGTGTCTTTGAATTGTTGATTTCAAGTTCTTTGGTAAATACCCAGTAGTGGGATAGCTGGGTCGTATGGTATTTCTGTTTTTAATTTTTGAGAAATCTCCATGCTGTTTTCCATAGTGGCTGCACCAGTTTGCATTCCCACCAGCAGTGTATGAGGGTTCCCTTTTCTCCACATTCTCTCTAACATTTGTTGTTTTCAGTTTTGGTAATTATAACCATTCTAACAGGTATAAGGTGATATCTCATTGTGGTTTTGATTTGCATTTCCCTAATGATTAGTGATGTTGAACATCTTTTCATGTGCCTATTGACCATTTGTACTTCTTGTTTGGAAAGATGTCTCTTCATATCCTCTGCCCATTTTTTGATCAGGTTGTTTTTTTGTTGTTGTTGAGCTGTGTGAGTTCTTTGTATATTTTGGAGATTAACCCCTTGTTGGATATGTGATTTGCAAATATTTTCTCCCAGCTGGTGGGTTGTCTTTTCATTTTGTTCCTGGTTTCCTTTGCCTTGCAGAGGCTTTTTAGTCTGATGAAGTCCCATTTGTTTATGTTTTCCTTTGGTTTCCCTTGTCCAAGTAGACGTGGTATTCAAAAAGATCCTTCTAAGACCATGTCAGAGAGTGTACTTCCTATATTTTCTTCTAGGAGTTTTATGGTTTCATATCTTACCTTCAAGTCTTTAATCCATTTTGAGTTAATTTTTGTGTATGGGGAAAGATACTGGTCTGCTTTCATTCTTTTGCATGTGGCTCTCCAATTTTCCTAACACCATTTATTGAAGAGACATTCCTTTCTCCATTTTATGTTCATAGCTCCTTTGTCGAACATTAGCTGTCTGTAGATGTGTGATTTTATTTCTGGGCTTTCAATTCTGTTCCATAGATCTGTGTGTCTGTTTTTGTACCAGTACCATGCTGTTTTGATTACTGTAGCTTTGTAGTATAATTTGAAGTCAGGGATTGTGATGTCTCCAGTTTTGTTCTTTTTTCTCAGGATTCCTGTAACTGTTCAGGGTCTTTTCTTGCCCCATATGAATTTTAGGATTCTTTCTTCTATTTCCATTAAGGATGTCATTGGGATTCTGATTGGGATTGCATTGAATCTGTAGATTGCTTTAGGTAGTATGGACATTTTAACTGTGTTTATTCTTCCAATCCATGTGCATGAAATATCTTTCCATTTCTTTATGTCATCATCAATTTCTTTCAGTAATGTCTTACAGCTTTCATTATATGGATCTTTCACCTCCTTGGTTAAATTTATTCCTGAATATTTTATTCTTTTTGTTGCGATTGTAAGTGGGATTGTATTCGTGACTTCTCTTTCTGTTAGTTTATTATTAGAATATAGAAATGCAACTGATTTTTGCAAGTTGATTTTGTCCCCTGAAACTTAGCTATAGTTGTTATTTCTAATAATTTTCCAATGGATTCTTTAGGGTTTTTAATATATAAAATCACATCATCTGTAAACAGTGTTTCATTTCTTTCTTGCCAATTTTGATACCTTGTATTTCTTTTTCTTGCTTAATTGCTCTGGCCAAAACCTCCAGTACGATGTTGAATAAGAGTGGCGAGAGTGGTCACCCTTGTCTTGTTCCTGTTCTCAGAGGGATGGCTGTCAGTTTTTCCCTCAAATTGAGATTTTTGTGAGAATCTGTGCCAGGGCTGGTTTAGTTGACTTCCATGTTATCCCTTCTTCTAGAACTCAGCTTTTTGAGGTCTTATTGCAGAGCAGGGGCGGCTCCCTTGGTGGATCTTGTACTCTGACCCGTTGTCTTCCTAGCCTGCAAGGCTGCCCAAGTGCAGTTTTGCCTCTCAGGCACCTCTTGGGATTAGGCAGACATTTCCAGGAAGAAAGAAGCCCCCAGCTGCCGTGCTTCTCATTCTGGATTCCTGCCCTCACTTGGACTGTGGCTGGTAATTCCTCATTATCTTGTTAGCCCACCTCTCTTTTAAAATTAAGGTATAATATATATAAAATAATGTGCACTAATCTTTAATGTATACCCTGGAAGAATTTTTATAAATATAGTAAAGTGTATAATCACACTCAGTTCACTATATAGAACATTTTTGCCACCTCAGAAGGCTCTGTCACTCTCCTTCCCAATCAATGCCACCTTCCTCTCTTGCCTCAGGTAACAATTACTCAGTTTTCTAACACCAGGATTAGTTTTGCATTTTCTAGCTTTTCATTAAAATGGTATCATTGAGCATGTACTCCCTTGCGTCTGGCTTCTTTCATTCAACATTATATCAGTGAGATTCAGCTATATTTTGCCTGAGGCAGTAGTGTTTCTTTTTTATTGCTTGGTACTGGTTTTAGATATTGTGGCATCTAAAAAATTGCCTCAAAACTCAGTGACTTAATGATGACATCTATTTTCCTCACCAATCTGCTTGTTTCTGCCTCATTTTGTTTTGAGTAGGACGCTTGAAGGCTGGGCCTAGTATTGTTTGACGCTTTGCTCACATGTCTGGTGGTTAATGACAGAACACCTCAGTGTGGCCTGAGTGTGCTAACTACGTGGTGGCCGGGTTCCAAGGGCAAGTGTCCCACCCGCGTGTGGTGTGGAGAGGGCTGGAGAGCGCGTGAGCCAGCCACACGCTGTGATGCCTCTTGGGACAGCCTTGGCGCCTCCACTGTGGTCTGTTCTTTGAGGCAGTGGTAAGCCTCCCCAGGTTTAAAGAGAGGGGGAACACACTCTGCCTCTTGATGGGGAGGGGCAAGATTCTGGAAGAGCATGTGAGAGCAGAAATAATGCAGTGACCATTATTGGAAATTACAGTCTGCCGTAGTGGTAACCGAATACACGAATATATCACAATTTATTTATCCATTCTACTTTTAATAGACATTTGGATTGTTTCCAGTTCTTGGCTGTTGCAGTAAAGCTGCTATGAACATGCTTATACATGTATTTTGTTGGACATATGCACTCCCTTCTTTTGGATATATCCCTAGGAATGGAATTACTGGGTAATAGGTACACATACATTTAGCTCTAATAGTAACTATCAGTTTTCCTAAGTGGTTGTACCAATTTCTACTTTCTGGTATTTTTTCTTTTTTTCTTTTTTTTTGAGGAAGACCAGCCCTGAGCTAATATCTGCTGCCAATCCTCCTCTTTTTGGTGAGGAAGAGTGGCCCTGAGCTAACATCTGTGCCCATCTTCCTCTACTTTATATGTGGGAGGCCTGCCACAGCATGGCTTGCCAAGTGGTGCCATGTCTGCACCCGGGATCCAAACCGGTGACCCCGGGCCACCGAAGCAGAGTGTGCGCACTTAACTGCTGCGCCACTGGGCCGGCCCCTACCCTCTGGTATTTTTAATAATTTGAAAATATACTTAATATATATTTTGTATCTAGCTTTTTATTGTCTTCAAGCAAGAGTGTTGCTCTGTAATACCTGGTCTAGCTTTGTGGGAAATACAGGTGCCTTATCTTGTCTTTTATATAACTTTTTATGTGTTTGTCTTTTACTTTCCCAGCTGGATGCTTAGTTCTTGGAATGTAGGGACTAGGTAGAAGAGTCTGATTGTGAAGTAATAGGCTAATTTTTAAAGCAATGTTTTAGAATATGTATTCAGATTAGTGCTAAGAGTAGTTACCATTGGCACACTATTTAGATTAATTGCTGAAGAGAAATTTCTTTTTAGAAATTACTTTTTGGGGATATTGAGCCCCATCCCTCATCAATTTATATCGTGTTTTGTTTTTGATCCAATGTTTTGTTATCCATTTGAATTCTAAGCTCATTCACCAGACTTGCTTGGGAAATATTTTTCTATTACAAAAAATTTTTCCTCCAAAGTTGATGATTTGTTGTCACTGAGGATTGCCAAAAGAATGTCGTCTAGGTTCTCCCCTCAAATTTAGGATTACCTTTGTTATTTATTTACTGATTTGAGGAAGATTAGCCCTGAGCTAACTACTGCCAGTCCTTCTCTTTTTGCTCAGGAAGACTGGCCCTGAGCTAACATCCATGCGCATCTTCCTCTGCTTCATATGTGGGATGCCTACCACAGCATGGCATGCCAAGCGGTGCCATGTCCACACCCAGGATTTGAACCGGCGAACCCTGGGCCTCTGAAGCGGAACGTGTGAACTTAACCTCTGTGCCACCGGGCCCACCCCAGGGTTACCTTTGATTACTTCCGTGTTAATAGTCATTTTGACCTTCTTCCAAGTGTCATTTAAATCTAGCCCATTTTTTAAAAAACATAACCAACATTTTAGACTAGTTTGTTTCAGTTCATACCTGGTTTACTGCAGTAATTTAATTGATTGCTCCTATGTATACTACTAAGGAAGTTAGAATCTTTCTTAGTTACCCATTGAAGTAAAATTGGTTTTTAGGTCATAAATCTTACAGTGCTAGAAAGAGAACTTAGAAATTGTGTTTCAGTTCCTTTATTTTATGTAATAAGACCAAAAATAGCTCAGTTCTAGGACATAAGTCAGATACATAAGATATTTAGTGTACCAAGGCCTTTTTTCACGCGTAATCCCGTGGCAGTCTTGAGCAGCAGGCCGGGTGGAGATTTTAACTCTCATTTTACAGGTAAGGAAACTGAGACGCAGAGAAGTGAGGTGACTTGATCTGGATTCCTAGAGCTGGTTAATGGCAGAGCTGTACCGTTTGCATCTGGCACTTCCTCTAGGTTGAGTGATTTTCTTGCAGGGCCCACAGCTACTGTCAACTTGCTGAATTCCAATTTTATTGACATTCTACATGAGTTTTCCTTTCTTCAGCTGTATGTATGTATATTTTTTGGCCTATAAATTTACACGTTTTCATTCATCACAGGCCTTTGCATGAGCTGAAGCCCTTACTCCCATGTCACTCGGTTTCTCCTAGTACTTTTGTCCTGAATATGCTCTGTTAGCTGCAGGGTGGCTGGGACCAGGTGCTTCTTGATTCTTGTGTCTCAAGCCCTTGAGAAGTTTTTGTATGTTGTTTGACTGAGTTACTATTTATTGAATGGATGGGTAGATACATTCTTGTGTTTAGAATCCAACTAGATATAAATTCCTTGAAGATAGGGCCTGGAGTATGTCTGCTTTTCTCTGTGATCCTCATGGTGTCTGCTATCGTGCTGATTATTATAGTGAGCAGTCTGGAATTTTTAACTGACTTTTTAAATGATGCCAGCCTCCTGAAAATGAGAGCTACTGGATCCTTCATTTTAGCTTTTATCTGCAGAGCTCAGGCATTTTGTACAGTTCTGGTAGGATGTATCAAGTGCATTAGGCAAATATAACATGTAAACAAATTATAAACCACTTTTAATAGGCTCTGCCTCTGTGTAACTCGGATAAGTAAGGAAGCCTTGGAAAGGACTTTTGTTTTCTGAATACCTAGCAGTTGACATATTGACCAGTGTAAAGCTACTAGAATTTGATAAGTCCTCCTGGAAACCTAACTTAAATTCTACCTGTAGAAGGGGAAATTAGACCTCATTCTTATCTGATGCCTCATTAACATACACGTGTAAACAAACCAAGGAAAGCAAAAGATTTCTCATTTTGTCCATCTCTGATCTTATTAGGAGGAAGGACTTTGTTGACTGAGTGAATGGGATAAACAAATCTCCTTTCACTTTAGCAATGAAAATTTGCTTCACCTCTCTCGAGCCTGGAAAGTACTTAATGCTGTGGGTATTTAGCTTTGGGTTTCATGGGGTATAAATTGCAAAAAGAGCTTTCTTTATAGAAAACGCAAGAATTGTGAAAGTACAGTGGTAAGACCTTCAGTGTCAGTGAATAATGACTTTAATATTACTAAAGTTATTTCTTTTTTTTCTTAAAGCTTGGCACGTGAGCTAACAACTGTTGCCAATCTTTTTTTTTTTTTCTGCTTTATTTACCCAAATTCCCCCCCCGGTATGTACTTGTATATCTTAGTTGCAGGTCCTTCTAGTTGTGGCATGTGGGATGCTGCCTCATCGTGGCCCTATGAGTGGTGCCATGTCTGTGCCCAAGATCTGAATCAGCGAAACCCTGGGCCGCCGCAGCGGAACACATGCACTTAACCACTTGGCCACGGGGCTGGCCCCGAAAGTTATTTCTTTTTTAAAAAAATTTTTTTATTGAGGTTATGGTAGTTTACAACATTGTGAAATTACTAAAGTTATTTCTTTATCTGGAATGAGAAGCCATTACCTGGGAATCTGCCCTGACATACGTATTTGGACTAGCGAACTCTGAATTTGGATTAAGAAAGGAAGGTACTAGAATTACTCTGATGTAAGTTCCCTGGGGACAGGGCCTGTGTTTTGTTCATGGTTGTGTCTGCAGAGCCTGGAAAACTGCCTGGCTCATCATAGCTGCTCAGTAAATATTTATTGAATGAATAGTAAATTTGTATATTATCTGTCTGTTTTAAATCTAAAAGCTGAACATTAATCATTTTAGTATTGTTTTATTAGCCTTTGGGGAAATAAATTTAAATTGGTTGAGGCATCGTTTCTGATACTTCTTGCTGATTGTGAGAAAGTCCTGTAAAGCACATTGTAGAGCATGCGTTCACTCATTGTCATTAAATTTCTTTGAGACATTTTAAAATGGATGCATGAGACTGCATTACATATAAATTAACCACAGTTCATTTAGTCCCTTGTTATTGGACTTTTAAGTTTATAATTTTTTTTTTTGCTCTTACAAATAATACTTCAACGGAGGAAATTTTCTTGGCATGGCAGTTCAACACATAGCAATTTAGCAAAACAGGATCTAGGAATTTCTACTATAAAATAAGCGTGGATTTTGTAACCGTGAAGGTGGGATCAGAAGCTTCAATGATCAGGCAGCTGAGATCAGACAGCGCAAATGGTACAGCTCTGGGTAGGCCAGCTGCTTCTACAGTGTGGATAATGTGCAATCATCAGTCTTTTCAAACGAAAGCTCTCTTGCAGTTTGTCATGGAACTGGCTATCACTTGTATTTGTCTTTCACTTTTTTTTTTTTTAATGATTTTATTTTTTCCTTTTTCTCCCCAAAGCCCCCGGGTACATAGTTGTATATTCTTCGATGTGGGTCCCTCTAGTTGCGGCATGTGGGACGCCGCCTCAGCGTGGTCTGACGAGCAGTGTCATGTCCGCGCCCAGGATTCGAACCAACGAAACACTGGGCCGCCTGCAGCGGAGCGCGTGAACCCAACCGCTCGGCCACGGGGCCAGCCCCCTGTCTTTCACTTTTAAAGAATAAATGAGTCACCACAACTGCTTCTGCCTCTTAATGGTGTCTTAAAGATTATAAATGCATTTAACTCCTTTATTTATAATCAATGTTACATTTATTTATGATTATATCATTCTGAATTTTGTTGGAGAATTTTTGCTTTTTCATATTTAAATATTATAAAATGTTACATTCGTACAAAAGACACGTAATATGTGTTATGTAAGGTCTAATATAATGATGTCTATGCTATCCCCTCCCTCAGCTTAAGTGATAGGACGTTACCAATACCTTCTTGGATCCCATCTCCCCAGGACTGCTCTGTCCTACTGCTGTCCTGAGCAAGCCATCATCCTCCATTTGGGGTCTGGCATTCTCTTGCTTTTCTTTATGGTTATATTACCTATGTCTATATCCCTAAACAACACATTGTTAATTTTACATATTTTGGAACTGTATATAAATGGTATCAGTATATATGTGTGTTTGTGTATATGTATGTATATGTGTGAATATGTGTATATGTGTATATACATGGTCTCAAATTTAGTGAGTAAAACATTTTAGTAAAACTAAAACACAAATTTTTTTCTTTTTCTTTCTTTCTTTTTCTTTTTCTTTCTTTCTCTCTTTTTTTGCTGAGGAAGATTAGCCCTGAGTTAACATCTGTGCCAGTCTCCCTCCACTTTATATGTGGGTTGCTGCCACCGCATGGCTGATGGGTGGTGTAGGTCTGCACCCGGGATCTGAACTCGTGAACTGGGGCTGCCAGACTTAACCAGTACACCATGGGGCCAGCCCCTAAAACTCGCACGTTTAATTTGCATTTAAAGTTAATATCTTTACCCTCTGTATTAGTCGTCTTTTGCTGTAATAGTATGGTGTAACAAACCGCTGCAAAATTTCAGTGGCATGCAATGACAGACATTTATTTCTAGGTCACAGGTTCGGCAGCCTCTGCTGAGTCTGGCTGGGGTTGGCTGTGGGTCGGGTTCAGTCCTGTGCCAGGTTTCTACTGATTCTGGTACCAGCAGCTACCTGAAGTGCAGTGTAGGAGGGCAAGAGAACACGGACAAGCTCAGTGCTCTTAAAGCCTCCAGTTAGAGCTGGTGCAGTGTCAGTTCTGCCCGCATCCCAACACGTCGTATGGCCAGGCCCCCACATCCATGAGGTGGGGAGTATCCTGCACCCCCAGGGAGGCCGCAGCAAGGAAGACATGTGAACAAAAGGCACTGTCTGCTGTATCTTCCTCCTGCAGAACAGCATAAGGAACTTGGAACGTTTCCATTCCTGTTGCCTCCCTTCTAGATTACATGCTGGTTTTGTTCAGTACTTTAGCTTTTTTTTCTAAGTCCTAATTTAGAAATGATAGCTCTGATAATTGCTTGCATTTACTCATGTTTACAATTGTTTTTTCTCACTGTTCTTTCCTGTATTTCAGACCTTCTTTATGGCATCATTTTCCAATTTTTTTGTGAACTGCAGTTTTAGAAACATCCTTCATGAGGATCTGTTTACGGTATAATTCCCTCAGTTTGTGTCTGAAATTTTTTAAATTTTGTCCTTTTTCTTGAAAAAATAGTTTAGCTGAATTGGATGTATAATTATAGCTTAACATTTATTTTCTCTTAGAACTTTGAAGATGCTATTCTAGTGTCTTCTGGCCTTCATTGTTGTGGTTGTTAAATCAGCTGTCAGGTTTAATTGTTCCTCTCTAAGCAATTTGCCCTTTGTTTCTAGTTGCTTTTAAGAACTCTGTCATTGGTGTTTTGCGGTTTCACTGTGATGTCTCTAGGTGTCAATTTCCTTTTTATTTACACTTCTTGGAATTTGCTGAAGTTGAATCTTTACATTAATATCTTTCATCAATTCAGGGAAATTCTCAGCTATTCTCTTTTTGCATATTATATCTCCCTCATTCTTTATGTTCTAAAACTCCAATTAGATAGACGTATTAGATGTTTTAATCTGTTTTTCGTGTCTTACTCTTCCTTTCCATTTTTTATGTGTCTTTGTTGCATTTTGGATATTTTCAGATCTATCATCTGGCTCATTAATTCTCTCTTTAGCAGTATCTAATTTGCTGAACTTGTCCATTTTTGAGTTTTTTTTTTTTTTAAGATTGGCCCTGAGCTAACGTCTGTTCCCAATCTTTTTTTTTCCTTCTCCCCAGTCCCCCAGTACATAGTTGTAGGTCCTTCTGGTTCTGCTGTGTGGGGTGCCACCTCAGCATGGCTTGATGAGCAGTGCAATGTCCGCCCCCAGGATCCGAACCTGCGAAACTCTTAGCCACCAAAGCGGAGTGCACGAGCTTAACCACTCGGCCACAGGGCTGGCCCTCCATTGAGTTTTAATTTTAGTTAGTCTCTCTCTTTTTTTTTTTTGAGGAAGAGTAGCCCTGAGCTAACTGCTGCCAATCCTCCTCTTTTTTCTGAGGAAGACTGGCCCTGAGCTAACATCTGTGCCCATCTTCCTCTACTTTATACGTGGGATGCCTACCACAGCATGGCATGCCAAGCGGTGCCTTGTCTGCACCCAGGATCCGAACCCGTGAACCCAGGGCAACTGAGGAACGGAATGTGTGCACTTAACCGCTGCACCACCAGGCCAGCCCTAGTTATTCTCTTTTTCACTTGATTGTTTTTCAGATCTGTTGTCTTCTTTTTTGCTCATATTTTCCATTTCATGTTGTATTTTGAAGTATTATTACTGACCTTTTTAAAGAATTTGTGATTAATCTATTTATTTCTGTTGAACCTTGCTTATTATGCATAGTTTTAAATTTTGAGCTCATTTTTATTGTAACTTTCTCTGTGGAAATTCTTATGAGACCTGTGTTAAGAGTGCTTTCTCCCAGAGGAGATTTGCGGTTGAGGACACTGTCAACCTAGTGCCACTTAATTTCTAGGCTTGAGAAGTTCACAGCATGTGAGTAGTATGGATTTGAACTTGAAACTTGTGTGAAGGTTGGTTTTGGTTACAAATTTCCAGGGAATATTTCCCTTTCCCTCCCAAAACACAAATAAACCTAGACTCAGGGGAGAATTTTCCTTCAGTATCCGTTTGGGGTAGGTTTTTTTTTTTTTCTAGTTTGTTCTTTTTATTGATCTAGTCGTTCAGGGGCCAGGCTTTTTATGTACTTCTCTGTAGTCTGACTTCCATTTCGTATAGGGTGAAACTTTTGCCTTATCCCGTGTGAGACTGTAAACACTGACAGCTGTTCGGCATTGTCCAATAGAATTTTCTCTGATCATGGAAATATTGTATATCTGTGCTACTACAGCATCCAATAACCACATTTGAAATGTGGCTAGTGCAACAAAGCAACTGAATTTTAAATTTTACGTGCTTTTAGTGGATTTAAATTTAAATAGCTGAGTGTAGCTGTGGCAACAGTTTTGGGCAGTGCAGCTTGGTTGTGGCAGACTCAGACACCTCTTGGGCAGCTGCTGTGTCATTGCCTACCTCCCACTCTCTTTGTACAAGCTCCTGTTCATTTTTTTGTTCTCTGAGGATTTCTCTGATTTGCTTGTGAGCTTTGCTGTCCATTTAAAAGGAGATCATTCTTGTATTTTATCAAGCATTTTTAGGTGTCGTGTAGCAAGAGGGTTCACAAGGCATTTGGACACAAGAATCTCAGAAACAGAAATTCTTGACAGCTTTATTTTTAGTTGGAGAAGTACTTATCTTGAATGATAAAAATTGGAAAGTTCACAGCAGAGTGGTGGAAGTTCTTCAAGTGAAACTGACTATGAAGGTAAAAATTATGAGAAAGAATTAATTAAATAATTACTTTGTCCTCCTTATTCTACAAAAAATTTAAGGATGCTGAAAGGTAAAAATAGAACTGTGGCTACTTTTTAAAGTCTTAGCCATCATCTTCAGCTTCTTGGTGCCAGTAAGTATTTCATCTGTACAAGAGCACCTGAATGAAAAAGTATACATATGTTTGGAGAGAACAGTATTTTGAAAGTAGATGGAAAAAAACAAGGGAGCTTGAGGGATCATAGAGAATGAGGGTGTTGGAGGAAGAGAAAAGGGCTTTTGACACTCAATGTTGACAGTGTGTGTGTTTGCTTCTGGATTGAACAGGAACCTGTGTTGGTAATTGAGTTAGAGGGATTTTAAGAAACCTAAATAATGGGGGCTGGCCCCGTGGCCGAGTGGTTAAGTTCGCGCGCTGCGCTGCAGGCGGCCCAGTGTTTCGTTAGTTCGAATCCTGGGCGCGGACAGGGCACTGCTCATCAGACCACGCTGAGGCAGCGTCCCACATGCCACAACTAGAAGAACCCACAATGAAGAATACACAACTATGTACCGGGGGGCTTTGGGGAGAAAAAGGAAAAAAATAAAATCTTAAAAAAAAAAAAGAAAGTCATGTTGTAAAAAAAAAAAAAAAGAAACCTAAATAATGAATTCTAGCTATTTCTGAGATACACGCTTTTTCTTCCTTTATAGCAAAATGTTTTAGAAAAGTGCAGTTGGTTTTTAATGTTTGTTAATAAAAACGTCTAGATTCTTTGTCATAAATCTCTGTTACTTTAGGATTCACTTACTCTTTTGGAACCGTAAGTAAATTTGATTCTTTTTTTTTTTAATTTGTATTTTTTTATTGTGGTAGAATATACATAAGATTTACCATTTTAACCATTTTTAAGTGTGTGGTTCAGAGGCATTAAGCATATTCACAACCATCACCATCCATCTTCAGAACTTTTTTCATCTTCCCAAACTGAAACAGTAACTCCCTGTTTCCCCTCTCCCCAGCCCCTGGCAGCCACCATTCTTTCTGTCCCTATAAATTTGACTCTTTTGGTACCTCATTTAAGTGGAATCATAAGAGTATTTTTCCTATTATGACTGGCTTGCTTCACGTAGCATAATGTCTTTAAGATTAAATTTGATTTTTTTTTTTTGAGGATGATTAGCCCTGAGATAACATCCACTGCCAATCCTCCTCTGTTTTGCTGAGGAAGACTGGCCCTAAGTTAACATCTGTGCCTATCTTCTTCTACTTTGTATGTGGGATGCCTGCCACAGCGTGGCTTGACTAGCAGTGTGTAGGTCCACAGCTGGGATCCAACCCAGTGAACCCCCGGCCGCCGAAGTGGAACATGTGAACTTAGCCAGCGGGCCAGCCCCTAAATTTGATTTGTTAAAGTTAGAATTTGTGACAAATGGAGATCACATCAGCATGTAGTGGAGACTGGGATTCTTTGTGTATTTTTTTCACAGGAGAAGTTAGTATAATGAAATAAGTTAATTTGGTCTCCTGAAAGAATATTATTAGAAAGAATAGAATGTGGTACCATATATTGTGTTTTATAATTCTATTAAAGTTTTAAAATAATTGAAATTGGGCCTACTGAACTAGTTCTAGAATAGATTATCTGGTGTTATAAAAACCAGAATTTCTTTTAGATACTTCCAGAGGTTTTAACTGTCTAAAAGTGGCAGAAATCATTTTTAGGCCAAGTTTAGTGCTTGCAGTAAAGAAAAGGATATGACGGAGCTTGCCTTCCTTTGAACTAGACCCTGAGTCCGCTGTGAGGATGGGTTATCTTAGGCCTGTGTAGCCTTACTGTAATTCATGCATGTCAAGTTTTGTCGCCAAAGTTGGAGGAGTCACTTGAAAGAACCAGTATTAGGTTAGCATGAGTATAAATTCTCATGCTGAGAATAAATAGCAATGACTCAAGTTCCTGGAAAATGAGTTTAGAGGTCAGATTTTGCAGAAATATCACAATATGCCTTTTATGTGAAATTGTGGATTTAAGACAAATTACTTTTTCCCTCATGGATGGTGTGAAAAACAGCAATTACAGTTTTTCTTCTTTCTTCTTTGTGTGTCCAGTGGGAGGGGATAGCATCTCTGGGAGGAGGAACAGAATGTGAAAGTTTTATCTTATGTGCTACTGACCGGCCTCCATGCGTAAAAGAATTGGAAGACTACCTACTTTGAAAGTAAAAGGGAGGATGTACACTTCAAAGCTGTGATTAGCATAAGGAATCTTGAACAAGTGACTTAGTTATAAGCAATTTAAAAATATCTTTCTAAGGACTACACCATGACGTTTTACATTCATTCCAACACATGAACACGTGTATCGTTGCATATTTGTAAAGCACATTTATCACCTAGGATGGCGGGGTTATAAATCTAGTGTTTATAAGTTTTATTATCCTGGCGTTTTTGTATTTACAATTTTTAGTGCTGAGAAAACTCTTAATATCTCAAGACCTTCAATTCTTGAGTAAGTATTTGGTTGACAATTTATGATTATGGGCAGGAGGGGTGCCCTGCTTAGTACAAAGTGCTTTGATGTTGCCACTTAGGAATTTTAAATTTAAGATAAAAAACTTTGATATAAACAAGAACAAAGAGAAAAGTCCCTGGGCAAAGAAACTAGACTCTACAAGTAGAAATGAACTGTAAGTGACCTCCTGGGTCATCCGTGAACATTTAATCTACTTTGTCTATTTGTAAGGTGGGATTGCCTTCCTGTGTCATCCTTCAGCATGTTCGACCTCATAGTTTCCTGGGAGGACAAGCAAATCTAATAAACTCAGTGAAGCACCATCAAGAAAG
Organism: Equus caballus; assembly: GCF_041296265.1. Taxonomy (NCBI): domain Eukaryota; kingdom Metazoa; phylum Chordata; class Mammalia; order Perissodactyla; family Equidae; genus Equus; species Equus caballus. The sequence continues at coordinate 34,288,360 of NC_091712.1, forward strand.
TGTATTTATTGTGAGAAACTTCATCATGTATTCTAAAACTAACATGTGGATTATATGTTGTTTTAGATTTTCCATACAACTTCTCATTTCCTTTGGAATAACTGGGGTATCTGGAAATGAAAATCATTTAATAGTATCTACTGCCTAGATAAAAAAGGAAGCACGTGGGACCAGGATGGGGTGATCATGTGGTAGCACTATGATTATATGCCACTGCTAATTACAGTGTGTGCACCATGCTGTGCATACAGATGCTGATGCGTTGTTTTTTCATTTTGCAAATTTATACTTCTCATGTATGTTACACAACATGAGTAAGGTATATAGAGAGGGCAAGCATTATTTTTTCAAAAACTGTTACCCTAACTTTAGTCTGTTCAAAAGCAGAGGTCCTTAGTATTGTGCTGTTTTCTTACTTGATTTAGAAAATAGAGTAATCGTCACTTTTTGTGATTGTAAGAAGTACCTTATCAGTTTATGAAGGAGGCTACACATGAGTTAGCACAAGTGTAAATTTTGTATGGAATCTGATCTTATCTGGAATTTTATATATTAGATTTGGGGAGGCATTTATGCATCCATGGTTATGTTTAAATATAGCATTAGTATTAATTTATGCTTCATTTTCTTTAATATATTAATCAAGAGAGGAAGATTTATAATGTAAATCTTAGCATAGGTTTAAGTTTGTATTTGTGTTAATACAGGGTGATGCTTTATGTTATACTCAAGAGGAAAAAACCAAATACAAAATTTTGTATGTGGTATTTATAAAGTGTATATATATACACAAACTGTTTTTTTTTGCAGGGGAAGATTTACCCTAAACTAATATGTGTTGCCAATCTTCCACCTTTTTTCTTCCTTTTTCCCTAACGAACCCCCAGTACGTAATTGTGTATAGTTTTAAATTCTTCTGGTTCTTCTGTGTGAGCTGCCCCCACAGCATGGCTACTAACAGACAAGTGGTGTGGTTCCATGCTCAGGAACTGAACCCGGGCCATTGAAGTGGAGTGTACAGAACTTTAACTGCTAGGCCATCAGGGCTGGCTCTATAAAGTATATTTTTAAAGTACTTTCAGAAAATTCCTTGAAAGGAAACATGCCCTAAATGATTGGGTAGATGTACTGGCATTGTGTTGCAAGAGAATTTTTCATTCTACTTTTCTGTTTCCAATTAAAAAAAAAAGAAGAGCCCATATTACTTTTATGATTAGGAAAATGCCCATTGTCAGAGAAAATCTATAGCAATAACTTTGGTGATCTTTATTTGATGACATATAATATATAAATCATTTATGTACAATCAAAATAACTGTGGCAGGTGCAACATGCTGGATTAACTGTCAGTGGAGTGCTTTCTTTCTGTGAGTTCTTTACTTGGGAATGGGGAGGGAATAAGTTTTTAGTAACTGAAGACACAGGACACCTGTTAATGAGTTTCTGTGTGGTAATTACTTTATACATATTATTTGCTTTCGAGATAGCTTCTTACAGAAAAAGGAAAATATGATATTCTAAAGATTGATTGGCAGTCTTTTATATTTAGATGATGCCACAGGGTTCTTTTGGAGATAGAAAAGTTTTAAAACTAAATTTTTTCCTTATTTCTTTTTAGAAAACTTTATTTTAAATACTGACCTTTAGAAAACATGATTTCTTTCTCTTTGTTTTCTGACCAGGACATGTATTCCTCTGAGAAATCTTGGACAGCAGATTTTGGTTTAAGATCTGATTGGGACAACATACAGAGACATTTCCAGTCATGAGTAAGTGTCCTTCCGTGTTTCATCGCAGCAAACTCAGGCGCATTTGCAGTATGGTACCAAAAAAAGAAAAATTTGTTATTGGACAAATTAGAATTATGTTATCTCATCACAGGTTGAATAATCTGGTTCAGCCCAATACTGTACGTGTCTCTATTTAAATAAGGAGATACTTTTGATGTTTGATTTATTCTAAGAAGTCATGCTGAAGAAATCTCTGTCATTAGCTTCTTGGCTGATATGGTTCTATTATCTAAACTTTTCTGTTGACTACCATTGGCAAATGACTCTTCAGAAGTAGGAGGGAAAATTACAGTGACTATAATTTGCAGAGATTTTATTGTGTGGAATTTAATTATTGGTTAACATGGGTTAATATTATATTTAAGGAGAAAACCCCAGTCTCTTTATCAATGTGTTTGATGGATTAAGGAGCCAAGTCTATGGTATTGACTTACCAAGTTTGGTAGATTTTATCTTCTCAGGTGTAAGGAGATAGATGTGTAATATTTTCTCTCGTTCCTATTCACTTCTGCTTGTGAACAAGAGAACTGGATTTTACTGTTTCGTATTAACTGTTTACTTTTAAAGAGTGAGGAAAGAATTACAATTTTTACCCTAACTGGGATCCTGTGACGGTGTTGATATACTTTTAAAAAGTGCAGCTTTTTTGATTATGGAAACTTTAGGATGGTGTGAGCATTTCCTTATTGGAATATAATATTAGAGAGTTTAAAAATTTTCACATATTATTCATATTGTTTATATTTACAGTAATATGAATAGACTAGCTTTTCTTCTCATCAATTTAAATAGACAGTTGATAAATGAAAATGAAGTTGTTATTGTGAAATCTTTGAGTGCTTTCTACTAAGAATAATATTGCCAGAAGTAGTCTTTGATTTTCTAGATTTTTCGGTGGAGTACTTTTTTGGTGGTATACTTTGAATAAACAGGGATAGTTGTTGACGAGTTCAAATACAGATCAAGAAGGAAGCAGCTATTGTTATTTCCGCTCCATTCATGTGAAATTTTGTGAGAATGTTTATCTCATGTAAAGTGCCAACTCCAGTAAAGATAGTAATATGAGTTCATGAAAACTAAGAGCATTTTAACTTAAAAAATACTTCTATTTTTGGAAATTTAACTAAATTTTTTTCTACTTTGCAACCTTAGTGTTCTGTTAGCATCACTGTTACAGACGGAGTGTTTGTTGAAGACAGGTTCCATGTGTCTTTCATTTTTGAATCTCAGTGCCTAGCACAGTGTCTTGTACACTGTTTCCCCCTAAAGCTCATAGAGCCCTGTGAGGACGAAGGCAGGGGGAGCGATGGCCTGTTAGACAGCTAATAAGTGTCTGAACCACATAAAATTTTTATTTGTAAATTACAATGGTTATACTTCATTTGCAAGATTTTTAATTGGGTCTTTTTTATATCTACTAGTTCTCTCATTCTGCTTGTTTTTATGTTAAATATTTTTTGGTTCTTTTATTATTCCTTTATCTCTTTGTGGATCTTCTACATGCTTATTTTAAAGTCTTTTTCAGATCATTTGATAATTTTAAAATTTTGTCTGCAGTGAATTTATATTGTGGTTGTTGATACTGTAGGTGTTTTCATCATGTTCTGTAGTTTTGCAGGCACATTGTGATGGGGGTGTTTTTTCTTTCTCCTATATGTGTGTGTGTGTGTGTGTGTGTGCACGCGTGCGTGTGTGTGTCTTCCTCTCTCTCTCTTTGTGATTTCCCCTGCTGGTCTAGCAGATTTGCAGTTTCTCCGCCTGGCTTTGGAGTTCACAGATCAGAATCAGGTCTTGTGTTGGTGGATCAGAGCCCCGGGCCCATGGTGACGTTGGGGATATCACAGACTCAGTCACTGAGTCAGCTGGCATTAGGTCAGCAGCTTTCTAGGCCGTAGCCTCAGCGCAGTTAGCAGAAGCCTTTTCAGTCTGTTTCATAATCAGGGTGGAGTGCCACCCTGTCCCTGGATTTAAGTTCTGGCTGCTGACTCTGGCTAGGACCCTGCTTCTCCTGCAGCTCTTTCATGCACAGTTCCCCCGGGGATCCACTTCCTGCTGCCTTTTCCTGCTTGGGGCCCAGAGCCTCGCAGTTCTCCTGGCTTCAGCTTAGCTCACACTTGGTGTTCCTGTTCCATTTCCGATCCATAGAGATGTTTAGCGTGTTTTGGGGCATAGGTATGTCATTTCGGTGATTTGTTTTTGCTTTTTATCTGTAATTTCTCTGTGTTTGTTGTGAAGACAGAGGAGCCACAAAGATTGAACAGCGCTGTTGGGGGTTTAACCGCTGGTGTTACAATAAAGTCCAAACTCCTTACTTCACATTTAAGATTTTTTTAAAGTCAGTTTCTGCTTAGTTCCCTAGTTCCTCGAGCTCCTCTATCATCGAGGCACCACTTACTTCACTTGCTAGGTCACCCCACCGTGCTGCTTCTCCATAGCACTCTGCTTGCCTCATTCTAGTGCCTCTCATTCTGTATTAAAATCACCTGCCTATGCTCTCTTTTTCAGTAGCTAATCTAATCTGCAAGCTCCTGGAGGGCAAAGACTTTTATTCCTAGTGCTAAACACTGTTCCTGGCACTTAATAGGTGCTCAGTAAATAGTGCATAGATTTGGGTGTTGCTAAGTAACGTCCGTAGTTTGTAGTAGCTGTCTATGTATTACTATTTTTAAGTTTGAGCTGTTCTCATGGAAAGAGTGTGTGCGTGGAGTATGGCATAGGAGAAAGCACTCTAAGCAGGCGGAGCAGTGTGAAAAAGCCATGAAAGTCTGGCTACACATAGGAGTTACCAGGTAGTTCAACATTCTGGAGTATAGCGGTGGGGAACTGAGACTGTGAGAGAGAAAGCTGGAGGAGACGAAATCAGGGTCCAGGTTGTAAACATTTGGGAATGTTTGGATTCTATCCTGTAGGGCTTAAGGAACTATTGAAGGATTTCCATTAGGGGAGCGGCTTAAGCTTTCATTCTGGAAAAATCACTCTGACAAATAGATAGTTTTGTTAGATGTAAATTAAAAAGGTCAATTATAGACAGCATTTACCTTTTCTAGCTTTGTTCTTAGTTTTCAGCTCTTTCCAGGTTCCCTTTGAAATAGACTTTGAGTTATGTTTCTTTTTCTTGCCAATTTAATAATTTTCCCTGCTGATAGAATCATTCTTCAGTAGAGCACTGTAACCATAAGTGCTCTACGTTAAGCTGCAGTTTCCGGCGCGTTGTAGGTTTTCAAAAAAGTGGGAACTGAGTATATCAGAGTTCGTTGTTGAAAAAAATATTGGAGAAGCATGATACAGGTTAAAAAATAGGAAGATACGTTCGTAATATCTATTTGCAATAGCTAGAATCTCTAGACCTAGGTTTGAGTGAGAATGATGGGTAACTAGAATTTGTTTTCAGTATTTCCCTAGAGATTAAAAGATTAGTTGGATGCTTGTATATCTGGGTGGGTTTATCTCTGCAGGATTTCCTAACCCCGCCCATGTCATGAACCATGTAGCTTGGACATGGTGGTAATTGTACAGCATGTGGAATAAACTGATGGAGTTGTTTGCGGCTTGGAGGCAACTGGTTCTGACACTTCAGGCCAGGCTGCCACCTGCACCCCACTGCCCTGAAAGCTGAGGGGATCAATTTCTCTGCATATGCTGACATACCAGTTGGGGCCCCCAACTATAAGGCCTAGAGGATTTGTTAGGTGTTTTAAGATATTTTTCATCTTTTAGTCTAGATCTTTATATATTCTGTCAAATTCTGAGGCTGAGTATTTATCTTGTGGGAAATATATGATGCTACTGTGATGTGCATTTCATTGTGGATTGTTAACTTTATTACAATTCACAAAAAGCCTTTTGATTTCCAGTACTTAAATTGTTCTCGTTTTTCTGTATTTGCATGTTTTGCAGTGTTAACATTTATCAGATTTTGTTTTATCAGATGGTGTCAAAGATGAAATAAAGTTGTTATATTTAAAGTGTGGCTGTGACTTTAAATGGATCTTTCACATTTTTAATGGGAATTATAACAAGAATAGTTCACGTAAAAAGCAGTGCCAAACAATTTCTAGATGATTATTTTGGTGGAATATGTTAAAAAAAAAGTGCCAAAAAAGCACCAAAAAACAAAGAAAAGTGATTATTTAAGGTACTACTAAATTTCCTTTCCCCAAGTTTTAAGTTAAAGAAAATTTGAGCTTATCTGCTCTATTTTAAAATTTTAATCTTTACTTTTGTGTTTTATTTCACTTTCTTCAGGAAAGTTTTGCTCTGTAACTAATCACATGACATGTTTCCTGAGAGAGTCTTTCTTGATGTTAATTGTCCTCTGACTGGGCAATCCAGGAGTGAATCTATTGTGTTAGAGTGTTTGATCTTGCCCTTTGGCCTAAATAATGGAGTGAATTTTTTGAGGTCACTTCTAGATGTGAGACGTTTCTCGTTTATCTGAGGAAAAAGTAATGGCAGTGAATAATTTGGGATGTAGTGTATTTGTGGCTTTCTAGTAAGAGTGGGAGTAGACGTCTTCCCTCAGTACAGCAGTAGAGTAAGATTTCATGCTCAAGTGAAGAACAATTTGTTTTAACATTTGTTAGAGCAGGTAATCTTATAAATAATTGAGTAGTTGGCTAAACCCCTCAGTGGTGGCGTAAGGATTCTTTTAAGTCTTATTAAATAGAAAAATCGTACAAGAAGTAGTATAAGACTTTCCCTAAATATTGGCTGAAACATCCCTCTAGCACAATACCCTATCCAGATGTATATTCAGTTTTGTAGAATAGCTGTGTACCTCAGAAGTTAGACAGAAATTAAAGAAAAGAATTTAATTGTAATTTCAATACTGGAGTGTCTGCATTTAACAGAATAGTGAAAGAAATCCCCTTGTAAAGTATAACAAGTATTCATTTGTTATATTAAGACTTAGTTATGCTTCATAAGTTTAGATTATGGAATATAAAGTTTTAAATGTCAACTGTTCTTAAAATGAATATATGATCAGTGATTCTTACTGGGGGGATGAATTCAGAAATGTCTGGAGACTTTTTGATTGTCACAGGTGCTGGGGGAACCTGCTGGCATTTAGTGGGCTGGGGGGAGGTAGAGTGGGTAACATGTTGTCCTTGTTGAGAAGCACTGTGTGTAAACCAGCAGAACCAGGGCAGCAATAAACTGTGGGTAAGGTGATAAAGACTGCCAGCAAAAGTGGCTTCGCAGAAAATTGACTGCATCAGTTTCTTAGTTTAAGGCACTTCACTGTGTTAATACTGACCATTTAAAATGGAATATACTTTGCTTTTAGCTAATTTATCTTCTTTTTGACCACTTGCTGCAGCAAAGTGAGTAATTCTTAGTTTGATACTATGGGAAATTAAATATGAATTTAATGTAGCATTTATTATAGAGCATCTTCAGTTACCATATTTTAAGTTCTTGTTAAGAGGTGGTTTGCATTACACTAGCGGTACTTTCCAAGACCTCCCGTGGGTGCCTGAAACTGCGGGCAGTACCAGATCCTATATATGCTATACATTTTCCTATACATTCGTACCTATGATAAAGTGTTGTTTATAAATTAGGAACAGTAAGTGATCAACAACAATAACCAGTAATAAAATAGAACAATTATAACAGTGAACTGTAATAAAAGTGGTGTGAATGTGGTCTCTCTCTCTCAAAGTATCTTATTGTACTGAACTCCCCCTTCTTCTCGTGATGATGTGAGATGATGCAATGCCTGCGTGATGAGATGGGTGACGGAGGCACTCTGACAAAGCGTCAGGCTCCTGCTGACCTCTGACAGTAGTCAGAAGGAAGATCATCTTCTGGACCACGGTTGATGGAGTGTAACTGAAACCGGGAAGGCAAAACCTCAGGAAAGGGGGCACAACTGTATTTTGTATCTTCTTGTTTTGATAGTTTTTCAAACTTACGACTTTTTTTACAATGTTTTAAAAATAGTATCCCAAATTATTCCCCCTATACCTTTTACCCAGATTTACTAATTGTTTACATTTTGTGCATCTGCTTCTCTCTCTCTCTGACACACATACACCTCTATCTATGTATATAAAAGAAATTGATTTGTAATTAAACAAAACATTTTCTGTGAAAGCGTAGTTTTCTTTTATTAAATTTTATTATTAAATTCTTAGTATAGATGTAAATTACTGTAGTATTACAATCTCAGCAAAGCTTCTAAATTACTTTTGCTGGTTAATTCTTAAAATTTCAAACCATTTACCTACTATTGTTATGTATTAATGTTCAAAAGCCAGGTTATATCTTTTGTAGGCTTTTCATTAAGGTTTTTCTTTTAGATCTAAAATAATATAGATAAACTTGGTATGTAAATCAACTCCAATTAAAATTTTTTAGTACAGCACAAAGGAGGGTGACCCGGATGACCTCTGTAGTAGTTTTAAGAGACACTATTCTTAAGGGGAACTCTCACATTCCTTTCTGAGAGGGTGAGTTTTCCTATGGCAGTCCTCTTCAAGTTCCTGGAGTCCCAGAGACCCCCAAGATGTATAGCCAGTGGCTTGACTTCTGTAACATGCCCCACCTCCCGCCCCGTTTGCTTTAGAGGAACACATCTATTAGGTAAAACGAGGTATGCCCCTATTAAGCTAAATTAAGAGAACTCACACACACTTTTCGGGGTTTGGGGGCCTACTTTTGTTGCTCCTGGGAATTTGCATCCTGGTCGCTTTCAGAAGTACTGTTGTTCCAAATGCAGGCACGCATTCTCTGGTTTATTCTGCTTATTCTCTTGGAAACCAGAGTTAGAGGGGAATACATATTTAAATTAATACACTTAAATATTCATATGGTTATCTTTTTCATTAATTTCAGAAAATAGAGTTTGATTTTTGCAGTTTTTTCTTGAATCTGTTTTATTATAACTGATGTACTGGTTTGAAAAATTCCATCTTGTTTACATTAACTTTTCTAAAAATGAATTTCTATGTGAAAATGTTATAGGTATGACTTAGTATTTCTCCTTATCAAAAGAAATGTGGTGGAAAGCACAAGTTAGTGAATTGTTAGTGCACAAAATTGGGGTTCTCCTACCCGATGCACATAAAAAAGCCATTATTACGGCATCAGCTTTCGGGAAAAGAAATCGGCTTTATTGCCAGATCATTCTGCAAGGAGACGGGCATATGCTCTCAGATCTATCTCCCTGCTCCAGGGCTAGGGGCAAAATTTATGGGGTGAAGGGCAGGGCCGTCTGAAGTGTGGATGGAGATGAGGAGAAGTGAGGTAATCAATGTTCTACAGAAGCGTAGTTAAGCTTCATGGCTCTTCATAGGACGCATGTTCACAAAATGGTGGCATTACCATGATCTGAGGGTGGAGTTTTTAGCTCCTTGATGTCAGAAAGTTCACTTATTGAGCATTTGCACTGGCCCACTTGATAGCTTGGTGGTCTCAACCAGCTTGAGCTAGACAAAGAGTCCCAGTTCCTGAAAAACCACTCTTAATTACTCTGTTGATAAGATGGGGTCAGTCGAACTGGTCTTAGAGGGCCTGTGGTTAAAATATTTGTTATATGCTCTGTAACTAATAGATCTACTTATAGTTAACATCTAGTTTGTTTTTTTTAAAGTAGTATCTGGACAGCTGTATATTATCACTTTTTGTATTAAACTCAAATAGACATTTTCTATTAAGGGCATTTGGGCCTGTCAATATATATGATGGATGTCTTTGTATAGTTGTCTCCTTGTTTCCCCAAAATGTGAAATTGAGATTAAAAATTTCCTAGCCTCTGTCTTTTGTAGGGACAGAAAAATTTTTCCTTTTTCCTTTTTCCTTCTAGGTTCTTTGGCTGGCCTAATGATTAAATTCATGTAAAGCAGATTAACAGGAGAAAAACAGACAAAATTTTAATGTCACATATACCTCCTGTATATGTGGGAGAGCCCCAGGAAAACTGAGTAACTTCTCCAAATGGCCAAAGTTATCACCTTAAATACCATCTTCAGCTAGACATGAGATGACGTTGGGGTGAGGAGTCAGTTATGGGAGGTTAACTGAACCACTATGCCGCTCTGCTGTTTTTTCAAAAAATCAGCCTAAAATAATTCTTATGCCAAAGAAGCATATTTTGCGTTGACAGATTCTGCTCCCCTTCACTTTCTCCCTCAAAATTGTTCTAAAATAGCATTTTGGTATTACGTTGTTTTCTTTTTTGGAGATAGACAAGGTGACTATGAAAATAATTCTTTCTAGTCTCTCTTTGAAGCCGTGGGTTAGAAAGGGTCAGGAATAGAGTGAAAACATGGTCCCAATTCTACCCCTTACCCCAGTGTCCCACTCCCAATTCAAATACTGAGCCATAAGTTAGTTAAGAAAAAAGGAAATGTGGTATATGTTTGTATCATGACTGTGGTTTAGAAGTTAGGGGAATCAAATGGAACTGAACACTTCTTACATAGTTATCGCTTATTCAGGTCAAAGGTAGCGGTCGTTGTGCAGGCAGTTGGTGATGGAGCGCCCTAAATTCAGAAGCTGACTTCTGCTGGTATTACCCAGGCGCCCTGAAGTCGTACTAGTTTTTTTTCCTGCTTACACATTTCGAGCATTTAGGTGTTAAACTTTAAACAGTGGAATGCAGAAAGATTATAGTCAGACACTAATGTACATGTATACATTTATATTAAATTGGAGAGCATTTTCAATCACAATGTGTTTTAAAAAGTACAGTTGTCTTTCACATTCTAGAAGAATGGAAAAGAAATAGAATTTATTGGATGTATTAGTAAAGGTTTTGACGCTATTAGTAGTAAAGTACTGTGTTCGATCTCTTCACTGGTTAATCCTATTTGTTCTAATAAATGCAAAGTAAGGTAGAATATGTTTACTTGACTATAACTTAGATTTGAAAAAGCAAACATGTGTACATATATGAAGTTTTTATGTAAACCTAGCGTAGTTGGTCTCGTGTCTTTTTCTTAGGTAATAACTTTCTGTTATTTTCTTTATATGATACGTGGGTGTAGATGAGATGTGAAGTATTCTGTTTTAGGAAAGGAGGAGCTAGGTATTACCAGTGTTGGAAGAACAGTACAGACTTGCTTACTTGTGGCGATTATGGTACAACATAGTTTGAATTTGGTTTTCAAACCATATAATCATATAAATGTATTTATATGTATGGGGAACTTTGCCCAGGACAGGAGAAAACCCCCGCCCCAGCTTTCTAAGTGCCCAAGCTGATTTTGTTAAAAGGAACTTGGATCTCAAATGATTCCTTAGTAGAAGTGACTCTGCACTTAAAAAAGCTACTTAAAAATGTTTGATTTGTATTACAAAACTGGAGTCCTGGCTCTCTTTTCCCCTGAAATGTGATGATGCAAAAATTGTTAGCCATCAGAGCTTTTCGTCTGACTGAAAAGATTTGCTTTTCTAGCTCAGTGGTGAGCTGCATTCTGATGGAAAATAACAATGTTTAGATCTTCAGAGTTTTCCTTTTTAAGTTATCTTTTTCTTTGATTAGTGTGTCTCTGTTCTCAGCAGGTGAAATTTTACCTCTGATAGCATGAAATTCTACCTCTCCTTCCCAACCAGTCCAACCTTGTTTTTTCAACAGGATCAGTTCTTTATTTTATTTTTTAAATTTCTGAATATCTATTTTAAGAAAAATACATATCACTTATTTATTTTGGAACCATTTGAGGGTAGGTTGCATATATAATGCTCCTCTACCCATTTGGTATTTCAGTGTGTAGTTCTGAAGAACAAGGATACTCTCTTACGTAACCACAGTAAAACGATTAGATAGCTCAGTCACGTTTATCTAGCCTGCAGGGCACAGTGCAGTGCAGTTCCACTGTGCACAGTTTCCCTGATAGTGTCCTTTGTAGCAGTTTTGCTCCTCCAGTACAGGATCCAGCCGAGTGTTGTTCATGCATTGCATTTAGTTGTCAAGTCTCTTTAGTCTCCTCTAGTCTGGAACAGTTCTTCACATGTTCTTTATCTTTCATTATATATATATATATTTTTGTTTTGTTTTGTTTTTTGCTTGAGGAATATTAGCCCTGAGCCAACATCTGTGCCAGTCTTCGTCTATGATTTTGTATGTGAGTCACCTGCACAGCGTGGCCAGTGAGTGGAGTAGGTACACACTCAGGATCCGAACCTGTGAACCCAGACCGCCAAAGTGGAACGTGTGGAACTTTAACCACTCAGCCACGGGGCTGGGCCCTCATGCTATGTTTTTGAAGAATGCAGACCAGTTCCTTTAGAGTATCCCTCAAGTTAGGATTGTCTGAAGGTTTCTCTCATGGGATCCGTCCTAACATGTGGGACTGGTTTGGGGGCATTCCTTCAGGAAGCCTGTCTGCAAGAGAAGGGAAGATTGCATGGTGGTCTTGCCATTTCTTCCCGTTTAATTCTTCAACAGAAAAAATCCTATTTCTTCTTTAATTGAAATAAGATTCAGATCTCTTGCATAAGAACAGGATTTATTGTTCTGCTTGACTAGTTTCTGTTTTGCTTTTTTTACAAAGGCTTAAGAAAAATCGCAATGAGCTATTTTCCAGAGTATGAGATAACCTTGAAAGGAGACATTTGGTTTTTATCAAGAGAAATTTCTTTTTGCACAATTCCTATTTTGAATTATGCTGACAAAATCTCAAGCTGCTGTTGAACAAATGCTGTGAAGGTATAAGGTATAGCACTATTGGATGTAATTGTTGTGTAATGATAAACCAGCCGCAGCTCTTCATATATAAATTGAGATTGCTTCACTAAAGATTAGCCTTTTGCATAACCTGCTACCTCTTTGTCCTAATAAATTTTCTTTTTTTTGTGTGAGAAGGATTGACCCTGAGCTAACATCTGTGCCAGTCTTCCTCTATTTTATGTGGGATGCCACCACAGTGTTGCTTAATGAGGGGTCCGCACCCGGGACGGAACCTGCAAACCCCACGCCGCTGAAGCGGAGCATTCGAACTTAACCACAACACCACTGGGCTGGCCCCCTAATAAATTTTCTTTAGCTAAAAATAGAATAAATGAACATATCAAGACTGATAGAGATTTATGGGTTATCTTAGATGTTGATGTGAAATGTCAGGATACTTACCATCTATAGTTATGACGCCTAAAAGTTTAATAATTGCAAGGTGTATTGAAAGCTAGAAAATTAACTTGGAATATTGCAAAGTACGAGATTCAAATCTTGCTTTTTAGACAACTTTGAGACACATGATGCTATAAATTAATTTCCTAAAATGTCTTAATGGTCATGGTGTTTGAGTCTGGTTTTAAAGCAAATTTTAAGGAAGAGAATAAATGATTTTGAAAAAATAATAATTATGTTTTTACTTTAGTACTAACTGGTTAGTACCAACAGATACTTAATGAGCGCCTCCGCGTGTACTGCTGCTGTGTTGGTATTTGGCGTTATAGACAAGACAAGACGAACATGGCCCTTGGCTTCAGAGCACAGAACTAGTGGGGAAGACAGATCCTGTGCAAGTAGTACAGCGTTATTAATACAAAAGGGAAATGCAGGCGTCTGCAGGAGCACCGGGACCTATCCCCAGGGAGGGCAGGAAGGCCTCCGCTAGGAAATCATGTTCCAGCGGAGGCCTGGCTAAGTGCAGAGGCGGAGGGAGAGGGTTCTAAACAGAGGGAACAACATGTGTGAAGACCTGGAGTTGAGAGGTTGAGAGTAAGGTGAAGAAATTAGGGAAAATTCAGCATTGGTAGAAGTAGGTGTTTGGAAGAGATTAAGTTTGTAACCTTAGTTTGGATAAACACCCCACTGTTGCCTCCAGTTCATATTTTATTTTGCCTAATCTTGTCTAAACTGATCTATTTTCTTCATCTTCCCCAGTCCCCTTTTGTTGTTGTTTTTAAAAGTATAATGATAACATTAAGATAAATACATTTTGGAAATGGGGAAAAAAAAGTCATTGGTAACCCTACGACATTAAAGCAGCCGTTTGTTTTTTTGCGTCTGACCCTTTTCTATTGTCTGGAGAGTATATATTTTTAGGTAATCAAATTCATAGTGTATGTGCAATTTTCTATTTGGATTGCTAACATTTGGCTTGTGTGTAGACAGTTATATTTCCTAGTTGTAATTCATAATTATCGTATTCCTTAAAGGTAATGATGCATCATAACTTATTTAACCATTTCTCTATTTTTTGGGTATTTAAGGTGGTTCAGTATTTTAAAAATGTTTGCAGAATGAACGTCATTGGTGAATTTGCCCTTTTTCTTAAAAAGAAACCAACCAATGTAGAATTAATTCCTTAGGTCAGATTTATGGTATTGAAATGTTTTTGTCTATGTCTTCCTGTCTTAAAAGACTGCGCCAGTTTACAGTTACTCTGGTTGTTGGATACCAGTTTCACCATGTTTGGCCTGGGAGGCTCAAAATGACATTATGAAGTTGTTTTCAGTTACATATATTTGATTTTTAGACAAGATAACTTTTTTTAAGTCGTGGTAAAATGCACATAACATAAAATTTACCATCTTAACCATTTTTAAACGTATAGTTCAGTGGCATTAAGTAGACTTACATTGCTGTGCAACCAACTCCAGAACTCTTTTTATCGTGGAAAACTGAAACCCTGTACTCATTAAACACCTTCTGATTCCTCTCTCCCCATCCCCTGGCAACCACCATTCCACATTCTAACTCTATGAATTTGGTATCAAGGTCCCTCATGTAAGTGGGATCATATAATATTTGTCTTTTTGTGACTGGCTTATTTCTCTTAGCATAATGTCCTCAGAATTCAACCATGTTGTAGCATGTGCCAGAATTGCCTTCCTCTTAAGGCTGAATAATATTCCACTGTATGGATTGCCACAGTTTATTCATTCATCCGTTGGTGAATACTTGTTTTGCTTCCACCTTTTGGCTGTTGAGAATGATGCTGCTATGAATATGGATGTCAAGTATCTTTTTGAGACCTTGCTTTCAGTTCTTTTGTGTCTATACACAGAGGTAGAGTTGCTGGATCAGTGAGTAATTCGAGGTTAGTTTTTGAGGAGCTGCCGTACGGTTTTCCATAGCAGCTGCGCCGTTTTACATCACACAGAGGTTGCGGTTTCTCCATGTCTTCACCAATGCTCGTTATTTTCTGTTTTTTTGATGGTGAACATCCTATTGGGTGTTAAGGTGGTATCTCATCGTTAGGATAACTTTTTTCATGTGCTCACTGTTTACGTTTTCTTTTGCATCATATCCTTCTAAAGTAGTCTTTCCTCCAGAATGCTTATTGAAAAATCACAGATTTTAGCTTTGGGTGATGCTTTTGCATCTCCAAAAGTTTATGATGAAGCAATGCAATTTTTATGTATTTATTGGAATTTTATGTTTCCTTGGGGACGTGGATCATTTTGTGATGGTCGGGAGAGATAATGCATAGAACACAGAAAAGGCAGAGGTAGAAAAAGATTTCAGAAAGGGAAGAAGGATGGACAGTAATAGGTACCAAAGATCAGTTTTGCCTCATGTTCTGTTCTGTCAAGGACTCTGTTGGTGGTCTTCCTTCCCTGTTGTAATTAATCTGTTATGGTGCTTACAGATTTTATATTGGGGAAACTCTGGAAAGATTACATTGAACAGTGGAGGGACTTCCATGTTTATATACACAAGCACTTTTTGTGAATTCTATGGAAACACCTATGTCTTTATATGTTATGTACATATATTTGTGTGCATACCAACATTTAGTCTAAAATGTATTCTATTGAATTATGATTTATTCCAGATTAAATTATGATTTATTCCAAGAGATAAATATAGACTTAAATGCCTTTTTTTTTTTTGAGGAATATTAGCCCTGAGCTAACAGCTGCTGCCAGTCCTCTTTTTGCTGAGGAAGATTGGCCCTGAGCTAACATCTGTGCCCATCTTACTTTATTTTTTATATGTGGGACAGCATGGCTTGATAAATTGTGTGTAGGTCTGTGCCTGGGATCTGAACTGGTAAACCCCAGGCTGCCGAAATGGAGCGTGCGAACTTAACCACTATGCCACCGGGCCAACCCTGACTTAAATGCTTTTTAATATGTGTGTTTATTTTTGCTTTTTTGCTGAGGAAGATTTGCCCTAAGCTAACATCTGTCACCAGTCCTCGTCTTTTTGCTTGAGGAAGCTTAGCCCTGAGCTAACATCTGTTGCCATTTCTCCTCTACTTTGTATGCAGGTTGCCACCACAGCATGGCCGCTAAGGAGTGCTGTAGGTCCGCGCCCGGGAACCAAGCCTGGGCTGCCCAAGCAGAGTACACCAAATGTAACCACTAGGCCATGGGGCCAGCTCCAATATGTGTTTTTTTATGGTAATGAATTTTTTAAAACTAATAATGTTATTTGACAGCTTTGTTAGAATCTGGAGTAGGTCAGATTGCTTGGATACTGTATTTTCTTTGAGTTCTTGATTTTAAAAATAAAGTCTTATTTATGTTTCCTTATTATGACTAGAAAGTCTCTTTTCCCTCTATGTTTGTGTGGTCATCTTCATGTGGCTTTGGAAAGTCAGAAGAGAGGCTGTTACCTCACAAAAGAAAGCTTCCTTTAAAAATTCAGAATGTGGCAATTCAGAAATTGAAATATGTTCACTTATAATGTACCCTGTGCAGCCTTTAATTCACAGTATCTCTCCACTTGAGGACATACTTCCCTGTCATCCTGTGCTTACTCGCGCGAGTCATCTCAGTTGTATTTCAATTGTTAACTCTATGATTATGTGTCTAATGCGGGTTGTCTTTGGTAGAATGGAAGGAGGTTGATCACTGCTGTAATACCAGCAACTGGCATTGTACCCACCAGGTATTGTACACACTAGGTGCTTAATACATTTGTACGGATGAGCAAGAATTTGTTGCCTTTAAAATGCACTTACAGTATATAGTCAATACATTAAGAATTTCTAGATGTTGTGAAGATAAATTGGGATAATATATTTTTATTTCCCATGTTTGTGAATCATACTTTACACATATTGTGATAGTTGCTGCTGAGCTACAGAGAGTACAGAAGTTTCTTGACGGCTTGTTATAAGCAAAATGAATTAGGCTTTGATAAAATATTTTTAAAAGCTGGTTTTGGGAAAACTGGTAACTTAATTACATTAATACAGGTGCTTTTGTTCATAAACAATTACTATCATCTAATATGCTTTGAAGTTACGTGAAAGAAGAATAATGTTGTCATTCATAAACACGTATTTTGTGGCTCTTTCCAAATCCTACAACTTCAAGACTTTTTACCTTCATATCTTCTTGGTTTTTGTCTTACTTTTTTCCTATGAAAAAAATCTGCAAAGATTGTTGATTAGCTTTTGACAGTGTTAATTTTTAAGTAGCCAGTATGAATTATTAGGAATGACTGTAAAAGTACCTGAACGCTATTTGGACAGCAAAGATGACAGATTTTAGATATAGAAAAAGATGTAGAGGCAAAAGTCAACAACTTTTATTGTTTATAAACAACACATGTTGTATTTTATGTTGATGTCTTTGCAGGGATTGATTTTCGGAATTCTAGAACAAAATGATTATATCTCACCTGTAAAATTTAAGTGGAATGACAAAGAAATGAAGAATATGAACTGATTTATTAACCTGAGAGGAGACCAGTCAGAAATGAGTTTATAGTTTAATGTTCAATAATTTTTTTATTTGCAACCCAATTGACGTCTTGAGTATTTACAGATTATTTTTGTCACAAGAAATGTGGCCTGTTACATTTTTTTCTTCTCATTTATCTACATGTCCTGAAAAAAATGACAGTAGTTTAATTCTAAAATATATTTCCAGGAAAGCCAAAAAAGTTTTCTGAAAAGTGGATAGAAAAAAATCTGAATTGTTGCCAAGAATGAAGAGATGCTGGGTTGTTACTCATATGAGCAGAAAATTTTGTGGACAGAGCGTCGGGCAAATATCCTTGTCTGAGTTTATTGTATAAAAAAGTGTTGATGAAATATTTTAAAGTGTGAAAACACATATCCGTTCCAAAAGAGTATGCATAATATTACCTCATTTTTGTAAAAATCAACGAAAGAAAATACATGGATAAGTCTAAAAAGGTTGTTAGTTGTGCTTATCTCTGTTTGCTGGGCCTAAGAGAGTTTTGTTTTCTTTTGGCTTATTTTTGGATACTTCTTTTCTACAGTGAGTGTGCATTATTTTTGTAATAAGAAAAACTATAAAAGGTGTATATTGACAAAAAGAAGAAAATAGAGACCTTTTAAATTAGTTTGTAATTTAAGATTCTAGGGGGTTGGTTTGAATTATCTACAGCATTATTTGTTGTAAATAGTGGTATAATTTTACTTTAAAATAATATGATTCTGTTGTACTCCTTTGTACTTAAGGCCAAAAGAGATGCTCCAGTGAACTTGTTCATGGTTGTATTAAATAAATGAGAGAAAGAATGCAAATGAGGTCACATTTCAATCTTGTTCTTTCCCTCTTCCCGTTTTTTTCCTTTTTCGTTTTTTTTTTGGTGAGTGAGGAATGGTGGGAAAAGATTTCTTTCCTCTGCCTGGCTATTTCGTCTTTACATCATTTGACATGCAGTTCCTGTTCTTGCTCCCTTTTCGTCAGAAAGAAGTTGATTTTTGCCTTGTGTTTTCCTTTGGAGAAAGGAAAATGGCGTAAGATGGAAGGTGTAAATAGTTGCAGAGAGTGCTTCTATTTCCAGCCTGTTGTGTTCCTCTCTCTTTGTGGGTGTCTCATTCTTGTTCTTTCACAGGCCTTCTCCCTTGTGTCCCACTCCGGGAATGCTGGATTTGAAAGTGATGGGGAGGAAAAGTCAGTCAGCGGTTTTGGGGGTTAGCCAAAAGTTAGTGGTTTTGGGGGTGGCCATGTATAACAAAAATACAAATGTAGGAAACAAGATGGAGGTAAGAAATTTTCTGTTAAAAAAAGAACCAGTTCACAGCTGTTCGCAGGCAGCTCCCTACAGGGGAAACCATAACATTTCTTATCCACTAGTCCACGTTGCATCTCTCATATATATAGGCAGTTAGTATTTCTGTTTTAAGCACTCTCTCTCTAGTGAAACTCTGTACTTTTTGGATTTATCTTTGTATTATTTCAGGTAAAGTCTGACGAGTAGGATGTAGATTAAATATATTTAAATACAGATTTCCTTTGTCATTTTTTTAAAAAGACTATTTTTTAGAAAAGTTTGAAGTTTACAGAAAAATAGAATGGAAAATACTGAGATTTCCCTTATTCTGCCTCATAATACTCCCCACCTTCCCAATTTTTTCTCTTACTCATGTCTTGAGTTAGTGTGGTACTCTTACTGCAATTGATGAGCCAATATGGATGCGTTATTGCTCAGTAAGGCCCATAGTTTACATTAGGGTTCACTCTTTGTGTTGTACATTCTGTGGGTTTTGACAAATGTGTGGTGACATGTATCTACCATTACAGTATCATACAGAGTAGTTTCACTGCCCTAAAACTTCCCTATGCTCCACCTAGTCAACCTTCTCTCCCTCTTCCCAAACCTCCGGCAACTACTGATCTTTTTACTGTCTCCATAGTTTGCACTTTTTGAGAATGTCGTATCGTTGGAATCATACAGTGTGGATGATTTCAGATTGGCTTCTTTTCAGATTTGCTTCTTTCACTTAGCAATATGCATTTACGGTTCATTAGTGTCTTTCTGTGGCTTGATAACTCCTTTCTCTTTGGCACTGAGTAATATTCCATTGTCCGCATGTACCACAGTTTATTAATCCATTCAACTGAAAGACAGCTTGGTTGCTTCCAAGTTTGGCAATTATAAGTAAAACTCCTATAAACATTCAAGTGCAGGTTTTAGTGGAGACCTAAGTTTTCACCTCATTTGGGTAAATAACAAGGAGTACAATCGCTGAATCGCATAGTAAGAGTTTGTTTAGTTTTGTAAGAAACCGCCAAACTGTCTTCCCAAGTGGCAGTACCGTTTTGCATTCCCACCAACCATGAAGGAGAGTTCCTGTTGCTCCACATCCTCTTCAGCGTTTGGTGTTGTCAGTGTTTTGGATTTTAGCCATGCTAACAGGTGTGTAGTGGTATCTCATTGTTGTCTTAATTTGAAATTCAGCGTTTGGTGTTGTCAGTGTTTTGGATTTTAGCCATGCTAACAGGTGTGTAGTGGTATCTCATTGTTGTCTTAATTTGACATTCCCTAATGACGTATGCTGTTAAGCCTCTTTTCATATGCTTGCTTGCCATCTGTATCTCTCTTTTGGTGAGTTGATAAGGATTTTTAAAAAACCAAAATGTAATTTCTTCTTTTTGAAAACAATACTAAAATGTGTTCTCTGTTGAAAAATATAGCAAAAAAACAGTAAAAATTCCAGTATAATGCCACCTTTCAGAGGAAAAATCCCTGGTAACATTCTGATACTTTTTTCCTTGGGCACCCAACTCTCTCTCTTCTCCCATATATATATATAGATATATATGTATAAATGGTAGTAGTGGAATTATAATATTTTGTATCTTTCATGTTTGCTTTTCTACATATAGTTAGCTTTTCTTATGTCATTCTTCTAGAACAGTGGTTCTTAACCTTGGCTGAATATTAGGATCATTTGGGGGAACTTTTAAAATTTGTGGCACTCAGGCTGCACCCTAGGACAATGAAGTCAAAATCCCTGTGGATGAACCAGGCATCATACTTTTTAAAACTCTCCAATTTCAGTGTGTACTGAAGATTGGGAACCACTGGTCTCAATCTTTAAGAAAAAATATAATTCCCAAAAGATGACCTAAAACATGGTACCCTTTTTGTAAAGTTCAGGACAGCCAAACACACAAGAACAGGTGTGTGTGTCTAATTTCATATGTTTATATGAAATCAAGGGATTGGTGACTGTTGGATTCAGGATGACTGTTACCTTGGGTTGAGGGAGGGGGATGAGTTGATGGTTGAGGGGACTGTAGGTTAAAAATAAATTATTGAGAAGGTCCTCGTTTTTGTTTTGGGTGGTTGCTTTGTGGTATTAATTAAATTATTAACAGTAATTAAATAATGGAATGAATAAATAAAACTGGGTCATACATGGACCAATGATAAGATCTAAGAAGTGATTAAACCAATTCTTTGTGCCAGAGGCCCAAAAAGGAAAAGTATTAAATAAACAAACTGTTACGTTCCCCTTGTAAGTGTATCCAGTGGGGTTGAACTATCAGAGTAGTTTGATACCAAATGTCATCAATTTAAAAAGATGAACAAGCTATTCCTTAGCAGCTAGAGATATTACATACTTTCTTTTTTTCCCTGAAATTGTATATCTATTATATTTTCCTCACAGAGTTGTATCCTAATACAGTTATCAAAACAACACATATATGATAAATTTTGATAATCACTGACTCTAATATTTTATTAGAAACTCATACCTTAATGAATGGAATGGGCTGATGTTACTTGTTATGCCTTGATTATAGGAATTGTTGAATTATCTTCTCTCCTACCCCCAGCCCACTACGTTTTTACCCTTTGGAGCACTGCGCCTTAGTAGGATGAATGAGGGTTGGCCTTTTTCTTGTAAAAGGGGAGAAAGGAGATTGTGTAAAGGGAGATGGGAATGGAGGATCCGGCAGATGAGCTTTAGCCGCAAGTGTGTATAGAAGTTAAGGACCTGGGACTTTATTCCTTTAAGACTGTCCACGCCAAAGGAACCGCAGGGATCTGTGTGCATTCAAACTTTACATTCCAGGAGGGTTCAGAATGATCTGTGGGGTGAGGGAAGCAAACATGAGAATGCATATGTGTGTATGTGTATGTATATATACACACACAGGCTTAACGGAAACACAGCGTATATACAAATGTGTAGTTCTTCTTATATGATTTATTTCATCCTTTAAAATTACTGTTTTGTATGATTTAAACATGTAAATATGAATACATATATATCCTTTATAAAAGAATATCTATATATTGGAATATATAGTCAGAATGTTTTCATAATTTCAAATAGGAAAATGTTACAACAATAACACAAACAATTCTCATATATTCTTTTACCTGGATTTCCTAAATGTTAACATTTTGCCACATTTGCTTTCTCATTCTATATTAATGCTATTTTATTTTTCTGGACCATTAAGAGTAAATTAAAGTATTTACCCCTAAATACTTCAGGGTGTATTTCCTAAAATTCAGGATGTTCTGTCATGTAGTACAGTTTAATGGTCTTAGGAAATTAACATTGATAGTCTGTAGATCATATTCAAGTTTTGCCAGTTGTCCCGAAATGTTATATGTTTCTGTTCATCCATTTCTCGTCCAAGTTCTGATCTCGGCTTGTGTGTTACGTTTAGTTATCCCGACTCTTGCCTCTTCCTCAGTCTTTCCTTGTCTTTCATGATCTTGACATTTTAGAGTACAGCTCAGTTATGTATATTAGAATATGTGCTCAAATATTTTTTTTGTTGAGGTAACATTGATTATAAGATTGTGTAAATTTCAGATGTACCTTATATTTTGCCTTCTGTATGGACTACATCATGTTCCCACAATGAGTCTAGTTGCCATCCACCATACAAATGTGTCCCTTTACCCCTTTTGTCCTCCCCCCATCTTTCATTCATCTGTTCTCCATATCCATGTGTTTATCTTCCACATATGAGTGAAGTCATACAGTATTTGTCTTTGTCCATCTTACTTATTTTGCTTAGCAAAATACCCTCAAGGTCCATCCATGTTGTCACAAATGGCAAGATTTCATCTTTTTATATGGCTGAGTAGTATTCCATTGTGTATATATATATACACCATGTCTTCTTTATCCATTCATCCATCTGTGAGCACTTAGGTTGTTTCCCAGTCTTGGCTATTATGAGTAACACTGCAGTGAACATAGGGGTTTATAAATCTTTTCAAATTAATGTTTTTGTATTCTTTGGGTAAATACCCAGAAGTCGTATCTATATATATAAAAGCTGAATCATATGGTAGTTCTATTTTTAATTTTTCAGAAATCTCTATGCTTTTTCCATAGTGGCTATACCAGTTTGTATTCTCACCAGCAGTGTATGATGGTTCCCTTTTCTCCAAATCCTCTCCAACACATGTTATTTCTTGTCTTTTTAATAATAGCCAATCTAATGGGTGTGAGGTGATATCTCATTGTAGTTTTGATTTGCATTTCCCTGATAGTTAGTGATGTTGAACATCTTTTCATGTGCCTGTTGGCCATCTGTATATCTTTGGAAAAATGTCTGTTCAGATCCTTTGCCCATTTTTTAATTGGGTTGTTTTTTTGTTGTTCAGTTGTGTGAGTTCTTTATATGTTTTGGATATTAACCGCTTGTCATATATATGATTTGCACTTATCTTCTCCTGCTTGGTAGGATGTCTTGCCATTTTGTTGGTTTCCTTTGCCTTGCAGAAGCTTTATAGTTTGCTGTAGTCCCATTTGTTTATTTTTTCTTTTGTGTCCTTTGCCTTAGTAAACATGATATTCAAAAAGATGCTGCTAAGACTGATGTCAAAGAGTGTACTGCCTGTTTTCTTCTAGGAGTTTTATGGTTTCAGGTCTTACCATCTTTAATCCATTTTGAGTTTGTTTTTGTGTATGTTGAAAGATAACGGTCTACTTTCATTCTTTTGCATGTGGCTGTCCAGTTTTCCCAGCACCATTTATTGAGGAGACTTTCCTTTCTTCATTGTATGTTCTTCGCTCCTTTGTCAAAAATTAGCTGTCCATAGATGTGTGGATTTATTTCTAGGCTCTCAATTCTGTTCCATTGATCTGTATGTCTGTTTTTATGCCAGTACCATACTGTTTTGATTACTATACCTTTGTAGTATATTTTGAAATCAAGGAGTGTGATTCCTGCAGCTTTGTTCCTCTTTCTCAGGATTGTGTTGGCTCCTTGGGGTCTTTCGTTGTTCCATATAAATTTTGGGATTCTTTGTTCTATTTCTGTGAAAAATGTCATTGGAGTTTTGGTAGGGATTGCATTGCGTCTGTAGATTGCTTTAGGTAAAATGGATATTTTAGCTATGCTAATTCTTCCAATCCATGTGTGCTCAAATATTTTTACTGTGTGATAAAAAAATGAGAAGAGAATGAGAGAAACTAGAAAAAGCTGTTGGTTGTTTAGCAGAAGTTAAGGACTGACAGTAGTGAACCAGTGTGTTCAGACTGATTGCTATATGATTTTCATTTTCAAAACCAATACTGATATCAATGAGATAGGAGATGATGATAATTGAAATTTGTGGAAACACGGATATAGATATTCCTCTCTGCACTGATTAGATATGGAAGATAGAGTTGACTGAGAGGATAGTGTCCTGTGTATCCCCTTCCTCGCGTGGAAAGAGAAAAATGTTGGAAGAGAGCAAAGCTAACAGAAAGTACCTTTCAAAAACATTTTTTCCAGAAGAGTGGAATAATTTCTCAGGAGCTGGACATGCAAAGAGCTGGAAAATAAAGCCAGTAGATACTTCACACCTATTTCACGTTCGGAACTGCTCTAGGAAGCAGGGCAAAGGGTAGAAAGAATTGGGGGCACCTGATTTGAGGAGTTTGATTTCAATGTTGATTTTTCAATATCACGGCTTCAGAGAGACTCATTAAAGAGCCACAGTTTTGATTTGAGGTTTCAACTTGGTCTGTGAGCCATCTGAACTCCTACTTTATTCAGTTTGCAAGTACAAACATGCTCTTTAAAGATAAGTGGTAGTTAGCATAATTGCCCGTTTTGTCCTCCATTTGCAAATATTTTCTCACTATCATGGATTTGTAGCACTGAAGTCTTAAATTAACGCCCATATGGAGAATACATTATGGGTGGATATATATGCACATGTTATAGCACCTCTTCTTTGAAGAGCTGAAACTTCCCCCTGAATTTTAAAACTGTACATTTGTACTGTGGTGGCTTGGTGTCAGAAAGCAGACCTTTGAGTTTTGGATCCTATGTTTTACTTCCAACCTTGGTTGATTCACTGAGTATCTCAGTTGTCCAATGCAAAATGGGAAAATAACTGTGGAGGCGAAGGAACTGCCTTTGATTTGCTCTAGGATCCATTATTTTATAATATATTAAAATAGCAAAATCATAAGTGGGAAGGAAAGAAAACTAGGAGAGGAAAGTTGGCAGTACAGTAAGGGAAACAAATTGCTGGTGGAGAATCACGTTGGTGAATATAACATCTAACCAAACTAACCTGAATGTCATTTTTCTCTCTTAGTTAACTCTTTTAGTTAACACATGGCTGCTAGGTGATAAATAGAACATGTAACCAAGGTATTAAATATTGATTGAGCATTGTTGCATCCTGGCTGTTAAAGACCATATGGCAGAAACAGTGGTTACACTTGATTTGCAATTCTCTGGCCCATGCCTCTGATGGTGAGACTGACGAATTTGCACACCCCTGTGGGGGTTTCTGCTAGTGAGCAGCGGGAGCTTAGACTGCTCTTCGTGCACTGGGTGTGTGTGTGAGGAGGACAAGGAGTTGAGTGGATTTTTTTTTGAGGTACCATATCTTTTATGCAGATCTGAGAGCTTAGCAAGTTAGCTTAGAGTCAGCAAGATAGAGTTTTATTTTTATCCACATTTTATTTTCTGTGATTCAGATATGAAGTTTTTGAGAAATTGGAAAAAAGTATTAAGGCTTTGACAGCGCAGGGTATTTTGGTTGACTACTTCTGAGCGTGTTTTTAAAAACTCGCGCATAGCATCTGTGATCCAGTATAGGGGAATTTATAGCACGGCACTTTATTTTTCCTGCCATGACTTTTGTGAGGAAATGTTTTCACTAGGCTTAGTGATTTACAGAAGATTACTCACATTTTGTTTGGTTTTGTTTATAACTAGTTAATGCTTTGCAAAGTCATACATTTTGGTCTTTGAGGCTAGTGGTTTTCAATGTGCTGGAATTACTTTGAATCCATCAATTCAAGAAGATCCAGCCTGTCCTTTCAGTGTTTCTGGTTAACTGCTTCAGAGCCTTCATGGAGAGCTAAGCAAAGCATTTTTTCTCTGAAGTTGATCTGTGTTCGTGCCTGAGCTTCCTGAAAGCAGAAATGCAGTGAGCTCTTGGTGAGGAAACCTGTTGGATTTCTGCAGGAAGCAGCTGGAGTCTTTGGCTTGTGAACCAGCAATGATTCAAGTCTTACAGATTGTAAAGGAGCTGGTGACACCATCCAGGCAAAAAGCAGCCACAGTGAAGGAAGGTAGGAGCCTCATCAGAATGAACAGTCGGAGTGCTTTAAGGCAGTCAGAGGTTTTTGCAAATGTTGACCTAAAGAACAGCTATGAAAGAGGAGTTTGGCTTATCATGTATGCTTTCACTCTTCTGACACATTATGGTATCTGAAAAGGATCAGGTAATGGCATAATTGTTAACACGCCTCATTATTACTGTTTTAAAACCATGAATTAGAAGCATATCATTTTATTAAAAGGTATGGAGAGTAAGGAGAGATTATGACCTAGCTGCTGCAACAGTATTTTTCACATTGTAATGATCCTCTTGCATTATGTATTTTGGAGGTAGAAGAAGAATTTATATAATCCTCTTTTCTTTTAATTTTAAAGTATAAGTGTTCATGTCAGAAATCAGTAGGGAACAAGCTAGTTTTCTGCTTATAGCAGGACAAAAGAATTGGATGGTTCTTATTTGTGTGAAGAGCTGATCAAATAATAGTTATAAATATGAATTTAGCCAGTGTATGGTAGATTTTATTGCCCTTTCAGTGAATAATTACTTTGTTTATGATGATATGCTTAATCAATGCTGTTTATGTTTAAAATAGTCCTATATTTATAGCCTGTGTCATTTTGGGATATGCTGAAATACATTTTCAAAATCTTTTTTAATTGCACGTCTGACTTACAGATCTTAAAATGAACTAATGCTGAAACGTCTTTGAAAAAAATACTTGTGTATTTTGCCTTTTAAACATTTGAAATAGTAAATATCCAAAAATGACAATGAGAAATTGATTAAAAAAATATAGACCATCAACTAAGTTCATAATACTGGCAATTTCACTCATTTAACCTATGGTTTAAAATCGGTTGATAAATTTGTATATCAGCTTTTTCATATGTAAGATATATTGTAGCATTCTGTCTTTATATGATCTGAATAGCATAAGTTTACCTCAGATGATATAAAATATAGATTCCTTTGGATTTTTGAAAAACTTGATATGATCTGTGTTTAAAGTAAAGCTTATGAGATTCCTTAAGTTCTGTGTAAAATGATTTAGGGTGACGGTATGAAATAGTATTGTGGTATGTAGTATAATCCACCATATACAGAATATTACAGTTGAAAGAAACCTTAGAAATCTTCTTGTCTATTCTCATTTTGTGGAGGAACATGGTATTTAAATGGACAAAAATGCATCTCCAAAAGCAGAGAAACTGTTGTCATTTACCTTTGAAAATGTGATAGTGTTATTTAGGATACTTTACAATTATTTGCCTCCTGTTTTATATTTTGTTTCTTTTCCCTTTTCTTCTGAAATAGAAGACTGCATTCCTAACTTTGTATCAGGATTCCAACAATTAGGCATTTTTTAGAAAGCTTACTGCTTTTACTATTTCAGGAGAATATAAATTAGTTAATTTAATCCCAGTCTGTTTGAAAATGTCAGATTCATATAGTTTGACCTTTACAGACAGTCAGAATTTTTTTAGTGGAATATTTCTTCTAGTTTCTGTGTTTTCAGTCACAATTATTGGTACTTGGAATATACCCAGGAAAAGAATAATAATATTCTTCTTGCTTTTCAGAACGCATACATACCACAACACACACAAATAATGTAATCATATTTGGCAGGAAACATCACAGGAATGTAGAAAAAAGTACTGAAAGGTACTATATACTAAAATAGAACAGCTTTTGTTCTTAGATTTTCTTTTCCTATTTTTTCAGACAGAATTTTCTATGACCGAGGATAACAGAGGCAGCTTATACATAGATCTTTTTCTTAGAAGCTTGTTTTTTCAAACCTGTTCTAATAGTTTTTTTAATCCTGTAGCTAACGTATTTACTGTTAGTTTTATCCTTTTGAAAAATATTATTATATTGTATCAATTTTTAATGTTGATAAACTGCTTGAGAAAAGCAAAGTCCTACAGACAAATATAAAACAATGACTCATATGAAGAGAGTTTTTAACTCAATTCTTTAAAATGTGGTATGCATTTGGATGGATGTAGAGGGAGCAACATTTCAATGTATTACATTCACATTAATATTAGTAAATAATATGGAAAAATTGATTTGTGAAGGAAAGTATCAAAGTTGGGGATGAAATAATTCTGATAAGTGGTTTGAGAAATTTTCATCAGTTTTCCTTGGTATGAGAGAATAAACAAACTTAATATATTTTGTTATAAGTAAGACCCAAGTGTATAGTTAAGAATTGTTTTGGAGAGGGAGAGAAATTAGTGAATATTCACGAATATTTTCTCTAAAATATTCAAAATGTCTGCCAGATGTGCTTTGTCATGTAGTTGAAGTGTTAATCAGGTACCCCGACCTGCCCAGCCCTCAGGGAACTACACACTCAGAGCTCATGGAAGTGCCTTTTAAGGAACTTGGAATTTTGCAACGGTCAGCATTATAACAAAGGGAGAAAACTAGTAACGGTACTCGAAGAATAAGTCTAATGGATCCACATTCTTTGTGAAATGGATAGGAATAGATACTTTGTGATGTAACCTTTGACAAAATATAGGGAGACTAGGTAAAGGGTAACTGGGCTTTGGAAAAGTCTCCTTGCCTGATGGGAAAGAGGGTCAAATATGCATGTATACCTCATTTTCTCATTTATTCATTCATAAAGCCCTTATCAGGGGTCCACTATTTGCAAGTCACTGTGCTCATCACTGGGGATACAAAATAAGTTATGATTCCTGCCCATGCCTGGGACATAGTAGATGCTCAGCTGTTAACTGAATGAATGAATGGAGGAATATACTTTTGTTAAGACAGTCTAGTCTAAGAGGTGTTTGTATAGTCAGGGCAGGATAGTGGGTTGTGTGTATTGCCATGAGATCACCATGGGCAGAGTTAAAGCAATTTAATCTTGTGGACCAGGGAAGGGGATAGGATGGGTGAGTCTATGCTAAATGGAAAAATAAGCTGTCACAGTTTTCTTCTTGAATTTCCTGGTTGGCCTGCGTCTACAGGGTCAAGCTCAACTACATTGGGGAGGCAAAACACCATTGAGCAGGCTGGAGTAAAACCGTACAATCTATTCAAATATACATAAGGCACAAATGTAATCATCGTAGCTGTATATTATTGAAGAGCTCGGTCTTCTCCTTTAAAAGCCTTGTGTTTATTTGGACAAAAATATTTTGAAAATAGTACATAATTCTCTATCTTGTTAAACAGAAGTACGCTAAGTATAATTTTTTTTTAAAGATTTTATTTTTCCTTTTTCTCCCCGAAGCCCCCTGGTACATAGTTGTGTATTTCTAGTTGTGGGTCCTTCTAGTTGTGGCATGTGGGACGCTGCCTCAGCATGGCTTGATAAGCGGTGCTGTGTCCGTGCCCAGGATCCGAACCAGCGAAACCCTGGGCCACCGAAGCGGAGCGTGTGAAATTAACCACTCGGCCACGGGGCTGGTCCCTACTAAGTATAATTTAATCTTAATGAGTCAGGTTCTTTATTAAAAAATATATTTTTTGTAGGTTACGAAACCTGATGACCATGTTTATTAAAACTATTTTTAAAATAAGAGTACATTTTGAGTGAGGCCCTGAAGGTCTCTCTGGTTAGTGAACCATATGAGCTTTGGTATGTGTGCTAACCTTTTCATTCCCACTTTCATGCCAGAAGGCCTCTCCCTAGATTTAAAATACCTCCTCATTCATTTTATTTGATAAACATGCATTGAACACTTATCACACCTTAGATGCAACGGTACAGAGATGTATCCTTAAGGAGCTCATATTCAAGTGGTAGGGGGCAAAAGTCAGTAATTACAATGGTGTGATGGTTGTTGTAGCTGACAAGGTGTCATGGGAACCCCAACGGGGCACTGGCCCTAGTTTGATAATTAGGAGAGAGAAGGAATTAAACCTTTGGTGCAGTGACAGATGTGCTCATTTGAGCAAAGTATCAAAGGATGCATTAAAGCTGGCTAGCTAGGGGAAGAAGAGAGAGTGTGCACAAGCATCCCAAGCAAAATAAACAGCAGATGGGAGCTCAGGCACCCAGACATGAAGAGAATCATATACTGTGTGAAGAAGGTTGGAAAATTCGTAAGGTGGTAGTGGGAGAAGGTGAGAAGAAGACTGGTCATGTTGTTTGGATCTTTAACTCTGTCTCCATCCTTCCATTGCTGTCTGAGATAGCTCTCTGACACAATTTGCCAGACAACCTGGGATTTGGTCTCAGCCTGTATTTCTAGCTGTGTCACCGAATCTTTCCACGCATACTCTGTGCTCAGTATACCAGAGTGCTTGCTGTTTCCCAGACACGCTGCTCTATCAGGACGGCAAGTTCTTCCACTGTCTTCAGCAATTACTTCCCTTATCAGATCAGCCTGCAAGGCTCAGCTGCCACCCCCACCAAAAGGTGTTCCCTGCTTTTTCTCCCCTTACCCTTCTAGGTCGGAGTTAACCATTCCTTTCATGTATTCTCTTAGCATTTTACTTTTGCCTCTGCTACTCCACCTTTAAAATTCTGCTCTACGTTATGATTATATTTGTTAATTTGACCATTAAATATTAATTGAAATAAATGTTTTGGCTAACTGAACATTTTTCCTTCCATTCTGTCTTTCACCTGTGTTTTAGATAGTTAAGATTGTCATTAACTGATCTTTAGATAAGTGAAATATTGTAGCTCATAACATAACAATGGACAGAGAAATGTGTGACTCCCCTTTGAGATATTTTGAAATGGTCTGTTAGATAATGATATTCAGCTTATATTTAAAATATACTCGTTTTTCTACGCACGTGCACGTTATCTGTTTAAGCTTGAGGGGGGGCCAGCCCCGTGGCCGAGTGGTTGAGTTCACGCCCTCCGCTTTGGCGCCCCAGGGTTTTGCCGGTTTGAATCCTGGGTGCAGACCTAGCGCTGCTCATCAGGCCATGCTGAGGAGGCGTCCCACACACTACAACTAGAAGGAACCACAACTAAGATATACAACTATGTACTGGGAGGATTTGGGGAGAAAAAGCAGAAAAAAAAAAAAGATTGGCAGCAGTTGTTAACTCAGGTGTCAATCTTTCAAAAAAAAAAAAAAGCTTGAGGAACTAAAGTCATCGCATCTAGTATACTTTGTTTAGTTGTTTGTTTGAGGTTCTTTATGATTTACAAAGAGTTTCATGCTCTTGACCGAAAAAGAAAATACCAGGGTAAGTTTATTTAGTAAGTTGAGAAATGGCTGCTTGTGGCAAACACTGTTCATTGCCCACCCAAGATCCATTGCCCCTTAAATCTTTACTAATAACAGGACCTTGATTTTGTTTGGAGTGATGTTATTTATACTCAGTTAAAAAACAAACCAACAAATAAACTTTGTTTCCTGAGGTAGAAGCAAAAGTCTGCTGGGGATTTCTGGGAAAGGTTTGCTTTCTGTGACAGTTGTCACATCTTCTGCGTTCTTACATCCTTCTTTCTACCTGGAATGTGAATGTAATTCCTGGAGTTGTAGGAGCCATAATGTGACTATGAGGACGAAAGCAATATAGTGGAAGAGAAACATAGAAGTCTGGTCTTTGGTGCCACCAATGAGACCAGCGAGCATTTGCACCAACGCTGACTTTCCTCTAGACTGCTTAGATTGTTACTCGCAGTCCAAGTAATCTTCACTAGTATGGTATCCAATCTGATAAAAAATAAGACACGAAAGTGTGCCTTTTAAACAGTAGAGTCTTTTGGCGTGGAACTCGAACGGTTGCAGTGTACTTCGTGCTGTGCTGGTGGGCAGTCATGATGAGGAGCACATACACCCTGGGGTGAGACCGATAAGGCTGTTACAGTATGGCGGGAGGGACGTCGATGATTTGGGAGTCAGAGGGCCTATGATCTGGTTCTACCTCCACGTGACTTTAGTAAGCCAGTCAGTCAGTGTCTCTGTGTCATGGTGCTGCCATCCCTCATGTGCTGACCTCATGGAGCACTGGCAGTCATCTTCTACTACTTTTCTTAGAGTCGTTTTTGATTTTCTGTGGTAACCTCTTAGATTAAAATACCGAATTCAAATAGTCTACCTGACTATGTTTACTCTTCCTGCACACACACAGTAAATTAGGTTACAGTAGTCTTAGGAAGTTGTGTAATTGGCTTAGTTATAAAAAGCTTTTAGAGCCTTTTCACAGTTTTCTGCTGTGTTGATACACAGTTACGTGAGTGATTTAATGAAGAGGAGGCTAGAAGAGCATGGACTGGAATCAGGCCGATTGGGCTCTCAACCTGAATTTGCTACACACTTATTAGCTGTGTGACCTCTGGCAAGTTACCTAACCTGCCTGTGCATCAGATTCTTTATCCAAAAAGTAGGGATAATAATAGCATGTACTTATAAGAGTGTGGTGAGGATTGAGATAAAGCATATAAAGGACCTACAGAGTGGTGGCACACAGTAGGGGCTAAATGTAAGCGACTGTTAATATTTTTGTTGGTTGGTTATTTTTATTACTGTTGTTATTTTACTTCTGACCTCTCAGATGGCTCACGTGGTGTTTGTGCGCGCTTATGTCCGGGCCGGAGCACAGGGTTCCGTGGGCAGTGTCTGATGCAGTGTGGTAATGTTTATCACTCTTTGTTACAGTGTCGGTTCTTTCTCACTTGGCAGACTTTCAGCAGTGCGTCTATTCTCTAAATTTGGAAATGTAATATTTGAGTCAAAATTGTGTGTGGGTTGTGGGCAAAGTTAATTGATAAAAGTTTTATCAAAACTTTGTTTTAGGGAAATATGTTTCTAGGTACAGGTCTTAATATCCTCTTTTAAAAAGTAGTATTTTAAAGAAAATTGGGTCAATTTAATTTAGTTCCTTGGCCAATATATCATTGTCTTAACTATGGTAAAGAATTCTGGAAGTAAGGTGGTGAATTTTGCAATCACTCATTGCTTGGAACTCTCAATTATATGAAAGGTTTTCTTTGAATTGTTTAAGCTTTTTAAATAGAAGGCAATGAACCATATTAAGTATGTGTTTGTTAAATAAACAAATGTGCATAGAGTTCAGATTTATTATGCTTTATAATTTATTAATGTGCAGTGGTTATCTTTTTGCCCTTTATGTATCTTTTATTGTCCTTTTGAGGAAAAAATTATATATACTGCCCTGCTTGCGTGCATTTTTCATTTTTCTATTTGACCACAATTTGAAGTAATGTTTCTGTCACTTCTGCTGCAGCTTAATAATTCATTGTAAGTGCTCCCTGCTTTCAGTGTGAAGCAGTCTCCTTCGTCAGGCGTTTTGGGAGTTCCAGCCTACTCTTCCCAACTCATTTCTCACTACCATCCAATTCTAGCCCTTTGTTCCATTTTTTAGTTAATCACTGCCTTTGTTGTTAAAAATATTTAATGGTGATCTCTTCACATGGGTATATACAAGCTTTCCCAGAATGTGTAGTATTATCATCTGTGCCTTAGTAAATGCTTAGGGTATGCTTGTTGAATAAAAGAATCTTCAGTTTTTGAAATGCAATCAGTATTTCTATTAATATCAAAACTACGTTTGTTCAGATAATGTCTGAAGTAAAGGGAATTCAAAACCCATTCCACCATCTGTGATACCAGCATCAGAAATGCTCTTCCTCTCTCAAGACTCTACTGCTTGTCTCTATTTCCTCAGTGGGGAGGGGTCTGGATAACAGTTCTCATCACTGTAGGTCACCACCCCACAACATGGTGACATATAAAGCACCATTTGGTGACGTATTTGGTGATTTTCTGAATGACATATTCTTAAAGGATGCCCATTTTATCTTGGTTTACTCACTTCTTTACGTTATCTCTCATATTCTCTGGTCTGCTGTTTGTTGCTTCTTTCTGTGTTTTTCCTGATTATACGCAAATGCTTATCACGAG
This sequence comes from Equus caballus, assembly GCF_041296265.1. Taxonomy (NCBI): domain Eukaryota; kingdom Metazoa; phylum Chordata; class Mammalia; order Perissodactyla; family Equidae; genus Equus; species Equus caballus. Next base: position 34,322,166 of record NC_091712.1, read on the forward strand.
TGTAACAAAAGGAAAAAAAAGTCAGTCAAAAGAAAAAAATACCATCTACTATAATAAGCAAAACATAGTTTTTATGTTTCGATAATAATGGCATCTAGGTATGATTTAGGTTATTTTTCACTTTAAACAGGTATTATCTCCATATGAGAAAAAAGTGTAAAAACTTTAATGTAAACTTCTACTGTAGAATGGTGTACACCATGGTGTAGTAAGATCATACAGAATCCCCAATTGTTACTGCAAGTTGCATAATATATAACAATATCAGTGGCAAATCCGTGGTGTCTGTGGATAGCTGAGTTTTGGATTGCATGTGCTGTCCCAAATGTATGTTGTGTAAGTTACCTTGTATTATGTTGATGGAGAAAAGAGTGGATAATGTGAGTCAAATTTATATATGGTCTTGTAATGTAATTGGACACATACAGACATCTTCTCTGAGGCATTGATTCAATATCCTGTGTTGCTTTCTTAGGTTTTATAGAGGTGGCTTAAGGGATGGGAAACGGGAGGACAGAGGTACCAAGCCCTACTTGGCAATGATTTCCAGTCACCTTTGCATATATCTGTTCTTATTACCCTATAACACGTCTACTTATGGTTACTTTTTAAAGTATTGTGCCCTTTATTAAGCTGTGAGCTTCTTGAGGGCAAGGACCACAATTCATCATTTTGAAGAAATGTTAATTCTGAAGAATGTAGTGGTTTATAAGCTTGCCTGGTGTTTGTTTCTCTATAACTTATCACCAAAGTGATGCATGCACATGTGGATAATAGATAATTGGTATGTTTAATCAGTTAGCTAATTACCGAGAGGATTCAATTCTTACTATATATTATTTTATTACAGAAGCAGACTACCCAGTAGATATTATAAGCATTCTCTAGAGAACAATTAGGTTTGCAATGAGTTATTTTACTTAGAATGCTGCTTGGAATTAAATGTTTATACCACTATCTTGATATAATTTAAATGTAATTTAAAAGTGCTGCAGTATCTTCATTCAGATAACTTGTTAGCCTTTAAAAATAGGCTGCTTGAGTATTGTTTCTCTCCCATTTGGCAGACACCAGATGCAGTGATTAATAAAGGTCATTATGCTACTTAGTCGTGGAGAGCTTTTAATGACTATTACCTGAACATCTGCTGGTTTCATCACTGCAATTACCAAAAACATCCAACTCAATATGGATGCTGTACTTTGAAAATCTGATTTAGGCTAGTCTAAATTACTACTTAAGAACATTTTAACATTCCTTTAAATTTTAAATAATTGTGAGAAAGTTCTTATCTTTCTGTAAAGTGAACAATCAAAAATGTCGATGAAAAACTTTTGGAATGATTATTCTTGATAATCCTGGCATCCCGTGGGCTGGATTCTCAGTGTCTCAGAGTTGTCTGTGTGCAACATTGTGTGGGGGAAGCAATGACTTTCTCGTGAATTCTGAGGATCATCATGTGAAACCTTGACTGGAAACGTGGAGTTGAAAGGAAGGAAAAAGTTTACCCAGGCTCGGCTGGGAGAAAGTAGAGAAGTGGGAAAGGGTATATTGATGGGGTTGTGAAAAATAAGTCCAAGTACTTTTTTATTTTGAAACAATTACAGTGCTCACTTTGGTAGCACATATACTAAAACTGAAATAATTACAGATTCACAGAAAATTGCAAAACACAGTCCTGAGAGGTCCCATGTACCCTTCACCCAGTTTCTCCCATGGTGACATGTTACAGAACTGTAGTTTAAGTATCAAAAACAGGATACTGACATTGGTGCAATCCACAGACTTTATCAGATTTCACCGATTTTACATGTACTTGTGTGTGTGTGTGTGTGTGTAGTTTATGCAGTTTTATCACATGTGTAGATTCATGTAACCACCATTGCAATCAAGGTACAGAACTGTTCCATCACCTTCAGAGCTACCCCCTTAAAGTCACACCCATGCCCCTCACCCTCCCTGCCCTTCCCTAACCCCTTGCACCCACGAATTTGTTCTTTGTTTTGATGATTTTGTCATTTTGAGAATATTATATGAATGGAGTCATATATTATGTGACTTTTGGAGATTGGCTGTTTTCATTCAGTATCCACACAGATTGTTTCATATATCAATCATTTGTTTCTGTTTATTGCTGTCGAGTAGTATTCCGTAGTTGAAGGTACCAGAGTTTGTCCCACCATTTGTCCTTTGAAGGATGTTTGGATTGTTTCAGTGTTTTGACTCACACGTAAAGCTGCTGTGGTCATTCATATATAGTTTTTGTGTAGAGACATAAGTTTTCACTTCTCTAGGATAGATATCCAGGAGTCTGATTGGTGGATTGAATGGTAAGTAGATGTCTACTTTTTCAAGAAATTACCAAAAACCAATATAGTTATTTCTCCAAAACTTATTTACTAATGCCTAATAAAACTGAGACATTGACAAATTAGTCAATTCACATATGATTGTGTTCTACAGAATTTCGTGTCTACAGATCAAGAGACAACCAAGTAGGGGCCGGCCCGGTGGTGCAGCGGTTAAGTTTGCTTGTTCCACTTCTCGGTGGCCTAGGGTTCTCTAGCTCTGATCCTGGGTGCGGACATGGCACTGCTTGGCAAAAGCCATGCTGTGGTAGGCGTCCCATGTATAAAGTAGAGGAAGATGGGCATGGATGTTAGCTCAGGGCCAGCCTTCTTCAGCAAAAACAGGAGGATTGGCAGCAGTTAGCTCAGGGCTAATCTTCCTCAAAAAAAAAAAAAAAGACAGCCAAGTGAAAATTTGGCAGATGTAACAAACAAGTTACAGAAGTACAAATGGGTAGTAACAGATGAAAAGATGTGGAATGTCACTAATAATCAGATGACTGTTTACTGTTAGAATTACATCTAGATGCAAGTAATTTAAAATCAGGCGGAATGGCTGAAACAGTTTGGGGTGGGGGACTCAGTAGGGCAGTTACAGTGGTTGAGAAATGCCTGGACTCTCCCAGCTCTGTCATTTTTCTCCTCCCGTCACACTTAATCTTTGTCCTCATGTTTGCAAGATAGCTGCTGCATCTCCATCCTTAGGTCTAAGAGCCAGGCCAGAAGAGAAGGAAAAGGGGAAATTGAGAATGGGTGTCACCTGTAGAAGGGACGCCAAAGCTTTTCCTTAAACTGTCAGCCAGAGCTGTGTCACATGGCTGCCGCCGGCTGCAAGGTGGCCTGGGAAGCAAGTATTTTCTAACTTGAAACATTCTTGCTGAAAAGATTTGGGTTTCTATTAGTAAGGAAGATGTAGGAATATTGGATAGGCAACTAGCAATGTTTGTTGGAAAATGCAGATATAAACAGTAATGAAGTAAACAATAATAAAAATATAAACAGTAATGCAGATATAAACAGTAATAAAATAAGACTGGCTAAAATTAAAAATATGAATAGTGTCTGGTGTGATGAAATAGGTACTAACATATTGTTTGTAAGAGAACAAATTGGTATACTTTTTTGATGGGCAATTTGGTATTCTTTATCACAATTCAAAATTGTGTTTCACCTGGCCCATCAATTCAAATCTGTGACTCTATTCTGTAGAAATACTGTTCCTGCCTATGTTCACGAAGATCTTCACTATAGCATTGTTTCTATGATATCGAACCACTAGGAATTATCTGAATGTCTGTCAGTAGGAGAAAGGTTGATACATTATTAGGTATATCCATACATTAGAGTACAATACAGCTAGCCAGTAAAAATAATAAGCTTGATTTATATGAATAGGCCTGGAAAGTAGCCATGTAACATATGTGAATAGAAAAAACAATTGCAGAACAGTGTGCATAGTATGGTTCTATTACCTGCCCTCCAAGACATGTGCATGTGTTCTTGTGTGTGTGCGTGCATTTACATGGTATGATTGTATCTGTTTTGGAATATGCAGAAGAGAAAGACTATGTGGGAACACACCCAAAACAGTTGACACTGGGGAGTGGGTTTGGGGGCGTGTAGGGAAAGAGATTTCACTTTTCTTTATACATATTTGTATTGCTTGAATATTTTACAAACATGTAGTAACTGTTCAATTGGGAAATGAAGTATTTTATAATGTGATTTTTTGGATGCTTGAAGCACAAACTTTTATATCTTAACTATGCTGGGTGAAGCTCTTTACAATTTTATTTTGTCATTTGATGCTGTATACTAAATATTTTTCTTAGTAACTCAGGGCCTGATGGGAGATTCAGAGCTGCCTGAGTATATTCAAGGTAGATTTAGGTTAAATGCGTTTTTAACTCCTCCTTTTAGATTCTGTAACTTTCTGACTCTTTAGGCGGGCAGTTATTTCTTGTACATTGTCAGTGTCCCCGCCTCTAATAGTCCTTCCTAGTTCTTCTGCTTTAATCTTCTTTGACTTGGGAATGAGGCAGCCATCAACCTGGTTTAATTGTGTCTAAAACAGTTCTGAATAAAAACGGGATAAATTAGTTCTGAATGAAGGTTTTGAGAGATTTTAGGAGTAAGGTACACAAACTTTAATTTATTGTTGTTTGAATACCTCTTTTTTACTCTTTAGAGGCCTCTTTTTTTTTCCCCCTTTGCTTACCTTTGCATCTTAGCTGTGTTTTAGTTAGTTGAGATGTCTTGTTAAGTGGAGTTTGCTAAACCTAGGAATCTTTTAAAAACAGATAACCCAATGCTGTTGCTTTTTCTTTTAGAGAAACTTCTTATAGTCATAAGGGGAGGCGGTTGGAAGTTTTAGGGCAGGGTTATGTAAGGAAAAAGCCCCTGAACCTTCAAATATTTGCATTTTCTTTCTGTTCTTTAACGGTAAAATGATTATTGTCTTTAAGGACAAGTTAATAATTAACCCTGTGGACTGTTGTGTCTAGAACATACAAATCAGACTGGAGTATGAATCCTGGCCCTGTCATGGACTAACTGAGTGACCTTTCTGATCCTTGGTTTTCTTACATTTAAAAGCTCATTTTGCTTAATATTAGTATGTATTTTGTAATTTCTTGGATGACACATTCAGAGATTACTGTGAGCATTAAGTGGAGATGGTTTATGTAATGTATCTGGCACACAGTGAGTACTCAAATAGTGACTATTGTTGTGAAAGATAATGTGCAATTTGAGATTCGCATAATGTATTGTGCTTTTTTTGAACAAAACAAAACTATTTTTACTTTTTCCTTTTATTTTTATAGAATTATTATCCTTAGTGTGGAAAACTTGGACAACACAGAACACACAAAAAGAAGATTTTTAAAAAATCCTCTGTAATTTCCTTATTCAGGAAAGGTCTCTGTTAATATTTTGTCTCTTGTTCCAGTCTTTTTCCATGCACAAATGGCGCTTGCTTTGTAGGCTTGATTCTAAACCCTTAAAACAAGCTTGTGCGGGGTGGCGGCATCTCAGTTTTACAAATAAAGGAAAGGAGGCCGACAGAGAGGTTAAGACGAAATCGCTGGTAAGTGGTAGCGGCAGCATTTCTAGTCAGGACTGATGCACCCTTGGAACAAGGTGAGGCTCCCCTCTCCACCTTGCTGGAAGCTGTCATCTCACCATTATCAGTGTGCAACAATTTGTGTTGATAAGATGTTTGATCAAGGTTTAGGTTGTGCTTCATGATTGTTTAAGGAAGCGAAGGAGGTTTGGGTTTAATGCATTGTTTTTCCATGTGTTATTATAGTATAATGTTACTTAGATGATATGCATGTTTGGAGTTCCACAAATGTTAAATTGTAATAACTGAGGTCAAAATGAGACTTTGTACCACCCCAAAGTGATAACTCTCTAAGCTGTAGAAAGTCTTATGACTGTGGTACTTGGAATGTACTATATGTAAACTTTGGATGCTGGATTACTGAGTGGTTTGGAAACCTATCTTAAAGTTGCTGTTTTATTGTACTCAAAAAATGGCTAGGTAAGCTATATCCTTATTTTTGTGGTATTTTTGAAATTCTAATTTTCCTCTTCAAGTGTCTTCAAAGTAAGAAGTAGAAATTGTTATTTGGGTCAGTAAATATTGCTTTTAATTTAAACATCCTAGAGCTTTTACACATTTATTTATAATCTTCAGAAACTCCCTGAAAATTTAGTTCGTATATTATACTTTATATACTGCCTACACACTACCTTACGTACACACTGATAAACACACAAATCTGTATTCTTAAGGGAACTTACCTTCATTGCTCTGTTACACTTGGACCTTTAGCTTAGGAAATTTGGTAGTCTCTTATTTCCAATATTTTGAAATTACACCATCATGATTATAGAAGTATGTAGCCAAGCTTTACTTAATGGCTTGTATTGCTTTTTTATGCTTTTTTTTCTCAGAGTTTTTAAAAAACATGATGTTAGTAGTTGGTCTGAGTGTGTCATCTAGGGAATTACAAAACGTGCACTAATAGTAAGCAAAATAAGCTATGGTTAATTGTAGACATTATACTTTGAATTTTAGACATTGTAGAAAAACTCCAGAAAAAATTCACTATATTTGCTCTGTATTTGTAGCAGAGGATGGGCGGGTCTTTTTGAGTTCTTTAGATATTTATGTATAACTTCAGTATGATGTAACTTTCAATTGGATTAGGATTAAGTGGATATAGTTTATATAAAGTTAATGAGGTGAATTAGATGTGATATCTGTAGAGGGGTGGAGTTGTTAAAGAGCTGGGTGTGTTTGGGGAAGAAGTACGGTGTGCCTTGATTATGGGGTTCATGGATGGGGAGTGGTAGGAGATGTATTTGGAATTCCACAACCACAGACTGGGACCAGGCTGTCAAGGGTTTTTTTAGACACTTTGGGATTTATCCTCTAGATGCAGGTATAAACATCCAGAAAGCAGCACGATATGAGTTTAGCATTCAGATACAATAGAGTGGAGGGATATAGATAGAGGAGTCACCATTTTGGGAATGGATGTCATCACTCACAGGAGAACTTGTTGAAGACAGGGAGAGGAGACAAGGAGAGAGAAGTCAAGGGAACACTAGTAGTAAAGGAGACAGCCCCCTGCGATGATGGTGTTCTTCTGTACATGGACAGTAGTGCATAGACTTGTAGAAGTGGCATTTAGTCGGGGCAGAGGGAGAGGGGAAGAAGGGGCCAGGGCTTCAGAGTCTTTTTGGTAGCTTAACTGGCCTGTTACTTCCGGGTAGGCTCTTGCCAACTTCACACCCACTGTGTTTGTACCTGTGCAGCTGGATGTGGCTGGAGAATACACCACCAGCTTCTGACTAGTTGTACTTTAAATTCATGATTGTGAAGTGTAGGTGGCTTTTAATGCTGCCTGACAGTCAGACTGTATTATCCTACTTCATTTATATAAGTGACTATCTCAGTTTCCCGCTTTTTCTCAAACCTTCAACATCTCTTCCCCCTACCCAGTTCTCAGCTGATTATCTTGCTTCTGTCTTCACTGAGAAACTTGAAGCTAATTGCTTCAGTGGCTTAACAGACTAACAGTGTCAGAATTACCTACCTCACTTCGACTGACCCCATGTACTCTGCCTCTTCCTACTATAGATGAGCTCTCTGCTCCTTTGTAATGCTAGCCCCTCTCCTTGTGTGCTGAATCCTTTGTCCTCTCGTCCACTCTTAAACATTGCTCACTCAGCTCTATTTCTCTCCTGTCACCAGTTTTACTCCTTTAATGGATCATTCTCATCATTATACCATGTGCTGTTATTTCTCTCATCAAATTAAAAAATACTTTGACTCTACGCACCTTGCCAGCAACTATTCCATTTCTCTGTTCCCCTTTGCAGTAAAGCTCCTCCAATGAGCTGTCTTCAGTTTCTCCTCTTCCATTTTCTTTTGAATCTGCTTGAGTGAGACTTTCAGCCCATGATTCCAATTTAACATTGGAGATAATCCAATTTAAAACTTGCTTGTAAATCATGTCTTATTTGAATTAGAGTATGTTATTCACACCACTTTAAATTCCTGTGCTAAGTATAATATATTTATACAAATCTGTAGACTTTACCATCCATCTATAGTTGCTATGGTTGTATCATAAAGAGGTACTAAAAATGGTAACAAATTTTAATTGCAATTGTTAAATATTGGGTATCATACTTGCTGGGCTCTGTAGTATTAGGCTCCATATGTCTCTTTTTTTTTTTTTAATTTTTATTGAGTTAATGATAGGTTACAATCTTGTGAAATTTCAGTTGTACATTATTGTTCGTCAGTCATGTTGTAGGTGCACCCCTTCACCCTTTGTGCCCACCCCCCACCCCACCTTTCCCCTGGTAGCCATTAATTTGTTCTCTTTGTCTATATTTTTAAATTCCTCATGTGAGTGGAGTCATACAGAGATTGTCCTTCTCTATCTGTCTTATTTCACTTAACATAATTCCCTCAAGGTCCATCCATGTTGTTGTGAATGGGACGAGTTTGTTCTTTTTTACAGCCGAGTAGTATTCCATTGTATATATATACCACATCTTCTTTATCCAGTCATCTGTTGATGGGCACTTAGGTTGCTTCCACGTCTTGGCTATTATAAATAGTGCTGCAATGAACATTGGAGTGCATGGGACTTTTGGAATTGCTGACTTTAAGCTCTTTGGATAGATACCCAGTAGAGGGATAGCTGGATCGTATGGTAGTTCTATTTTTAATTTTTTGAGAAATCTCCATACTGTTTTCCATCATGACTGCACCAGCTTTCATTCCCACCAGCAGTGTGTGAGGGTTCTTTTTTCTCCACGACCTCTCCATTTGTTTCTATTTGTTTTGGTTATTTTTGTCATTCTAATGGGTGTAAGGCGACATCTTAGTGTAGTTTTGATTTGCATTTCCCTGATGATCAACGATGATGAACTTTTTTCACGTGCCTATTAGCCATCCGTATATCTTCTCTGGAGAAATGTCTGTTCATGTCTTGTGCCCATTTTTTGATTGGGTTGTTTGATTTTTTGTTGTTGAGTTGTGTGAGTTCTTTATATATTATGGATATTAAGCCTTTGTCAGATGTTCCATATGTCTTTTTTTGTGAGTATTACTTATTCCTTTTTACTACTAAGAAGTTGTCTAGTTTTGATCAACAAGATGCTTTCAGGTTTCTCTCTAATGTGTTGAATGAAGTTGTGAATGAATAACTGAACTGAGTGAGCATGAAAACAATTAGCATGTGGAAAATTTAGTATAGAAAGAAAATATTCAGCAAAGTTAATCTGATGTATAATTAATAATATCCATAATTGATGATGAGTTGTATGCTTTAGTTTTAGTAATCTGTTAAAAATTCTTTTGAGGATATGAAGTTGCTTTAGAATTCTTTTAAAATCCTCTATTTATGACCCAAAAGGAAGTAGTCAGTGGGCTTTTTTCTTTCATGCAAGGGATATAAAAAAATCTAGGTCCTTGGTTGTTGGTACCCCTGAAATCGAGAGCCAGATTGATAGGCTTGAAAGCATTGAATGTGATTGATTTGTTGTTAAAGAGAGGTCTGGAGAGGTCTAAGACGTTCCTGACCTCTCTCTACATTAAAATCTCCCACTATGAGTCTGAATTGGTCTGTTTTTCCTCTTAATTCTGCCAGTTTTTGCTTTATGTATTTTGAAGCTGTGTTATTAGGTTCATAGTTGTCTTCCTCATGGATGGACTGTTGGTGCTATGAAATGTTCCTTTTTATCTCTAGTAATGATTCTTGCGTAAGTCTACTTTGTCTAATATGAGTACAGTGATACCAGCTTTCTTTAGATCCATGTTTGTATGGTATATGTTTTCCCATTCTTTTTACTTTCAAACTTTCTGTGTCCTTATAGTTAAAATGTGTCTTTCTATGTTTATTTGTATCTTTTAATTGAGGTGTTCAGTCTGTTTATCTATATTACTGTCCTGTTTGGCTCTAAATCTGACTTTCTCTTTCTATCTTCCTACCTGTTTTAAATTCTTTTTCCGTCATTTCTTGCCATCTTTTAGATTGTTCAAATAATTTTTATTATCCATTCTCACACCTATTAACTTGTTGGTTATAAATTATTTTGCTATTCTTTGGTGTTACCCTAGATTGAATTATTCATCCTTGACTTATTATAGCATATTAAGTTAGTGCTGTTACCCATTTCCCAGAAAAATCTAAGAACTTTAAAATACTTTAACTTCATTTATGTCTTTAGGTATTAATCATGTATGTTTTAGTTCTACATGTTTTAAGCCCCACGTATTCAATATCTACATATTTACCTTTTCCATTACTCTTTATTCCTTCCTTCATGTCCATGCTTCCATCAGGGCTCATATTCTTCTGCTTGAAGAACTCCCTTTATTATTTTAGTGTATGTATGCCGACCGTTAAATATCTCAATTGTTGTTTGTCTGGAAATGTCTTTATGTTTGGATTCAATTTTGAAGGATGTTTAAAAACTTTTTTGAAACTCTAAGTTGCTGGTTAGTTTCTTTTAGCACTTTAGAGGTCTTCTTTCTTTGTCTTCTGACTTTCATAGTTTCTGTTTAGAAATTTGCCTTTGGACTTATTTCTGCTCCTTTGAAGGTTATCTGTCTTTTTCTCTGGCTGCTTTTAAGATTTCTTCTTTGTCTTTAGATTTCAGAAGTTTTACTCTGACGTGTCCAGGTGGTTTTTACTTTGTATTTAGCCTGCTTAGGGTTTATTTTGCCTTTTGAATCTGTAAGTTACCATTCTTGCTTATTTAAAGCTGTTTAGAACTGCTTCTGCAGTATGAGCTCTATCTTCCCTTTCTGGGACTCCAATTATGTGTATTCTAGACCATTTCTTTGCCTCTTATATGCCTCCTGTGCTCTTTCATGTATTTTCCATCCTTTTTTTTCTTCTTGTTTAAGTCTATATATTTTCTACTGATGTGTCTTCTAGATCATTGATTCTCTCTTTAGCTGGGTCTAATACACTGTTAAGGCTGTCTGTTGAGTTCTTAATTTCAGTGATTTTGTTTTTCAGTCCTAGATTTTTCGTATGATTCTTTAAAAAAAAAAAATTCCTTGGGGCCGGCCCCATGGCCAAGTGGTTAAGTTTGTGTGCTCTGCTCTGGTGGCCCAGGGTTTTGCTGGTTTGATCCTGGGCACAGACATGGCACTGCTCACAAGGCCACACTGAGGTGGCGTCCCACATGCCACAACTAGGAGGACCCACAACTAAAAAATATACAGCTATGTACTGGGGGGACTTGGGGAGAAAAAGCAGGAAAAAAAATTCCAAGTCTTTGGTGAAATTCTCCATCTTGTCATCAGTTTTCCTGAACTCATTAATTATAGAATTAACAAAAAAATCTGTGCCTGATATTACAATATCTGTCTTATCTTGTGGGTCTATCTCTGTTTTCTTTTTTCCTTTTTTTCTTGGTACTGTTTCTTCATATGCTTGGTAATTTTTTATTGAATGACAGCTATTATAGATGAAAAATTTGTAGAGGTTTTGGATGAACTTTTAGCTCATGGCAGGCAGTTAGAGAAGAGACAGAGCAAGTTAGTCCATCATGTTTGAGCTGTTGCAAATCTGAATTTTATTGTTTATAAGACCTTGTTTATTTCTAGTTCTCTTTAATCCTAGGGTATAGTCATTTAAGGACTTGAGCTGAAAATCTGGGGGTGCCTACTAGTTTCCTGCCTCCTGGTTGGGTCCTGAACTCTAGTTTTTATCTTCCAAGGACTCTGAGACTGCCAGAAAACTCTGTTTAACTGCCGTTGCTTTTCCCTGTTTGGCTTCTCTCAGTCTGTGATGCTTGTGAATGGGCAAATGCATTGAGAAGTTAAGCAGCTGAGATTTTAGACTGACTTCTCTTTCCTTTCCTTCTCTGTGGGATCTTGGCCCTCAGGCCCTGGCTGTCTTAGGTGCCCTGGCTGTCTTAGGTGCCCTCGGTGCCAGCATTTGTCTTCCTAGCCCTGTGAGACTGTGAAAACTGTTGAGTTTTCTTCCTCTTAGCAGTTTTTATCTGGGGCAGGCAGTGTTGTTACTCTTTTCCCCCTGTACATCTCTCCCTCCTCTTGCTACCTGTCTTCCTTCATTTCTACTGTCTGTAGTACAAATGTGATGGCTGGAGATCCAGCAGCCATCTCTGGACCAAGAGGTGACTTTAAGGATGGAAGCCTTGAAGAGGATACTGGAGAAGAAAGATTGAAGAGCTTGGAATCCTGTTGACTCTAAAGTCCTCATATCACATCTGGATGACTTAGTTTTAGATTTCCTAGACATCAGGAGAGAAGTCAATATATCCTTTTTTTTGGCCTTGCTATTTTAAGTTTTGTGATATACCCAGGCAGATCTAATACTTATTGATAGAGCAAGAGTTCAGGGAATTGACGTAAGTGTATAATCACATAACTTATTAAGGGTCATCGATTTTCAGCCTTTTACATAGTTGTGATATATATAACCAGTGACGTTCACCTGAGTGAATAGTCTTACAAACAGGTTATCTGTTATATGTGGCATACTTGCCTACATGCCATCACTTTAATTCCCACACAAAGAAACATGGAAATCCAAGTTAGTGAGAAGAATGCTACTGTAGAGAAAGACTTGAATTCAAGTGTTGTTAGTTATTGTTATTGGCAAGTTGCTTATGACATACCTACCAAATGATCCCAATAGACCATAGTTGGGAATTACTGTACACTGCCTTGAAGCGTCTTCTTTCCATTCAACAAATATAATTCAGTGGGCGTAGTATGGTTATAGACTAATGTGGTAGTGGGGAAAATGAAAAATTAAGCGATGATGAAAACAAATTCAGAAATTAGTGAGAAATTACATGGAGAGGGGTGAAAGCAAAAGAAATGTTAAAAATAACACTAAGCCTTCGAACTTAATTAAGGTCTGGAATGGTGATGCTATAGGTAGAAATAAACAAATTAGGAAGGGATTCCTTGCAAGAAAATAAATGTTTCATTACTTAAAGTTAAGAGTATGTTTAACTGGCATTCTTCCTCTTGGTGTGTATGAGTCCTCTGCATAATGTCAGTTGTATTACACCAGTGGGAAAGAATGTCTTTATCTTATTTCCGCCATAAAGCAAGTTATAGAACTTCATGAGCCCTTTGGTTGCACTTGTCCCCTTACATATTCTATAGCTGCCCCATCCATAGAAAGAATTTCAGCGACTAGTCTTAAAACCATTTACAATTCTAATATATGTGGCAAAACTATGACCCCATTGAAAACAGGAATTCAACATAAAGCAGCATTATTTCCTTATTTGACAAAGATTATAATTAGCATCGTAGGACTTATGGTAGTATCTGTTCACATTTTTGAGGTATACGCTTCAGAATGACTCATTATCCTGACTCACTTGTTTAAGTTCACTGTCGTTCAAAAGCTCTTTCATTCTGCTTTTCTTTTTCTGGCTTTTATTTTTTTTCCCCAGTGAATAGAATTATTGTAGTAAGTCTCACATTGCTGAATATAACCTTTGTTTTTTCTTAATTGGTGTGTATATGCCACGCCTCTAGGCATATTCAAAGCATTTACTTATGATGGCTGGCATTTTGTAGTTTAGTCTTGGCAGGAAGTATAGTATAGTGAGAGTTAGTAGTGTGTAAGAGTAGTGAGACAACAAACTCTCTTGTTAATAGGATGAATGTATAAATACTATATACTTTGCTTTGGTGAAAATATGTCTATTGTTTAGGAATGTGCTATAAATTTAGTTGTACCCAATTAAAGCCTGTTCCAGGAAGTGCTGACAGGCCTAGTAAATATTTCTGCTTAACAGTTGAGCTGGCCCAATTATTTCAAAGATTAAATCAAGCAAAATTCCAGGGAAATAATTCTAATAGTCCCTCGAGTTTATGATAGGATCTGACCAATAACTTAAGACTAAGTGACTAGACCTAAACAATCCATAGTAGAAATTGAGTGAGTTTTGCTACACTACGTATAGACATTAACACATAGTTACATGCATAAGATTTGGAGACAGAGAGGCCTGGGTTTGATTTGTGGCACCACCGCTTAATGGCTATGCAATCTCGGGCCAGCGTTAACCTCTCTAAGTCTTAATTTTCCCATCTCGACAATGGCACCTGTGTCATTAGGGTTGTGATTAGGATTAAATTAGAAAATTCTTGTCATTCATTTAGGCATTCAATAAGATTATTGAGCATCAATTGTATGTCAGGCATTGTACTAGGCACTGGTTTACAGTGGTAAATAAAATGACATGGACTGATCTGTGGGTCCAGTGGAGAAGACAGGAAATAACAAATAAACAAGTAAAATAATTAGAAATTGTGATATTTTCTGTGAAGAAAGATATCAAGGTGCCATAAAAGAATAACTGAAGGAAGATCTCCCTGAAGAGGTAGCTCTTAGGTTGGGATGGGAAGAGTTGTAGGAAGCAGCTAATCAAAGTGTGGAGAGGAGAATTCTAGACAGAGGGAATAGAGTGTGGGATGGCCCTGAAGGAAAAAAAACAGGTGCTGTTAGGAACTCAAATAAGGCCTGTGTGGTTGGAGTATTGCTTGCAAATGGTGAAGAGTGGATAAATAACTGTTCATGATCTGTGTGGTGCCTGGCCCATGGAAGGTGATTAGTATTAGTTGCTGTCTTTGTTAGGATAATGATGATCCCTTACTTTATTTAGAGGTTACTTTACAGGCTGTCACTGAAAACCTTGAAGGAAGCAAATAGCTTCCAAAGTAGATGTCACAAAGTCGTGCCTTCCAACTCGTGTGTGCTGTTTAGAGAGGCCTTTAGGCCCTCACTCAGCGCTTGTTGGTGAATGTTTTTCTTGCAGTTCACATGAATTTAGTTATTTGGTTTTTATAACAGCCTAGAAGTGGCAAATTGGGGGATGAATTTAGAGGTTCTCCAAAAATAGCAAGAAGTTTCAGTGTAATAAAAATAAAGTTTAAAGTGACTGTTAAAAATGTAAGATGATGAAATCTTTTTTATTCCAGATTTATTGAGGTATAATTTAATACAGTGAATTCATCCATTTGAAGCATAGAGCTTGATGAATTTTGATAATTCTGTGTAGTCACATAATCTCCACCGCATCCTGATATAGAAAAGTTCCATCAAGTATCCTAAAAATTCTTGTTTTCTTGTGTCTCTTTGCCCTGGCCACCAGCCTCAGAGAGCCTCAAAATCAATCTGCTTTCTGTCACTATAATTTTGTATTTTCTAGAATTTCATGTAATTGGAGTTGTACATTGAGGTCTTTGTGTGTTTGCCTTCTTTTATTCACATTGTTGTGTGTATTAGTAATTTGTTCCTTTGTATTGTTGAGTAGTATTCCAAAGTAGGGATTAACCACAATTTGTTTATCTAGTCCCCAGTTTATGGACATTTGGGTTATTTCCAGTCTTTGGCCATTATGAATAACGCTTGTATGAACATTCACATAAAAATCTTTATGAATATATATTTTTGTTTTGGGTGAATACCTAGGAGTGAGATTGCTGTGTAGTTGGTAAAGGTCATGGTAAACTTCATAAGCTACTTCTGCTCTTTTCTGATGTGGCTGTACCATTTTGTATTCTCACTAGCACTGTATAAGAGTTCTAGATGCTCCACATCCTTGTTAAACTTGGTACTGTCAGTCTTTTTAACTTTAGCTGTAGTGGTATATCAGTGTGATTTTAATTTGCATTTCTCTGATAACTAGTCACATCGAGCATCTTTTTACATGTTTATTGGCCATTTGTATGTCTTCTTTGTGAAGATATCTGTTTGATATTTGAAATATCTGTTCAAATCTTTTGCACATAAAAAAATGTGCAGTTTGTCTTCTTCTGATTTACTTCTAAGAATTCTTTATATATTCCTGGTACAAGTTATGTGACAGATGTGTTGTACAAATATTTTCTCCCAGTCTGTGGCTTACATTTTGTTTTCTTAACTGTATCTCTTGAAGAGCAAAAGTTTTTTGATTTTGATGAGATCTGTTTTATCAATATTTCTTTTATAGTTTGTGCTCATTTTAATTAGAAGAAATCTTTGCCTAATCCAGTGTCACAAAGATTTTTTCCTGTTTTCTTTTAGAAGTTCCATAGTTTTTGCTCATACATACAATCTATGACTTAATTCAAGTTAATTTTTGTGTACTGTATGAGGTAAGGGCCAAAGTTTATTATTTTTTCTTTCTATATAGATACCTGCTCATTCCAGCACCATTTATTGAAAAGACTGTTTTTTCCCCATTGAATTATTTTGACACTTTTGAGACTGAGATTTTGCTATCATTTGTAGTCATCTTCTTTCACCAAGAATTTAAGCCTGAAAACAGAGCTTATTTAAATATAAACAAATCCATCCTGTAATCTTATTGGTAAGTATATATTTTAGGAGATTGTGGGAACAATGAAGGGAACTGCTTTCAGGGCTAATTCAAACTAATACGAAAGTGTTTGTTGGTAATGTGGAAGTGATGGGAACTTCTTAGAATTTGTAAAATTCTAAGGAAGACAATTCTGTACCCAGTTAGTGATAAATGATTATCTTTAGGAAAGTGAATTACAAAAATATTAGAGTAAAGGTAAGCTTGCTTACATTTACAGACTCTAAAAGGAGACCCGGATCAATAAAAGAAAAAATCCACAGTCTGAGTCTAATGAGAAGGAGAAGATAAAGGGATTTACACAAAATAAAGTAGCCGCTTAAGGTGCTCTTTGAGTTCAAGGGCTTGAATGAAAGGTGGAAGAAAAGGCTTGCAACCAACAATGAATGAAAAAGAGTAGTAGGTACCTAAAAAAATAGTGTCAGGAAGGATCAAGCACAAATGAATTGATGTCTGTGAACAGTGTGGAACATGTTAAAAGCATCTTAAAAAGCATAATTTGACTCCTGAAGATCAGTAATGACCAGATAGGCCTGCTGTTCAGAGACACGAAAGAGTAAGCATCATACGCCCCACACTCTTTTGCTTCCATCTGCTCTTTTGTTTTGTGTTTTTTTTTTTAAAGCAGAGTTATCTTCAAACAGAAAAGGAAACGGGCAGAAATGTGAGGTAATCGAAGCCCAGGGTAGCTTAGGAAATAGTAATACCCTTTAAGTTCAGGTCTTTAGGATTAGATGAGTTATAGTCTCAGACTATTTTAGAATAATTGTGAATAGTCTATTAAGGGTAATAGGACATTAAGAAGGTACCAGAAGACTGGATTCAAAAGAGGAGCAAGGGTAGATTCTTGTATCTAGAAACGATTGAACTTCCTGCTAATTTTAATCAGAATTCTGGCTTGGTTTTATTGGTAAGTATATATTTTATTAAGTAATGGCTTATGAATGGGTTTAAAAGGAAACGGTGATCTTTCGGAGCTTTTCTGGGTATAAGAAGAACAAACTAGTGCAACTTTTTTTGTTGTCGAATAGACAACGTAAGGAAATGTCGGTGATAGGTTTTATTTGGGTGTTAGAAAGGTATTTGATAAAGTCTTCTGTGATGCCACCGTGGACTAAAAGAAGTGATAGGTCATGTAAGGATTTTGTAATTGCTTGATGGACCATAGTTAAATTAACATATTTACATCGGTCAGAGTAAAGATCTTTAACAGTATGTCCTAGGGTCTTAGCTTATTCAACAGTTTTTCAGTGGCTAGGATGAAAATTTAGTTATAATCGTTGGATTTATGAAGGAAAGGGAAGGTATAAGGTTGACAGAAATAGCTTGAGTAAGGTGATGAAATTAAGATTTATAAAGATCTCTATAGGCGAGAATAATGGTCCAAAATGGAAAAAAGGTTTAATTAAAAATGATAAAATGTCATGTTCTACACTGAGATTGAGACAGCTCCTAAGAGAGGATTGAGAGATTTTAATGAAATATCTGCTAAAGATCAGCCCTTTAAATTGACTTGCCCGCCAGAAAAGGAAAGTGAAGAGTTCGGTTGCAGGTCAAGGGAGGTGCTAGAGCTGTGGTTTTCCTCATGTCAGACCTGTTCTGGGGTATCGTGTTGAATGTGGGTGTCAAATTGCAAAGGAGACTTTAATAAAATGTCATGTGTTGATCAGTGTGAATATCTCAGTGACGTGTATTTATAGGCTTGTCATGCGGAAAAGCCTAATTTTGTTTAGAACTAAAAGGAAGACATTTCTAATAATAGTTAGAACATTTCAAGGTGGAATAGGCTGACTTGGGAGCTAGTGAGATTTTCTTCTCTGGAAGCATTAAAGGAGAAATTACGTGATCGCTTATTAAGAATATTATGGAGGGGATGTCATTATTTGTGGGAGATGGAGCTAGATACACTTTAAGCTTTTTTCTAATTCCTTTAACTTTTTAATTTTAATTTTTGTTTAGATACCTCCACAGCCAATTTTATCAATCTTGTCTTTAAGACTTTATTAATAATAAATATGGTTATGTAGCACTTAAAAGTTTTAAAATGCTTGTGTGAGCTCAATTAAATGTGATGTTCACAAGAATTCTACAAGTTGGGCAGGAAACGTCTTACAATTTTAGACAGCTGTATCTTAACGATTTAGAGTGTGGGTTCTGGATTCTGGACCATCTGCCATGAGACCTTTAGAAACTTCTGAATGTCTCCCTTTTCTCATCTGTAATTTGGTGATAATAATAGTGACTACATCATAGGGTTGTTTGAGTTTTGCCATTAGTGCTATTGTGTAGATTCCGACTCCTGGCGACCCTGTGGACAGCAGAGCAGAACCCTGCCTGGACTTTTTGCCCATCCTCTCACCTTCTGGTGCTGCATCAGCCAGTGCTCCGCTGCTGTCCATGGGATTTTTTCATGGCCAATTTTTTGGTCCTTCTTCCTGGTCTCTCTTATTCTGGAAGCTCCACTGAAACCCATCTACCATGGGTGACCCTGCTGGTATTTGAAATCCCGGCGACAGAGCTTTTAGCATCACAGCACCACGCAGCTGCTACAGTCTGACAAGCGACAGACAGATGGGTGGTGTGGTTCCCTGACCGGAACAAACCTGGGCCACGGCAGTGACGGTGCTGCATCCTAACTGCCAGACAGAGCATCAGGGTTTGAGTTTACATGTGACCATGTGCTTGAGAATATGTGCTTAGAACATTATAATACGCTTAGAACAGTCCCTGACACAGCGTAGACGTTTAGTGTTAGCTGCTGCTCTTGTTGCCGTCATTGTTTTTGTGTTACAGGGAGACAAGCTCGCGCTCGTTGCGACTTGCTCAAGGTTACGTCAATAATAAGTGGTCGAGCAGTTAGGAGTTCTGTGGAATTGGACAAAAACAAAAGCATAAATGGAGTAAAATCACTGGCATATGGACTAATTTTGTGAAACAGTATTGATTTCATTTTAATTTGTTAAATGAATCCATCAGACTATTGTGGATTTATTGACTAGATTTACGGAAAGCTAGGGTTTGCGTGTGTTTACATATATACACACATTCCAGACATAATTCAGTAGGAAAGCTCTTTCTAAAGCATATTATAAATAAAGATAACCACATTTTCCACAAGATTTATGGTGCTTGGTAGCATTTAAAAGGAAGTAGGCAATTAACTAGTTTCTGTTGGCATTCCAGTATGCTTGCCAAGCAATTTGGGCTTCTGATGCGTAGATTTCTAGAGGAACATAAGTCAAAATGAAGGCATCTCCTAGAAGAAAAATCCAGATTGGCTCTCATTATAATATTGAAGCAAACAAAAATGATCTCACTAAAATTCTGTTCTCTCTTCACATAATCACCTCTTATAATTACTTCATTAAATGCTCTGTCATTTTCTTGTCATGTTAGAAACAGTTTGTGTTGTACGGTATCAGGGTGTCCCCGTAGGTTGTGTGACGTGCTTTAAGAAGGATTGTTACTGTTGCCTTTCTCTCATTGCTGGTAAGGGCCTATGGAGAACACATCTCTTGTGGTAAAGATTGTTTTATTCATTTACAAGGTCATAACATCTTGAGGGCAGATACTGTGTCTTAATAGAAATCAAAGAACCTATTAGATTGGCTGAATTAAAAATGGTCAGTCAAAGCAACTTAGCATTCACGATGATAGTAATGTAATGTTTGTCAGCAAGTTTGTTAAAGTTCTTGAAAAAGACTGCTGTTGGCGAAAGTACAGTTGGCAAGATCAGTGTCATGGAAAATGAGTTTAAAGGAAAAAGTACCCTCTAAAAGGCTTTAAAGGTATTTTAAAACCACTATAAATGAAAGTCTGTAAGACATCTATTTCAAAACAATTCAGACTTGTCAGCAGTAGAAATCTCATCTGGTAAGTGAATTATCAGGGAAGTTGTAGCGTGATCTGCTGAGGCAGATTCTCCTGTAAATTTTGTCATTTGGCTTGTACTTATTTTTAAAGTATTTGAACCAGCCCTTAATAGCATCAAATGTAGTGACTTTGGCATTTGTATTATCCTTTGTTTAATTTTTGCAGTTCTCAGTAAAGTGCGGACCCTCTTACGAATTGCTGTAGTGGATGATGATGTGTTTCTCTGGGCCTGGTTTTCTATCCATATTGCAGAAGATAGAATATAGATCCTTAATCTCCTCTTTCTGCACTGTCACAGCCCCCCTGCCTGCGTGACCTGCTGGAGAAGAGAGTATTAATTGGTTTTCTTTTCGTCACGAGCGAGAAGTAGTTGTGCCCTTGGCATAGTTTCCGTCTCTGAATTTATATTCTTCCTTTCCTTCCTCTAGCACCATACTAAAGAAAGCTGGAACGTGAAGGCGTTCATCAAAAAAAGCTGAGGTGGGGGGCTGGCCCCGTGGCCGAGTGGTTAAGTTCGTGCACTCCGCAGCAGGCGGCCCAGTGTTTCCTTAGTTCGAATCCTGGGCGCGGACATGGCACTGCTCGTCAGACCACGCTGAGGCAGCGTCCCACATGCCACAACTAGAAGAACCCACAACGAAGAATACACAACTATGTACCAGGGGGCTTTGGGGAGAAAAAGGAAAAAATAAAATCTTTAAAAAAAAAAAAAACAAAAAACGCTGAGGTGGCCTTGTACTTGACCCTCCTGATGTTTCTTATCACTGGAGGCTTGGGCAAGGGCGCAGTAGAGACTGGATCGGTTGCTTGTGCAGAAGTAGCTCTCTTGGGGTAGTGTTAAATCTTCAACCTTTTCCTGAGGAGGGATTTTTCTCTTGTTATCTTTACAATTGTTAAAAATTTTATTTTTATATTTTGATAAGGTAGTACATGTACATGTAAACAATTCAAGGTGTACTAAAGGTTATCCAGTAAAAAACAAGTATCCTTTTTGTCCAGCACCACCTAGTTTTAACCTCCCCCAGGGCAACCACTGTTAACGTTGTGTATTTATGTGCACCCCTAACCCCCAACAGTGTGTTATAGGCACTATTCTGAATCTTGCCCTTTTCCCCCCTTATTAACAGTATATCTTGGGAATGAATCCACATCAGTGCCTGATTTTGCTTCATGATATTTAACAGCTCAACTGATGGATATTTATGTTTCCCAGTCTTTTTTGTTGCATTATGAAGTAGGTCATGCTTGTTTCCTTATAAAAGAGAAATTTGGGTTGCTGTTATAAATGCATTCTATAATTTCAGATGGTTTACTCAATGAGTTGGAGACCATGCTTTCTAAGAAGTGTTTTCCGCAACAAGAAGGATAGCAGGTCCTTTATGTAAAACATGTTTTTATAGTTCATCTCCTTGCAGTATGGTGATATTTTGGGTGGAAATTGGCATAACTCATCAAGTATGACATTCTGGAAGAAGATTTTTTTCCCACTTCATGACTTCTTTAGTCTTTGACTGCTGTGTGAAAAATTCATTTAGACTCTGGCTGAACCTGTGTATAAGTTTTTGGCCAGGTGATTGAGAGTGAGTCATTAGGATAGGGATAGGATGTATAGGTTTCAGTACAGAAACCTAAATGTGAATTTTCAGGACCTCCAGACGAGATGTCACCTGGAGCCCTGTGGCAGTGCTTTCCTCTTCTTTTATGGATCAGTTACGTCTAAGATTATTATTGTTTTTTTAAAAATCCTGAATATAATGGTGCAAGTTTCTTTGGAAATCTACATTCTACTACTGTTGTTTCTCTCAAATTATATTATATTCAGTTTGGTATATGGAAGATTATATAAATGGTTCATAAAATTAAAGGAATATACATTTGGATGTGCTTAAATTTGTTTTTAAAATTTGCTTTTTGAGCAGAATTTGCATCATTAAAAAAAGCCTTTTTTTTTTCCTTTTTTCCCCCAAAGCCCCCCGGTACATAGTTGTGTATTTTTAGTTGTGGGTCCTTCTAGTTGTGGCATGTGGGATGCCGCCTCAGCATGACTTGATGAGCGGTGCCATGTCCACGCCCAGGATCCAAACCGGCGAAACCCTGGGCCACCGAAGCGGAGCGTGCGAACTTAACCACTTGGCCATGGGGCTGGCCCCCCAAAAAAGGCTTATTGTTGCCATTTTCTGAGTCATTCAATTCTGAGTGACCCAGATAGTAATGATTTAATACCCAGGGAATAATGATATATTAGTAGTATCAAAACATGAGTTAAGTTTTTACTAAGTTTATTTTGCTTTCTTTATGTCTTCAAATGAATTTCTAATCCCTAAATCTTTTCCTTTTCTTATTTTTCTCATACCCTTAACTTTTGCTCTAAGGGATTACCTTCTGTTCCAGTGGTGGTGGGGGGGATATTATGAAAAAGAAGGGGAAGGAGAAGTGGTAAAAGTGTAAAGACTGATCTTTCCTACCTAACTGTTGAGGTGGGTGCTGTTGAAATAGCTGTACCTGTTGCTGTGGACTGCAGCTTTTTAATTAAGAAGCTTTCTCTCCTTGTCCAGATGGTGAGTTTCCATCATTCTTTTAAGGCAAAGGCAGCGTCAAATCTTGCCTTGTAGGTAAAGTCTTTCTCTGGCTTTGCTCTTTTCCTATTAGCTGCTCTGTAGCGTTTAAGAAAGAGATCTGTTAATGGGCATTGATCACATCATTTACAGTTGATTCTTTATGTGTCTGACTCCCTCAGGAGACTGATCTTTTTGAAGAACTGTGTTTTATCCATGTTTGTATTCACAGTAGCTAGGTACAGTGGCAATAAATGGTGCTCAATGATTTTTGAATTAGTGAATATCAGAAAGCTTAATCCATCTCATTTTTCCAAGGGAAACCTGGTCTTTATGTTCTTAATCTGATTTTCCTTAACTTATATGACTGACTACTAGGTATTCCAAGTGGAACTGGTAGGTATCCATAGAGATTGGGCAGAATTATTCTGATGGCTGTAGATGACTTTCTTCAAAAATTGTTTTATAGCTTTTCATCTAAAACCTCATAAGAAAATTGGAGAGCAAATTTGTTTTTCAGGCAGCACAATATTTTATTAAAAAGCTTGAAATGTATTTGGAAAAAATTTTTAAAATTTTATAACTTACGGTATCAATATGATCTATCTTTATATTTTTAAAAGATATATTTTATAATAAAAGTAATATTACATATGCCTATTATTGATCATTCAGAAAAGAATACAAAAGTGTAAGAAGAAAATAAAATTATTCATATTTCCCTCTCAGGTTAAAATGTTGGTATTTTGGTGCGTTTCATTCCAGTCCTTTTTTTGTTCATTGAGTTTTGTTTTTTGGGGGTTTGTTTTGTTTTGTTCTGTTTTCCACAGTTGATGATTTAGTGAAGCATAAAAAAAATAAGCTCATTGTCTCTAGTTGACTATGAAAACAATCTTTAGCTGCCCCATTTTAGCTTTTGGAAAAATTTGCTTGTTTATAATAATTGGATGCTGTCAAAATGCATTTTATATCCTTAAAACTCTATGACAATTTTATGGTATCAGTGGAGTGAAACCTTGGAAACTTGGATATCTGAAAGTGTACAGGCATAATTAATTTTGGGAAGTCTTCATTTTCAGATCTAGGATGATTTTTCCTTGTATTGGAGTAGGATATCCACTGTGGAAACTGTTTCACTGTTTCACTTTCTCATCTGTAAAATGTAAATGATAAGAGAGCTGATTGAATATTAAATGAGGTGATATATTTACCTGGCATAGTACCTGATGGATTGTAAAAGCTCAACAAATGTGAGCTGTTAATAAGCAAACTCTTCTTCCTTTGTCAGTAGTCTTCATTTTCTCTGCAGCTTTTCTGACCTCTTCTGTTCAGAAACACCTCCTTGGCTTCTGGTTGACTGGAGAGCATTTCCTTGGCCTCCTGCCCCCATTTGATGCTACTTTGAGGATCCCTGTTAACCGATTCTCTTGGTAAACCTTTGTTCACTTGCCTGCCACTTTCTTTGTTCAAAGACCATGTGGAGTTAGTAGAGCACTCTAGAGACTCACTGCCTTGGTCCCAGTGCCACTTCTGTACTTCAAAGCTGTGTGCTCTTTGCAAGTTAATTAACCTAACAGTTTCCTCATCTGTTAAATGAACAATGATTCTACCAACCTCATAGTTTTGATGTGAGGACATTAAATGAAATAATGTAGATAAAACATTTAGGTTGTGCAGAATCACTGCCAGCTATTACCTAAGTGTCTGGCTCTTAGTTGGTACTTAATTCTTCTAGATTCGTGATCAGTGACTACCATATCTGTACAGCACTTTTGGTGTTTGTTATGGAAAATAAATTTTACTTATACAAGTCACCCTAACACAACATTAGTAACATAATGTAAAGGATACGTATCATATTAAACACACATGCACCTATGAGATACTTATATATAACGTTCTTAGGGTGTGTTTGGTGAGAAGTGTTGAATGCAGCTGTATGTTGTGAGAATTACATGGTGCCATGCTTGGAGCTTAGGATACTCCTTTTTTTTTTTTTTTTTTAAATGATGGAATGAATGACAGCTTCAGTGTGATATGAACACTTACATTTGTCACATCCCAAATTGCTGACTTTTGATGGCCTTATATTCCAGTTTGAACCTAAGGGCCATCCAGGGACCAAATAATACTTGCATAGTGCATACCTTTATTGATGTATTAATACAGTTGTTCTTATGTGCTACTTTCAGCTGTTCTAGGTAATACTTAGTTTTTGAGTTTGTATGCCATTTCGGGCACAGTTTGGTTTTTACATATCATTTTGATTTAAAGAGTAGCAAAATTACCATTGAGTTGAGAACAGGATTTGTCAAACTATCTGTGGAATTAGTTATTTACTAATAGGCTGGGCAGTCTATGAATTCGCTTCTGTCCCCTTTGTCTTATATCTGGTCTACAAGAATTTGCTGCAATCGCATCATTTATTGTTAATACCCATTGTGCTGAATTCAACACAAACTTTTATTGTAATGAATTAACTGTACATGCTTACAATTCTGAATGAGCTGAAAGAGTTGTGAAAGTTAGGTAAATGAAGTAGATTCAACAGAATTCTTTCTATAATCATAGAAATTAATCATGAAGACATTTGACTTAGTATCTAGTAAAAGCATAAAGTATTTTAGTAAAGTTAACTTCACTATCCATTTGGTGATTATTCTGTCCATTTTTTTGCATTATTTCTCAATCATTTCCTTTTATTATCCTATAAAATACAACTTATAATAGAGGAGGTACAGTTGCTTATGAATACAGAGAGTATTTCATATAAATAGTTCTTGGATTCTGTACAACACCATTGGTCTTCATTTTGCACAAATAATCGACAATTTAGTGTGATAAGATTGGAGGGCTTCTGGAAGCTAGAAAACACAATTGTTAAGAACTCACAGGAATCACAGATAGATTTGTTTCTAAGAAAACAAATGTAGGGACTAGCAGAGATGAGAAGAAATATAAAAGGTCAGCCTCTTACCCTTCAGCAAAGCAGCCTGGTGGTTAGAAACAGAGCTTTGAAGTCAGACAGCCTGACTTTAAGTCCTGCTCTGCTCCTTACTTCCCATAGGACCTGACTGACTTAACCTCTCCACACTTCCGGTTCCCGTATGTAGACTGGGATAGTCATAAAACTAGCAGCAGGTTCTTGTGAGAATTATGTGAGATATGCCTAGTAAAGCCCAGCACTCTGTCTGCCACATAGTAAACACTTGCTAAACAGGTTATAAAGTATCTGCCAATGAGGAGTTGTCACAAACCAGACTTGTGTCATCTCTTAAAACAATCATACTGCTGGAAAAGCAGCTCAAGTATAATCTTGAGCTTGCCAGCAACTGTAGGCGGGGTTAAGTGAGTAAAATGACTCATAGGCTTGTCTTGGTTCTAAGTATCTGTTGTTGGTAATTTTGTCATTCAACCCTGCCCCCAGTTGTGGGAATTATGTTCATACTCAGCAACTAGTAATTATATTTCTCATCAGTAGTAATGGTATTTAAATATTGTTGCATTATTTCTTGTCCTCTTTTTCTGTGAATCGTCTTACACCTAAATGTAGGAGTTACCAGTCTGATTTTGGGAATTCTAGGGAACCAGTGGTGATATTATTTCTTCTTCTTGACAAGTAAGACACAAGAGACTGACAGATGGAGCTCAAAATGGCCCCTCCATTGGCTGATTGGAGGGCATGACATTAAACCTGAAGTAAAAGGACTTATTCGCTGGTCTTAACTTAGACAGACTTACTCATGGGTGACTGGCATAGCTGAGCAACTGCAGGCCTCCCCTCAGGACAGGTGCCTTCCTGCTTGGAGAGCAGATCAGAGGGCATGCACCCAGGGACAGGGTGGGTGAGAAAGAAAGCAAGGAGCTCAGCCAAGCCAACCCTGGGAGTCCTTCTTCCTCCATGAGAGGAGTGAGAGAAGAGTGGGGAGAGAGTTCCCGAGTGTTACTCCAGCAGGAGTCCCTCCATGTGGACTTGAAGCAAGATGGAACCACACATAGCCAAGTGAACATGACCTTCCAGTAAAGAAAGTGAGACTGTGGCGTTCTCTGCGTAGATTGGGGCGACAGATAAAGGGAAAGTGTGAGGAGAGGAGTAGGTTGGAACAGACGTAACAAGGCTCTGGTTTCCTTCATCTTTCAAGAGCACCCTGCATGCGTGCATTCATTTGTTCATTCATCCATCTGTATACCTATCCATTCATTCATCCATCCATCCACTCATTCATTTATTCCTTAATGGATATGAAGGACTTGTAATAATTAGAAATGCTAGTCAGAAATAGATTATGACTTCTCATGTCTGAATTTTAGAGTCTTAACAAAATGTTAAGTGCCACCTTGAAATAGAATTTTAAAAACACAATAAAATATATGAGGAAGCTAAGAATCTTTAGCAAAGGTGTACTTTTTGCAGTGAAGGTGTATCTGGAAAATAGCTTGTAGGGGCTGGCCCCATGGCCGAGTGGTTAAGTTTGCACGCTGTGTTTTGGTGGCCCAGGGTTTTGCTGGTTCGAATCTTGGGCGCAGACATGGCACCACTCATCAAGCCATGCTGAGGAGGCATCGCACATGCGCACAACTAGAAGGACCCACAGCTAAAAAAGAAAATATATACAACTATGTACTGGGGGGCTTTGGGGACAAAAAGGAAAAAAAAATTAAAATAAAAAAAGCAAATAGCTTGTAAATCTAATTTTAAAAATAAATTGATATATTAAGTGTTTACCTGGTTGAATAATTCATATTAATAATTAATTTTGGGTAAGTTTTTTATCCTTTTAAGAAATATTTAGTGAGCAGCTACCATGTGCTGGACATTGTGATAGATACTGGAGATTCCAGGATGAATGAGATACTGTCCTTTGTTCATGGAGATGACAGATTAATATAAGAGACATGGAAATAAATATGTTCAATACAATGTTAGAGGTAACTGATTGGAAATACAGTAGATCCAAAGAAGCAGTGGCCAGTTCTACCTTTATGGCAATGGGCAGCGGTAAGGCGGGCCATGTAGACGCTGCCGAGAATTCATGATTAAATTTGAGGAAAATAATTTCCTTCTCTATTACAATGAATCCTGGTCAGTAACTGTTTCTAGGACTTTAAAAATTATTTTGTTCCTCGTCTTTCTAGAAATTAGGAAGTAGGTAATAGAAGCCTGCCCAAGAATTGTTGCCAAAAGTATAATTTTAAATATTTTATTAGTTATAGAAATATTATATATCTACTTGATGCTCAGTGTTCCATGTTTAAAATATTGGAGGTGTGTCCTGTTCTTAAAGCTCTTAAAAATATATGCTTACAAATAAAACAAACAACCTACCAATGATAAAATGTTGATGTTTTTACTTGTAAAAGGAAGAGGAGGGCCTGGACAATTATGGGAACACTATGAAAGGGTAGTTGAGATGGCGATTGGGAAACTAATTGGAAGAGAAATCGTGTGAGTACTAGATTAGAAACGTGCTGAGTAAAGAAGGTTGCTTACTTGCTTGGACTGTCTAGCACTGTCAGTTCTGCAGAGGTCCTGTGGTCACTGGAGGAAAGAGGGAGGTCAGGCTAGGAGAACCTTGCTGCATCTCTCCTCAGCCCCACTCACCCTCCTTGCTTGAAAATTGGGCTTCTATATAAGAATTTGTTTGAAGAAATATGTGCTACAAATTTAATGAAAAATGTAAAAGCTATTAAAGCATGATATAATAGAAAATGTTGATGTAATGCTGGTAGTGATAGAAATATTTTTAATAGAAAGGTAAAAATCATATTTACACTGATAATTAAAATCTGAAATTGAAGAGCGTTTAGGGTTATTTTGAATGCTTTTATTTTATCAGACAATGCATTTTAAACCAGAGTCATGTGACAATGTAGATGGGTCCTCATGTGGCTCTTTGGAAGAGGAAACCTGGGCATTTCGGAGGACTTTTGGGTTTATGGCCTTGGTTCTTCCATGTATTTAGCTTTCAGAAAGCCTTGGGCTGTCCCTTCCATGGTCCTGATTATTTATACTGTTTTATAATTGCAGAATCTTTTGTTGTTGTGTTGTTCCCAGGTGAACAGAAGAAAGAGGGAGGGAAGCCAAATGATTTTTCTGAGATTATTACCCTAGTGCAAGAAGGAAGAAGGAGATAAATGGGTTTTTAAGGTTGTGCATTTTTCGATAAGACATTTGTTTAACATGGAATTAATGGAGTTATGAGGTGGGAATGGGACTGGACTGGAGTGCAGCGGAGTATTGGATTATAGATTCCCTCCCGGCCGAGGGAATAAAAGCGGCAGGAGGAGATGCTGGGTCCGTTCCTGCAGGACCCCTGGTGTGTCGTTGGCTTAGGATACCTTGGTATCCTGGGATGCGATTGCAGAATCAGCTTTCTCAGGGGGAGGGGAGGTATATGCAACTTTTCCTTGCATGTTTTTAATTTCGTCTCGCACAGAGTGACCAATTAAAGTGAGTGGTATTTCAGGTTCTCTTGTGACTAAGCGCACCTTCCTGTATTTTGTTTGCTGGTAGTTATGTTTTGATGTTGATCTGCGTAACTCTACTTATTCCTCCTCTGAGCATCCCTTCCAGCCTTGGAGCTAGAGCATGGCAAAAGAAATGCTGAAGTTTTTAGCAGTGGTGCCTATTAAGATTTTACCATTAAAAACATCTTTATTCTTGATAGATCCTAGTCCATAGTATACTAAGAAAGTGATCACAAATAACTGAAACCATTGCTCAGGCACCGTTGATACTTACGGTCTCTTTTGGTTGAAAGGTGAGATGGAGTTAAGGAACTCCAATCACAGACGTGAATAACCTATTCACATTATTTCAGGAGAAAAGCATTTGCTGTATGAATACATTGAGCTGGCAAGGAAAGCCATCAGGACCTGAAACATGAAGCAGCTCAGGGATGGCCTCTTCTGTCTTTTTTCAGGCTAAAAGGTCTCTGATGATGACTGCTTTGCTCTGCATATCAGGTAGTGTTTTCCTCTCTGCAACAGCTGCCTTTTCTCAGCTTGCTGGTAGTTTCTGCTTCCCCCCTTTTTCAGCTTGCCTTTGCTCGCCATTGCCCATTAAAGCTCTTTACCTCATGATGTTTCATGTAACTCCCATAACACAGTGACTCTCTCAGTTTATCCTGGTTCTGACTGCTAAGAGAGGACTGGTTGAATACATTATGTTAATGCATTAGGAAACTTCACAGCTGTGAAAAAGGTTGAGGTAGATCCATTGATGTCTTGGAGTCAGCCTGAACTCTGCGTTCGGTGACAGCACATGTGGAGCCTGGTCAGTGGCCACCATAGTGGGAGTATCTGCAGTGTGGAAATGGGCAGATGCCACAAACCAGGGATCACAGCCTCTACTTCTTCCCTCCAAGAACCTATTGCTGAACCTTTATTGGCACACCACTGGGTCGATCTATAGGTGTTAACACGCACAATCTCCAAGGTGTACTGTTAAACCGAAAAGAGTAAAATGTAGAATAACTTATAGAATGATTCTAGTTTTTGAATAGAAAAGGGAGATTTAAATATACGTGTGTGTGCATGCATTTCTGCTGATTCTTGTATAGTGTGGAGAATATTTTTGGTAGGTAACAGTGGGATGGCGCAGATCAGAGTTTAGTTTTAGACACTTTGTCTATATCGACAAATTGATACATTGCTTATGAACATTAAAAGCCAGTACAGTTTTTACATAATCATAAAATACTGTTGATATCATTTATTTGAATCTCAAATATTATGATGAGCTATGTAGGAAGGAAATATGATCCTAATGTCAAAAGTGTCGAGGTCGCATGAAGTCACTTTTCCCATAAGCCATCAAGTTCACAGCCATGCCTCTTTGTACCTTACTTCATGTTGTGTTTTTTTTTTTTCCTTCTCCCCAAACCCATGTAGTACATAGTTGTATATTCTAGTTGTAGGTCCTTCTAGTTCTGCTATGTGGGATGCCACCTCAGCGTGGCTTAATGAGCACTGCTAAGTCTGCGCCCAGGATCTGAACTGGGGAACCCTGGGCTGCTGAAGTGGGGCGCACGAACTTAACCACTTGGCCACGGGGCCAGCCCCCATTACTTCATGTTTGACTGTGACTTTTATCACTTTCTGCTATGCTTGTTTTGAGATTTCTAATATTCCTCTCACCCTCTTTTTTTGGTTTCTTTTGTATGTAAGCTTTTACTGTATTGCTAATAATAGCCATGATCTATGCATTGTCTAGAATCCACTTTCTTCCTGAAGACACCTTGTAGTCCGTATTCTAATGTAGGCCAGTTGCTTTCTAGGCAGCTACACAGTTGGCATCTGGAAATGTCTAATTTTAGCCTCCTGAGATTTCATGGATCCTATATCTGCCCCTCTTTTTGATTCTGTTAAAGAAAAAATTATTTTGATCCTTGTTAAAGCAGTAAAGAAGGCTTTATTCAAGCCTGCTGCAATAGGGGAGAGAGAGTGGGTTCAACTCCAGATACAATAAGGACAAGTCAGGATTTATAGCCAATGAGCAGAGTGCGGAATTCGGTGAGTGGGAAATACTGAGAGGAGCCATCAAGGGTAGGGGGACTCTTGCGAAACTGACTTAACGGTATTCGTGGTAAAGGCAGGCAGGGTGAGCAGATATCAACGGTCAGGGGGACTCTCCGTAAACTGACTTAGCAGGATTCTTACTACAGCGGGCCTAGGCACGCTGAAGACGGGATGGGAGGCCGGGTCGAGGCCCAGTTGAGAAGAGGGCTCAGACGAGCCTGACTAAAGTTTGGATGAGAAGGGAGTCTTTGTCAATTCTTTTTTGTTGTTGTTGTCCTGTTTTTCTGTAGTATATTCTCAAATTCTTTTTAAAAGAAATGTTGCATAGGCAATGAATTTTGAATCCTTGTATTAGTTTCTTATTGCTAGTGTAACAAGTTATCACACACTTGGTGGCTTAAAACAACATAAATTTATTCTCTTACAGTTCTGATGGCCAGAAGGTTGAAATCAGTTTTCCTGAGCCAAAGTCAAAGTGTCAGTTTCAAAGTGTCAAGGTTCCCTCTGGGGCCACTAGGGGGAAATCTGTTACCTAGCCTTTTCTAACTTCTGGAGGCCACCTACTTTTCTTGGCTCGTGATCCCTTCCTTCCTTCCTCACATCACTCTAACCTTTTGCTTCCATCACCACATCTCTTATGGCCTCCATTTTTTTTGTTTTTTTTGGTGAGGAAAATTGGCCCTGAGCTAACATCCCTGCCAGTCTTCCTCTGCTTTGTATGTGGGATGCTGCCACAGCATGGCTTGATGAGTGATGTGTAGGTCCACGCCTGGGATCCAAACCTGCAAACCCTGGGCTGCCAAAGCAGAGCACATGAACTTAACCACTACGCCACCGCACCAGCCCCTCCTACATCCTCCTGTGATGTTCTTGTCTCTCTCTTATAAGGTACCTAGTGATTGTGTTGGGTCCACCTGCGTGATCTGGGATAATCTCCCTGGCTCAGGATCCTTATTTAATTAGATCTGTAAATCTCTTTTGGCATGTAAGGTACATTCACAGGTTCCAATGATTAGGATGTAGACATCTTCTTGGGGCATTCTTCAGCTCACCATACCTTGTAATATCTAAAAATGTTTTTATTTTTTCCTCATGCTTAATTGATAGTTTGGCTTTGTATAGAATTAGAAGTTTATGATATTTTTTTCCTCAGAACTTTAGAAATAATGCTTCATTATCTTCTACATGATAAGAAGTCTGATGCCAGTCTGGTTCTTACTCATTGGTACATGACTTGAAACTTTTCCCTCTCTCTATGCTTTGGAGATCTTTTGCTCATATTGAATGTTAGAACTGGCTTAAGCTGAGCATAAATTTTATTCGTGAGTGTCCAATTAAGTGTAATTAATGTTCATAAACATGTCTCTAACGTGGCTGTTAGTTTTCCAAGGTGGTTTCCAAATTGTAGGTCGCTACCCATTTAAAAGAAAGAAAGAAGGAAGCAATGAAGGGAAGAAGGAAGGAATAAATAGAATAGAAAATGTCACGGGGCCATCCCACAGTAGTTACACATATTGTTTCATGAAACATTTGTTTCACTTGTGTACATGTGGTGTGTTTAAAAATTTTCCGAAACATTCCAAAATTTAGCATGTATTTGCTCAGTGTCTGAAACAGGGGCTGAAGTTTTCACATTAAAAATGATCCTTAGAAACTATGTTAAGATATGTATTTGAGAAGAAGAGCATTCCTCCTTAGCTTTAGTTTAATGTTTTAAATAAAAATTCTTCTGTTGCCCCGTGGCAAGTTCTATTAAAAGTAATAAGAACATGGCTAATTCTGAAATACGAAATTGAGGATATTCTGAAGCTGCTTGTTGAAAGCCTGTTTGTTATTAGATGGAATGCTGGGTGTAGGCTGGTGTGGTTCATACTTGGGATCTAGCCTGAAAGACATGTTTTTACCCTCAACAAATATCATCTTTGTTTGAGTATCTATAGTCCATGTAACCACAGCAAGGTCTTTTTTCTCCCTGAGAATGTATCTCAAACATCATCTTTCTTGTCTTTGTTTCACAATAGTTTAAAGTAGATCTGCCTTCTGCTTTTCTGTTTCAGTTTGTTGCAGAATGTGTCAGGTACCACCTAACCCTCTTGGTGTGCCTGAGAACTACAAAATAATAATGAAATCTTGGAATAGATAAGTTTACTCTATGAGGACTGAAGCGGTTGTTAATTCCCAAGGCCAGACTGGTTATCTAACAAAGGGTAAAGTACTTTTTAAGTTGAAATTGTGGATTTATGTATTTTTAACATTCATCTGTCAAAATGTACACTGGGAAAAATGGTTTGCTGTCAGTTTTATTGGATTGAGTTTGAAATTTACTAATTTTGGATTATGATTTGGGGTTAAGTTAGTGATGCTAAGTTACAATGCCTGCTTTCAAAAAAGGTAATTCAGGAGGATACTTGATTCTTAGAAGTCTTGTGTTTAAGTGGAATTAGAGGTCTTCTTAAAATGTTATGGTTGTCAGTTTTTAAAATGCTTCTTAAAATGCTATAGTTGTCATTTTCTTCCACAAATTTGTGCCCAGAGATGTTTTCCTGTATACTTGAGTATTTAATCCAAATGTCTTTTGATCCTTACTACTTAAAATATGCCTCTTATACTTTGAAACCTTGTTATATTAAGTGTAAAGTCAATAAAAATAACTTGATTTAATTTGGCTTGAATAATGTAATAGGGTTTTCAAATTTGATAATGACATGTGCTGTAAGTACCAAGTAACACAGCTGTCATTGTTTAATAGGTGCCTGGAACTTTGTGCACACTTGCACACAGACACAGGACAGCTGTCGAAGCCCTGTGGTCAGTGTTTTAGGGCACGCTCTTTGTTCTTGCACTGAATTTCTGTATAAGCAATCAGAATGAAACCAAGGGGAGCATTCTAGGGTAATTCCTAATGAACTTCTCAACTATAGAGACCGTATGAAACGTAATTTAACTACAGCAAATTCTGCATCAGGATACGATACCACTTCTTACTCTAAAGATGATTGCCTCACAATGCAGATTATTAAATGTCTCTAAACTCAGTGTTGGGAAAGGTTGGCATTTCCATTTAATCTCTTCAAAGAAGCAGGTTTGGCTATATTTTCTAAAATTAGTTTGACTTTAAACCCACTCTCTTTTTAGAATACAGATCTTCCTTGACTTACAGTGAGGTATGTCCTGATAAACTCCCTGTAAGTTGAAAATATCGTGAGGAAAACGCATTTGCAGAACCTACAGAACATCCTCGCTTAGCCTAGCCTACCTTGAATGTGCTCAGAACACTCACGTTAGTGCACAGTTGGGCAAAAGCAGCTCACACAAAGCCTATTTTATAATAAAATGTTGAATTTCTCATGTAATTGATTGAATGCTGTACTGAAAGTGGGAAACAGAATGGTTGTAAGTGTATCAGTTGTTCGCACTCACGATCGTGGGGCCGACTGGGAGCTGTGCTTGCTACTGCTGCCCAGCATCACGAGAGAGTATGGTACTGCCCGTCGCCAGCCCGGGAGAGGATCGCAACTCAAAAGTCGAGTACAGTTTCTACTGAATGCTTCTTGCTTTCATACCATCAACTCAAACCGTCATAAGTCAAGAACCATCTGTACATTCATTAATATTAAAAAATTTTCTCCCATGGGGAAATATAAGGGTAAAAATTTTCTAAAGGAATTTCAAGATTTAGAGCTTATTTATTTGATTTAGTGTCAACTGTTCGAATCATGATAAAGTATATCATCTTTCCCATAAAATTAGGATACAATTTCATCCAGTTTCAGTACAGCCTCTATTATGTGATTAGGTTTTCCTTTCTGGAAATCTCTAGTCGGGAAATGATCTGCGTAAAGCTTTCTATCTAACAGTTTGCCATAATGACGTTTTCTTGGGATACTTTCATCTTCACATTCCAGCTCCATCCCATTTCCACTTCTTGCCTTTATACTTTTAAATTTCTCCTTGCTAAGTTGGAAATACAGTTGAGACTCCTACAACTGGCGGCAGGAATAAAGGACTGGCATAGTATATATTCAAGGAAAAGCCTTCATCCATTGAATTTGGCCTAATCCCCGTAGAAATTCATGCTTAACTCTTCTGATAACGGAAATGGAATTTAATAAGTAGTCAAGTTTTCTACTTTGAGTTTAATTTCTATTAATTTACTTTCTATACCCATCTGTAGAAGTATGAGTGTGATGTTTTAAAGCTGGGCAGCAGAGGAGGAAAAAAGGAATTGATAGAGGTTCATAAGTCTGAAATAGGATAATGAATATGTATATCATTCAGTTGATTATTGCAGACTTCCGATTGCATTAGTTCACTGTGACAATCTGAACCAGCCTGTACTTTTATTGGTGCATTCTATTATTTATTCACATTTCCCCCAAGAGATAGCATATTGACATTTTGTAGTCTAACTGAGAAAAGCAGTGACATAAACATTTTTTCCCAAGTAAACTGAAAAATTTACAAGCTCTCATCTTGCTACTTTTTACTATTATAAACGCCCTTGTGCTCGTTTACCTCATTGGCATAAATCCCTAGAGGTGGAATTGTCGGGTAAAGGTTATGCCTGTTTTTAAGACTTTTGATATACATTATCAAACTGCTTTCCAGAAAGATTTTATACACTTATATGTCTACCCTCAGAGTAAGGTACTGCAGATGTCCCCACGCTGTTGTCAACACTGAGTAATAGCACTGCAATTTTTGGTAGTCTGAGATAGGTGCAAAGGGATATTTTAAAACTTGTATTTCTTTAGTTTCTAATGAGTTTGATTTTTTTCCCATGTCTTGGCTTTTAAATTTAGATTTTATTTTAGTGAGAGCTATCCTTGGTTTAAAGATTCAGCAGACTGTGAGACTTGTTTTGGAAAATAGCTGACTTGTATACTCCTCCCCCCTCACTGCCCACCCCATAGAGTAACCACTCCCCACCCCCGAGCTGATTCTTTCTCTGTTTACTTCGGAGTGCTGGATACAGGCCTTGTTGCCACTTCCTGCTTCTGCAGTTTCAGGCAGTATGTTGGTTTCCTGCTTTGGAGGGTGAGGAGTTGGTTTTCTTCTGTGCACCCAACCTCTGCTGCAGCCATGGCACATCTCTTCAACTCTCAGGGGGTGTCTGACTCCCTGTGTTTAAGCCCACCCCTGCCTCTCCTCAGGAACCCACTTGCTGGGCCTTTGAGGGAGGGGATTTAAAGACTCCCCACATTGTTGTTTTAGTGGCCTTTTAGGAGGAGTGGGTATAAAAGTGTGTGTTCCATCTCCCATCGTTAACTGGAAGTCCTTTTTCGTGTCTTTAGTAATCATTTTTATAAAGTAATGGTTAAAATATGGGCTATGGAGTCAAGACTGTCTGAATTTGAATCCAGCTTTCCTGTTAACTAGGTTTATGACCTTAGACAAGTTGGTTAAAATCTCTAAACCTCATTTTTTTCGTCTGTGTAATAAAATTAATATGAAACCTCTCTTAGAGTGTTGTTGTGAGAATGAAATGTGATAAGGCATGTGAAGTGCTTTTCACAGTATCTGCTGCCTGGAAGTGTCTTACCGTCTGCCAGGCACTTAGTAAGAGCACAAATATAGTTGTCTCTAGTAGGATCACAAATCTAGTTGTTTCTGCTATTGTTACTCTTGTGAATTTCTTGCTCATGATCCTTGCCCAATTTTCCAATGGAATGCTTGTCTTCTTGATCAGAGGTGCCTTTTATATAGTCTATCATTGGTCTTTCATTTTTATTTATGGTACTTGGGATGTGTCATTATATCCCTACTATTTCATGTTATGATCTCCACTTCTGTTGTCAGATTTGTGTTTTTGAGATACCTGGTGGTAATAAAAAAGAAGTGTGTGTGTGTGTGTGTGTGTGTGTGTGTACGCGCATGCGTGTGCATGCGCAAGTGGGCAGTAAAACTGGAGATTTTTATAGAAGTTGGGGCAATTGATAAGGGGGACCTTATCATTGGCTAAATGAAGAAATGATTATTTTCATCTTGTAAGAGAAATAATTTTTTTTTAATTCCTAAAGTATATCTTGTGCTGGTTTATTTTTTGGACAAATCACCTTAATTTTCAAAAGCTATCTTGAATGTTCTTATCATCTACCCAAGTGGATTTCATCTGAAAACTTAGAGTTTTCAGTTTCAGTTTCTTTTTTAATACTAATTTTCATGAAATTAGATCCAAAATTGATTCTTGGATAAGATTTATCATTATCCTCTAAGTTAATGCTATGTTAACAAATTTGCTTTCTTTTGAATATCATATATAATATTGAAATGGTTGATATGTTGATATTTCAAAGTTGTAGTTACAGATACTTAACTCATCCTTTTAAGTTTATTTGATTTTGCTAGTTTGTCATTTTAGGCAGTATTGGTTTATTGTACTATTTTTATTTGTTTTGTCTTAGTTTTATAATTAATTAACTTTATGATTCTTTAAATAACAGGTAGTCTAAATTTGGTCTCTCCACAGATTCAGACCAGGATGTAGCACTCAAACTTGCCCAGGAGCGAGCTGAAATAGTTGCTAAATATGACAGAGTAAGTATTCGTATTTACTCATTGAGTAAGTTTTATTAGAAAAAACGTATAAATAGAAATGGATTTGCTTTTTGGAGAGCTAAAATTCCGGAAGCGTTTGTTTACTTCCTGTGACCACTGAAGTCATCTTTTTTCCTGACCTCGTCCCCAGATTTTCTCTCCCTCCTCTCCTCTGCCCCAGCCGCTCTGGCCTCTTGCTATTCTTCCAACGCACCAGCCTGCTTGTGCCTCAGGACCTTCACACTGGCTTTTCCTTCTGCCTAGAACACTTGTGTCTTGGATA
Source organism: Equus caballus (assembly GCF_041296265.1). Lineage (NCBI taxonomy): Eukaryota > Metazoa > Chordata > Mammalia > Perissodactyla > Equidae > Equus > Equus caballus. Next base: position 34,360,178 of record NC_091712.1, read on the forward strand.
TCCTCAGGCCTCGTTCCCTCACTTCTTTCAGATCTTTACCCGGATGCTGCCTTCTCAGGGAGATCTTCTCTGACCTACTGCTTAATACCCTCCTCCACTCGCTGGCTCTCTGTATCCCCTTTCTCTTTTATTTTTCACTATAGCACTTATTATACCAGCATACTTGATATTATACTTATTTTGTTTGTTGTCTGCTCTCACTCCTAGAATGTAAAATCTGAGGGTAAGAATTTCTTTTGTTTGATTTACTCTTGTATTCTAAATACCTAGAACAGTTCCTGACTCATACTAGGTATTAAATAAATATTTGAATACATTAGTATATAGAATTAAACACTCATTTTATTCATAATTTATATGTGCTATTAAAAATTTAACAGGATCTGAAAATTTGAATTTATACATTATGTATCATCTCTATTAGCATTGTATCCTTATGTTAATTATGGAATCTGTTTTTTGATGTCCTAGAAAAATCACAGTTGTTGGCAATTTACGTGTCTCCTTATTACTGCCTTACCTCTTAATGTCTATAATGAGTTGTTGCAGTGATTTATAAGTGTCAGGTTTTATATTTATATCACTTGCATGTAATTTCATATCTGTTATTTTTGATTATTTATGAGAATAACAGGAGCATGAAATTATAGAAAGCCATCTGGACTGTGCCCTGCTTCCAGGGAGGCATTCAGGCAGCGCTCAACTTAACAGTTAGGTTCCCAGAGTTCGTTTCCAAGTTGCTTGTTTGGAACATCAGACACTCCCATTTTTGTGATTAGGTTTTAGTGTAGTCCATGAAAAACCCAACTAATTTATTTTACCGCTTAACTGATTTAAAACCAATAGAACTATCATTCATTCATGCTTGCATGCATTTTTCTTTTTCACACCATTAACCAGTTTTTGGCCAGGCTAGGCATCATGCTAGGCCTTGGGGATTCACGGTACAGACATGAGTTACAGCAGTCCTTGCCCACAAGATGCTCACAGCCTACTCGGAGGAGAACACATGAGCAGACAACTATAAAATATACTCAGATAGAGGGGTCCACAAGTTGAGTCTGAAATTTGTGGGATTGATATAGACTGTTACATTTGGGGTTCCTGATCAGTGCTAGTTAATAGCCTCAGAGCAGAGTGAGAAGAGCAAGAGAGGACAGAGCTCTGGGCACCTCGACAGTTGAGAGGTACCCATGAAGAAGCCATCAAAAGGAGACTGGGAGAGGGTTGAGGAGAACCAAAGAGGATGGTGTCATGCAGGTTGGGGAATAGGGAGTGAGCAACGTTGACAAGTGCACTGAAAAAATCCGTTAGATAAGGCCTGAAGGTTGTCCCCTGGATTTGACAATGGGAGATCATTTTTGACTTCGACAAGAATAGCATCAAGGCTGATGTGGCTGTGAAGTAAAGAAGTAGAGAGACAAATGGATAGCTCACTCTTCTGAGAAGTTTGGATGAAAAGGCAGGAAATACTTTTTTCTAAGACATGTTCACTCTAAAACTTTCAAGTTTGACACTTTATTCTTGTGTGGCTTTCTTATCCTCCGTTGTTCCCTCTTTCCCAATCATCTTTTCACAGGAACCCAAGTTTAATTGTGGCTTAGCTACATGTCAGCTGTTGCCAAAGTTTGTAACTAGCAAATGGTGATTATATTGCCAAAAATAGTTTATTTTTTCAAAAAAATGAATTAAAGTTGATAATGCCTCATTTCCAGCTCTTATTATTAATACGTAAAAAATAACTCTTGTTTCTTTGTCCTTTTATTTTAAGAAATTATTCCGTTTTATAAATGCCCAATAACCCTCCCTTGTTCCTTATTATAGGGACGAGAAGGTGCCGAGATTGAACCCTGGGAAGATGCTGATTACCTTGTTTACAAAGTCACAGATAGATTTGGCTTTTTACAGTAAGTTGCATATATTCAAAGCTAACTTTTTTATTATAATGTTTCTATGATCACCTATTATATTGATTTTCTTTCTTTCTAATAACATTACTGTGAATAGGTTCCAGGACTGGTCCTACAATGTGCTTTTTGTTATTAAACTCCTGGCTTTTTTAACCTCTATGATTGAAGTCGAACTATAGTTAAGAATACAGTCTCTAATATTTGTTGTATTTTAGTAAGAACATTAAGTGCAATAAATGAATTGTATTAATAATTTAGCAGAATTAAATGGAAATGAATAACAATTTGTACTTCAAAAATAATGATAAAACATTTCATTTTTATATAAATGCATTTTAAAAATAATTGGCAATTAGAACTTTAGTGTTATGCATCCTAAAAATGAGCAATGAAAAGAAGTGCTCTTGATCTCCCTTATAGTTGTAAATGTATTCATGTTATTGCTTCTCAAAATTAATTCCATTTATCCTAAGTATGTTACATAAAGAGTTGAGAGAGGTCTAGACCACTTATAAAGTCGTTCAAGTGATTTTTTTCTTTTGGTGAGGAAGATTTGCTCTGAGCTAACATCTGTTGTCAATTTTCCTGTCTTTTTTGCTTGAGGAAGACTAGCCCTAAGGTAACATCTGTGCCAGTCTTCCTCTATTTTGTACATGGGTTGCCGCCACAGCATGGCTTGACCAGTGGTGTAGGTCTGCTCTTGGGATCCAAACCCACAAACCCAGGCCACCTAAGCGGAGCGTGCCAAACTTTAACCACTGTGCCACAGGGCCAGCCCCTGACTATGGTATTTTTAGTCAGATTCACATAGGCTGTAGACTCCTCTTCATCTCTGTAGTTTGTTTGGTTCAATACAATTTCGTGATTAACCTATTTCTCTTTCAAATTTATTCTTTTCCAGTCTTGTTCATTATAAATAGGAAAAATCCAGGGATTTTTATTTTACGATATATGGTTAAATTTCTTTTTACTGATTTTATTTTTTATTTTTCCTTCTCCCCAAAGCCGCCCCAGTACACAGTTGTATTTTAGTTGTGAGTCCTTCTAGTTGTGGCATGTGGGACGCCACCTCAGCGTGGCCTGATGAGCGGTGCCACGTCTGTGCCCAGGATCCAAACCAGCGAAACCCTGGGCTGCTAAAGTGGAACTTGAGAATTTAACCACTTGGCCACAAGGCCGGCCCCTGATTAAATTTTGAAGGAAAAATACAATTTCTTATATAGTTCATAGCAGTAACTTATAGTACTCAGACCTTGTTTTCTCCTTCCGTTCTGTTTTCTTGCATTTAGAAAGTATTTTGTTGCACCATGTTTTTCTCAGGGTGAAACAAGCAAACAAACAGAAATAGTTCTGGAGGTTAGAGAATATATGCTCTTCTTTTGGCTTCGCTGGTCCCAGTTAACCGTTTCCTGCCTTATCTGTAAAACAAATTATTAACTGCTCTGAATGTCTTAGAGTATAACTGAAGCATGTAAGAAATAAGATGAGAGAATGTTATATAAAGGTCTGGACAGATAGACGGTGTTATTATTATACCAAAGGACATTAGCATGTCCCAGATGTTCTCCTGAGTTGTTGTAATTAGAGGACTTTGAACTTCAACAAACCAATAGAGCAGTATTTAACTCTGATGAAAATACTGTTCTTAATTTAAACTGCCACTTCCACTTTTTTAAGTAAATCAAACTTAGCCACAAATGTGGCAGGAAATGATTGTACATTTTTGTGAGTTAATGCGCAGATCTGAGTGAATGAAGTTTTGAAGGACAGTTTGAGCATTTAGCACTGTCAAGATCAGTGGGTCCCAAACTTGCCTGCACGTTAGAATCAGCTGGGAAATGTTTGTTGTTGTTATTTTTTCACAAAAAACAGATTTCTGGGTTCTGTCCCAGATTTTGATTCAGAAGGAAGGATATAACTCAGCTGATTTTGACCTCCGCAAGTGTTTCTGATGGGAGCAAACCACAATTAGAAATGTTCTTATCATAAAATGGTCTAATATAGTACAAAATATGTATGGAAAAACTGTGCATTCCAAAAGTATTCTAGTAATTACCTAAATTCTCTTTTCTCATTGAAACAATGTGAGCTGGGTTCTGGCCCAAGAGCTTAGCCTGTATTTGGCAATCTGAAGTCACACTCAGTTATTTTGTGTTTTTTATCCTCTGTCCATTTGGCTCTAGTGGGAAAAAAAGTCAGTCAGTATAGTATCTGAATGATAGTATCCAATATTTATTGAGCACTTACTGTGTGCTAGGCACTGTGCTAAGCTCTTTACATGGGTTGGCTCATTTATTCCTCTCAAAAACTCTTTGAGATAGGTATTCTTTCTGTCTTTTTTTAGATGAAAATGAAGCACAAAGAGGTCAAGCAACTTGCCCCAGTTGTGCTGACATTAAGTGTCAGATCTGGGGTGTGGACCTTGGCAGTCTTACAGCAGAGCTGGTGTCCTGACCTTCTGCATTATACTGCCTGTTCCTACTCTCCTGTGTTTTTAATAAGAGAAACATAGAAGCAGCACTTTGGAATGCCTCGAAGGAAAATGAGTGGGGGAAAGAGTGCCTGAAGAGAAGGAGACTGTTTGAAACGGTCCCTGTGGAGGTGTACTGGGTAGCTGAGCTCACCACTTCTTTGAAAACGGAACTGGTACTTGTTCTCATACTGTCACACTGCTGTTTGGCTGTTTGTTTTTACTCCATGAAGTAGTCCTAAAACAGGCAGCACAAACGAAAATAACACAACAGAGAAATGGGTTGTAGTGTCATGTTAGGCTTTAGTAAATTTCCCTGACGTCGTTGATTTTGTTACAAAGCCTCACATAAAACACTTTCTCCTGAGGTTGCTGCTGGTGCCTTTTCTTGCTTGTCACCGTAGTCTGGAGTTTTTTGAGCTATTGAAAAAAGTCACTTGGCTAGGCATTTAGATACTGCTCCCTGTTACACCTTGATCAAAAGAGCATTTCTTTCTGCTGTCTTATTAGTTCTTTGCAGTTTTTGGTTGGTTCTGCAATGAAATTAGGTTGTAAGTGTCAATGTCAATCCAATAATAATGGGAAAAATAACTTTGTAGCCTTCTCTGAGGGCTGCCGCCTTCATATGTAATTAGAATTTCAGTAAGTTAAATTACTTGTTATGATATATGAAGAGGGATGACAGTACAAGGCTAACTTGGTTTTATAACAGATTTCACAATAAATATAAAAACTGTTGCCAAACCAGCCTGGTTTGGTGCTGGAACAGGCATGTCTTTGTTTAGTACTCAGAAATGGTCAGAAAAGCTGACCCCCAGTCAGCTTTACCGTAATGGAGTTATATCTGGAGAATGGAGAAATCAGGCTTATTTAAGAAGTTAGAGAACTTTCAACATTTTTATCAAAAATAGTCACTGCTAGTTCGCTCAACAAAGAATGCTTGGTATTTGGATAATGATAGATAATGTTTTTAGGTCAAAAGTTACTAATAGAAGATTAGAAGGAAATCATACCAAAAATAAAGATAAAATTAATACCAAGCTTCACATTTTCAACTACATATCAAAGTGTGTATATCTATAAAATTTAGCAGATTGTCTCTGGTTTACTATGACTACATTAATGTGTGAAAGCCAGAATAAAGGTGTTTTTGCCTTTAAAGAATATCTGTTTTGATGACAGAGGCTTGAGAACTCTTTTACCCATCTAATAGTTTTGACTAGAGTCAGTCTAAACTTAGACAAAATTTACTACAGAAACAGAAATAAAATTTAGTCAATATATTCAACTTACTAATTTTAACAGGTTAAGTTTTAAGTTTCCAAATGAAAGTTTCTCTCACAGTTACGGAAATGCTCCTCCTGAACTACTGAAAAATTGTAGGCACATATACTCTAATTAGTAATTCTAAGTTTAATAACAGATGAAAAAATAGATCCAGTGAAAGTCGCTCTGTTTCCCGGGATGACTATTATTTTTGTTGTTTTTACTTACTGTGTTTCCATGAGGCATAGCTTCTTGCTGCCAGCTTATTGTTTGCTTTAAGTAGCCTCTGGTTGCCTCCTTCCCTTAGAGGACAAACCTTTGTTTTCTAAATCAGGGGTACGCTCTTTCTCTAGAGAGCTAGATAGAAAATATTTTTGGCTTTGTGGACCATATGGTCTTTGTCACAGCTATTCAACTCTACCACTGTAGCAGGAAAACAACCACATAAAGCACATAAATGAACAAGCAAAGCAGTGTTCCAATAAAACTTTATTTACAAAAACAGGCAGTGGGCCAGATTTGATCCATGGGCTGTAGTCTGCTGACCCAAAGGAATACTCTGTACTGACCCAGACTTTGGTCCTTCCTTTCTTCTACTTAAGGATATTTAGGTGGCAAGGTAAAGATGCATATGTGCGTGCAGGTGTGCGTTCATCCTTCCTTTCCTACATTCTTTCAGCAGCATTAGTGCACTCCTTCAGCAAGCCAGCCACTGTGCCTGAGGCTGGTACAGTGCTTTACCTGTGTATTCTAGACATTGTGTGTGGCTCTTGATAAGGTGGCAGTCCCCTGCTTTCTCTTTGGAAGGCTGTGAAAATTAATGTATGCCAACAGAGAGATTCAAGGAGGAAAAGTTCTCTGAAGAAGAGTGTTGTGCACACAGCAGATTTTGTATAAAAGCTGTTAGGTATGGAGCAACAATGCAAGAAAATCCATATAGGAAGACTTGACTGCATTCTTGTTCTCTCATCCGTCTAGGAAGTCTCAACACTTTCTACAAAATTGAATATCCATTCATGAGAAAACAAATTCAGTAACATTGCATATAGAAAATCAATATACAAAAACCGGTTGTGTTTCTATACACTATCAGAAAGAGAAATACCAAAACAATCACGTTTACAGTTGCATCAAAAACCCCCAAATACCTAGGAATCCATTTAACTAAGGAGGTGAAAGACCTGTACACCAAAAACTATAAGACATTGATGAAAGAAGACACAAATAAATGGAAAGATATTCTATGCTCATGGATTGGAATAATTAATATTGTTATAATGTTTATACTACCCAAAGCAAGCTACAGATTCAGTGTAATTCCTATCAAAATTCCAATGGCATCTTTCACAGAAATAGAACAAACAGTCTTAAAATTTGTATGGAACCACAGAAGACCGTGAATAGCCAAAGCAATTCTGAATAAGAAGAACAAAACTGGAGGTATCACACTTCCTAATTTCAAACAGTATTACAAAGCTATAGTAATCAGAACAGTATGGTATTAGCATAAAAACAGACACATAGGTCAGTGGAACAGACTAGAAAGCCCAGAAATAAACCCACACATATATGGTCAATTAATTTATGACAAAGGAGCCAAAAATACACAATGAGGAAAGGATAGTCTGTTCAATAAATGGTATTGGGAAAATTGGACAGCCACATGCAAAAGAATGAAACTGGACCACTATCTCACACCACACACAAAAGTCGACTCAAGGTGGATTAAAGACTGAATGTAAGACCTGACCCGTGAAACCCCTGGAAGAAGACATAGACAGTAAACTCTTGACGTCAGTCTTGGCGGTGACTTTTGGATTTGACCATAAAAGCAAAGGCAACAAAAGCAGAATTTAAAAAGTGGGACTGCATGAAACTAAAAAAGCTTCTGCACAGCAAAGGAAACCATCAACAAAATGAAAAGGCAACCTACTGAATGGGAGAAAAATGTTTGTAAATCATATATTTGATAAAGAGTTAATATCTAAAATATGTAAAGAAATCATACAGTTCAATAGCAAAAAAGCAAACAATCTGATTAAAAAATGGGCAGAGGATCTGAATGGACATTTTTCAAAGAAGACATATAAATGGCCAACAGGGAAGTGAAAAGGTGCTCAACATCACTAATCAGGGAAATGCAAATCAAAGCCACATTGAGATGTCATGTCAGGGGCCGGTCTGGTGGCATAGTGGTTAAGTTCACACACTCAACTTCGGCTGATCGGGGTTCGCTGGTTCGGATCCCAGACATGGACCTACATACCATTCATCAAACCATGAGGTGGCAGCGTCCCACATAGAAAAAATAGAGGAAGATTGGCATAGATGTTAGCTCAGTGACACTCTTCCTCAAGCAAAAAGAGGAAGATTGGCAACAGATGTTAGTTCACGGCCGGGCTTCCTCACCAAAATAAATAAATGAATAAAATAAAATCACCTCACACCTGTTAGAATGGCTATTATTGAAAAAATAAGAAATAAGTGTTGAAGAGGATGTGGAGAAAAGAAAACCCTTGTGCACTGTTGGTAGGAATGTAAATTGGCGCAGCCACTATGGAAAATAGTATGGAAATTCCTCAAAAAATTAAAAATAGAGGGGCTGGCCCCGTGGCTGAGTGGTTAAGTTCGCGTGCTCCGCTGCAGGCGGCACAGTGTTTCGTTGGTTCGAATCCTGGGCGCGGACATGGCACTGCTCATTAAACCACGCTGAGGCAGTGTCCCACATGTCACAACTAGAAGGACCCACAACGAAGAATATACAACTATGTACCGGAGGGGCTTTGGGGAGAAAAAGGAAAAAATAAAATCTGTAAAAAAAAAAAAAAATTAAAAATAGAACTGCCGTATGATCCAGCAATTCCGCTTCTGGGTATTTATCCAAAGGAAATGAAATCATGATCTTAAAAAGGTATCTGCACCTCTATGTTTACTGCAGCATTATTTACAATAGCCAAGACCTGGAAACAACCTAAGTGTCCATTGATGGATGAATGAATAAAGAAAATGTCATACACACACACACGTGCACACATGCAATGAAATATTATTCAGCCATAAAAAGAAGGAAATCCTACCATTTGTGACACCATGGATAAACCCTGAAGGTTTTATGCTAAGTGACATAAATCAGACAAAGAAAGGCAAATACTGTATGATATCACTTATATGTGTAATCTAAGAAAAAAAAATAAATCCCAAACGCATCGATACAGAGAACAGATTGGTGGTTACCGGAGGTGGGGGGTGGGGGAAAGGGGTGAAGGAGTTCAAGAGATCCAAACTTCCAGTTATAAGATAAGTCAGTCCTGGGGATGTAATGTACAAATGGTGACGATAGTTAACAAAACTGAATTGTATATTTGAAAGTTGCTAAGGGAGTAGATCTTGAAAGGTATCACAAGGAAAAAGGCAAAAAGTTTGTCACTATATGTGGCGATGGATGTGCTAAACTTAATGTAATCATTTTGCAGGATATACGTACATCAAAGTATGTCTAAAACTAATGCGTTTTATATGTTAATTATAACTCAATTTAAAAATAAAATAAATACACATTAAAGAGGCTTGGATAGTAGGAATTCAGTAACTGTTTGGGGCTCATAATGGGGGACTATATAGGTGGCAGATCCTCATGGGGTTGCGACAATGCAAAAGGAAATGATGTAAAATATTGGGCTGGAGGGAAATCCAAGACCAGCTTTGTCTACTCCTGGATTTTGCCTAAGGCTGACCCTGGTTGTACGTGTATTCCTGCCTCCCTTTCTCCCAGGGTTTTCAATGGCGTGGTTTGAGGTTAAGGTGGAGTTGGGTGCTGTGTGCAGTCCTGTCTTGAATTTCACAAAGCAGTTCCTTCTCTAAGACCTGCCCAGCATAGGCCATGTAGCCTGAGCAGATGATCAGCATCATTGCACAGACAAGTGCAAAACCTGGTTCCGAGTCAGTGTTGAGGAGTAGGCACAGTTAGGTCCGTTGGTCTTGTTTAGTCAATAGGAGGACACCAAAGAAATGTACCCAGCAACTTCAGAGAATTTGTCCTGTGGTAGGCACCCATGCTTGGCACTTCATTTGCAGTCAGGAATGTTCAAATAAGCAGTTGTCAGGATCAGCTCAAATTAGCTGTACAGAAGGTTGCTCTTGCACAGGGCAGCCCACTCAGCCCAGAAATACCATTCTTGGTGCACACAAAAGGTGCCAGATGGTCTTATTCTTTCAAGATGCCCCCGCTGACCTAATCCCCAAGGAAGTATCTTCCAGTAGTGTTAACAAGCCCGCTTCTGCCGGTGAATGAAGAATGGATAGGCACGCTTTTAAACCGGAAGTTGCATCCTGTACCATTCATACATCAGTGGCCCTAGTAATCAGGATTATAAATTAGCAGGGAAATGTAGACTAAGAGTATAAAGAAAGCTATAAAAAAACCCCTGAGGTGTCACATTCAGTAAAGGTGAGTGGACATTTTACGTTTAAAAAAAGACTTTTTATACTTAATCTTCAAAGTTTCTTTTTTTCTTGAGAATTGGTTTTCCAGCCTTTTCTCATATGTTCCTGCACAGTTTGAAGATGTTGTCTACCCTAATTTGAACCCGCTGGTTTAGATAGTGCTGAACACCTGTTTATTAGGCTAAGTGACTGTCGCTAAGTGAAAATGTTAGTTTTCTTATCTGTGAAGTGAGAGGTTTGGACTATCTCTCTGAGATCTCTTTTGGCTGTTGCACTTTCTTGTCAGTACCACTGCTGTAGCTTCAGAGTTCACCAAAGGACCTTCAGAGTAGCAAAAGAGTGCCTTTAAAATACTGGACTCTTGAATACAAATGTATTGTACTCTTGAAAGTAGTGTTATTTGGTCTCAAGAGGAAGTAAGGCAAGAATACGTACATATCATTGCCCAAAACATCAATGCTACTGAGATAGCAACTCGAAGCACATATCTTTGTTTATGGATAGCACATTGTTTTATTACTGAGAGTTAATACCAGAGTCTTAGAATATTTTATATTAGAGGTGATACCACAGCATTACTGTATCAGAGAAATGAATTTGATCTTTCATTGTGCATTTTAGAAAAATCATCCCTGTTGAACTTTTGGCAAATGAAGCTTTCCTTATTTACAGAATAGAAGTTCCTTTCTTTTTAATTAAAAAATCTGTTGGAGGCAGTTATTTCCTTAAACTATTCTTTTTGAGCAAGCATTTATGATAGGCCATCGTTTGAGACAGAGAGTGTGGGTGATGGTCCAGAGTAGAGGCTGACACACTGTGGCCTTAGGCCAAATCCAGCTCTCTACCTGTTTGTAAACGTTTCGTGGGAACAAGACCACATTCGGTTCACATGTTATCTGTGTCTGCTCTCACAGTACAACATCGGAGTTGAGTAATTATGAAAAAGACTGTATGGTCCACAGTCTAAACCATTTACTATTTAAATATTTACCTTTACAGAAAAAGCCTGTTGACTCTTGCTTTAGAGTGGCGTTGTCCAATAGAACCTTCTGCAGTGGTGGAAATGTTCTTTCTGTATCTGCCCTGTTCAATTCAGTAACCTCTGTCTGTCTGCATGATTGTCGGTCACTGGAGCTGTGGCTAATGAGGCTGAGTGACTGAATTTTTAATTTTAATTTACATTTAAAATTAAATAGCCACATATGGCTGGCAATGACAGTATTGGACAGTGCAGGGCTAGAGATTTGAAGATAGGGGACATTGTGGTTTCAGAATAGCTAATTTGTTTGGTATTGAGTTTGGTGGGATGGAAGCTTATGTAATTTGTGATGACAAATAAATGCTTGAACATAGTATGTTCCTTAGATTTCTAATTTTTTTAAAAGTTCGCTATGATTTCAACTGTTTCACATGTGCTGTTTTTCTCTGCAGTGAGGAGGAGCTCCCATATCATAATGCAGCTATGGAACGGGTAAGTCCAGCTCTGCATCTGTCTACAGTTACTGGTGAATCGGGTTTATCAGAGGAATAAAATCTACCACCTTTGTGATTCTGAGTGTCATATTATGTGTAAATGGGACAGTCATTGTTAGAATTCAACCCTAAGTATATCACTGTAAGAAAGTAATTAAATTAATGGTGAAATAATTTTAGATTTTATGAGACTTCTGATAGATACTTGGAAAAAAGGAAAGACAGCAGTTATCAGAAGCCTGCATTCTAGACAGGTGCTTCTCAGTCCAGGAGTGATTCTGAATCTAGAGCCTTTTAAGAGCACAGTTGCTTGGGACCCCCCTCCCTCTGTTAAGTCAGACTCTGCGGGAGCCCAGGGAGATGGTTGGCAAAAAGCTTCACCAGTGATTCCCATGTACCTGTGGCGAAAAAAGCGCTCTTCTAGACCAGTGGCTCTTTGGAACATAGCTGTCCATGAAGTTTTCATCAGATTTCCCACAGACAGCAACAACAAGCATTTGCTGTAGTCAAATATATTAGCTTTTTTAAGGATTTAGGGAAGTCTTATATATGGCAAACCTGTCACTTTTTTTGGTTACTTGGTGTTTCCCTGTCTTCATTACGCTTGGCTAGGGAGCTGGGTCCATAGCTGGGTGTGCACGAAAACTTGGGACTGAATGCTCTCCAGCTGGCCAGAAGCTCCCTCCTCTTCTTGGTTTTTGCTGTACCAAAAATAAATTGTAGAATGAAAGGGAGGTCATTGGTGGGGATTATTCTCAGTTTGTTTGCATTTGATAGGGGAAGGAGGTTGAATTTCAGATAAGGGAGGTAAAATTGGAATTGGAATTTGAAAAATATTTTAGAAAATCTTTATAAAATAAACATTTTATGAAAATAAAAACTGTAGCATAACTTTGAAATGTCGACAAAATTGCCTTTTTCGGTATATTGAGATCCCCATGGGTACTTCCTGCAGTTGACTTCTCTTCTGCCTGCCTGATTCTCTCTCAATATCCTAACCTTGATGTTTTGGCAAAGGAATTTCTTTCTTTTAATACCTACATTATTGCATAGCAATTGAGTATTAAGCACTGGGCTAGATACTGCGTAGAATATTAGGATCAAATAAGACATGGTTTCTGCCTTTGAGATGCTCACTGTCTGTCCAGTGACTAGAGGAAGATCAAGTGAGACAGTAGGTGGGAGATTATTGGTGGCCTTTGGGAGCCTGGTATTAGTGAAATGAAGTGGTAGTGCTGGTGGTGGGGAAGGCAGATCCCTGTGGCTAAGGAATGAATGAGAAGGAGGTGACAATAGCGGTGTGCACTCTCTGAATTCTGCCTCTGGTGAACTTCTGTCAGTCTGCTGTGAAATGGGAACATCAGGAATTGTTTCCACGCTCTGACCATTCTCTCTCTCGTCTGCTGCCCTGGCTTCACTAAACCTGTCCCCCCGATCCCACCGCTGTTTCATTCTCCCTCGCCACGCTCGTGCCTTCAGTCCCCTCCCTTCCCAGTTCAAATTCTATTGTAGGTCCATACAGTCAGTCACATACACCCTCACCTCCCTCGCCCCTCTTCCTTCTTCTGGGCTCACCTACAACCCTAGTGAAAGCCGACTTCCTGCCTCTGCGGTGCCTGTGGCTGCATGACGAAGGGCAACTGGGAGAAGACTCACAACCGTGCCGACTGTACATTCATGATCACAGACAGCTGGAGCGTTCCTGCTGCCTGGAAGCATACAGTTCCTGCCTGGGGAATTTCTGCTTCCATTTTAACTGTTGGAAGCTTCTCTTCCCTCCTTTAACCTCCAGCACCTCCTTGTCTGTCCTCTCTCAGCTCATGTTCTTGCTTCTTATTTCTTATAAGAAATAGAAGCAGTCAGAAAAGAACTTCGACCAGCTTCCGCAGCCACACCTGCCCGCCTGTCTTCCTCTGTGCCTCCATGCTCTAGTTACCGTGAGTATGTGTGTTGCTTGTTCAGCGGCGTCACTCGACCTGTTCTTCCCTCTCTCTCCTGAATTCTTTCTCTCTCCACTTGATTGTTCCCACCAGAGTAAAATCTATTATTACTCCCACTAAAAAAAAGAAACAAACATCAATCTTCTTCTGACCCCGTTTTCTCCTCAGCTACTGCCCTGATTCTCTGTTGCTCTTACAGTAAAACTCCTTGAAAGAGGCATTGATATCTCTTTTCATTTCTTTCCTGCAATTCTTTCTTGTATCCATTGCAGTCAGATTTATCTCCTGGCCCTTACCCTCCACTCCATTGCCATTATCAGGGTCTCTGATTACTCTACGCTGTTGCATCAAGTAGTCACTTCTCAGTGGACCTCCCAGCAGCATTTGACGTGATTGGTCACTGTCTCATTCTTACACAGTCTCTTTTCTTGGCCTTCAAAATCCCATACTCTGCACATTCTTCTTTCTCAGTTTGCTCTCTTGTTCCTTCTCATCTCCGTGATCTCTATACTGTAGGGTGCCCCGTGGCCTACGCCTGGAACTTCTCTTTCCTATTTGTGCTACCTCCCTGGTAATCTCAGCTAGTCCTTGGCTTTAAGTGTCAACAATGCGTTGATGACCTGGCTCCATGAATCCCAGACTTGTATGTCCTTGTATATGCATTACAATGTCTAGACTTAGATATCTGACTTACTTTATATACTTACGTGTCTAATCAAGGTCCACATGAGAGTTTCTCTTATTCTCTTCCCACCCATTCTGTTAACAAACTTCCCTGTTTCAGTAAATGGGAACTTCACTCTTCTAGTTGTTCAGTCTCAAAACTTCTGAGTTATCTTTGACTTTCTTTCCTTCATACCCCACATTTCATCTGTCAGCAATCCTGTGAGCTCTGCCTTCAGAAGGTATTCAGCATCTGAGGACTTCTCACCATCTCCACTTCTGCCTGCTGGTCCACTGTAATCTCTCTTCTGGAGTTCCAACTTCCTGCTTCTACCATTGTCCCCATAGCTGTTCACCCAAAGAGCCAGAATGATCCTGTTAAAATAAGTAAGATCCTGTCACTCTCTGATTGGAACATTATGGTGGCTCCTCATCTTATCCACAGTAATAGGGAAAGTCCTTAGAATCCCTTGCAAAGCCATTTAAGAGCTGGTTTCTGTCAAGTCTTCCATCTCATCTCTGACTGCCTTCTCTTGCTCACTCACTGCCTCCTGTGTAGTTCTCGAGCATGCCCACCATATTCCCTCTTGCAGGCCTTTGCACTGGCTGCTTCCTCTCCTGGGGTGCTCTTCCGCCTGGTAGGAAAAGGAAACCCCCCATTTCTTTCAGGTATTTACTCAAATGTCACCTTCAGAGTAAGACTCTCCCTGGCAGCCATATCTAAATTAGGGAGCTCCCTCCCCCCCAACATGCTAATTATCCCTCGCTTCTTTATTTTTCTCTAGCACTTAACACTGTTTCACATCCTAAATGTTTTACTTCCGTCTTTGTCTTGTCTGTTTCCTCACTAGGCTGTAATCTCTGTGAGGGAGGGTTTATCTGCTTTGTTCACTCTTGTGTCCCCAGAACCTAGAGCAGCACACATAATATATGCTCAGCAAGTGGTGCCTGAATGAGTGACCCAGTGAGTGTATGACTGCTCTAGAGCACTCAATATGTTGATGTAAAGACTGATAGAGATGTCCTTTCCAATGTTATAGTGTCCTTTATTTGAGAAAGTAGGGAGGGAAGAGTTGGAAGGTATCTTCTAACACAAGATATCCATATTTGGCAAAATAAAAATCTGGCAACCCAATATTGACTTTTCTCTCCAGTGCCTGCCCCCCCCCCCCCCGATTTGTTTGTTTCTTTGAGGAAGGTTGGCCCTGAGCTAACATCTGTTGCCAATCTTCCTCTTTTTACTTGAGGAGGATTGTCCCTGGGCTAACATCTGTGCCAATCTTCCTCTGCTTTGCATGTGGGATGCCGCCACAGTGTGGCTTGGTGAGCAGTGTGTAGGTCCACACCTGGGATCCAAACCCATGAACCCCAGGCCATCAAAGTGGAGCGTGATGGATGCTACTGGGCTGGCCCCTCCATCCTCCCCCGCTTGTTTTTAAAAATCGTTTCCTAGTCCAGAAAAATCCAAGTCTGGGAACCAGTAATATAGATGATTTAAGACATGTGACAGTGAAGAAAAGAACTATGAGACAAGAGCTGGTGGAGGATGCATGCTTGAGGGAAGTTATTTGTTTTTAAATTTTTACTTGTTTTTTTTAGAGACTTGCTGTACAATGAAAGACCTCTTGCCCAGTGCAATTAAGGTTATAATTAATTGGTTGTTTACTCCAAAGAGGTTAATATAGTAGGAAATCACTAAAAAATGACCCAGGCACACCTTCATCATTTATCCTAGGACCTAATCTTATGTCCGTTGGTCAGTGTCTTATACTGAGAGAGGGGCAGGGTTCTGAGGCTGCTGACAGAGGCTCCACTGTGCCTTTTGTACGTAACTGCTTTCATATTGCAGGACCTGCCTTTTACAGTTTTGGTTTCTTTAAAGTGGAATGAGAACTTTACACACATGCAAAGCAGTCTGAGGCAAGAAACTTTTTACTTTATTGGAATTTCCCCCAATTTTCCTAGTTTAAGTTTAGTCCGTTTATTCTTCGGTGACTGCCTAGTCCTAATGGTCAAGCTCTGCCATTTCTATGAAACTAATATAAAAATTCTATGTGTTCCTTCGTTGAATAAAATCGGTGGAAACGATAGCCTTGCTGAAGTGCAAATCTTTACAATGCATACATTTGAAGAGGGCGCTTTCTGCTGTCTGGGAAGACTTGTACTCTAAGGCATAGTCAGGTAACCGTGGCTTTAGTTCCAGCTTCGCCAGTGTATTGTTTTACATAAGGCAGTTCTCTGTTGAAAATAGGGAGAGTAGTAGGCAGTCCCTCATAAGAGGATTAATGTTGATAATTTGCAAAGTGCTTTGGATACCTCCAAACAGGCACTCAAACAAATAAACAACCACACTTACTATATTTACTCTACAGAGAACAATATGAATAATGGATTATATTGTTTCTTTGAGCTTATTGATGTTTTTAATAAGGAGGAAAGGGTATGTAAA
The DNA here is from genome assembly GCF_041296265.1 of Equus caballus. Taxonomy (NCBI): domain Eukaryota; kingdom Metazoa; phylum Chordata; class Mammalia; order Perissodactyla; family Equidae; genus Equus; species Equus caballus. The sequence goes on from NC_091712.1 coordinate 34,376,792, forward strand.
AACTAGGAATTTTCATGGATTCAGCTACTCCTTTATATAGTGCAGTATTTTGCATGGCTTACAGAATATTGGAACCTACACATATCTTTAAAAACTACGTCTTAATTTTATGTGGTTTGAAATCTTACTCAAAATACGTGACCCATAGACTTTTCAGTGTCATTCTGTCAAAACACCACTTTCCTTCTTGTACTTCTTATCCTCTCCTGACCTCTGCTGGTGAGGTCTAGATGTGCGTCACTCCGGTCAACTTCATTCTCAGTCACGCATCTTAATATCAAATGGGAGAGACAAAAAGTCATCTGAAGACTTGAACTTCAGTAAAGTTCTAAGATTTCTCGTTCTGGAAGAGAAGCCTATTTAATATCTATCCATGCATTGCGTATGTGTTTAGCCTTTACATCTGGATTATTTTTCATGTTAATAGTGAGAGGAACCTTGGACCAAATAGAAGATAAGTTAATACTATGTGGGTGATTCAGCAGTTGTGAAGTACTTACTATTCAACTGGTCCTGCATAGGCTTAAAAATACAGTCTCAGATCACTGGAGTTTAGGAAGCAACAAAGAATATATTAGTCCCAGTTTTAATCTTTACACCCTCCTTGCCCCAAGAGGAGGGGCCAGTCCTGACTCAGAGGGGACATGACTTGAGACAATTGGGTATCAGATTGCTAACTTCAAACAAAAGTTTAATCCTTTCCTGAAAACAGCTCCTGGGAAGAAAAATACACAACAATGTACCGTTTATGTAGTCAGTGAAGGTAATGGAGAGATAGCAAAGGGAAAATAAGATAGAGATTAAGACCTCTGCATCATTTTCCTTTTTTTTTTTTTTTGAGGAAGGTTAGCCCTGAGCTAACTGCTGCCAATCCTCCTCTTTTTGCTGAGGAAGACTGGCCCTGAGCTAACATCCGTGCCCATCTTCCTCTACTTTATATGTGGGATGCCTACCACAGCATGGCTTGCCCATTATTTTCCTTTTGATATATGTGGTTCTGACATTCTCAGGGGAGTAGAATTTTCTTATACTGGGATGTCCTATATGACTTTAAAAATTGCCGTGATGAACACATCTTGTTCCGAGATCTTAGTTTTTGAGTACCATTCCTTATTAAAAAGAACTGCTGTTTCCTAAAGAAATGTCTGATCTAGGTCTAGGGTAGAAAAAGTGGAAAGTGAGCCTACATTATTTTGTGCCAGATGGGGCAGGTCTGAAGGATTCACTTGAAGGGGGACGTCTCCAACCACATAGGAGGCAGTCCCGCCAAATTTGGGACAATTTAAGCTTCAGAAAGAGTAAAGATGATAATGGATGAGACACATTGAATAAAATAGTCCTGTATACTATAGTGATATTAAAAAGGGGGAGGGGCTAGAAAGGAAAAACTATTTAATGGAAAGATGTCAGTTAATAATATAGAAGGAATCATAGAATTAGGGGGAAAAACCTGCCTTTGCCACAATCAGAATCAGAATTAATTTAGATAGGGATTATCAGTGGATGATAAGACCACTCAGTAGAGTTCTTAAGGAACTGGATGTTCAAACTGCCTGAAAGTATACCACACAGATTACTTAATTAGTTGCAAAAGGGAATTTCTCTATTAATTAATGCAGAAGTTGGGCAAATACCACTTCACCAGGGGATCAAAAGTTATGTCATTGGTAGTGGTACAAATCGACATGGTACGTCTCTGGATGTGATGCCAGGGGAAGGGTACATCATCACCTCTGTAATACTCCTGCCAAAATCTAGTGGAAACAGTTAGAGCCAAATAGTGTGGGCTGGACTCTTCCAATATGACAATGTCGTGAAAGTTAAAAAAAGGCCAGGGAACTCTTCTAGAGTGGAGGCACCTAAAGAGATGGGCCAGTAAAGGCTATGCATGATCCGTGATTGGACTCTGAGTCCCTCCTGCCCCCCCAAAGAAAAACAGCGATAAAGAACACTTTTGGGACAAGTGGGAATTTTGGTAGATGAGCTGTTTATTTCAAAATAATGAACAAATTTTAAATTTCTTGGGTGTAATAGTGATACTGTGATTATGTAGGATAGTGTGTCTTGTTCTTATGTGATATGTACTTGAAATATTTGGAGATGAAATGCTCATGATGTCTGTGATTTTCTAATAGGTCAGCCAAAAAAAAAAAAACCAATCTAAATAGGTGATGAAAGCTAGCAAAATGTTAATAATTGGTGGATTTGGGTGAAGCATATATAAGTATATGGTACACTGTTCTTCCAACTTTTCTGTAGGTTTGAAATATTTCAAAATAAAAATTGGGAAAAGTAGGATGTCTGTGTATAAGGTCAGTAGAGTTATTTAATATCAATCTTGTATGGATTTCTAACATCAGTAGTCCTGCCTTGTGGCAGCATTTTGAAAAGTGTTGCCAACATAATGAGATGATATCATTTCTAGCATTATGTTACATTAGAGATACTATTATAATTCACTTCTGGTTACTTCCATGTTATAATGATTGAAATACTATCAAGAGTATTTATGATTTGGGTCTGTCTATTCATATTCATTTTCCTTCCCACTCCTCTACCTCTGGGACCACAGAATACTATTAATGGCTTCCTAGTACTGTTTATGTGTCTTTTCTTATGTAAACTGTGTTTAACTTTAAAATGTTTATTTAACTTTTCTTATATAACAACTACAGTTTTGTTTGATAAGATTAAATGGGAAATATATGATATGATTCCTGTACTCAAGGAGTTCATACTTTAATAATAATAATTATTATATTTGGGCACTTAGGCCAACTAAAACACAAGTATTAGGTGCTATAACAATAATCATAATAATTCTCATTTTATAAAAAGACAAGAAAACTAAGATGCAGAAAGATTAAGTAACTTGCCCCAAATGAAAAAGATAGGAAGGGGCAGAGCTCAGATTTGAACTCAGGCCAACTGAGTCCTTAATCCATGCCATGAAATGCTGAAGAAACAGTTTATTTTGCTTGGAGCATGGAAGCATTTGGGAAAAGTTCCAAACCCTTGACTGGGTCTTAAGAAGATGCGTAGGATTTTGCCAAATGATGGTGAGGAAGAGTATCACAGGCAGACGAATAGCAAACATTTGTCAAAGAGGCGTGGAAATACATGTGTGTTGGGAATGACACATAGTTCAAGGTGGCCAGATCAGAAAAGCAGCAGGAAGTGAAACTGGATGGTGAATTGGGGCCATATTGTGAAGGGTCATCCATGTAGAAGTTTGAACTTTATTCATAGATAACGGGTAGCCATTGGAAGATTTTAAACTGGGATGCATTTAAAAAGCTGAAGCTTTTGTGGAGGTTGGATTAAAGTTAGGGCCACCAGTAAGGAGTTTCTGCCCACCTAGGAGTTAGGATTGTCAGAACTAGGGCAGAGGACGTGATGGAAACAAGAGATGTGGAGGGGGCCAGTGGGGTGTAGTCTGGGTGTGGCAAGGAAGATAAAGGGAAGACTGAAAACAACTTAAGATTCTAGTGTGATTGACTTAGTGTGTAGTGATGCTGTGAATTCACGTTAGGGAAAAGAAGGGTAATAGTGGCATGTTTAGGGAAATAGTTTCAGACATGTTGAGTTGGAAACATTTGCTGAACTTCCAGGTTGAGATTCTAACTTGCTGTTATATTTTAGTGTGTTTTGGTGTTACCGAGTCCATGGCAAGATATGATGTTCCTTCATCTGTTTTTCTAAAGCACTTAAGTTCACATTTGTCACATCTGTTTTCGGTTACTTCTTACTTCAGAATAAATTCTGGAATCATTAGCTGTAGCACGTTTGGAGATAAAGTATAGTTTTATCCATGAATTATAGATTCATGAGTGGAGGAAAAAAAAGACACATGCATTCAAGTCTGGTGTGGTTGAACTGGCAGCATTGTGGAGTTAACATTTAAACCTGATTTGAACTACTGATAGGTAATTTTAAGATCTTAACAGCCTGGGAGCTTTTCCCAAGGTTTTTGTATATATATAAAACTGTATATAAAGCTGTAGGGGAAAGAAAAGCATGCTTAATGGTTCTTAAAATTGGGTGTGTTTTATCCTTGCATGTGAGAATGTGTAGCATTTAAAATAATTTATATATATGATAAGCATTAGAATACAAAAGTGTTCTTTTAAAAAATACTTCTTAAAGTGATTCATTGATAATTCATAGTTATAAAAATGAAAGATAGCAAGAGACCTGGTAGGTCTCAGCAGGGTTGTTCCCAGCAGCGTGTATGTTATTATGCTCCTGGGTTGGCTTGAATTATTTGGTGTTTTCCTGTGGGTGGAGGAAGGGATTATGCTTTGAAGAAGTCAGGGAAGGAAGTGCAGAAGAACAAAAAATACCAAATGGCAACTTAGATCAATCTTAATTTTTCACAGCTTGGCCTTCTCTGAAGTCACATTTAGCAGAAACATTAATTAGATTTCAGTGCCCCACTGAGTTTTAAAATTAAACATATTTCTGGAACCATCTGCAACATTTTATCACTAATAATATAATGAAGAATATGCTTAGTCCTTTGAAAAATGGGAATTATAACAGAATATCTTTTGCTCACAAGCGATCATCTTTTATTATGCAAAGCCCATCAAAATTTGTACAAAGAGTTAAGAAGTAATTAAAGAGTTTTAAGAATATGCCTAAAAATAAAATTCTATAAAAATATTCTTATTAGTGAGAATCTTCTCCTAAATTCAGGGTTTTCTTTGGGATTTTATACTTCTTTTAAATCTAAAAATATTGTTGGTGGGGATACGCCATCTGCCTGAGGCTGGATTGAAGACAGTCAGTAAGGAGCTCTTGCCTTCACCCAGGAGCTGTGATTGCCTGAGCCAGCGCAGGGGCGTGATGGAAGCAGGAGACACAAGACGTGGTGGCTAAGAGTGCAGGTCCCGAGGCCACACTGCCCAGCTGTGGACCCCTGTTCAAACTTGAACTTCCTCGGTTGGGGAATTTAGACAGATCGCTTCATTCCTTATTTGTGAAGTGAGGGTGATTATCCCTGCCTCATAGGGCTGTCGTGAGCGTACATTCTGACCATAAAATGTATCCTCAGAACTATTTTCTTTCCTGTGTAGTCTTCCATTTCCGTTGCTTTCTCTTCATATACTTATTACACTTACAGAGGCCTCCAGAAAAGAAAATCTGGGGATTGAGGAAAATTAATAAATTAGCATAATCTCAGCTCACTCCTAAGAAAGAATTATGGTGGGTTTTGTTCTCATGAAAATGAAATAATGAATTAGGAGCCTCCTCTGAGCCCAGGATTGCTCTAGGCAGTGGGGAAACAGCAGATGTCCCAGCCTTCCTGGAGCAGAGAGTGGTTGGGGGAGTGTAGGTCAGGTGTGCCCGAGCAGTGGCCTTCCGAATCCCGAACCCCAGAAGGAGACAGGCTCCCTTACCTGGTCACAGACAGGGAGATCACTGCAGACTTCTCGGTTGAAGAGGGTGTTTTTTCTTGCCTGAAAGGAGGGAGTGCAGCGTGCTTTCTGAGGGTAGTCAGGCTCCCAAGAAAAGGGACAGAGGACTGTACATGCTCAGTTCTTTTTTTAAATTTACTAATCAGGTAAGTCACTCTACCGCCTTAGGAGTGAATAAGAGATTGGACAGCAGGCCCAAGTACTTAGGAAAAAAATATCCTTGCTGGAAACCGAAGAAGTGAGGAAGAAGCATTTTCTCTACCACCTTCCCCACTCTCCAGCTTTGCCCAAATCCCAATTTAGTGTGACATCCAAGACCTCCGCCCATGCCTATGTTTCAGCCTCGTCTCCTGATGCTGCCTTTTTTAGGCCCTTGCTGAGCGGAATTATCTCAACACTGCACCTACCCATGCTTAGAATGTTCTTTCCCACACTGCTCTAGATAAAAACCCTAATAATCTTCCAGTTCTTCATTTAGGGCTCATCTTCTCTGATTTGCCTGGGTGGATTTGACTGCTCTTCCATCAAGACCTTCTATTACCCTTTCTGTCCCTGTGTCGTAGCATCCGTCACAGTACTGTCGATTTCCATGTCAGTTGCCCCTAGCAGATGGTGAACTTTCTTTAGGGTAGCAACTATTATTTATTTTTGTGTAATTTTCACTAGCATAGTGCTGGTTATATATCAATCACTTCACAAATAAATAAATGCCCAATTCTTCTTTAAAAAACCAACTCTGTCACTGAAAACATTGAGATGCTGGAATTCAGTAAAATGTGAAAAAGAGAATGGAATTTGAAGTTGTGTTTTTGTTGCTTCATAAAAAATATTTCAAAATATTTTAAAATTTCCTTTTTGTTTAGATTTGTGGAATATACAACATTTTCAGTGATTAGTTTAAAAGTGTTGGCACACTTAAACAATTCCTTTCTCTTTACCTATCCCAGTGGAGCATCTCCTGTGTATCTTAACTTTACCTATGAAATACTGGTCGATACAACTGTAATATCGTCCAACTGTAAAATGCTAGATAAGATATTTGCTATCTAATATAGCTTAACTTTCTTAGTAGTCCTTTTTTTAACAACATTTTCTTTGACATTTTTTGTAATTTGTAAGTAAAGAAGCCTCAAGTAAATAGTAACAATGAATTTCAATTTTATTTCAGCAAAAGCACCTGGAAATTGAAAGAACTACAAAATGGTTGAAAATGCTGAAAGGATGGGAAAAATACAAGAATACTGAAAAGGTAATTAAAAATAATGTTACTTCCTGATGAAACCTATACAAGTTCACTGTGGATTTTTTCACTAAAAGTTTCTCTTTGATTATAATAGTATTACATTCATATTCTTTTTTAAAATTTTAGTTTAATTTAATTTAGTGGGGTGCCTCAAATTGGGGGTCTTTATAACAGAATAGCCAACTCAAATTGGTTTGGACAATTAAGAGGATGCATTGGGCAGTCCAGAGGTAGGATGGGTTTCAGGAGTGGTTTAATTCATCTAGTTGGTTATGCTGCCTGTGACTTAGTTTCTTTCCATCTCTCTTCACTGCCTTCTGCAGTGGCAACTTCATCTTGAGGTGGGCTTCCCTTTGGGATCAAAATCATTGCAGTGGTTCTGGGCGTCATATCCACATTCACACTGCTCAGAAGGAGAGAGAGGGCTGGCCTCCAAAAGCTTTCCCTGACGCAGGAGCCAATCTCCTTTTTCAAAAGCTTCCAGCAAACTTCCTGTTAAGTCTTTTTGCCCTGCATTGAGTTTGTGCTAAGCCTTAAACCAGTTAAAAAAAAATATACACGTCTATTAATATCACCACCAATCTTATAAGAAAGGCCTTTAACTATTGGTAACTGTGAAGTTCATAGTGGTGGAAGTTTTCCAAAATTCTGATTTTTGCCTGAAAGGTCAAATGTTACCAGTGGCAACAGATACTGTGAGTTATTTTCCTTAGTGTGACAGGCGAACTTCATTGTTTTTTGAGAGAACGTCTGTTAAATACCTAAATCTGAACAACCATGGTTGGTTAGTCGGTTGTTCTTTCGAGTAATAACGGTATTCCACGAAAAAAGCAGTTGGTTCAGATCATGATTCAAACAGTTCAATAAGTGCTTTTTCTTGAGGCCAACACTGTCCTGCATATGCAGCAAAAGGACTCTGTGTGTTCTTGCCATTTCGTCTCAGTGTTAATGAGACGTGTTTTCAAGAGTTGAGATTTAATAAAGGTAATCATTTCTACTGCTTCTTCAAGGGCATTCGTAAGTGAAGCTTACTCTCTTTAAACTGTGAGAGAAGAACACAGTGACAGCTGGCGTGGTCCCACTCCTGTCTGATTTCTGCCCGAGTGCCAGTAGTTTCACCAGCATTGCTTGTCTACTGTCAGTGCCAAAGTCAGCAGAGAACGGCAATAACATTTTAGTAGTATTATGAAAATAGTTTTGACCTCGTGGACCATGCTTTGAGAACTGCTGACATCTAAGCTTCGGTTCCTCATCTGTAAAATGGGGATCATAATAGCCATATCAGAGGGCTGGAGATGTAATGATTTAGCGCCTGTAAAGCACTTAGCATCGAACCTTCCATGCAGCAAGCATTCAGTAAATGTTAGCTACCACCAGTGGCTTTTCGAAGGAAGGCTGGACAGTGAAGTTTAATGGAAAAAAGAAATCTTCCGTAGTTGGACAGCAAAACACAACTGAGGTAACTAGGATTTTGGTTTGTTTCCTCACACTTCTTTTCTCAGTAATATTTTTTTTCCTGTTTTGCATAGATATAAATTGTTCTATGTCAGCATTTGCCAAGAAGAATTCCAGGGAGCGTCACTTCCTTGGGTTCTAATGGCTATCACATAGAAGCAGTATTGCCTAGTGGTTAAGCAACAGATGCTGGAGCCAGCCTATCCTGGCTTCAAACTCCAGCTCCGTCACTTTACTAGCTGTGTCACCTAGGAGAGGATATTTAACCTTTTTCTGCCCTAGTTTGTTCATCTGTAAAATGGGGATAATAATAATACCTGCCTCAGAGAATCATTTTGAGGATTAAATAAGTTAATTCATGTAAGGCGCATAGAACAGTGCCTGACAATTAGTGTGCGGTCAATAAGTGTTGCTTGTTATTGCATGAGAAAAGGGCTCTCTGGTTAAATAAAATTGGGAAAATTAGAGCTGAACAGAGTGAAGCAAGCTTTACATACTACAAGTCTCCTCAGAATCTTTAACGTTATAACATGTGGTAGAAATTTTTACGAAGGACCTTAAATTGCATGACATTTACTCAACCACAGAAATCGTTTTGTCATGGGAGATCTCTCAGGACTAACATCACTTTTCTTTTTGAGCATCCTAAATATCCTTATTTAAAGTCTGTTAGACTCTTATTTTATTTTCCTTAGGAGCGAGTTCATTTTTTGTGTTGCTGACTTTATCGTCTGTATATTTTAGCACTGGGTTAGAACTCAAGATGTTTTTAAGAGGAATCAGTTCAAAGTAGAATGTTAGTTACAACACCTGTACTCTTGTTTCATATTTGCTGTCTCTCAGACTGGCCCAAGTTGACAGCTACTTTACCTTATGTCTTTGTGGAAAGATTGCTCAAGTGGTAATTACAGGATAAATTTCAGTGCATTGTACTTACGCTTTATTCTCACATTCAGTCTAATGAAACATTTGTAGAATTTTATGGCTTGATGTTCTTCTCTAGTATATGTATATCTATGAGAGTATGTAAGCCTCTATAAAAATGAGCAATTCTGCTAGGCTATTATTCTGACAGCAACTCTGGCTAATGTAGTTCCCATTAAGAGAGATTTTAACAACACTACTTCTTTGATGTATAATTTCAAAGCACTTTTCCACAACTACAATGCTAGAATTATTTGATGATATATATGGTTCAATTCAGTGTAAAACAGAATGCACTGTCTAAAAGAATTGCTGCTTTCACTTCATACCTAGTTTTCAATTGCATTAAGTGAAAAAGTAGTGTATACTTTCTTGTCCTCTAAGAGGTAGTGTAATTTTTCCCTCCGTAGATTCCTTACTTATAGAGTAGTAATACAAAGAAATTTCTAAAAATATCTTGAAATAAAAATATAACTCTGATAGAGAATATTTGGACTTTTGGAATATGAGCTTAAAGTGAAAAAAGTTTCCATTAAGGTTGTTTGTGTTGTCTGTGTGTTGTCACAGTGAACACTGTGACTCAGTTCTCACTGCCACCTATGTATAGTAGTATTGCAGTTTTAAAATATAGTCTGTTGTAAACTAAGAAGTGACGTTATCTCTGCTAACTGGAGACCTGTATGATTTAACTAGTCATGATATGATTGTGTCTAAGCTATGTCTCGCAGAGTACTTACAATAGATACATATTTTTTTTTATTGGGTTATTGATAGGTTACAATCTTGTGAAATTTCAATTGTACATTAATGTTTGTCAGTCATATTGTAGGTGCACCACTTCACCCTTTGTGCCCACCCCCCACCCCACCTTTCCCCTGGTATCCACTAAACTGTTCTTGGTCCATAGTTTTAAATTCCTCATATGAGTGGAGTCATACACAGATTATCTTTCTCTCGCTGGCTTATTTCACTTAACATAATTCTCTCAAGGTCCATCTGTATTATTGCAAATGGAATGATTTTGTTCTGTTTTGCAGCTGAGTAGTATTCCATTGTATATATGTACCACATCTTCTTTATCCATTCGTCTAGATACATATATTTTTGTTGTTGTTGGTCAAATAACTAATGGACTCATATTAGCCAACATTTTGTTTTACTTATGGGAAAATGGAGGCACAATGTTTAGAAATAAATTTCCCAAGGCCATACAGCTTGTTAGTGATAAGAAAGAGATCCCACATCCAGACTCCAGGGCTTGTTTATTGTACCATCTTTTAGCCTGGCTTTCCCTTTTGGTGGTTGTCAATAGAAGGTCAGAAGGAAATAGAATGCACTTATAAGAGGCAGTAGGGCCTTGTGGATGGTTTAAGACTGTTTCAGATCAGGAGACTCATGCCTATTTGGAGGCAGAGACAAAGGAGCCAGTGGAACAGGGATGATTGAAGGAAATGAAGGGGCAGGAAAGAGCATAACAGCTCAGAGAGTGGACGTTTATTTCGTGGCGAACGCTTGCACTTTTGAAAGTTCCACAGAAGTGGGGCAAACTTGCTGGACTAAGTTTGCTCACTGGCAGCCATGATGACGTGGACTGGCACATTTATCACCATTTTGAAATCACTAAGGTTAGAAGTATTGAAAATCTTTGTCAGTTGATGGAATTTTTTTTTAGTTGATGGATTTTTAAATGCATCTGTGTGACTGAAATAGACTGCTTGATTCTATTGGCAAGTGAACAAAGATACTGAAAGCAAAAGGTAGATTTCAGGCAACCTTAATTTATTATTCTTTCAAGATTTTATATTATCTATAAAATAAATTTGTAGTAGAATTTTAAAGATACTGATTTTCAAATTTCAATATTAAAATGTCATTAAAATCCAGCCATAGACATTCTATATCATGGTTGTTAAGACTGTGATCTCTGAAGTCAGACTGACTGAATTTCAGTTTTTCTTCCACAGTTGTATGACTTTGAGCTAGTTGGTTTACCTTTCTACGTCTTAATTTTCTCATCCGTAAAATGGGCATGATAATAATAGTACCTACCTCTTTAGGAATGTAATAATATTGGAATAAATTGATCTAGAAACACATATGCCAGCCCCTAATAAATAATCAGAAAATCTTAGTGTTGACTGTTATTAACATTGTTATTACTATTGATTCATCTTTATCCTTATCCTCATACCTGCCCTCATTTGGCCTTCCTGGCAAATTCCTACGTCTCCTTCAGTATTGAATTTATTGTCATCTTCTCTAAAGGAAATCTTTCCTAACTCTCTCATGTAGAATTCGTTCTTCCCTTCTTCCATTATAGCATCTCTAACAGTCTCAGGATGAGAGCCACTCTGTTGGACCAGTAAAAAGTGACCAGCACAGCAGATTCACTGCTCTCACCCCCAACACCTTTATCCCTAGAGTTTTTCGGGTTCCCTCTTAGGATCTCGTGCGTCCTGCTACATAAGGCCAGCTGCCCTTTGATACCGTTCCTGTGGCTCTAGACGGTGTAGTGCCTACCATTCCCCTTTCACCGCCCTGGCCCGCCTCTGGGGAGTCTATCTCCTTCACGACTTCTGCCATCAGGATGTGGTGCTCAGCTCTGATAGCAATTGGTGTATGTGACTTTGTTTTATTATTAAGGGTTGTCTTTTTATGTTATAATTATCTGCTTACATATTTATCTTCCCCGCTGCACTATGCGCCCAGGGAACTTTTCATGTTTGTAGCCGTTTACCCAGTAAGTGGACCACAAAGTAGGCAGTCATTACAACGTTTCTTTTCAGAATGAATGAATGAGTGAATGGTGTTCCTTTGTGCGTTGGGTGGAACAGCTATCACCTTCTGCGGATAAATACTGCTGCTTTACTAAAGCTGTGATCTCTAAGAGGCAGTGTGATTTGGTAGACATAGCCTAAAGTAGAGGTGAGAAGATGGAATTCTTTGACCTGGGCAAGCCGCTTCTCTGCGCCTTGGTTTCCTTCCATTTAAAGTGGAACAGCACTCGCTCAGCCTGCATTACGGATTGTTATAGAAAATATGGGATACTACTTTGTCAGTGGAAAGATTCTCAACAAACGTAAACTGGACTACTGAACTGTGTTCTGGAGAGTACGCAAATTTTGTTATAACTGTTGTGCTTTGGTATAATTCCTGCTTTGCTTTACAAAATTTCCAAAATTTCTATGGCAGTTGAAAATTTGTGAGGAAAGTTATGGTACCATGATGTCAGTCCGTCACACAACAGTATAAGTGTTTGAAAAACAATAAGCATAACTTAAAATTTGGATTTTAGGGTCTCATAATTTAATTCTTTTTCTACTATGCGTGACTTTGTGTACATGTTTCATTTTGTTATTTCCTACAGCTTGAATTCCAGATACATCCCTTTTCATATTTCTTTTAAGGTTTAAGTGCAATCGTATTATTATTTTAATGCTTCCTACTCTTGGATTTCCTTCATATTTTCTGTTCCACGTATTTCAGTAAGTCCAGTTGAGCAGAACAAGGGATACTACATGCATCATGGTCTTGGAAAGATGGTCTTTGTGTTTTTTAAAAAGTAAAATCAGTATGTTTTACTAACTGATAGCATCTTGTGTGTGGCTTTGGGCAAATTATTGTACCTCTGTGTGATTCACTTTCAACAGCTGTAAAATTGAGGTAGTAGTGTCTCATAGAGTTGTTGATTTGATTAAATGAGATAAATATCTGTAAATAGCTTCAGGTAGTCTCCTGTACATAGTGAATGCTCAGTGAAAGTTGGCTGTAATTGTTGCTGTTGATGATGACAGTGACCTTGCAGCAGTGTTCCTTTGTCACTCTTTTCCATATGTGCCTCACTTTTCATTTTAGTCCTGGAGTGGCACTGGGACCATTGACTTTTTATTTCTACCTGAAAGCTTTCTATTATTTCTTCTTAATTTAATCATAGTAATTCAACTGATTTTTTAATTTTGGATTTAACTTCAGGATGAATAATGGGCAGCAATTTATATATAATTGTTGAATACAGAGTTGAATGAAAGCAATAAAATGATGTCTAAAGTCTTTTCAAGTAATATACTTCAAGAAATATAATTCAGAGCTCTTATTTTACTCATTGAGAAACATTAGTCTAATGGAGATTCAGGTCCATGGAAGTTAATCTGTTTACCTGCCATCTTA